>NC_043980.1:12766416-13388916 GCF_902150065.1 Myripristis murdjan
TCTCCCAATGGGGCCGCACATTTTCCCAATTCATTGTGTGGGCCTAAAATGAAAGCTGTAGGAGGAGTAGCGCGCCGAAGAATGTCCAGAATAAAATATAATAATAATAAGAAAAACTAGAGGATATAAAGTTTCTGAAGAAACTTTGATGTGCTTGCCTTGCGAGCGCCTAGACATGTGTAAACCGCCAGCCCTATGCTGTTTGTGGATTGTGTGGTGTTGTGGCTCTTGCCCAGGCGGGGAGTTGAACCCTGGTCTCCTGCATGGCAGGCAGAGACACTATCCACTGTGCCACTGGGGCTTGTGTGGGCGGAGCCAGAAATGAGGCTCTAAGAAGCACACAGCATGAGTGATAGTGCTGCTTCTGTGAAAAATCACCTAAAAGTAGTGGTCAAACAAATGCTTCTTTGTCAATGATAGTAAGTCCGAGCAGAAAATAAAATGTACCATGAGAAAGGCAAGGCTTTGGGCTTTCAAACTGTGTCAAAATTATTTTCCAACTCCCATAAATGCCCACCTTAGAGCGAGTTGGAAAAGTGTGTCTTTCTGCTTCTCTCCCGAGACTTTGCATTTCAGATATAATGGGAGTCTATGGGGGAGAGAGCTGGCACTCCTGCCTCGTTAAGGGTCACAGTGTAAAAAGTTGAAGCTACTTGGCTTTTGTATTTACATTTTTCAAAGCACAACTATTTTTCCTACAATTTGATCCCAAATTTATGCATGTGCAGTGAAAATTGTGGCCAGGAGAGCAAGTTTAAGACAAAAGTTTTAGGCGAATTTTAAGGGCTGCTCCACTCTAGCCCTCAGGAATGCCACTCTAGCTCACGCAATACACACTCATTCAAAAGTCAGAGGCGGCTCAAAAATAACTCCAAACTTAAACTGTGTTTTATGGCAAACTAAAGCAGACATGAGAAATTGAAGATGACACACATAAAGTTGAACATCTGCTGAGTCATTTAAGCTTTGAATGGAGTCTGTGAGCCAAAGAATGAGGGAGCTGTGAGGCTTTGAAAATGCATGAGTGTCTGCCGATTTCCCATTCTTTTTCTATGAGGGCAAAATCGTGATTTAAATTGTGAATTATGAAAAATCCCAAAGTCTGATCGGTTTGAAAATTGACACACCTCTTCATCTCCACAAGATGCACATTTTTCGTATTTGGTGCGTGGATGCAGGTCAAAAGCTCTGGGCCCTGGAGCCTTCTGAAGTTTTGGCCATTCATTTCGGATGGCTGGAATTTTCAGGAAAATTGGAATTTTGAGAATTCTGTGAGTCAGATTCCTTATAAAAGTAATAGCACACCTCTCCCAATGGGGCCACACATTTTCCCAATTCATTGTGTGGGCCTAAAACCAAAGCTGTAGGAGGAGTAGCGCGCCGAAAATGTCCAGAATAATAAACTATAATAATAACTAGAGGATAGAAAGTTTCTGAAGAAACTTTAATGTGCTTGCCTTGCGCATGTCGGGTTACACGCAACATCACCAGAGCCCGTCTACTGTATTAGAGTTTCTCTGATATCGCGTGCCTCAGCTTCAAAACAAACTGCTGCGTGCTGCTCTCTCTCTCTCTCTCTCTCTCTCTCTCTCTCTGTCTCTCTCTCTCTCTCTCTCTCTCTCTCTCTCTCTCTCTCTCCTCGCCGCTCTACACACATCCGTGATACTCAAAGACACGCGGTGGTTATGTCATGCACAAGCACATGCACGGTCGGGCACGCGAACGTGGATACGACGTAAATCATGCAGTCCTCCTCCCTCCGCAAAATCGTTTAATGCAAACGGCGGCATTGCGCAATCAATAATCAACCGATAATAATAATCAACCAGATCCGGCAGACCAAACCAGAGGGCTGTACTACGAAGGAGGCTCAATATAGCCAGGCTTTGTGTTCACTATCAGGCTCAACAAAACCTAAAGCTCCAGTCAAAGTTAAGTGGTATCACGACGGCGGTTATCATCAAGGTTTGTTAAGCCCGGCTGTCAGCTTTGTGCTCTGAGCGCATTCACAGAAAAGGGGGCGTTTTGGCATCATATGATTCTACTTCCGTGAAAAAAGGACCGTTCACGGGCTGCATAGTTCACGCAAGAGGAGCAGCTTGTCCTATGAAAGCTATGAGCTATGAAAATTTCAAAAATAAAATTAATGCTAAGAGCAACACTGTGGCCGCAAATAAGGCGAGAGAGGAGAGCTGGCGATTAATTTCAAAGGAAGCACAAAGGGGGATTCTGTCACTGTTATAGCCATTTTAAATAATTGCTGCAATATTCATTCAGTATTATGAATTTTAGTTTAGAAATAGGTAACTTCAGTAGCCTTATGGGAGTGTTGCCTAGGAATTGGAGGTAAAGCCTGAGGTTAAGTCAGGTGACTGAAGGTGAGTGTGGGTGAGTCCAGCAGTGTCGGACGGAGCAGGCGGTGGTTACCATGGTTACATGACAATTTTGACCACTATTTACGCTGCTTAGAGCCACTTGTCAGTAGTTTCAGATAATTGTTCGTTACATTTGAAGTTTAACTTGAATTATGGAGCCATTCCGGTTGATGTTTGTTTGCTCCTTTTTTGTTAAATCTTTCTTTTTAAATCGAAATAAGTGGCGTTTGGAGTGCGTTTGAATCACCACTGGCTGCTCCCGTCCAACCATCATGCCGTGACAGTCACCGTTATAAGGGGTTTCCTTTAAAAAAAAAAAAAAAAAAGTAGCCTACTATAACAAACGTGAAGTCTGTGCACCACTAATAGTATACCTGCATTGTGCATATGTGCCACCAAACACCGGACAAAAATTACTTTTCGTGATTTCACCTGGGTGAGATAGCGCCGCTTTTATAGCCGGACGGGGTTAAACTTAGCTCATAACCTGGTCGGGACCAGGTTATGAGCTAAGCATAACTTACCATGGTGATCTAGCCGGGTTAAAAGAGAGCCACCTTCGTGATACAGGAAAGCCTGGCTTTAGACTCAACATACCTCGCTAACCCACTGAACCTGCTTCGTAGTACACCCCTCGGGTGGCCACACACAGCGTGAGGTGCTGGCCAACACCGAGCCGGCACCGCGCACACAGACTGTCATATAGTGTAGCACACTTGCAAAGGACGACGCTACAAGGGCGTTGTGGTCGAGACGAGTTTACTCTCCATCTGTCAATCATACATAACAAGACACACACATTGCAGCCTGGTTCATAATGGCACGTGCAGCTCTTCTGATGATTACAGCCGAATGTAAAGAGCACGAACACAACAGGGGATCAACATAAAAACAAAGGCGACCGTCATGTGCACTGTGCTACGACATCAAGTAAAGGGGGCAGACTATATTAGTTACATTTTGCACTCCATAATAATAAACATCACCCACCGTCTGTTGACGTTAGCTCCGGGTCGCGGGAGCAAGCTAAGGGTAATTAGCGCTTAGCGAGCGAGCTAGCCATAACAGTTAGCTTACTCACGTCATCAAATAAATAATATATTTCCTTCGTGAGTCTCTTTGATATGTCTCGCTACCCCACTCACATACACTATTTCACACACGCACATTTCCATTAATCTAAACAGTCTGCTTACCTGTCAATCATACATCACAGAAGACGCACACATTGCAGCCTGGTTGATATCGGCATACGGAACTCTTCTGACGATTACAGCCGAATGTAGCCGAGCACGGCGTCTGGACGGACTGTAATTCTTGTCTTAGCGTGCCCTCTTGTGATAAGAACTGGTATCACCACAATAGACAGTTCTCCCTTTATCACAATGCACAAGGTAAGTCCCACAATAACATGTATTTCTTATTAAGAATCAAAAATAAAAATAAAAAATAAATGGGGGGCTCCGGCTGTCAGTTGGACACAGACGGAGGAAGTTACCTCTGAAACTGTCAAGGTAAATAAACACCCCTTAAATGAAACAAAACGTCTGTTAGTTAAAAGGAAGACATGATGAATGTATGTGTGTATTTCAATGTGACGTGCATATCGGGGGCAGTCGCGCTGGAGCGCGTTTGGGCTTGATAATGTGAGTGCAGGCCAGCAGGGGACTGGGGAGGGGAGAGAGAGGGCGGGAGACAGCCACGAAAATGGAGTTTTCAAATTGATTCGTAAATAACTTAAAATATGCAATTAACCTTGCTCTTGTGTTGATTTCATGGTAACACCCCCGGTGTTAGGCTCAGTTTTGACCCGTGTTTTAAATCAGCCATAAAATACCAACAAAAAAACAATTATTTTTCATCCAATGTGTTTCTTATCTCTTGGTTACCTTGTTACTTCCAAAAAAAATCCCAAGAGAATTATATAGATAAATAAAAGGTTGTTATGCTACCTGACTATTACTGAGGGATATTAGAACACATCTAAAAAATGTTCATAATTTTTTTAAATTATTATTTTAATATTATTAACTATAATAACATCTATTTTGTATATATTTACAGGGCTGCCAGTAGAGGGAGCTCACGCTCTTTGGATGTAAATGTAGATACAGTCACAAACAGAGTTAAGACTGGAGATCAGTGGAGTGGGTGAAGACTGGAGATAAGTATCACATTCCAGCAGATTTATATATTTATTCATTTATTTATTTATTTAACTCCCGTAAATCAGTCACAGTCACACAAATAGGCTCCATATTTTTTCTTACCTTGATGCAGAATTAGTGTTGAAAGTTGAAAGTTCATAAGCAGCCAAATGTTGCCAAAAGCAGGCCAATTTTGAAGTAGACGCCCAACGTGATTGTTCCCTGCCCAACGGAATTAAAAATAGCCCAATCTGACAATCCTGGCAGGAGCAGAATTGAACTCCGTTCTCCAGCACGAGAGACAAAGAGGTTACCGCTGCGCTACCGGAGCTCAGGGGGGCGGAGCCCGAAATTACGTTGTATGAAGCAGACAGGAGCAATGACACTGGTGCTGGTGACAAGATCGCCGAAAACCACGGGTCAAACTACCGCATTTTTCTCCGCGATAGTAAGTCCGAGCAGAAAATGGATTGCACCACGAGAATCCTAAGGCTTTGAGCTTTTAAACCATGTTTAAATTATTTTCCAATTCCCGAAAATGCCCGATTTACGGCGAGTTGGAAACGTGTGTGTCTCTGCTTTCCTCCCGCGACTTTGCTTTGCCGATATAATGGGACTGAATGGGGGAGAGAGCTGGAACTCCCGCCTCGTTAAGAGTCGAAATGAAAAAAGTTGAAGCTATTTTGCTTTTGTCTTTACATTTTTCAAAGCACAACTATTTTTCCTACATTTTGATCCCAAATTTATGCATGTGGAGTGAAAATTGTGGCCACCAGAGCAAGTTTAAGACAAAGGTTTCAGGCGATTTTTCATGGCTGCCTCCCTCTAGCTCTCAGGAATTCCAGCTATGCCGCTCTAGCTCAGCCTACGTACCTCTCCCATTCGTTTGTATTGAGTCTGGAATTTCGACGTTAAACTGGAATTGCGGGAAAACGGAATGTCGGATCGGTCTGAAAATCGAAACTCTGCTTCTTCTCCACAAGACGCACATTTTTCTAATTTGGTGTGTGGACCTAGGTCCAAAGCTCTGGGCGCTGGAGCCTTCAGAAGTTTTTGCCCATTCATTCGAATGGGCCAAATTTGCTACAAAAATTGGAATTTGGGGAATTCCAGATGTTGGATTCCTTATAAAAGTAATAGCACACTTCTCCCAATTGGGCCACACATTTTCCCAATTCATTGTGTGGGCCTAAAATCAAAGCTGTAGGAGGAGTAGCGCGCCGAAGAAATTTGCAGAAAAATAATAATAATAATAAAAATAATAATTTAGAATAGTAAGATGTGCTGCCTCTCCAAGGCAAGCACATAAATATGCACAACAATAAGATGTGTTGCCTCTCCAAGGCAAGCACATAATAAACTAGAGGATAGAAAGTTTCTGAAGAAACTTTAATGTGCTTGCCTTGCGCATGTCGGGTTACACGCAACATCACCAGAGCCCGTCTACTGTATTAGTTTCTCTGATATCACGCGCCTCAGCTTCAAAACAAACTGCTGCGTGCTGCTCTCTCTCTCTCTCTCTCTCTCTCTCTCTCTCTCTCTCTCTCTCTGTCTTCGCCGCTCTACACACATCCGTGATACTCAAAGACACGCGGTGGTTATGTCATGCACAAGCACATGCACGGTCGGGCACGCGAACGTGGATACGACGTAAATCATGCAGTCCTCCTCCCTCCGCAAAATCGTTTAATGTGAACGGCGGCATTGCGCAATCAATAATCAACCGATAATAATAATCAACCAGATCTGACAGGTGCGCCGCGCACACAGACTGTCATATAGTGTAGCACACTTGCAAAGGACGACGCTTACAAGGGCGTTGTGGTCGAGACGAGTTTACTCTCCATGTGTCAATCATACATAACAAGACACACACATTGCAGCCTGGTTCATAACCGCACGTGCAGCTCTTCTGATGATTACAGCCGAATGTAAAGAGCACGAACACAACAGGGGATCAACATAAAAACAAAGGCGACCGTCATGTGCACTGTGCTACGACATCAAGTAAAGGGGGCAGACTATATTAGTTACATTTTGCACTCCATAATAATAAACATCACCCACCGTCTGTTGACGTTAGCTCCGGGTCGCGGGAGCAAGCTAAGGGTAATTAGCGCTTAGCGAGCGAGCTAGCCATAACAGTTAGCTTACTCACGTCATCAAATAAATAATATATGTCCTTCGTGAGTCTCTTTGATATGTCTCGCTACCCCACTCACATACACTATTTCACACACACACACACACACACATTTCCATTAAACTAAACAGTCTGCTTACCTGTCAATCATACATCACAGAAGACGCACACATTTCAGCCTGGTTGATAACTGCATACGGAACTCTTCTGACGATTACAGCCGAATGTAGCCGAGCACGGCGTCTGAACGGACTGTATTTCTTGTCTTAGCGTGCCCTCTTGTGATAAGAACTGGTATCACCACAATAGACAGTTCTCCCTTTACCACAACTGAAGGTAAGTCCCACAATAACAGGTATTTCTTATTATGATTCAAAAATAAAAATAAAAATAAAAAATAAATGGGGGCTCCGGCTGTCAGTTGGACACAGACGGAGGAAGTTACCTCTGAAACTGTCAAGGTAAATAAACACCCCTTAAATGAAACAAAATGTCTGTTAGTTAAAAGGAAGACATGATGAATGTATGTGTGTATTTCAATGTGACGTGCATACCGGGGGCAGTCGCGCTGGAGCGCGTTTGGGCTTGATAATGTGAGTGCAGGCCAGCAGGGGACTGGGGAGGGGGGAGAGAGGGCGGGACACAGCCACGAAAATGGAGTTTTCAAATTGATTCGTAAATAACTTCAAATATACAATTAACCTTGCTCTTGTGTTGATTTCATGGTAACACCCCCGGTGTTAGGCTCAGTTTTGACCCGTGTTTTAAATCAGCCATAAAATACCAACAAAAAACAATTATTTTTCATCCAATGTGTTTCTTATCTCTTGGTTACCTTGTTAGGCTTCCTTATCCATCCCTTATCTTAAAAAATTCCCCCAAAAATCCCAAGAGAATTAGGAGAGAGGGCGGGACACAGCCATGAAAATGTAGTTTTCAAATTGATTCGTAAATAACTTCAAATATACAATTAACCTTGCTCTTGTGTTGATTTCATGGTAACACCCCCGGTGTTAGGCTCAGTTTTGACCCGTGTTTTAAATCAGCCATAAAATACCAACAAAAAACAATTAGTTTTTCATCCAATGTGTTTCTTATCTCTTGGTTACCTTGTTAGGCTTCCTTATCCATCCCTTATCTTAAAAAATTCCCCAAAAAATCCCAAGAGAATTATATAGATAAATAAAAGGTTGTTATGCTACCTGACTATTACTGAGGGATATTAGAACACATCTCAAAAATGTTCATAATTTTTTTATTATTATTTTAATATTATTAACTATAATAACATCTATTTTGTATATATTTACAGGGCTGCCAGTAGAGGGAGCTCACGCTCTTTGGATGTAAATGTAGATACAGTCACAAACAGAGTTAAGACTGGAGATCAGTAGAGTGGGTGAAGACTGGAGATAAGTATCACATTCCAGCAGATTTATTTATTTATTCATTTATTTATTCATTTAACTACCGTAAATCAGTCACAGTCACACAAATAGGCTCCATATTATTTCTTACCTTGATGCAGAATTAGTGTTGAAAGTTGAAAGGCTCCATATTATTTCTTACCTTGATGCAGAATTAGTGTTGAAAGTTGAAAGTTCATAAGCAGCCAAATGTTGCCAAAAGCAGGCCAATTTTGAAGTAGACGCCCAACGTGATTGTTCCCTGCCCAACGGAATTAAAAATAGCCCAACTGACAATCCTGGCAGGAGGAGAATTGAACTCCGTTCTCCAGCATGAGAGGCTGGAGAGGTTACCGCTGCGCTACTGGAGCTCATGGGGGCGGAGCCCGAAATTACTGTCTATGAAGCAGACAGGAGCAATGACACTGGTACTGGTGACAAGATCGCCGAAAACCACGGGTCAAACTACCGCATCTTTCTCCGCGATAGTAAGTCCGAGCAGAAAATGGATTGCACCACGAGAATCCTAAGGCTTTGAGCTTTTAAACCATGGTTTAATTATTTTCCAACTCCCGAAAATGCCCGATTTACGGCGATTTGGAAACGTGTGTGTTTCTGCTTTCCTCCCGCGACTCTGCTTTGCCGATATAATGGGACTGAATGGGGGAGAGAGCTGGGACTCCCGCCTCGTTAAGAGTCTCAATGAAAAAAGTTGAAGCTACTTTGCTTTTGTCTTTACATTTTTCAAAGCACAACTATTTTTCCTACAATTTGATCCCAAATTTATGCATGTTGAGTGAAAATTGTGGCCAGCCCAGCAAGTTTAAGAAAAAAGTTTTAGGCGATTTTTCAGGGCTGCCTCCCTCTAACTCTCAGGAATTCGAGCTATGCCGCTCTAGCTCAGCCTACGTACCTCTCCCATTCATTTGTATAGAGTCTTAAATTTCGACTTCAAACTGGAATTTAGGAAAAACGGAATGTCGGATCGGTTTGAAAATTCGCAAGCAGCTTCTTCTCCACTAGACGCAAACTTTTCTAATTTGGTGTGTGGACCTAGGTCCAAAGCTCTGGGCGCTGGAGCCTTCGGAAGTTTTTGCCCATTCATTCGAATGGGCCAAATTTGCCATAAAAATTGGAATTTTGGGAATTCCAGATGTTGGATTCCTTAGAAAAGTAATAGCACACTTCTCCCAATGGGGCCGCACATTTTCCCAATTCATTGTGTGGGCCTAAAATGAAAGCTGTAGGAGGAGTAGCGCGCCGAAGAATGTCCAGAATAAAATATAATAATAATAAGAAAAAATATGCACAACAATAAGATGTGTTGCCTCTCCAAGGCAAGCACATAACTAGACTTTGTAAAGTTTCTGAAGAAACTTTGATGTGCTTGCCACCCTTGCGACCACCTGGCCATGCGCTAAACCACCAGCCCTATGCTGTTTGAAGGTTGTTTGGTGTTTTTTGAGGGCTAGAAGGCAGCTACTGTGGTCCGGTTGTTGTCCAGGCAGTTGTGATCATCTTTTGAGTGATCACTAGCATGTCTCTGGGCAGCTACTATGGTATAGTGGGTGGCTGCTAAGGTGCTGATAGGTGGTTGCTATGGTGTTCCTGATGGCTGCTATGCTGTTGCTAGGCAGTTGCCATGGTCTTCTTGACGACTGCTAGGCGGTTGCTATGGTGTTCTTGATGGTTGCTAAGGCCTTGCTAGGCGGTTGCTATGGTGTTCCCGGTGGTTGCTAGGGCGTTGCTAGGTGGTTGCTATGGTATTCTGGCCGGTTGCTAGGGTGTTGCTAGGCAGTTGCTATGGTGTTCCTGATGGTTGCTAGGGTGTTGCTAACCCGTTGCTATGGTGTTCTGGGCGGTTGCTAGGGCGTTGCTAGGCGGTTGCTATGGTATTCTGGGTGGTTGCTAGGGTGTTTCTATGGTGTTCCTGATGGTTGCTAGGGTGTTGCTAGGCAGTTGGTATGGTGTTTGGGGTGGTTGCTAAGGCGTTGCTAGGTGGTTGCTATGGTAGTGAGGGTGGTTGCTATGGGGTTGCTAGGGTGTTTGGGGTCCTTGCTATTGACTTCCATTAGTGTTTGGGGTCAGTGCTGGGATGCATTGGCTGCAGTGCTAGTGGCCCTTGAGACAGAACAGGAGAGATACAAAGCCGCGTGTGTATCTCTGTGTCAGTGAGAGGGGACTTTATTTCTAGCTACCTCTCCGAAAGTTCCGCCATTAGTGTGTATTGCGTCCGAAATTTCGGCTTCAAACCGGAATTGCGGAAAAACGGAAAGTCGGAGCGGCTTGAAAATCGACACACCCCTTCTTCTCCACAAGACACACGTTTTTCGTATTTGGTGCGTGGATGCAGGTCAAAAGCTCTGCGTGCTGGAGCATTCCGAAGTTTTTGCCCATTCATTCGGATGGGCCAAATTTTCCAGAAAAATCGGAATTTTGAGAATTCCGTAAGTCGGATTCCTTATAAAAGTAATAGCACACTATTCCCGATCGGGCCGCACATTTTGATATTTCATTGTGTGGGCCTAATACGAAAGCTGTAGGAGGAGTAGCGCGCCGAAAAACGTGCAGAATAATAAACTATAATAAAAACTAGACTTTGTAAAGTTTCTGAAGAAACTTTGATGTGCTTGCCACCCTTGCGACCGCCTGGCCATGCGGTAAACCACCAGCCCTATGCTGTTTGAAGGTTGTTTGGTGTTGTTTGAGGGCTAGAAGGCAGCTACTGTGGTCCGGTTATTGTCCAGGCAGTTGTGATCATCTTTTGAGTGATCACTAGCATGTCTCTGGGCAGCTGCTATGGTATATTGGGTGGTTGCTAAGGTGCTGATAGGTGGTTGCTATGGTGTTCCTGATGGCTGCTATGCTGTTGCTAGGCAGTTGCCATGGTGTTCTCGACGGTTGCTAGGCGGTTGCTATGGTGTTCTTGATGGTTGCTAAGGCCTTGCTAGGCGGTTGCTATGGTGTTCCCGGTGGTTGCTAGGGCGTTGCTAGGTGGTTGCTATGGTATTCTGGGCGGTTGCTAGGGTGTTGCTAGGCAGTTGCTATGGTGTTCCTGATGGTTGCTAGGGTGTTGCTAGGCAGTTGCTATGGTGTTCTGGGTGGTTGCTAGGGCGTTGCTAGGCGGTTGCTATGGTGTTCTGGGTGGTTGCTAGGGTGTTTCTGTGGTGTTCCTGATGGTTGCTAGGGTGTTGCTAGGCAGTTGCTATGGTGTTTGGGGGGGTTGCTAAGGCGTTGCTAGGTGGTTGCTATGGTCATTAGGGTGGTTGCTATGGTATTGCTAGGGTGCTTGGGGTCCTTGCTATGGACTTCCATTAGTGTTTGGGGTCAGTGCTGGGATGCATTGGCTGCAGTGCTAGTGGCCCTTGAGACAGAACAGGAGAGATACAGAGCCGCGTGTGTATCTCTGTGTCAGTGAGAGGGGACTTTCTCCCTGGCAGGCTCTCCGAAAGTTCCGCCATTAGTGTGTATTGCGTCCGGATTTCGGCTTCAAACCGGAATTGCGGAAAAACGGAAAGTCGGAGCGGCTTGAAAATTGACATGCCGGTTCCTCTCCACAAACTGCACGATTTTTGTATTTGGTGCGTGGACGCAGGTCAAAAGCTCTGCGTGCTGGAACATTCCGAAGTTTTGGCCATTCATTGCGGATGGCCGAAATTTTCCGTAAAACGGGAATTTTGAGAATTCCGTAAGTCGGATTCCTTATAAAAGTAATAGCACACTATTCCCGATCGGGCCGCACATTTTGATTTTTCATTGTGTGGGCCTAAAACGAAAGCTGTAGGAGGAGTAGCGCGCCGAAAAAACGGCGGAATAATAATAATAATAATAATAAACAGAATAAATATGCACAATAATACGATGTGTTGCCTTTTCAAGGCAAGCACATAATAATATATATGCAAGATAATAAGATGTGTTGCCTTTTCAAGGCAAGCACATAATAATAAGAATAAATATGCACAACAATAAGATGTGTTGCCTCTCCAAGGCAAGCACATAACTAGACTTTATAAAGTTTCTGAAGAAACTTTGATGTGCTTGCCTTGCAAGCGCCTGGACATGCGCTAAATCAGCAGCCCTGTGCTGTTTGTGGGCTGTGTAGTGTTGTGGCTCTTGCCCAGGCGGGGAGTTGAACCCTGGTCTCCTGCATGGCAGGCAGAGACACTATCCACTGTGCCACTGGGGCTTGTGTGGGCGGAATCAGAAATGAGGCTCTATGAAGCACACAGCATGAGTGACAGTGCTGCTTCTGTGAAAAATCACCTAAAAGTAGTGGTCAAACTACTGCTTTGTTCTCAATGACAGTAAGTCCGAGCAGAAAATAAAAGGTATCATGAGAAAGGCAAGGCTTTGGGCTTTCAAACTGTGTCAAAATTATTTTCCAACTCCCAAAAATGCCCACCTTAGAGCGAGTTGGAAAAGTGTGTCCTTCTGCTTCTCTCCTGAGACTTTGCATTCCAGATATAATGGGAGTCTATGGGGGAGAGAGCTGGCACTCCTGCCTCGTTAAGGGTCACAGTTTAAAAAGTTGAAGCTACTTTGCTTTTGTATTTGCATTTTTCAAAGCACAACTAGTTTTCCTACTACTTTCCAAAAAATTATGCATGTGGAGTGAAAATTGTGGCCAAGAGAGCAAGTTTAAGACAAAAGTTTTAGGCGAATTTTCAGGGCTGCTCCACTCTAGCCGCTCAGGAATGCCACTCTAGCTCACTCCATTAGTGTGTATTGCGTTTGGAATTCCGACTTCAAACTGGAATTGTGGAAAAACGGAAAGTCAGATCGGTTTGAAAATCGACACACCTCTTCTTCTCCATAAGACGCACGTTTTTCGTATTTGGTGCGTGGACGCAGGTCCAAAGCTCTGGGCCCTGGACCCTTCCAAAGTTTTGTCCATTCATTTCCTATGGCCGAAATTTTCAGGAAAATTGGAATTTTGAGAATTCCGTGAGTCGGATTCCTTATAAAAGTAATAGCACACTTCTCCCAATGGGGCCGCACATTTTCCCAATTCATTGTGTGGGTCTAAAATGAAAGCTGTAGGAGGAGTAGCGCGCCGAAGGATTTGCAGAAAAATAAACTATAATAATAAAAAGAAAAAGAAAAATAATAAGTATGCAGGATAATAAGATGTGTTGCCTTTTCAAGGCAAGCACATAACTAGACTTTATAAAGTTTCTGAAGAAACTTTGATGTGCTTGCCTTGCGAGCGCCTGGACATGCGCTAAACTGCCAGCCCTATGCTGTTTGTGGGTTGTGTAGTGTTGTTGCTCTTGCCCAGGTGGGGAGTTGAACCCTGGTCTCCTGCATGGCAGGCAGAGACACTATCCACTGTGCCACTGGGGCTTGTGTGGGCGGAGCCAGAAATGAGGCTCTATGAAGCACACTGCATGAGTGACAGTGCTGCTTCTGTGAAAAATCACATAAAAGTAGTGGTCAAACTACTGCTTTTTTATCTATGATAGTAAGTCCGAGCAGAAAATAAAATTTACCATGAGAAAGGCAAGGCTTTGGGCTTTCAAACTGTGTCAAAATTATTTTCCAACTCCCAAAAATGCCCACCTTAGAGCGAGTTGGAAAAGTGTGTCTTTCTGCTTCTCTCCTGAGACTTTGCATTTCAGATATAATGGGAGTCTATGGGGGAGAGAGCTGGCACTCCTGCCTCGTTAAGGGTCACAGTTTAAAAAGTTGAAGCTACTTTGCTTTTGTATTTGCATTTTTCAAAGCAGAACTAGTTTTCCTACTACTTTCCAAAAAATTATGCATGTGGAGTGAAAATTGTGGCCAGGAGAGCAAGTAAAAGACAAAAGTTTTAGGCGAATTTTAAGGGCTGCTCCACTCTAGCCCTCAGGAATGCCACTCTAGCTCACGCAATACACACTCATTCAAAAGTCAGAGGCGGCTCAAAAATAACTCCAAACTTAAACTGTGTTTTATGGCAAACTAAAGCAGACATGAAAAATTGAAGATGACACACATAAAGTTGAACATCTGCTGAGTCATTTAAGCTTTGAATGGAGTCTGTGAGCCAAAGAATGAGGGAGCTGTGAGGCTTTGAAAATGCATGAGTGTCTGCCGATTTCCCATTCTTTTTCTATGAGGGCAAAATCGCGATTTTAAAATTGAATTATGAGAAATTGCAAGGTCCGATCGGTTTGAAAATTGACACACCTCTTCTTCTCCACAAGACGCACATTTTTCGTATTTGGTGCGTGGACGCAGGTCCAAAGCTCTGGGCCCTAGAGCCTTCTGAAGTTTTGGCCATTCATTTCGGATGGCTGGAATTTTCAGGAAAATTGGAATTTTGAGAATTCCGTGGGTCGGATTCCTTATAAAAGTAATAGCACACCTCTCCCAATGGGGCCACACATTTTCCCAATTCATTGTGTGGGCCTAAAACCAAAGCTGTAGGAGGAGTAGCGCGCCAAAAACGTGCAGAATAATAAACTATAACTAGAGGATATAAAGTTTCTGAAGAAACTTTGATGTGCTTGCCTTGCAAGCGCCTGGACATGTGCTAAATCAGCAGCCCTATGCTGTTTGTGGGCTGTGTAGTGTTGTGGCTCTTGCCCAGGCGGGGAGTTGAACCCTGGTCTCCTGCATGGCAGGCAGAGACACTATCCACTGTGCTACTGGGGCTTGTGTGGGCGGAGCCAGAAATGAGGCTCTATGAAGCACACAGCATGAGTGACAGTGCTGCTTCTGTGAAAACTCACCTAAAAGTAGTGGTCAAACTACTGCTGTGTTCTCAATGATAGTAAGTCCGAGCAGAAAATAAAATGTACCATGAGAAAGGCAAGGCTTTGGGCTTTCAAAGTGTGTCAAAATTATTTCCCAACTCCAAAAAAATACCCACCCTAGAGCGAGTTGAAAAAGTGTGTCTTTCTGCTTCTCTCCTGAGACTTTGCATTCCAGATATAATGGGAGTCTATGGGGGAGAGAGCTGGCACTCCTGCCTCGTTAAGGGTCACAGTTTAAAAAGTTGAAGCTACTTTGCTTTTGTATTTACATTTTTCAAAGCACAACTAGTTTTCCTACTACTTTCCAAAAAATTATGCATGTGCAGTGAAAATTGTGGCCAGGAGAGCAAGTTAAAGACAAAAGTTTTAGGCGAATTTTAAGGGCTGCTCCACTCTAGCCATCAGGTCTCTCACTCTAGCTCACGCAATACACACTCATTCAAAAGTCAGAGGCGGCTCAAAAATAACTCCAAACTTAAACTGTGTTTTATGGCAAGCTAAAGCAGACATGAAAAATTGAAGATGACACACATAAAGTTGAACATCTGCTGAGTCATTTAAGCTTTGAATGGAGTCTGTGGGCCAAAGAATGAGGGAGCTGTGAGGCTTTGAAAATGCATGAGTGTCTGCCGATTTCCCATTCTTTTTCAATGAGGGCAAAATCGTGATTTAAATCGTGAATTATGAAAAATCGCAAAGTCTGATCGGTTTGAAAATTGACACACCTCTTCTTCTCCACAAGACGCACATTTTTCGTATTTGGTGCGTGGATGCAGGTCAAAAGCTCTGGGCCCTGGAGCCTTCTGAAGTTTTGGCCATTCATTTCGGATGGCCGGAATTTTCAGGAAAATTGGAATTTTGAGAATTCTGTGAGTCAGATTCCTTATAAAAGTAATAGCACACTTCTTACAATGGGGCCACACATTTTCCCAATTCATTGTGTGGGCCTAAAACCAAAGCTGTAGGAGGAGTAGCGCGCCGAAAACGTGCAGAATAATAAACTATAATAATAACTAGACTTTATAAAGTTTCTGAAGAAACTTTGATGTGCTTGCCTTGCGAGCGCCTGGACATGCGCTAAATCAGCAGCCCTGTGCTGTTTGTGGGCTGTGTAGTGTTGTGGCTCTTGCCCAGGCGGGGAGTTGAACCCTGGTCTCCTGCATGGCAGGCAGAGACACTATCCACTGTGCCACTGGGGCTTGTGTGGGCGGAGCCAGAAATGAGGCTCTATGAAGCACACAGCATGAGTGACAGTGCTGCTTCTGTGAAAAATCACCTAAACGTAGTGGTCAAACTACTGCTTTGTTGTCAATGACAGTAAGTCCGAGCAGAAAATAAAAGGTATCATGAGAAAGGCAAGGCTTTGGGCTTTCAAACTGTGTCAAAATTATTTTCCAACTCCCAAAAATGCCCACCTTAGAGCGAGTTGGAAAAGTGTGTCCTTCTGCTTCTCTCCTGAGACTTTGCATTCCAGATATAATGGGAGTCTATGGGGGAGAGAGCTGGCACTCCTGCCTCGTTAAGGGTCATAGTTTAAAAAGTTGAAGACACTTTGCTTTTGTATTTGCATTTTTCAAAGCACAACTAGTTTTCCTACTACTTTCCAAAAAATTATGCATGTGGAGTGAAAATTGTGGCCAGGAGAGCAAGTTTAAGACAAAAGTTTTAGGCGAATTTTCAGGGCTGCTCCACTCTAGCCGCTCAGGAATGCCACTCTAGCTCACTCCATTAGTGTGTATTGCGTTTGGAATTCCGACTTCAAACTGGAATTGTGGAAAAACGGAAAGTCTGATCGGTTTGAAAATCGAAACACTGATTCTTCTCCATAAGACGCACGTTTTTCGTATTTGGTGCGTGGATGCAGGTCCAAAGCTCTGGGCCCTGGAGCCGTCCAAACTTTTGTCCATTCATTTCCTATGGCCGAAATTTTCAGGAAAATTGGAATTTTGAGAATTCTGTGAGTCGGATTCCTTATAAAAGTAATAGCACACTTCTCCCAATGGGGCCGCACATTTTCCCAATTCATTGTGTGGGTCTAAAATGAAAGCTGTAGGAGGAGTAGCGCGCCGAAGGATTTGCAGAAAAATAAACTATAATAATAAAAAGAACTAGACTTTGTAAAGTTTCTGAAGAAACTTTGATGTGCTTGCCACCGTTGCCGACCGCCTGGCCATGCGCTAAACCACCAGCCCTATGCTGTTTGAAGGTTGTTTGGTGTTGTTCGAGGGCTAGAAGGCAGCTACTGTGGTCCGGGTATTGTCCAGGCAGTTGTGATCATCTTTTGAGTGATCACTAGCATGTCTTTGGGCAGCTGCTATGGTATAGTGGGTGGCTGCTAAGGTGCTGATAGGTGGCTGCTATGGTGTTCCTGATGGCTGCTATGCTGTTGCTAGGCGGTTGCCATGGTGTTCTCGACGGTTGCTAGGCGGTTGCTATGGTGTTCTTGATGGTTGCTAAGGCCTTGCTAGGCGGTTGCTATGGTGTTCCCGGTGGTTGCTAGGGTGTTGCTAGGTGGTTGCTATGGTATTCTGGGCGGTTGCTAGGGTGTTGCTAGGCAGTTGCTATGGTGTTCCTGATGGTTGCTAGGGTGTTGCTAGGCAGTTGCTATGGTGTTCTGGGCGGTTGCTAGGGCGTTGCTAGGCGGTTGCTATGGTGTTCTGGGTGGTTGCTATGGTGTTTCTGTGGTGGTCCTGATGGTTGCTAGGGTGTTGCTAGGCAGTTGCTATGGTGTTTGGGGGGGTTGCTAGGGCGTTGCTAGGTGGTTGCTATGGTCATTAGGGTGGTTGCTATGGGGTTGCTAGGGTGCTTGGGGTCCTTGCTATGGACTTCCATTAGTGTTTGGGGTCAGTGCTGGGATGCATTGGCTGCAGTGCTAGTGGCCCTTGAGACAGAATAGGAGAGATACAGAGCCGCGTGTGTATCTCTGTGTCAGTGAGAGGGGACTTTCTCCCTGGCCGGCTCTCCGAAAGTTCCGCCATTAGTGTGTATTGCGTCCGGATTTCGGCTTCAAACCGGAATTGCGGAAAAACGGAAAGTCGGAGCGGCTTGAAAATTGACATGCCGGTTCCTCTCCACAAACTGCACGATTTTTGTATTTGGTGCGTGGACGCAGGTCAAAAGCTCTGCGTGCTGGAGCATTCCGAAGTTTTGGCCATTCATTGTCTGTGGCCGAAATTTTCGGGAAAATTGGAATTTTGAGAATTCCGTAAGTCGGATTCCTTATAAAAGTAATAGCACACTATTCCCGATCGGGCCGCACATTTTGATTTTTCATTGTGTGGGCCTAAAACGAAAGCTGTAGGAGGAGTAGCGCGCCGAAAAACGTGCAGAATTAGAAAATATAATAAGAAGAAATATGCACAATAATACGATGTGTTGCCTTTTCAAGGCAAGCACATAAAAATAATAAGTATGCAGGATAATAAGATGTGTTGCCTTTTCAAGGCAAGCACATAACTAGAGGATATAAAGTTTCTGAAGAAACTTTGATGTGCTTGCCTTGCGAGCGCCTGGACATGTGCTAAACCAGCAGCCCTATGCTGTTTGTGGGCTGTGTAGTGTTGTGGCTCTTGCCCAGGCGGGGAGTTGAACCCTGGTCTCCTGCATGGCAGGCAGAGACACTATCCACTGTGCCACTGGGGCTTGTGTGGGCGGAGCCAGAGATGAGGCTCTATGAAGCACACAGCATGAGTGACAGTGCTGCTTCTGTGAAAAATCACCTAAAAGTAGTGGTCAAACTACTGCTGTGTTCTCAATGACAGTAAGTCCGAGCAGAAAATAAAAGGTATCATGAGAAAGGCAAGGCTTTGGGCTTTCAAACTGTGTCAAAATTATTTTCCAACTCCCAAAAATGCCCACCTTAGAGCGAGTTGGAAAAGTGTGTCATTCTGCTTCTCTCCTGAGACTTTGCATTCCAGATATAATGGGAGTCTATGGGGGAGAGAGCTGGCACTCCTGCCTCGTTAAGGGTCACAGTTTAAAAAGTTGAAGCTACTTTGCTTTTGTATTTACATTTTTCAAAGCACAACTAGTTTTCCTACTACTTTCCAAAAAATTATGCATGTGGAGTGAAAATTGTGGCCAGGAGAGCAAGTAAAAGACAAAAGTTTTAGGCGAATTTTAAGGGCTGCTCCACTCTAGCCCTCAGGAATGCCACTCTAGCTCACGCAATACACACTCATTCAAAAGTCAGAGGCGGCTCAAAAATAACTCCAAACTTAAACTGTGTTTTATGCCAAACTAAAACAGACATGAAAAATTGAAGATGACACACATAAAGTTGAACATCTGCTGAGTCATTTAAGCTTTGAATGGAGTCTGTGAGCCAAAGAATGAGGGAGCTGTGAGGCTTTGAAAATGCATGAGTGTCTGCCGATTTCCCATTCTTTTTCTATGAGGGCAAAATCGTGATTTAAATCATGAATTATGAGAAATCGCAAAGTCTGATCGGTTTGAAAATTGACACACCGATTCTTCTCCATAAGACACACATTTTTTGTATTTGGTGCGTGGACGCAGGTCAAAAGCTCTGGGCCCTGGAGCCTTCTGAAGTTTTGGCCATTCATTTCGGATGGCCGAAATTTTCAGGAAAATTGGAATTTTGAGAATTCCGTGGGTCGGATTCCTTATAAAAGTAATAGCACACTTCTCCCAATGGGGCCGCACATTTTCCCAATTCATTGTGGGGGCCTAAAACCAAAGCTGTAGGAGGAGTAGCGCGCCGAAAAAAAGGTGGAATAATAAAAATAATAAAAAGATTAAATATGCAAGACTTTAAGATGTGTTGCCTTTTCAAGGCAAGCACATAACTAGACTTTGTAAAGTTTCTGAAGAAACTTTGATGTGCTTGCCACCCTTGCGTCCGCCTGACCATGCGCTAAACCACCAGCCCTATGCTATTTGAAGGTTGTCTGGTGTTGTTCGAGGGCTAGAAGGCAGCTACTGTGGTCCGGTTATTGTCCAGGTAGTTGTGATCATCTTTTGAGTGATCACTAGCATGTCTCTGGGCAGCTGCTATGGTATAGTGGGTGGCTGTTAAGGTGCTGATAGGTGGTTGCTATGGTGTTCCTGATGGCTGCTATGCTGTTGCTAGGCGGTTGCCATGGTGTTCTCGACGGTTGCTAGGCGGTTGCTATGGTGTTCTTGATGGTTGCTAAGGCCTTGCTAGGCGGTTGCTATGGTGTTCCCGGTGGTTGCTAGGGTGTTGCTAGGTGGTTGCTATGGTATTCTGGGCGGTTGCTAGGGTGTTGCTAGGCAGTTGCTATGGTGTTCCTGATGGTTGCTAGGGTGTTGCTAGGCAGTTGCTATGGTGTTCTGGGCGGTTGCTAGGGCGTTGCTAGGCGGTTGCTATGGTGTTCTGGGTGGTTGCTATGGTGTTTCTGTGGTGTTCCTGATGGTTGCTAGGGTGTTGCTAGGCAGTTGCTATGGTGTTTGGGGGGGTTGCAAGGGCGTTGCTAGGTGGTTGCTATGGTCATTAGGGTGGTTGCTATGGGGTTGCTAGGGTGCTTGGGGTCCTTGCTATGGACTTCCATTAGTGTCTGGGGTCAGTGCTGGGATGCATTGGCTGCAGTGCTAGTGGCCCTTGAGACAGAATAGGAGAGATACAAAGCCGCGTGTGTATCTCTGTGTCAGTGAGAGGGGACTTTCTCCCTGGCAGGCTCTCCGAAAGTTCCGCCATTAGTGTGTATTGCGTCCGGATTTCGGCTTCAAACTGGAATTGCAGAAAAACGGAAAGTCGGAGTGGCTTGAAAATTGACACACCGCTTCTTTTCCACAAGACGCACGTTTTTCGTATTTGGTGAGTGGACGCAGCTCAAAAGCTCTGCGCACTGGAGCCTTCCGAAGTTTTGGCCATTCATTGCGGATGGCCGAAATTTTCCGTAAAACGGGAATTTTGAGAATTCCGTAAGTCAGATTCCTTATAAAAGTAATAGCACACTATTCCCGATCGGGCCGCACATTTTGATATTTCATTGTGTGGGCCTAAAACGAAAGCTGTAGGAGGAGTAGCGCGCCGAAAAATGGCGGAATAATAATAATAATAATAATAACTAGACTTTGTAAAGTTTCTGAAGAAACTTTGATGTGCTTGCCACCCTTGCGTCCGCCTGACCATGCGCTAAACCGCCAGCCCTATGCTGTTTGAAGGTTGTTTGGTGTTGTTTCGAGGGCTAGAAAGCAGCTACTGTGGTCCGGGTATTGTCCAGGCAGTTGTGATCATCTTTTGAGTGATCACTAGCATGTCTCTGGGCAGCTACTATGATATAGTGGGTGGCTGCTAAGGTGCTGATAGGTGGTTGCTATGGTGTTCCTGATGGCTGCTATGCTGTTGCTAGGCAGTTGCCATGGTGTTCTCAACGGTTGCTAGGCAGTTGCTATGGTGTTCTTGATGGTTGCTAAGGCCTTGCTAGGCGGTTGCTGTGGTGTTCCTGGTGGTTGCTAGGGTGTTGCTAGGTGGTTGCTATGGTATTCTGGGCGGTTGCTAGGGTGTTGCTAGGCAGTTGCTATGGTGTTCCTGATGGTTGCTAGGGTGTTGCTAGGCAGTTGCTATTGTGTTCTGGGCGGTTGCTAGGGCGTTGCTAGGCGGTTGCTATGGTGTTCTGGGTGGTTGCTATGGTGTTTCTGTGGTGTTCCTGATGGTTGCTAGGGTGTTGCTAGGCAGTTGCTATGGTGTTTGGGGGGGTTGCTAGGGCGTTGCTAGGTGGTTGCTATGGTCATTAGGGTGGTTGCTATGGGGTTGCTAGGGTGCTTGGGGTCCTTGCTATGGACTTCCATTAGTGTTGGGGGTCAGTGCTGGGATGCATTGGCTGCTGTGCTAGTGGCCCTTGAGATAGAATAGGAGAGATACAAAGCTGCGTGTGTATCTCTGTGTCAGTGAGAGGGGACTTTCTCCCTGGCAGGCTCTCCGAAAGTTCCGCCATTAGTGTGTATTGCGTCCGGATTTCGGCTTCAAACCGGAATTGCGGAAAAAACGGAAAGTCGGAGCGGCTTGAAAATTGACATGCCGGTTCCTCTCCACAAACTGCACGATTTTTGTATTTGGTGCGTGGACGCAGGTCAAAAGCTCTGCGTGCTGGAGCATTCCGAAGTTTTGGCCATTCATTGTCTATGGCCGAAATTTTCGGGAAAATTGGAATTTTGAGAATTCCGTAAGTCGGATTCCTTATAAAAGTAATAGCACACTATTCCCGATCAGGCCGCACATTTGGATATTTCATTGTGTGGGCCTAAAACGAAAGCTGTAGGAGGAGTAGCGCGCCGAAAAACGTGCAGAATAAGAAAATATAATAATAACTAGACTTTGTAAAGTTTCTGAAGAAACTTTGATGTGCTTGCCACCCTTGCGACCGCCTGGCCATGCGCTAAACCACCAGCCCTATGCTGTTTGAAGGTTGTTTGGTGTTGTTCGAGGGCTAGAAGGCAGCTACTGTGGTCCGGGTATTGTCCAGGCAGTTGTGATCATCTTTTGAGTGATCAGTAGCATGTCTCTGGGCAGCTGCTATGGTATAGTGGGTGGCTGCTAAGGTGCTGATAGGTGGTTGCTAAGGTGTTCCTGATGGCTACTATGCTGTTGCTAGGCAGTTGCCATGGTGTTCTCGACGGTTGCTAGGCGGTTGCTATGGTGTTGTTGATGGTTGCTAAGGCCTTGCTAGGCGGTTGCTATGGTGTTCCCGGTGGTTGCTAGGGCGTTGCTAGGTGGTTGCTATGGTATTCTGGGCGGTTGCTAGGGTGTTGCTAGGCAGTTGCTATGGTGTTCCTGATGGTTGCTAGGGTGTTGCTAGGCAGTTGCTATGGTGTTCTGGGTGGTTGCTAGGGCGTTGCTAGGCGGTTGCTATGGTGTTCTGGGTGGTTGCTAGGGTGTTTCTGTGGTGTTCCAGATGGTTGCTAGGGTGTTGCTAGGCAGTTGCTATGGTGTTTGGGGTGGTTGCTAAGGCGTTGCTAGGTGGTTGCAATGGTAGTTAGGGTGGTTGCTATGGGGTTGCTAGGGTGTTTGGGGTCCTTGCTATTGACTTCCATTAGTGTTTGGGGTCAGTGCTGGGATGCATTGGCTGCAGTGCTAGTGGCCCTTGAGACAGAACAGGAGAGATACAAAGCCGCGTGTGTATCTCTGTGTCAGTGAGAGGGGACTTAATTTCTAGCTACCTCTCCGAAAGTTCCGCCATTAGTGTGTATTGCGTCCGAAATTTCGGCTTCAAACTGGAATTGCGGAAAAACGGAAAGTCGGAGCGGCTTGAAAATCGACACACCCCTTCTTCTCCACAAGACGCACGTTTTTCGTATTTGGTGCGTGGATGCAGGTCAAAAGCTCTGCGTGCTGGAGCCTTCCGAAGTTTTTGCCCATTCATTCGGATGGGCCAAATTTGCCACAAAAATCGGAATTTTGAGAATTCCGTAAGTCGGATTCCTTATAAAAGTAATAGCACACTATTCCCGATCGGGCCGCACATTTTGATATTTCATTGTGTGGGCCTAAAACGAAAGCTGTAGGAGGAGTAGCGCGCCGAAAAATGGCGGAATAATAATAATAATAAACAGAAGAAATATGCAAGATAATAAGATGTGTTGCCTTTTCAAGGCAAGCACATAATAACTAGAGGATATAAAGTTTCTGAAGAAACTTTGATGTGCTTGCCTTGCGAGCGCCTGGACATGCGCTAAACCGCCAGCCCTATGCTGTTTGAGGGTTGTGTAGTGTTGTGGCTCTTGCCCAGGCGGGGAGTTGAACCCTGGTCTCCTGCATGGCAGTCAGAGACACTATCCACTGTGCCACTGGGGCTTGTGTGGGCGGAGCCAGAAATGAGGCTCTATGAAGCACACAGCATGAGTGATAGTGCTGCTTCTGTGAAAAATCACCTAAAAGTAGTGGTCAAACAAATGCTTTTTTGTCAATGAGCAGAAAATAAAATGTACCATGAGAAAGGCAAGGCTTTGGGCTTTCAAACTGTGTCAAAATTATTTTCCAACTCCCAAAAATGCCCACCTTAGAGCGAGTTGGAAAAGTGTGTCTTTCTGCTTCTCTCCTGAGACTTTGCATTCCAGATATAATGGGAGTCTATGGGGGAGAGAGCTGGCACTCCTGCCTCGTTAAGGGTCACAGTTTAAAAAGTTGAAGCTATTTTGCTTTTGTATTTACATTTTTCAAAGCACAACTAGTTTTCCTACTACTTTCCAAAAAATTATGCATGTGGAGTGAAAATTGTGGCCAGGAGAGCAAGTTAAAGACAAAAGTTTTAGGCGAATTTTAAGGGCTGCTCCACTCTAGTTCTCAGGAATGCCACTCTAGCTCACGCAATACACACTCATTCAAAAGTCAGAGGCGGCTCAAAAATAACTCCAAACCTAAACTGTGTTTTATGGCAAACTAAAGCAGACATGAAAAATTGAAGATGACACACATAAAGTTGAACATCTGCTGAGTCATTTAAGCTTTGAATGGAGTCTGTGGGCCAAAGAATGAGGGAGCTGTGAGGCTTTGAAAATGCATGAGTGTCTGCCGATTTCCCATTCTTTTTCTATGAGGGCAAAATCGTGATTTAAATCGTGAATTATGAAAAATTGCAAAGTCTGATCGGTTTGAAAATTGACACACCTCTTCATCTCCACAAGATGCACATTTTTCGTATTTGATGCGTGGACGCAGGTCAAAAGCTCTGGGCCCTGGAGCCTTCTGAAGTTTTGGCCATTCATTTCGGATGGCTAGAATTTTCAGGAAAATTGGAATTTTGAGAATTCCATGAGTGGGATTCCTTATAAAAGTAATAGCACACCTCTCCCAATGGGGCCCCACATTTTCCCAATTCATTGTGTGGGCCTAAAACCAAAGCTGTAGGAGGAGTAGCGCGTCGAAAACGTGCAGAATAATAAACTATAATAATAATAATAACTAGATGATAAAAAGTTTCTGAAGAAACTTTAATGTGCTTGCCTTGCGCATGTCGGGTTACACGCGACATCACAGAGCCTGTCTACTGTATTAGAGTTTCTCTGATATCACGCGCCTCATCTTCAAAACAAACTGCTGCGTGCTGCTCTCTCTCTCTCTCTCTCTCTCTCTCTCTCTCTCTCTCTCTCTGTCTCTCCTCGCCGCTCTACACACATCCGTGATACTCAAAGACACGCGGTGGTTATGTCATGCACAAGCACATGCACGGTCGGGCACGCGAATGTGGATACGACGTAAATCATGCAGTCCTCCTCCCTCCGCAAAATCGTTTAATGCAAACGGCGGCATTGCGCAATCAATAATCAACCGATAATAATAATCAACCAGATCCGACAGACCTAACCCGAGGGGTGTACTACGAAGCAGGTTCAGTGGGTTAGCGAGGTATGTTGAGTCTAAAGCCAGGCTTTCCTGTATCACGAAGGTGGCTCTCTTTTAACCCGGCTAGATCACCATGGTAACTTATGCTTAACTCATAACCTGGATATAAAAGCGGCGCTATCTCACCCAGGTGAAATCACGAAAAGTAATTTTTGTCCGGTGTTTGGTAACACATATGCACAATGCAGGTATACTATTAGTGGTGCACAGACTTCACGTTTGTTAGAAATATTCCGTTGCATCACAGACTTTGTTATAGTAGGCTACTTTTTTAGGAAACCCCTTATAACGGTGACTGTCACGGCATGATGATTGGACGGGAGCAGCCAGTGGTGATTCAAACGCACTCCAAACGCCACTTATTTCGATTTAGAAAACAAGACTTAACAAAAAAGGAGCAAACAAACATCAACCGAAATGGCTCCATAATTCAAGTTAAACTTCAAATGTAACGAACAATTATCTGAAACTACTGACAAATGGCTCTAAGCACCGTAAAGTGGTCAAAATTGTCATGTAACCATGGTAACCACCGCCTGCTCCGTCCGACACTGCTAGACTCACCCACACACACCTTCAGTCACCTGACTTAACCTCAGGCTTTACCTCCAATTCCTAGGCAACACTCCCATAAGGCTACTGAAGTTACCTATTTCTAAACTAAAATTCATAATACTGAATGAATATTGCAGCAATTATTTAAAATGGCTATAACAGTGACAGAATCCCCCTTTGTGCTTCCTTTGAAATTAATCGCCAGCTCTCCTCTCTCGCTTTATTTGCGGCCACAGTGTTGTTCTTAGCGTTAATTTTATTTTTGAAATTTTCATAGCTTTCCATGAGGACAAGCTGCTCCTCTTGCGTGAAATATGCAGCCCGTGAACGGTCCATTTTTCACGGAAGTAGAATCATATGACGCCAAAACGCCCCCTTTTCTGTGAACGCGCACAGAGCACAAAGCTGACAGCCGGACTTAACAAACCTTGATGAGAACCACCGTCGTGATACCACTTAACTTTGACTGGAGCTTTAGGTTTTGTTGAGCCTGATAGTGAACACAAAGCCTGGCTATATTGAGCCTCCTTCGTAGTACAGCCCTCGGGTGGCCACACACAGCGTGAGGTGCTGGCCAACACCGAGCCGGCACCGCGCACACAGACTGTCATATAGTGTAGCACACTTGCAAAGGACGACGCTTACAAGGGCGTTGTGGTCGAGACGAGTTTACTCTCCATCTGTCAATCATACATAACAAGACACACACATTGCAGCCTGGTTCATAACCGCACGTGCAGCTCTTCTGATGATTACAGCCGAATGTAAAGAGCACGAACACAACAGGGGATCAACATAAAAACAAAGGCGACCGTCATGTGCACTGTGCTACGACATCAAGTAAAGGGGGCAGACTATATTAGTTACATTTTGCACCCCATAATAATAAACATCACCCACCGTCTGTTGACGTTAGCTCCGGGTCGCGGGAGCAAGCTAAGGGTAATTAGCGCTTAGCGAGCGAGCTAGCCATAACAGTTAGCTTACTCACGTCATCAAATAAATAATATATTTCCTTCGTGAGTCTCTTTGATATGTCTCGCTACCCCACTCACATACACTATTTCACACACGCACATTTCCATTAATCTAAACAGTCTGCTTACCTGTCAATCATACATCACAGAAGACGCACACATTGCAGCCTGGTTCATAACTGAATGCTGAACTCTTCTGACGATTACAGCCGAATGTAGCCGAGCACGGCGTCTGGACGGACTGTAATCCTTGTCTTAGCGTGCCCTCTTGTGATAAGAACTGGTATCACCACAATAGACAGTTCTCCCTTTATCACAATGCACAAGGTAAGTCCCACAATAACATGTATTTCTTATTATGAATCAAAAATAAAAATAAAAAATAAATGGGGGCTCCGGCTGTCAGTTGGACACAGACGGAGGAAGTTACCTCTGAAACTGTCAAGGTAAATAAACACCCCTTAAATGAAACAAAACGTCTGTTAGTTAAAAGGAAGACATGATGAATGTATGTGTGTATTTCAATGTGACGTGCATACCGAGGGCAGTCGCGCTGGAGCGCGTTTGGGCTTGATAATGTGAGTGCAGGCCAGCAGCCATGAAAATGTAGTTTTCAAATTGATTCGTAAATAACTTAAAATATACAATTAACCTTGCTCTTGTGTTGATTTCATGGTAACACCCCCGGTGTTAGGCTCAGTTTTGACCCGTGTTTTAAATCAGCCATAAAATACCAACAAAAAACAATTATTTTTCATCCAATGTGTTTCTTATCTCTTGGTTACCTTGTTAGGCTTCCTTATCCATCCCTTATCTTAAAAAATTCCCCAAAAAATCCCAAGAGAATTATATAGATAAATAAAAGGTTGTTATGCTACCTGACTATTACTGAGGGATATTAGAACACATCTCAAAAATGTTCATAATTTTTTTATTATTATTTTAATATTATTAACTATAATAACATCTATTTTGTATATATTTACAGGGCTGCCAGTAGAGGGAGCTCACGCTCTTTGGATGTCAATGTAGATACAGTCACAAACAGAGTTAAGACTGGAGATCAGTAGAGTGGGTGAAGACTGGAGATAAGTATCACATTCCAGCATATTTATTTATTTATTCATTTATTTATTTATTCATTTATTTATTCATTTAACTACCGTAAATCAGTCACAGTCACACAAATAGGCTCCATATTATTTCTTACCTTGATGCAGAATTAGTGTTGAAAGTTGAAAGTTCATAAGCAGCCAAATGTTGCCAAAAGCAGCCCAATTTTGAAGTAGACGCCCAACGTGATTGTTCCCTGCCCAACGGAATTAAAAAATAGCCCAATCTGATAATCCTGGCAGGAGGAGAATTGAACTCCGTTCTCCAGCACGAGAGGCGAGGAGGTTACCGCTGCGCTACTGGAGCTCAGGGGGGCGGAGCCCGAAATTACATTCTATGAAGCAGACAGGAGCAATGATACTGGTGCTGGTGACAAGATCGCCGAAAACCACGGGTCAAACTACCGCATTTTTCTCCGCGATAGTAAGTCAAAGCAGAAAATGGATTGCACCACGAGAATCGTAAGGCTTTGAGCTTTTAAACCATGGTTAAATTATTTTCCAACTCCCGAAAATGCCCGATTTACGGCGAGTTGGAAACGTGTGTGTTTCTGCTTTCCTCCCGCGACTCTGCTTTGCCGATATAATGGGACTGAATGGGGGAGAGAGCTGGGACTCCCGCCTCGTTAAGAGTCGAAATGAAAAAAGTTGAAGCTACTTTGCTTTTGTCTTTACATTTTTCAAAGCACAACTATTTTTCCTACAATTTGATCCCAAATTTATGCATGTGGAGTGAAAATTGTGGCCAGCAGAGCAAGTTTAAGACAAAGGTTTCAGGCGATTTTTCAGGGCTGCCTCCCTCTAGCTCTCAGGAATGCCAGCAATGCTGCTCTAGTGCAACTCCATTAGTGTGTATTGCGTGTGTAATTCCGACTTTAAACTGGAATTGCGGAAAAACGGAATGTCGGATCGGTCTGAAAATCGATATCCTGCTTCTTCTCAATAAGACGCACGTTTTTCGTATTTGGTGCGTGGACGCAGGTCCAAAGCTCTGGGCCCTGGAGCCTTTCAAAGTTTTTGCCCATTCATTCGAATGGGCCAAAACTTGCCACAAAAATGGGAATTTTGGGAATTCCAGATGTTGGATTCCTTAGAAAAGCAATAGCACACTTCTCCTAATGGGGCCGCACATTTTTCCAATTCATTGTGTGGGCCTAAAAGCAAAGCTGTAGGAGGAGAAGCGCGCCGAAGAATGTCCAGAATAAAAATAATAATAATAATAATAATAATAACTAGCCATAACAGTTAGCTTACTCACGTCATCCAATAAATAATATATGTCCTTCGTGAGTCTCTTTGATATGTCTCGCTACCCCACTCACATACACTATTTCACACACACACATTTCCATTAAACTAAACAGTCTGCTTACCTGTCAATCATACATCACAGAAGACGCACACATTGAAGCCTGGTTCATATCTGCATGCTCGACTCTTCTGACGATTACAGCCGAATGTAGCCGAGCACGGCGTCTGGACGGACTGTAATTCTTGTCTTAGCGTGCCCTCTTGTGATAAGAACTGGTATCACCACAATAGACAGTTCTCCCTTTACCACAACTGAAGGTAAGTCCCACAATAACAGGTATTTCTTATTATGAATCAAAAATAAAAATAAAAATAAAAAATAAATGGGGGCTCCGGCTGTCAGTTGGACACAGACGGAGGAAGTTACCTCTGAAACTGTCAAGGTAAATAAACACCCCTTAAATGAAACAAAACGTCTGTTAGTTAAAAGGAAGACATGATGAATGTATGTGTGTATTTCAATGTGACGTGCATACCGGGGGCAGTCGCGCTGGAGCGCGTTTGGGCTTGATAATGTGAGTGCAGGCCAGCAGGGGACTGGGGAGGGGGGAGAGAGGGCGGGACACAGCCACGAAAATGTAGTTTTCAAATTGATTCGTAAATAACTTCAAATATACAATTAACCTTGCTCTTGTGTTGATTTCATGGTAACACCCCCGGTGTTAGGCTCAGTTTTGACCCGTGTTTTAAATCAGCCATAAAATACCAACAAAAAACAATTATTTTTCATCCAATGTGTTTCTTATCTCTTGGTTACCTTGTTAGGCTTCCTTATCCATGAAAAGATTGGTTTTAATAGTTTTCTAGAGAATTATATAGATAAATAAGAGGTTGTTATGCTACCTGACTATTACTGAGGGATATTAGAACACATCTCAAAAATGTTCCTAATGTTTTTTTTATTATTATTGTAATATTATTAACTACAATAACATCTATTTTGTATATATTTACAGGGCTGCCAGTAGAGGGAGCTCACGCTCTTTGGATGTAAATGTAGATACAGTCACTGATCTCCAAGACTGGAGATCAGTAGAGTGGGTGAAGACTGGAGATAAGTATCACATTCCAGCAGATTTATTTATTTATTTATTTATTTATTTAACTACCGTAAATCAGTCACAGTCACACAAATAGGCTCCATATTTTTTCTTACCTTGATGCAGAATTAGTGTTGAAAGTTGAAAGTTCATAAGCAGCCAAATGTTGCCAAAAGCAGCCCAATTTTGAAGTAGACGCCCAACGTGATTGTTCCCTGCCCAACGGAATTAAAAATAGCCCAATCTGACAATCCTGGCAGGAGGAGAATTGAACTCCGCTCTCCAGCACGAGAGGCGAGGAGGTTACCGCTGCGCTACTGGAGCTCATGGGGGCGGAGCCCGAAATTACATTCTATGAAGCAGACAGGAGCAATGATACTGGTGCTGGTGACAAGATCGCCGAAAACCACGGGTCAAACTACCGCATTTTTCTCCGCGATAGTAAGTCCGAGCAGAAAATGGATTGCACCACGAGAATCGTAAGGCTTTGAGCTTTTAAACCATGTGTTAAATTATTTTCCAACTCCCGAATATGCCCGAGTTATGGCGAGTTGGAAACGTGTGTGTCTCTGCTTTCCTCCCGCGACTTTGCTTTGCCGATATAATGGGACTGAATGGGGGAGAGAGCTGGGACTCCCGCCTCGTTAAGAGTCGAAATGAAAAAAGTTGAAGCTATTTTGCTTTTGTCTCTACATTTTTCAAAGCACAACTATTTTTCCTACAATTTGATCCTAGATTTATGCATGTTGAGTGAAAATTGTGGCCAGCACAGCAAGTTTAAGACAAAGGTTTCAGGCGAATTTTCATGGCTGCCTCGCTCTAGGTGCTCAGGCACGTCGCTCTATTTCCTACGTACCACTTGAATCCTCGGCCATTTGTTGTATTTCGTGAGCCGTTTTTCGTGAATTGCGAAAAAACGGCATGTCGAATCGGTTTGAAAATTCGCAAGCAGCTTCTTCTCCACATGATGCACATTTTTCGTATTTGGTGCGTGGACGCAGGTCCAAAGCTGTACGATCTGGAGCCTTTCAAAGTTTTGGCCCATTCATTCGAATGGGCCAAAATGTGCCACAAAAATGGGAATTTTGGGAATTCCAGATGTTGGATTCCTTAGAAAAGTAATAGCACACGTCTCCCAATCGGGCCGCACATTTTCCCAATTCATTGTGTGGGCCTAAAATGAAAGCTGTAGGAGGAGTAGCGCGCCAAAAATGTCCAGAATAAAAATAATAATAATAATAAGAATAACTAGAAGATAGAAAGTTTCTGAAGAAACTTTAATGTGCTTGCCTTGCGCATGTTGGGTTACACGCAACATCACCAGAGCCTGTCTACTGTATTAGAGTTTCTCTGATATCACGCGCCTCAGCTTCAAAACAAACTGCTGCGTGCTGCTCTCTCTCTCTCTCTCTCTCTCTCTCTCTCTCTCTCTCTCTCTCTCTCTCTCTCTCTCTCTCTCTCTCTCTCTCTCTCTCTCCTCACCGCTCTACACACATCCGTGATACTCAAAGACACGCGGTGGTTATGTTATGCACAAGCACATGCACGGTCGGGCACGCGAACGTGGATACCACGTAAATCATGCAGTCCTCCTCCCTCCGCAAAATCGTTTAATGCGAACGGCGGCATTGCGCAATCAATAATCAACCGATAATAATAATCAACCACATCTGACAGGTGTGCCGCGCACACAGACTGACATATAGTGTAGCACACTTGCAAAGGACGACGCTTACAAGGGCGTTGTGGTCGAGACGAGTTTACTCTCCATCTGTCAATCATACATAACAAGACACACACATTGCAGCCTGGTTCATAACCGCACGTGCAGCTCTTCTGATGATTACAGCCGAATGTAAAGAGCACGAACACAACAGGGGATCAACATAAAAACAAAGGCGACCGTCATGTGCACTGTGCTACGACATCAAGTAAAGGGGGCAGACTATATTAGTTACATTTTGCACTCCATAATAATAAACATCACCCACCGTCTGTTGACGTTAGCTCCGGGTCGCGGGAGCAAGCTAAGGGTAATTAGCGCTTAGTGAGCGAGCTAGCCATAACAGTTAGCTTACTCACGTCATCAAATAAATAATATATGTCCTTCGTGAGTCTCTTTGATATGTCTCGCTACCCCACTCACATACACTATTTCACACACACACACACACATTTCCATTAATCTAAACAGTCTGCTTACCTGCCAATCATACATCACAGAAGACGCACACATTGAAGCCTGGTTCATAACTGCATGGAGAACTCTTCTGACGATTACAGCCGAATGTAGCCGAGCACGGCGTCTGAACGGACTGTAATTCTTGTCTTAGCGTGCCCTCTTGTGATAAGAACTGGTATCACCACAATAGACAGTTCTCCCTTTACCACAACTGAAGGTAAGTCCCACAATAACAGGTATTTCTTATTATGAATCAAAAATAAAAATAAAAATAAAAAATAAATGGGGGCTCCGGCTGTCAGTTGAACACAGACGGAGGAAGTTACCTCTGAAACTGTCAAGGTAAATAAACACCCCTTAAATGAAACAAAACGTCTGTTAGTTAAAAGGAAGACATGATGAATGTATGTGTGTATTTCAATGTGACGTGCATACCGAGGGCAGTCGCGCTGGAGCGCGTTTGGGCTTGATAATGTGAGTGCAGGCCAGCAGGGGACTGGGGAGGGGGGAGAGAGGGCGGGACACAGCCACGAAAATGTAGTTTTCAAATTGATTCGTAAATAACTTCAAATATACAATTAACCTTGCTCTTGTGTTGATTTCATGGTAACACCCCCGGTGTTAGGCTCAGTTTTGACCCGTGTTTTAAATCAGCCATAAAATACCAACAAAAAACAATTATTTTTCATCCAATGTGTTTCTTATCTCTTGGTTACCTTGTTAGGCTTCCTTATCCATCCCTTATCTTAAAAAATTCCCCAAAAAATCCCAAGAGAATTATATAGATAAATAAAAGGTTGTTATGCTACCTGACTATTACTGAGGGATATTAGAACACATCTCAAAAATGTTCATAATTTTTTTATTATTATTTTAATATTATTAACTATAATAACATCTATTTTGTATATATTTACAGGGCTGCCAGTAGAGGGAGCTCACGCTCTTTGGATGTAAATGTAGATACAGTCACAAACAGAGTTAAGACTGGAGATCAGTAGAGTGGGTGAAGACTGGAGATAAGTATCACATTCCAGCAGATTTATTTATTTATTCATGTATTTATTTATTTAACTACCGTAAATCAGTCACAGTCACACAAATAGGCTCCATATTTTTTCTTACCTTGATGCAGAATTAGTGTTGAAAGTTGAAAGTTCATAAGCAGCCAAATGTTGCCAAAAGCAGCCCAATTTTGAAGTAGACGCCCAACGTGATTGTTCCCTGCCCAACGGAATTAAAAATAGCCCAACTGCCAATCCTGGCAGGAGGAGAATTGAACTCCGTTCTCCAGCACGAGAGACAAAGAGGTTACCGCTGCGCTACCGGAGCTCATGGGGGCGGAGCCCGAAATTACATTCTATGAAGCAGACAGGAGCAATGACACTGGTGCTGGTGACAAGATCGCCGAAAACCACGGGTCAAACTACCGCATATTTCTCCGCGATGGTAAGTCCGAGCAGAAAATGGATTGCACCACGAGAATCCTAAGGCTTTGAGCTTTTAAACCATGGTTAAATTATTTTCCAACTCCCGAAAATGCCCGATTTATGGCGAGTTGGAAACGTGTGTGTTTCTGCTTTCCTCCCGCGACTCTGCTTTGCCGATATAATGGGACTGAATGGGGGAGAGAGCTGGGACTCCCGCCTCGTTAAGAGTCGAAATGAAAAAAGTTGAAGCTATTTTGCTTTTGTCTTTACATTTTTCAAAGCACAACTATTTTTCCTACAATTTGATCCCAAATTTATGCATCTGCAGTGAAAATTGTGGCCAGCAGAGCAAGTTTAAGACAAAATTTTCAGGCGATTTTTCAGGGCTGCCTCCCTCTAACTCTCAGGAATTTCAGCTATGCCGCTCTAGCTCAGCCTACGTACCTCTCCCATTCGTTTGTATAGAGTCTTAAATTTCGACTTCAAACTGGAATTTAGGAAAAACGGAATGTCGGATCGGTTTGAAAATTCGCAAGCAGCTTCTTCTCCACTAGACGCAAATTTTTCTAATTTGGTGTGTGGACCTAGGTCCAAAGCTCTGGGCGCTGGAGCCTTCGGAAGTTTTTGCCCATTCATTCGAATGGGCCAAATTTGCCATAAAAATTGGAATTTTGGGAATTCCAGATGTTGGATTCCTTAGAAAAGTAATAGCACACTTCTCCCAATGGGGACACACATTTTCCCAATTCATTGTGTGGGCCTAAAATGCAAGCTGTAGGAGGAGAAGCGCGCCAAAAAATTTGCAGAATAATAATAATAATAACTAGAGGATAGAAAGTTTCTGAAGAAACTTTAATGTGCTTGCCTTGCGCATGTCGGGTTACACGCAACATCACCAGAGCCCGTCTACTGTATTAGAGTTTCTCTGATATCACGCGCCTCAGCTTCAAAACAAACTGCTGCGTGCTGCTCTCTCTCTCTCTCTCTCTCTCTCTCTCTCTCTCTCTCTCTCTCTCTCTCTGTCTTCGCCGCTCTACACACATCCGTGATACTCAAAGACACGCGGTGGTTATGTCATGCACAAGCACATGCACGGTCGGGCACGCGAACGTGGATACGACGTAAATCATGCAGTCCTCCTCCCTCCGCAAAATCGTTTAATGCGAACGGCGGCATTGCGCAATCAATAATCAACCGATAATAATAATCAACCAGATCTGACAGGTGCGCCGCGCACACAGACTGTCATATAGTGTAGCACACTTGCAAAGGACGACGCTTACAAGGGCGTTGTGGTCGAGACGAGTTTACTCTCCATCTGTCAATCATACATAACAAGACACACACATTGCAGCCTGGTTCATAACGGCACGTGCAGCTCTTCTGATGATTACAGCCGAATGTAAAGAGCACGAACACAACAGGGGATCAACATAAAAACAAAGGCGACCGTCATGTGCACTGTGCTACGACATCAAGTAAAGGGGGCAGACTATATTAGTTACATTTTGCACTCCATAATAATAAACATCACTCACCGTCTGTTGACGTTAGCTCCGGGTCGCGGGAGCAAGCTAAGGGTAATTAGCGCTTAGCGAGCGAGCTAGCCATAACAGTTAGCTTACTCACGTCATCAAATAAATAATATATTTCCTTCGTGAGTCTCTTTGATATGTCTCGCTACCCCACTCACATACACTATTTCACACACACACACACACACATTTCCATTAAACTAAACAGTCTGCTTACCTGTCAATCATACATCACAGAAGACGCACACATTTCAGCCTGGTTGATAACTGCATACGGAACTCTTCTGACGATTACAGCCGAATGTAGCCGAGCACGGCGTCTGAACGGACTGTATTTCTTGTCTTAGCGTGCCCTCTTGTGATAAGAACTGGTATCACCACAATAGACAGTTCTCCCTTTACCACAACTGAAGGTAAGTCCCACAATAACAGGTATTTCTTATTATGATTCAAAAATAAAAATAAAAATAAAAATAAATGGGGGCTCCGGCTGTCAGTTGGACACAGACGGAGGAAGTTACCTCTGAAACTGTCAAGGTAAATAAACACCCCTTAAATGAAACAAAACGTCTGTTAGTTAAAAGGAAGACATGATGAATGTATGTGTGTATTTCAATGTGACGTGCATACCGGGGGCAGTCGCGCTGGAGCGCGTTTGGGCTTGATAATGTGAGTGCAGGCCAGCAGGGGACTGGGGAGGGGGGAGAGAGGGCGGGACACAGCCACAAAGTTAGTTTTCAAATTGATTCGTAAATAACTTCAAATATACAATTAACCTTGCTCTTGTGTTGATTTCATGGTAACACCCCCGGTGTTAGGCTCAGTTTTGACCCGTGTTTTAAATCAGCCATAAAATACCAACAAAAAACAATTATTTTTCATCCAATGTGTTTCTTATCTCTTGGTTACCTTGTTAGGCTTCCTTATCCATCCCTTATCTTAAAAAAATCCCCCAAAAATCCCAAGAGAATTATATAGATAAATAAAAGATTGTTATGCTACCTGACTATTACTGAAGGATATTAGAACACATCTCAAAAATGTTCATAAATTTTGTGTTATTATTTTAATATTATTAACTATAATAACATCTATTTTGTATATATTTACAGGGCTGCCAGTAGAGGGAGCTCACGCTCTTTGGATGTAAATGTAGATACAGTCACAAACAGAGTTAAGACTGGAGATCAGTAGAGTGGGTGAAGACTGGAGATAAGTATCACATTCCAGCATATTTATTTATTTATTCATGTATTTATTTATTTAACTACCGTAAATCAGTCACAGTCACACAAATAGGCTCCATATTTTTTCTTACCTTGATGCAGAATTAGTGTTGAAAGTTGAAAGTTCATAAGCAGCCAAATGTTGCCAAAAGCAGCCCAATTTTGAAGTAGACGGCCAACGTGATTGTTCCCTGCCCAACAGAATTAAAAATAGCCCAATCTGACAATCCTGGCAGGAGCAGAATTGAACTCCGCTCTCTGGCATGACAGGCAAAGAGGTTACCGCTGCGCTACTGGAGCTCATGGGGGCGGAGCCCGAAATTACTGTCTATGAAGCAGACAGGAGCAATGACACTGGTACTGGTGACAAGATCGCCGAAAACCACGGGTCAAACTACCGCATCTTTCTCCGCGATAGTAAGTCCGAGCAGGAAATGGATTGCACCACGAGAATCGTAAGGCTTTGAGCTTTTAAACCATGGTTTAATTATTTTCCAACTCCCGAAAATGCCCGATTTACGGCGATTAGAATACGTGTGTGTTTCTGCTTTCCTCCCGCGATTCTGCTTTGCCGATATAATGGGACTGAATGGGGGAGAGAGCTGGGACTCCCGCCTCGTTAAGAGTCGAAATGAAAAAAGTTGAAGCTACTTTGCTTTTGTCTTTACATTTTTCAAAGCACAACTATTTTTCCTACAATTTGATCCCAAATTTATGCATGTTGAGTGAAAATTGTGGCCAGTACAGCAAGTTTGAGACAAAATTTTCAGGCGATTTTTCAGGGCTGCTTCACTCTAAGTGTGACGTCACTCACTCTAGCTCTCTCCATTAGTGTGTATTGCGTCAACTTCGAACCGGAATTGCGTAAAAACGGAATGTCGGATCGGTTTGAAAATTCGCAGGTAGCTCCCTCTCCCAAAGACGCACATTTTTCTAATTTGGTGTGTGGACCTAGGTCCAAAGCTCTGCTCTGTGGAGCCTCGGGAAGTTTTGCCCATTCATTCGAATGGGCCAAATTTGCCACAAAAATGGGAATTTTGGGAATTCCAGATGTTGGATTCCTTATAAAAGTAATAGCACACTTCTCCCAATGGGGCCGCACATTTTCCCAATTCATTGTGTGGGCCTAAAATGAAAGCTGTAGGAGGAGTAGCGCGCCGAAGAAATTTGCAGAAAAATAAATATAATAATAATAATAAAAATAATAAAACACAACAATAAGATGTGTTGCCTTTCCAAGGCAAGCACATAATAAAAAGAACTAGAGGATAGAAAGTTTCTGAAGAAACTTTAATGTGCTTGCCTTGCGCATGTCGGGTTACACGCAACATCACCAGAGCCTGTCTACTGTATTAGAGTTTCTCTGATATCACGCGCCTCAGCTTCAAAACAAACTGCTGCGTGCTGCTCTCTCTCTCTCTCTCTCTCTCTCTCTCTCTCTCTCTCTCTGTCTCTCCTCGCCGCTCTACACACATCCGTGATACTCAAAGACACGCGGTGGTTATGTCATGCACAAGCACATGCACGGTCGGGCACGCGAACGTGGATACGACGTAAATCATGCAGTCCTCCTCCCTCCGCAAAATCGTTTAATGCGAACGGCGGCATTGCGCAATCAATAATCAACCGATAATAACAATCAACCAGATCTGACAGGTGCGCCGCGCACACAGACTGACATATAGTGTAGCACACTTGCAAAGGACGACGCTTACAAGGGCGTTGTGGTCGAGACGAGTTTACTCTCCATCTGTCAATCATACATAACAAGACACACACATTGCAGCCTGGTTCATAACCGCACGTGCAGCTCTTCTGATGATTACAGCCGAATGTAAAGAGCACGAACACAACAGGGGATCGACATAAAAACAAAGGCGACCGTCATGTGCACTGTGCTACGACATCAAGTAAAGGGGGCAGACTATATTAGTTACATTTTGCACTCCATAATAATAAACATCACCCACCGTCTGTTGACGTTAGCTCCGGGTCGCGGGAGCAAGCTAAGGGTAATTAGCGCGTAGCGAGCGAGCTAGCCATAACAGTTAGCTTACTCACGTCATCAAATAAATAATATATTTCCTTCGTGAGTCTCTTTGATATGTCTCGCTACCCCACTCACATACACTATTTCACACACACACATTTCCATTAAACTAAACAGTCTGCTTACCTGTCAATCATACATCACAGAAGACGCACACATTGCAGCCTGGTTCATATCGGACGCAGCTCTTCTGACGATTACAGCCGAATGTAGCCGAGCACGGCGTCTGGACGGACTGTAATTCTTGTCTTAGCGTGCCCTCTTGTGATAAGAAGTGGTATCACCACAATAGACAGTTCTCCCTTTCCCACAATGCACACTGAAGGTATGTCCCACAATAACAGGTATTTCTTATTATGAATCAAAAATAAAAATAAAAAATAAATGGGGGCTCCGGCTCCGGCTTTCTCGTGGTGTAATCCATCTCTTGGTTACCTTGTTAGGCTTCCTTATACATGAAAAGATTGGTTTTAATAGTTTTATAGTGCCCCTTTGTGGGCCTTTGTTTTGACACCATAACCCTTGCTTTCAATATTAAAAAATTCCCCAAAAAAATCCCAAGAGAATTATATAGATAAATAAAAGGTTGTTATGCTACCTGACTATTACTGAGGGATATTAGAACACATCTCAAAAATGTTCATAATTTTTTTATTATTATTTTAATATTATTAACTATAATAACATCTATTTTGTATATATTTACAGGGCTGCCAGTAGAGGGAGCTCACGCTCTTTGGATGTAAATGTAGATACAGTCACAAACAGAGTTAAGACTGGAGATCAGTAGAGTGGGTGAAGACTGGAGATAAGTATCACATTCCAGCAGATTTATTTATTTATTTATTTATTTAGTTATTTAACTACCGTAAATCAGTCACAGTCACACAAATAGGCTCCATATTTTTTCTTACCTTGATGCAGAATTAGTGTTGAAAGTTGAAAGTTCATAAGCAGCCAAATGTTGCCAAAAGCAGCCCAATTTTGAAGTAGACGCCCAACGTGATTGTTCCCTGCCCAACGGAATTAAAAATAGCCCAACTGCCAATCCTGGCAGGAGGAGAATTGAACTCCGTTCTCCAGCACGAGAGACAAAGAGGTTACCGCTGCGCTACCGGAGCTCATGGGGGCGGAGCCCGAAATTACATTGTATGAAGCAGACAGGAGCAATGACACTGGTGCTGGTGACAAGATCGCCGAAAACCACGGGTCAAACTACCGCATTTTTCTCCGCGATAGTAAGTCCGAGCAGAAAATGGATTGCACCACGAGAATCCTAAGGCTTTGAGCTTTTAAACTGTGGTGAAATTTTTTGCCAACTCCCGAAAATGCCCGATTTATGGCGAGTTGGAAACGTGTGTGTTTCTGCTTTCCTCCCGCGACTCTGCTTTGCCGATATAATGGGACTGAATGGGGGAGAGAGCTGGGACTCCCGCCTCGTTAAGAGTCGAAATGAAAAAAGTTGAAGCTATTTTGCTTTTGTCTTTACATTTTTCAAAGCACAACTATTTTTCCTACAATTTGATCCCAAATTTATGCATCTGCAGTGAAAATTGTGGCCAGCAGAGCAAGTTTAAGACAAAATTTTCAGGCGATTTTTCAGGGCTGCCTCCCTCTAACTCTCAGGAATTTCAGCTATGCCGCTCTAGCTCAGCCTACGTACCTCTCCCATTCGTTTCTATAGAGTCTTAAATTTCGACTTCAAACTGGAATTTAGGAAAAACGGAATGTCGGATCGGTTTGAAAATTCGCAAGCAGCTTCTTCTCCACTAGACGCAAATTTTTCTAATTTGGTGTGTGGACCTAGGTCCAAAGCTCTGGGCGCTGGAGCCTTCGGAAGTTTTTGCCCATTCATTCGAATGGGCCAAATTTGCCATAAAAATTGGAATTTTGGGAATTCCAGATGTTGGATTCCTTAGAAAAGTAATAGCACACTTCTCCCAATGGGGACACACATTTTCCCAATTCATTGTGTGGGCCTAAAATGCAAGCTGTAGGAGGAGAAGCGCGCCAAAAAATTTGCAGAATAATAATAATAACTAGAGGATAGAAAGTTTCTGAAGAAACTTTAATGTGCTTGCCTTGCGCATGTTGGCTTTCACGTGAAATCGCCTGGCCAATGCTGTTTGTGGTTTGTGTATTGCTCCTGCTCTGGCCCACGCCGGGAATCGAACCCCGTTCTCTCACATAAACGGCAGCCTCACCTACTGCTAGACTATGGAGGCTGCCGTGTGCCTCCATAATTTACTACAGATAGTAGTAAATTCACAAGTAAACCTATGTGAAATTAAAATACTAAGTCAAAGAGGTTTGTCTTCATTATAAACTATAAACAACTCATTGTCCTACCTGAAACAAAAATACAAACTGTGAAGGGGCTTGTCTTCATCATACACCAACTCATGGACTTACCTGTAGGAGACACCATGCGACATCACCATCTCTTCTTTGATGTATAGTATGCTGATAGTGCCATTTACAATTTTCATTGTCAAATGTTGTAACATTAATGGATTTAGTCATGTTTTTCTGCATTTTCAGATTCACAATACCCTTTTAATGTTGTGTTGTGTTACTAGGAGTGAGTGAGTGACATTGACTTTGAGCAGGGTGTGGGTCATTGTAGCTGCAGTGACATGGCAAGACTAAAAATGGTCAATGCATTTAAAGGGGAAATAAATGCTAAACTTGGTATCAGTACATGCATGCTATTAACTTAGTAGTAGTTTTGATGCTTAAATTATGATACAACACAAAATATGTTTTTAATGGATCTAACAGGATTAATACAATTTGACCAAAACTGTTTACCTCTACAAAAGGGAATCAGGAAAAAGTAAATATAGGAAATAATGACTGCTGAAACACCAAATGTTTTGTGAGGAACAACATTTATTTACAGTAGAAGAGCAACACACTGAAATCTAACTAAGCTCCTCCCTAGTCTTCAGGCGCTACTTGTGGCGGGTACTTATGCACTGTAGCCCGATAGCCTGGTAAAGCAACCATAAAATGGTGACCCACCTGTAGCTTCGGATGTGCTCCCGAGACAAATGCTCTAACCACGTTCATGCCACACTAACACCCCCCCCAAACGAGTTCCAAAGGGAACCCGCTCTTAAACCTAACTGGGGATGGAACAATGTCCACTCACTATGATTGTGCACAGGACCAATTGAAATCTGTGCCACAAAACTAACATGTCCTCAGTGGAGCTCTTGTTCCTTTCTTTGGTTGTTTTCTTCTTGAGTCTTCTGCGGTATCTACAGTTGGAAAGAGACAAGACAATGCAATACATGTTTTGTGTTTGTATAGTGGTTTTGACATTAGCTTTGGAAGCATACATAATGTATATAAACAAAACATAAGGTCATGAGACAGTATCTAGACACTGTAAAAGACAGGTCTTCAAAGTAGTGTATTAAATTCATGTTAAGGAATATCAACACAAAAATTTTTATGTTGAGATTTATGCATATTCTAATATTAGATTATGTGTAGTTGAATGCAAACCACTTTACATGCAGGTATTATTGTTTTTCTTTGTAACATGTTTTTGTCTCCTCACTGGAGCAAGGTCAGAATTTCTCTAGTACTTGGTCAGTTTTTCATGTGACAAAAAATGACAATAATTACTTGTTAGTTATGTGACCATACTCGTGCTATGTTGAGTACAATCCAATCAAAATAAACTCTGTATAAATAAGTGAAACTTTTCTGTTGCCCCTTATAGATATATCTATGTCTACATCTTTTTCAAATGTGTTATCGGTTCTCATTTTACCTGAACTTTTTCATTTGTTGCTGCTTTGTTTCCTCAGCAGGGGTGCCATTGATCTGCCTGGCCATCTTCAGTCTCCTCGGCTGCCGTGCCTTTAAAATGACACATGTAATATTAAGCCATTGTAACACTGGGCTATGGAATTAAGTACACAACTTTCATATGCAAAACCATCAGAGTTGCAATATTCTTTGGTTAACTGTAAATGAGACAAAACCAAAAATTAAGTAGATTGTGATGCAGGATAAATAGGATGGATTTTTTGTACCTGTGTCCTCATGTCCTATGCAAATGCTCAATGTTTTGGTGGCTGGGGTCGTCCTGACAGTTGCCCATTGGTCTTCTTGGTCTGGAGCGTGTCACGTCCTTCATTTTTGTGCCCACTGGAGAAGTTGCCATCCTTCCTCTGACCAACTGACTGGGGCTGTGAGGACTAGACTTAGCAGTGACATGTATACACAATAATTTGTACAACTTGACATTACATTTCAAACCTGCAAGGCGTCTTCGTACATGGACAAGCTGAGCTCTATGGATGAAGTGCGGGTGTGGCTGATCCAGGCTGTCACAGAGGGGCTTGGCAGACCTGCAATACAGTTAGAAAAAGACTGCTCTCTTCCAAAAAGAGGCTGGGAAAAGTTAGTTAAAGTGACAACCAAGCATTATGAGATTGCTTTTGTTTTGTATTAATAAAAGGACATTAGTGTGATTGCAGTGTTGGTATGATTTAACCTAGCGGCGGACTACTGGCTTGAAACAGCCAGCTGAGAAGGTCACACAGCGAATATTATCATATATATAGTTTTTTTTAACACTACGAGCAATGAGTGGTCTGTCTACAGTTTTTGTTTGGTTTTGTAGAGCAGAATACATGTCAATAGTCAATTTAGGTGTGATTCAAAGTAACAGGTGACTGATGTCTAGAAACATTGTAGTAGCAGTTTGGAGAGCATTTCACAATGGAGATAATACTCCTCATCCCAGAGGGTCTCCCGGTACTGGGCCACACACTCTGGGTCTGAGAAATATACCTTCATACACCAAGTGCACTGTAATGTCTTGCCCATAAAAACAGGTTAAACAGTGTAAAGAGAAACAGTTTTGCAGCTGGGGGTGCGAGAGGGGGATAATTGCAGAAATGGGAGGTAATTAATTCTCCTTATCCCTGGGGTGTTTCCCGGTACTGGGCTACACACCCTGGGCTTGAAGAAACCATACCTCCATAAAATTATTGTGCAGAAGTGTATTGTCCATATAGTTATTTGTACTATAAAAGTTATGGAGCCCATAGCGAAGTGATAAAAATGTTGTGTGATTTCAAGTAAGGGTTGACTGCTAAGTTGAAATAGCTTGCTTATTAGGTTGTGTGAAACCATGTGACCAAGTAGCAGAACCTGACTCCCGGTACTGGGCCTCAGGAACTGTCAGACTTGATTCAGGCTTATGGTATCTGTAAAAGTTACAGAGCCCATACTGAAGTGATCAAAATGTTGTTTGATTTTAAGTAACGGTTGAGTGCTAATTTGAAACAGCTTGCTTGGCAGGTCAGAAATTTTTTTAAAGTTTTTTTTAACACTTAGAGCAATGATTTATCTGCCTACATCTGCCTACAGTGGTTTGTTTTGATTTCCAGAGCAGCATACATATTGACAACTAATGTTGGTGTGTTTTAAAGTTATGACAGACTGCTGGTTTGAAACAGCTTGCTCAACAAGTTTGAAACTGAACACTAGAACTAAAGTACCAAAAAGCAATATAAACATTATAAACCAGGAATGTAGAAAAAATACTCTATGAACCATTTAAACAACAGAAGAATATAACCTAAAACCTGAGGGACAACACGCTCTGACGGAGGGTCAGGGTTAGCGTGAAACCATGAGACCAAGTAGCAGAACCTGACTCCCGGGACTGGGCCTCAGGAACTGTCAGTCTTGATCCAGGCGTATGGTATCTATAAAAGTTACAGAACTGAACACTAGAACTAAAGTACCAAAAAGCAATATAAAGATTATAAACAAGGAATGTCGAAAAATACTCTATAAACCATTTAAACAACAGAAGAAAATAACCTAAAACCTGAGGGACAACACGCTCTGACAGAGGGTCAGGGTTAGTGTGAAACCATGAGACCAAGTAGCAGAACCTGACTCCCGGGACTGGGCCTCAGGAACTGTCAGACTTGATCCAGGCGTATGGTATCTATAAAAGTTACAGAACTGACCACTAGAAGTAAAGTACCAAAAAGCAATATAAAGATTATAAACAAGGAATGTCGAAAAAATACTCTATGAACCATTTAAACAACAGAGGAAAATAACCTAAAACCTGAGGGACAACACGCTCTGACGGAGGGTCAGGGTTAGTGTGAAACCATGAGACCAAGTAGCAGAACCTGACTCCCGGGACTGGGCCTCAGGAACTGTCAGACTTGATCCAGGCGTATGGTATCTATAAAAGTTACAGAACTGAACACTAGAAGTAAAGTACCAAAAAGCAATATAAACATTATAAACAAGGAATGTAGAAAAAATACTCTATGAACCATTTACAAGAAGAAAATAAACTAAAACCTGAGGGACAACACGCTCTGATGGAGGATCAGCGGTAGTGTGAAACCATGAGACCAAGTAGCAGAACCTGACTCCCGGGACTGGGCCTCAGGAACTGTCAGACTTGATCCAGGCGTATGGTATCTATAAAAGTTACAGAACTGAACACTAGAAGTAAAGTACCAACAAGCAATATAAACATTATAAACAAGGAATGTAGAAAAAATACTCTATGAACCATTTACACAACAGAAGAAAATAACCTAAAACCTGAGGGACAACACGCTCTGATGGAGGGTCAGGGTTAGTGTGAAACCATGAGACCAAGTAGCAGAACCTGATTCCTGGTACTGGGCTTCAGGAACTGTCAGACTTGATTCAGGCTTATGGTATCTGTAAAAGTTACAGAGCCCATACTGAAGTGATCAAAATGTTGTTTGATTTTAAGTAACGGTTGAGTGCTAATTTGAAACAGCTTGCTTGGCAGGTCAGAAATTGAATATGAGTTAGTTTTTTTTAACACTTAGAGCAATGACTTATCTGCCTACATCTGCCTACAGTGGTTTGTTTTGATTTCCAGAGCAGCATACATATTGACAACTAATGTTGGTGTGTTTTAAAGTTATGACAGACTGCTGGTTTGAAACAGCTTGCTCAACAAGTTTGAAACTGAACACTAGAGCTTAAGTACCAAAAAGCAATATAAACATTGTAAACAAGGAATGTAGAAAAAACTACTCTATGAACAATTTAAACAACAGAAGAAAATAACCTAAAACCTGAGGGACAACACGCTCTGACGGAGGGTCAGGGTTAGCGTGAAACCATGAGACCAAGTAGCAGAACCTGATTCCCGGTACTGGGCCTCAGGAGCTGTCAGACTTGATCCAGGCGTATGGTATCTATAAAAGTTATAGAACTGAACACTAGAAGTAAAGTACCAAAAAGCAATATAAACATTATAAACAAGGAATGTAGAAAAAATACTCTATGAACCATTTACACAACAGAAGAAAATAAACTAAAACCTGAGGGACAACACGCTCTGATGGAGGATCAGCGGTAGTGTGAAACCATGAGACCAAGTAGCAGAACCTGACTCCCGGGACTGGGCCTCAGGAACTGTCAGACTTGATCCAGGCGTATGGTATCTATAAAAGTTACAGAACTGAACACTAGAACTAAAGTACCAAAAAGCAATATAAAGATTATAAACAAGGAATGTCGAAAAATACTCTATAAACCATTTAAACAACAGAAGAAAATAACCTAAAACCTGAGGGACAACATGCTCTGACAGAGGGTCAGGGTTAGTGTGAAACCATGAGACCAAGTAGCAGAACCTGACTCCCGGGACTGGGCCTCAGGAACTGTCAGACTTGATCCAGGCGTATGGTATCTATAAAAGTTACAGAACTGAACACTAGAAGTAAAGTACCAAAAAGCAATATAAAGATTATAAACAAGGAATGTCGAAAAAATACTCTATGAACCATTTAAACAACAGAGGAAAATAACCTAAAACCTGAGGGACAACACGCTCTGACGGAGGGTCAGGGTTAGTGTGAAACCATGAGACCAAGTAGCAGAACCTGACTCCCGGGACTGGGCCTCAGGAACTGTCAGACTTGATCCAGGCGTATGGTATCTATAAAAGTTACAGAACTGAACACTAGAAGTAAAGTACCAAAAAGCAATATAAACATTATAAACAAGGAATGTAGAAAAAATACTCTATGAACCATTTACAAGAAGAAAATAAACTAAAACCTGAGGGACAACACGCTCTGATGGAGGATCAGCGGTAGTGTGAAACCATGAGACCAAGTAGCAGAACCTGACTCCCGGGACTGGGCCTCAGGAACTGTCAGACTTGATCCAGGCGTATGGTATCTATAAAAGTTACAGAACTGAACACTAGAACTAAAGTACCAAAAAGCAATATAAACATTGTAAACAAGGAATGTAGAAAAAATACTTTATGAACAATTTAAACAACAGAAGAAAATAACCTAAAACCTGAGGGACGACACGCTCTGACAGAGGGTCAGGGTTAGTGTGAAACCATGAGACCAAGTAGCAGAACCTGACTCCCGGGACTGGGCCTCAGGAACTGTCAGACTTGATCCAGGTGTATGGTGTTTATAAAAGTTACAGAGTTGAACACTAGAACAAAAGTACCAAAAAGCAATATAAACATTATAAACAAGGAATGTAGAAAAAATACTCTATGAACCATTTAAACAACAGAAGAAAATAACCTAAAATCTGAGGGACAACATGTCTGAGGGAGTGTCAAGGTTAGTGTTAAACCATGAGACCAAGTAGCAGAACCTGATTCCCGGTACTGGGCCTCAGGAACTGTCAGACTTGATCCAGGTGTATGGTATCTATAAAAGTTACAGAACTGAGCACTAGAAGTAAAGTACCAAAAAGCAAAATAAACATTATAAACAAGGAATGTAGAAAAAATACTCTATGAACCATTTACACAACAGAAGAAAATAACCTAAAACCTGAGGGACAACACGCTCTGATGGAGGATCAGCGGTAGTGTGAAACCATGAGACCAAGTAGCAGAACCTGACTCCCGGGACTGGGCCTCAGGAACTGTCAGACTTGATCCAGGCGTATGGTATCTATAAAAGTTACAGAACTGAACACTAGAACTAAAGTACCAAAAAGCAATATAAAGATTATAAACAAGGAATGTCGAAAAATACTCTATAAACCATTTAAACAGAAGAAAATAACCTAAAACCTGAGGGACAACACGCTCTGACAGAGGGTCAGGGTTAGTGTGAAACCATGAGACCAAGTAGCAGAACCTGACTCCCGGTACTGGGCCTCAGGAACTGTTAGACTTGATCTTGCCTCATGGTATCACCTCTTCCCTCCAGTTTAACTATAATTCTATACACGTTACACTGTAATGTATTGTCCATACGAACAGGATAAATAGTGAAAATAAAACAATGTAGTGGCTGGGGGGTAGGGAAGGGGGATTATTACCCAAATAGGAAGTAATTAACTTTCCTCATCCCAGGGCTGTCTCCCGGTACTGGGCCACACTCCCTGGGCCTGATGAATCCAAACCTTGTTTTTTCAGCAAAAGAGCAACACAAAGATTTACAGACACAAATCACATTTGCATAGTTACAAAAACATGCTCAATAAGTCCAAATACACAGCCAAAATGTCATTGAAGTCCTGTCCCCCTAACTGCCTAACCAAAATCTAACTAAGCTCCTCCCTAGTCTTCAGGCGTTACTTGCGGCAGGTATTTATGCACTGTAGCCCGAGAGCTCGGTTAAGCAACCATAAACTGGCGACCCACCTGCAGCTCTGGATGTGCTCCTGAGACAACTGCTCTAACCACGTTCACGCCACACTAACATCCCCCCTAAACGAGTTCCAAAGGGAACGCGCTCTTACACCTAACTGGGGACTGAACAACGGTGACTCGCTATGACCATGCACAGGACCAACTGAACTCTGTGCCACACAATTAACAAGGCCTCAGTGGAGCTCCTGCTCCTTTGTTACGTTGTCCCAGGGGTGTCTCTTGGTACTGGGCCACACACCCTGGGTCTGAAGAAACCATACCTCCATAAAAATATTGCATAGAACAGCCCGCGCAGCAAGTCAGAAACTGAACATTAGGAGTTATCGCGCAAAGTGGAAATTGTAATGTGCCTAAACTATACAATACACAGGGTTATGGTAGCTATAATACGTTTGCAGTACACCTGATGTGAAGCAGACATTTGGCTGAGAAACATAAATGTGATCCAGAAGTGTATTTTTTTCTGTAGTGGCATCAGTGATAAGCTGTGTATAACCCCTTGACACAAACATCTCTAAAATAGGTTTATTTACATTATCTAATAAATTTTCGTTAAAGTCTCCACAAACAATGATTGGGTGTGGACAGTTAACCTGCAAATAATCTAGGAGGTTTTGCAGGTTTGGCATGAAATGTTTGAGACTATAATTTGGAGGTCTATATATAGCTGTTATCACTAAATTCACTGGTGCTTTAATTTTGATAGCTAAAAACTCAAGGTCGGTGACATGCGGTATATACTCATACACCTCTGCGCTAACATGGAATTTGCAATAAATTGCAACTCCCCCACCTTGTTTTCTAGCCAAGTCAGGAAAATGCATGTAACAGTGCTGTCTGTTGCATAAATACAGTCTGTATCCGTCTAACGCTAAACTGTCGAATGGAATTGAGTCTGACAGATGTGTTTCAGTTAGACATAAAACATCTGCAAGTCTCAATTCGTGATGCCGTTTGATGTCATTGATGTGACAGATTAAACCTTCTGTGTTGTGGTGCACTATTTTAAACATTTGTACAAGGTCTGCTTCACGTACATGTTTTAAAAGTGGCATAATACCTGTTAGGGATGTTGTTTTCATGGACTGCATTGCGACAGCAATGTCACCATCAGCATAAATTTTGCTTTCATCAAAATCTGTTATGTACAATCCATCTAGAGAGGTTGTCCTACTTAAAGAGACGTATGCCATCCCTGCTTCAAATACATGTTTAAGTGATACAACCGCAGATTGTACCGTCATGCCTTGTACTTTATGGCTTGTACATGCGAAAGCCAATTTAACAGGGAACTGATGGCGAACTACACCTTTTTTGCTCAAACTTTCCTGCAATCTGTCCATGTAAAACAAGCTATCTGGTGTACCCTGCAGGATCTGGCGCTGTTTCTGACCTGCCTTTGGATTATCCAGTCTAAGTCCTAGCTTTTGTACTCTGGTGTGCCCATCTTTGGTTTCAGTGACTATTTTTTCTATTTTTCCAAATGTGCCATTAACAATACCATCTTCTACATCAAGGTTTCTAGTAATCATGATGCGTGCTCCCTCAGCTGCTTCTAGAGTTGTAAGTAATTCTCCCTGTTTACTGTTGGTGGGAGCTGCGAGCCTTTTCATATGCCCTGTTCGTGCGTCTTTAAGATAGTCTTCCGCATCAATGGTTATAATCTCTTTATGAAGGGCACAAACTGTTTTGCTGTTGTGGCGGTCAACTTCTTTATTGGTTGGGAATATGTAAATAACATCAGCTGGGCAGGCTTCGGATGTGGTGATGGCGCGGGCAAGTAGAGTTTTGTCACTGTCACTAAAAGGTTCAGTTTTTTGCTTCACTCTAATCCTATTCAAAAGCTCTGCAAAGGCAAGATCCTCTTTTTGGCGCATGATTTCTGTCAATGTTATCATAGTAAAATTTTCCCTCCAAAAGTCTGGCTCAGTTTCCTCATACACGCAGAGCGGTTTGGCTTTGCCGACGGGACGCAACTGGTAGAAATCACCTACACTGAGGACTGATATCCCCCCAAAAGGTTTTTTATTTCCTTTGATTTGTTGAAATCTCCAGTTGACATATGCAAACAGAGGCTTTGAAACCATGGAAATTTCATCAATAATAAGTATTTCTACATTTGAGAGGGTTCCTCTCATTTCATCTAAATTGTTTCCAAGGCCTTGGTAAGGCGGTTTTAAACTACGTGGCAGTTTTAACAGAGAGTGTAAGGTCTGTCCTGAAATATTGAATGCTGCAGTACCAGTAAATGCAGTCAATAACACAGTTGGCATTGAAATGTCAGCTTCCTCGCGTAGATTAGGAAGCTGACGAAATAGTTTTGTTGCCTCTTCAAAAATGCATTTTATTACGTGTGATTTGCCACAGCCGGCACCACCAGAAACAAAGTAAAAGAATGGCTGCGGGTTCTGGCCCCAAACACGCTTAAGGCACCACTGACGCACAGTGTAGAATATCGACGCCTGAGTGGCATTTAGACTTTGATACAGCTGTATGACGTATTCACGGCTAACCTTTGGTGGTTGTATTGAGGGTACAACTCCAGTTTTCTGTTTAGGATCAAGTTGGTACTCTGGAACTTCATCCTGCTCATTTTCTGTGTTATTTAACTCTTGTTCAGCAATACACTCTAAGCGATCTGCCTCTGCTGCAGGTGCAATTGCTGCCCATGCATCCTCAAATGGATGGCTAAGAAGTTCTTCATAGGCTACATCTATTTCTTCACTGTGTTGTTCATAGTTCTTTTTGTTATTTGAGACTATCACGCATACTGCTAGGAGGCAATCAGTTCCAGGAAGTTTAACATAAGCACCTTTGTAGAACTGCTCATATGTTGGGTGCTGGGCTGTTTTTAGCTGGGTGTCAGAACGGTAGGGGAGATACAGTTTAAGCAATCTACTGTAATATTTTTCAGGATTTTTTTGTTCAGTGAAGCGAGCGTATCTGATTATGGCTGGCTTTCCTACTGTCCTTTCCTGAATGTGTCCCATGTTACGTAAAAGACTTTTCACCCTTTTCCCCTTTGTTTGTTCGCCATAAACTATCCTGTATTTTGAAGCAAATTCCGCGAGACACATGTTCTCAAATTCGGGCTCCAGAGGTCTAGCTTTGTATTTATCTGTAATTCCTTTCATCCAAATATCTTCACTGTTGTCCTGTTGCATTAGTAGTTTCTCAATAGGAATACTAATTTTCAACGCGTCGTCATCCGTTTGTATGAACACAATGCTGCGTGAGCACATTTTGAGTTTTAGGCTGCAAGTTCGCGCAACGGCCTCTTGTGCACTGACTTGTCTATGCCTAGAATAAGCTTGCATTACTTGTTTCATGTGATCCTGTTCATTTACATTAGTGTCACGCGCAGCCTGAAATACTGATTTCAGGTAGTCAGCCATCTCATGCTCTGGCTTGGACACATAAGATAGCATGTACATCAGACAGCTATAGTGGTCCAGAATGTATTGAATGTCCATATTTGCATTCCAAGCTCTTAGCAGGTTAGCATTGTATCCATTGACCCAACAGTCTTTTGGTCGACGCTTCATCAGAATTACATTGGAGCTGAACACTGCAGCAGCACACTTTTCATATTCATCTAAGGTTAGGTTACATTTTTCCAAGAGTTCTGACAAATTATCAACTGAGACTTTTGGGTCATTGAGCACATCCCATATGGGTTTAAGCTTCCTTTTAGCCTCTGCAGTTGCCTTGTTGTCCCCTTTGGTTCTGCGAGTTTTCTTGGTTTTTTTAAATGTGACATCATCATCATCATCATCATCAAGTGGTCTGGGACGGGTTATTAGAGTTGTCTCCATGGGCATTTTAGGAAAACCGAATCTACAGTGAACATTCCCCTTCTTACATGATTTGGAATGGTTTCTGCTGTGAATTTGAACCTCTGAGACAATTTTATAGAGTTCCGGGTCAGTTTTGGGGTCAGGCATCTGACATGTTATGTACCGGTCAATAAATTCATAAACTTTGTCGTCGGGGTCGCTCTCAAATTCAGGGGCGTCTTTGATCCAAGCAATTAAATGTATGTGTGGGGATCCTCTCATTTGATATTCCATGCGATAGAAGAAGTCCTCTACTTGACCAATGGGCTGAGCAGGTGACAAGAGAAGATCTTTCATTAATGCGTCAACACGCTTTTCAAACATGCGCATTACAGTGACAGGGTTACTACGCAGAATTTCACATTTTGTATTCCAGTCAAGTTGTGAAAAGTCTACTTGTTCACCTTGTTGACTCTTTATAACTGTTATCACTTCAGGCCATCTCATTTCAGCTGCACTGAATGTACAAAAGAATGTAGGTTTGCCTAGCTGTCTAATCATTGCAACCAAGTCTCTAAGAGTTTTTTGCCAATAAGCTGGTGTCCCTCTCAAAGGCTGCATAAAGCGGGTTGCATCCTGGTGTCGTAAAAGTCTTTCAAGTTCCTGTTTATCCTGAACCATTTTGTTGCTAATCCTACGGCCATCTCTCGTGATGGGCTTACTCTTTCGCAGTTGGATGGACATGCTGTTTCTAGCCATGTGTGTTTCAGTGACAAACTGGGCAAAGAATAAGTAACTTTGGTCTTGTGCAAAACGGGTATCGACCGAGAACAACCTTACATTAAAGTACATACTTGGCGATACACTGATTGTTCTTACTTCATCCAAAGTATTCTGTCCATCAGGGAATTGTACGGGAAACGCCATAGCCTCAAGTTTTGGAATCGCAAAGAAACCAACAGGCTTATTTCCTTGGGCAGGTGCAATGCTAAATATTCCCTCACCATATGCAAGGATTTCATGACCTATGTCAGGTGGTTGCATGCAGGAATCTAACATTAGGCCTGGCCTAAGTTCATCTTTCTCTTCATCGTTATTAAGTTTGTCATTTGTAGCTAGTTGCTGTGTATCACTTATTTGCACTTCCTGTGTATTGACAGCCTGATTTGCAGCATCCCTTAGTCCCTCAGAGCTATGGGGCTGCACATTGCAATTATCATTAACTGATTCCTCTGTGGCAACTTCAGGCTCATGTTCATCACACTCATCATCAAAATAATTTTCCAATATGGCTACTTCATTAATGGATATATCTTTGTACTCGGAATGCATTTCCTTTAGTACTGATAACGCTGCCAATACACGGCTCATATTGACAGTATGGAACAGCTGATGTCCTTTGTAATTAAGACGACGTTTTAACTTGACCTGCAAAATCTGAGATTCACTTCTGCATCTTGGGAGGCAGTTCACAGTTTCTTCCATCTCTGATGGAACACACACAACGGCTCCGTGAACTGCTCTTTGTTGACCTCTAGGCAAGCTAACAATTTTGGCAAACGGAATGATTTTGGCTATAAGCTGCCTTTCAAGTACATTCAAATCAAGCAACTCTGCAGGAATACATGCCAGCTCCAGTTTATTTTTTACAGCAATGGATGGCATGTTCCCTCGTTGTAAATGGTTATCGCATGTGTGGCAAATCCATTCCTTCTTTCTCTCTTGGGGAACTATACATTGCTTTGGATCTGAGCATTCATTGTCACAAGAGTGAACATATTTTCCTGTCAAGCAAGCGGTTACAATGTTAATGTTTTTTACATATTTTGTCCTATTACAGACCTTAACTTGATCAGGAAAAAGAGCTCTGTGGCACACTGTACACACATGAGTGGGGCCGTGTTGGATTCTTAAATGGAATGTAGATATTGCTGTTTGCATCAGGCTGTTCAGAACGGGCTCAGCTGGCTGCAATATTTGTTTGTAGAATCGATTATATTTAGCTTTTATTTTCAATGCACATTGCATTTTATGGTAAATATTAAATGTGTGATCTTTAGATCTGTTTTTTTGATATAATGCACAGCGTTGAATATGTTGCAGTCTAAACTTTGGATCATTTTTATATCTGCTTTGAACAGTCTGGGTTTTTTTGGATCTGTAATCTGGGTTACATGTGTATCTTGATGTCATGTACGCTTTCTTTTTATGCCTGAATTCAACATCACAGTTGTATTTTCTAGCCATGTACTGTTTTTTCTTGCTTTGAAAAACAAGGTCTGTTTTATATCTACTAACTATGTAATCTTTCTGTTTGCTCTGGAAATCAGGTTCTTTTGCATATCTTCTGACTATGTATGCTTTCTGTTTGCTCTGGAAATCAGGGTCTTTTGCATATCTTCTGACTATGTATGCTTTCTGTTTGCTCTGGAAATCAGGGTCTTTTGCATATCTTCTGACTATGTATGCTTTCTGTTTGCTCTGGAAATCAGGGTCTTTTGCATATCTTTTGACTATGTGTGCTTTCTGTTTGCTCCGAAAATCAGGGTCTTTTGCATATCTTCTGGCTATGTATGCTTTCTGTTTGCTCCGGAAATCAGGGTCTTTTGCATATCTTCGGATTATGTATGCTTTCTGTTTGCTTTTGAGCTCAGGGTCCTTTTCGTATCTTCTGATCATATATGATTTATGTTTACTTTGGAAATCTAAATCATTTTTATATTTTCTGAACATGTAAGTTTTTTGATTCCTTGTAAATTCAGTATCTGTGTGGTATTTGCTCACCACTGATGCTTTCTTTCTGTTTTGATAATCTAGATTCTGCATATACCGTGTTTTCTCATATTGCCTTTTTTTCTCAGCTCTCTCTTTGTGAGACATACACGCATGTGTTTGATTTTTAGTGCGAGTCATTTTTCTTTGGCGAAGTTTGTTTAGTTTGCTCACATTTGTTACTTCTTTTGCTGCCGGTGCAACATGTTTATTATATTTTATCACATTTTTATTTTGTTTTTCAGGAACAGTTATTTGTGGTTCATGGGTTACTACATATTTTTCTGTATTTTCAGAAAGTGTGATGAGTTCTTTTTGGGCTCCTGTACTCTTTTGCTCTTTTGGTATGGTGGAGGTATTCTCAACGGAAGGTCCAGTATGTTGATCATCAATATCAAAGCGTACTGGCATGAAATCATACTGGTCATTATCTCCCCAGCGTCTGTAAAGCATGTGCAGTCTGTCAATCATGTCATTTAGGTGAGTAAATGTAAGCATAACAGCTTTCCCATTACCTGTACGGTCAGGCAAACCTTCTGCTGTTCTGGAATGGGAATCAAAAAACCCATAACGTCCAGATCTGTCCCTAAACACTGCAATGCACAGTGGACTGATTATCAGCAAGGCATGGGTCACATCTGCTGAAAGACACTGAAGTCTTTCAGAAAGACTTAGCCACCCACCTGCAAAGTCACCCCCATCACTGGCTCTAAGGGATCCCATCTTCACATTAAACTTATGTACTTTGTATTGGTGTCTGTCTGTTGTGACATTTTGTGGCACTTCCTCCATGGTAAAGTGGTCATCGCAATACTTCCCCTTTTTTTTAAGTTCGTTTTTAGTGTTCATGTACAAGGTGTCGCCAACCTGTAGCACATTGTCGAGGTTGCTCTTACAGAATTGTGTTCCCTCACTGTGGTATGCCAGAAACGCAAGAGCATTACATGTGCACTGGTGATTGCGTGAGTCCGAATCATACCTGTTGTCCCCCTGATGATGGGATGCCTGGACAGATATTACCCTGGGTACATCAGCAGTGACTTGCGCATTTTCTCTGGCAGAATGTTCAGTTTCAGGTTTGGTCTTGCTAAACTCCTGATGTTCCATACCATGCACCTAATCAATGTGAAGAGAGAAAAAGTACAGAATTATTGACGCAAATGTGATAAAAGTGGGGAGGTTGGGTTCATGCGCAGAATCCTACATCCATGACAACAGTAATAGGGTGTTAAAACAATCTATGTTTACATCTGTGAGGGAGTATAGATTTTACATACGTAATTTTTTATTATTATTATGGGGTGGCTTATATGGGTGGGAGACAGGTCAGGCAATGTGATATTGATAACCTTAAAGCAATACAACTGTGTTTCAGGCAAAAGTCTTTTAACAACTTACCCATACAGAGACAAGATGGCTGGCTCCATCATAGCGAAAAATAAACGTTAAAGCAGGGGTGTCCAATCATGTGCCATGGAGGGCTGAGAGGCTGCAGGTTTTCGTTTTTATCAAGACCTTCACAAGGTGATTTCATGGATTAGCTCCTCCTTTCAGATACAAGGTGAGGGGATCAGTGAAGTCACCTGTTGGAGGTCTGAATGAAAACCTGCAGCCTTTGGGCCCTCCATGGCACATGATTGGACAAGTTGGCCTTAAAGCAACACCAAAACTGTGTTATTAGCAATATGTAGTATATGTATTTGAAATCTGTCTTAAAATTGAAGTAGGGGAGAAAAAAAACCTGTTGTTTTAGGAAAAGTAAGATAGTGATACACTGTTTAAAAACACACTTTCAGAAGTGCTGCAAGGTTTATTTTTGCACTTTGACAGAGCCAAGGGAATGACTTCAAGTCTTTATTCAAGGATTCTTTGTCATACCAACAACACATGCATGCACATGAGGAGGTACGAAATTCAGCAAGCTAACACAAAATTCAATGCATAGCAATTAAACCACTGGACTTGTTGGTGAAAATTGTAGGTTCTCACATCAGTATGAGTAAGCAAAAGAGTATTCTGCCCAAAACATAGAAATATTCCTTTAATCAATATAGACTGCATTAATAACTGTTCAACAAAAACAATTACTTAATATTTAATTAATAGTTAATATAAAATGTCCACACTGAGAAGCCTCTTTCTTATCACATTTTTAACTTTATACTTGACAAATAAACAATGCTTGATCATGTTTTGGTATTGTTCTCCTTTTTCAATTAATATACCTGTTGACTGGTCACAGGTTGGGTCATCTGAGGATTTGTCAGGTCCATTTTCTTCGACTGGTCTCTTGCAGCCTGGGATCAGATTAGCAAAACAACAACACATGTACACATGTTTTGTCAACCTTTATTTTGTAAACAAAGTTTGACTATGTTTACTGTTACAAGTTAAAGTAGGTGATCAATTTTGCTTGTGCAGTTGAGAGCCCAATTTTATGAGCCAAATTGTAGAAATACCAATTTAAGACATAAGGAGCCCAAGCAACCCTGTAACATGTTCAAAGGTCCTGTCAAATCTTATGCACAGCCTTTTATGTCTGTAAATTTTAGCAAGTGTCATCCTATAAGAAATGGCTACAGGTAATTTAGATAAAACAGGAGAGGAAATTTCGAAGTGTAATTTGTTTTATTATGTCATTAGAAAATATTAATTATGTGAATGCAGGAGAACTGCCCACACTTATTGTAACTCTACCTCTTCACTGGTCTGGGTGTCAGCAAGGTCCAACTTGGTCCAGCGGGCGCGTGCAGCCTGGGATCTCTTGCTTCTTCTTGGCATCTTGTTACTTCAAATGGTTCACTCACCTGAAAAACACTGGGGAAAACTGGAGACAGTAGTTAAACAAGACAACTTAACTGTGTAAGTATTTGAGACCGTAATATGTGTGGCACTTAAAAAGGTGGTTTACTCTAATCTAACGCTCTAGAAAGTGCCTTAATACAATGTAAATTAATACTAATATACACAAACTACTTTACTATACTATACTGCTCAAAATATTAATGTGTTGAAATGTGATGTAAAACAAATAACAGTAATTGGTCTCTTTTGTTGGTAAACACAGGAAACCTGCAAGACAGAAAGAAATTAAAAATGGCAATAATTAGTTTCCAAACTGCAGGACATACAGTGCTGTTAAATGCAACATTAAACACCGCATGTCAAAGCATCATTATTTGAAACTGGGATATTCTTACCAGGCTGTACTATGCAAAGATGTGTGGTCCTGAAAAGAAATAAAAAAGAAATGTGAAAAATTAACAAAACTATGATACAGTAAGCTTTCAAGAGAGATGCAGTCAGCCCCAAAATAAGTTCTCTCCTATTCCTATTTCCTAAAAAGATGCATTGCTCCATAGCTTTTGTAATAACACATTTTTAAAATTGATGGTGGCTTTACAGATAACATTAATCACTGCAATTTCAAGGCTGGATCTTTAATATGGTTGCTTTGGTGTGATGTGAGACCAAACCAAGCAAAACTGATAACATAACCTACCTGAAAAGGACCGTTGTGGTATAGGCTAGATGGAGCTGTAATATAACATAAAAGAGGGGAAAAAACAAGTCAAATAAGGATGTCTTTCTATTATCTGTCTTATAAATATAACATTAGTTAAGTCTTTTCATACTTAAGGAAATAAGGAGCTAAAGATGCTTCAACTCTTAAGATCACTACAAGTGAATGCGCAAACTTGTATTGATATTAGTGACAGGGAGGGCATTCTGCTTGTGCAGAGGCAATCTTGAATGAAAACTGAAAAATTGCATCATAGCCATATAAAACTGAAAGCCTACATTGCATAAATGCAATATTATATAAAAGCAATAATATGTACTTTAATATGTACTTTATGATGCAAAGAAAAGGAGTCATGACCTTACAGCAACAAGTTTAACATTCAATAGTGATACTGAGGTGTAAAAAGCTATTTTCAAGCATTGTAAGAGCAAATCTCTACATGTAGCTATGTGAGTATAAACTGTACATTTATAAAACGTACATAATGAAACCTAAAAAAAACTACTAAAACTGTAGCCCAATAAATCCATGGTGTAACATTAACCAAACACTTGTGATTCACTGCAATTTCTGCAATGTGATGCAAAGGTTGCAAGGTTAAATTGTAATTGATATTCAGCATTTCAGCTGCCTTACCTGAAAAGCACTGAAAGTGAGCAATGTAGCTGGAACACGTGTCTACAGCAGAGGAGAAACTACTTAACATACATGACCACAGCAACATTTACTACATTTCCTCAACTAAAAAGAAGTTAATTAATTTAAAAATAAACATAAGTGTACATCAACTATACTAGCCTGTACTGCTATATATACACACACAGTGTATTTTCTTTTTTTTTTTTTTTATTTAACACTACCAGTGCAAATGGAGGTGATACCTAAAACAATAGCAGTAACAATAACATGACGCAGACATTTGAAGGACACCTGACCCACCAGTGAGCTGTTGAGCAAAGGTTTGTCAATCTATGAATTAAAAAATATAATATATAATAATAATATATCTCTAATCCATCTCTGTTAAAATGGTCAACTTAGTCTGCCATAAAGGCAAATGGGTAAACAGCGCTTCATCTATTTAAAAATACTCAGAGCCATCATGCACAGACAATATATTAGAGCAGTGAAAGTTATTGCCTCTAGAATGAACCTATGGTGTGACAAGGCAAAGTAAAGACACATGTGAATTTGTGTCGGCGAATGCACCAGTCTCCCGAGTTGAGCCACAGCAGTAGTACTAACGGTCCCTTACGGCTTTGAATATAAAGCCACCATAACACTGTATGACTGCTGGGACGTTAACGTAAAGGCCGACCCGACGAAACGTCTACGTTTCGCCAGGGCTCGTCGAAAGTCGGCAAAAAGTGCAGACATACTGCCGCCGATTGTTATCTGTTAAGATGGGTATTTTAAATAGCTGACAACGTTAGCAAACAAGCACCGGCTATGTGTATATCAGTTAGAGGCGAGCGGCTAGCTTAACGTTAGCAAACAAGCACCGGCTATGTGTATATCAGTTAGAGGCGAGCGGCTAGCTTAACGTTAGCAAACAAGCGCCGGCTATGTGTATATCAGTTAGAGGCGACCGGCTAGCTTAACGTTAGCAAACAAGCACCGGCTATGTGTATCAGTTATAGACGATCGGCTAGCTTAACGTTAGCAAACAAGCGCCGGCTATGTGTATATCAGTTATAGGCGAGCGGCTAGCTTAACGTTAGCAAACAAGCGCCGGCTATGTGTATATCAGTTATAGGCGAGCGGCTAGCTTAACGTTAGCAAACAAGCGCCGGCCATGTGTATATCAGTTATAGGCGATTTTCTCTCAAGCAGCACTGTCACGCGTGGGGTCCGTTTCACAAAGCAGGGTTAGTGAAAACTCTGAGGGAGTCTGTTAACCCTGAAATGAGGGATTTCAGGGTTAACAGACTTACAGTTTTCACTAAGCCTGCTTTGTGAAACGGACCCATGCTATGTCCTTACCCAACTCACTGCGTTATGTGCTACACAACAAAGTTGAGTGATATGTCGGGGGTCGTTTATCGGAAACATGCGTCTAGAAAAGTAATCTTACTGTCTCATAGCATTTGTAAACCAAGAAAATTAATCGTAAATTAAAACCATTCTTACCTCTCAGCAGCAGCAGAGTCGAAGGGGGTCACGTTCGGAGTGCGGCGTGTTTTTGTAGTCCCCGGATGCGTCACTCAATACTGCAGCAGTGATTGGTCCATACTCCGCTAGCAAAAGCGCTACCCAATCACAGCTTTTGTAGAGGAACTTTCAAATAATGCAGCATCGTATTCCTTTTAAACCGGACGTGTCGTCACCGACATTACTGCGCATGTCATATTGTAAATACCGTAACTGGCTGAGCAATGAGAGACATGAGTTTTATAGTGAGCCACCTGCTGGGCGTTTGAGGGACACGTATGTGTCTAGTGCAGTACAGAAAAAGAAGTTGACCATTAATACTATACTATTACTACTAATACTATTACTACTACTAATAAAAATATATAACAAGAACAACAACAATAACTAGAAATGGTGTGTCTGTGCGTGTGAGCGTGTGTGTGTGTGTGTGTGTGTGTGTGTGTGTGTGTGTGTGACGTGCATACCGGGGGCAATCGCGCTGGAGCGCGTTTGGGCTTGATAATGTGAGTGCAGGCCAGCAGCCACGAAAATGTAGTTTTCAAATTGATTCGTAAATAACTTAAAATATACAATTAACCTTGCTCTTGTGTTGATTTCATGGTAACACCCCCGGTGTTAGGCTCAGTTTTGACCCATGTTTTAAATCAGCCATAAAATACCAACAAAAAACAATTATTTTTCATCCAATGTGTTTCTTATCTCTTGGTTACCTTGTTAGGCTTCCTTATCCATGAAAAGATTGGTTTTTAATATTTTTGTAGTGCCCCTTTGTGGGCCTTTGTTTTGACACCATACCTCTTGCTTTCAATATTAAAAAATTCCAAAAAAAAAATCCCAAGAGAATTATATAGATAAATAAAAGGTTGTTATGCTACCTGACAATTACTGAGGGATATTAGAACACATCTCAAAAATGTTCATACATTTTTTTATTATTATTTTAATATTATTAACTATAATAACATCTATTTTGTATATATTTACAGGGCTGCCAGCAGAGGGAGCTCACGCTCTTTGGATGTAAATGTAGATACAGTCACTGCCAACTCCACTTTTGGGTATTGATGGGGACAAACAGAGTTAAGAATGGAGATCAGTAGAGTGGGTGAAGACTGGAGATAAGAATCACATTCCAGCATATTTATTTATTTATTCATTTATTTATTTATTCATTTATTCATTCATTTAACTACCATAAATCAGTCACAGCCACACAAATAGGCTCCATATTATTTCTTACCTTGATGCAGAATTAGTGTTGAAAGTTGAAAGTTCATAAGCAGCCAAATGTTGCCAAAAGCAGCCCAATTTTGAAGTAGACGCCCAACGTGATTGTTCCCTGCCCAACGGAATTAAAAATATCCCAATCTGACAATCCTGGCAGGAGGAGAATTGAACTCCGTTCTCCAGCATAAGAGGCTGGAGAGGTTACCGCTGCGCTACTGGAGCTCAGGGGGGCGGGGCCCGAAATTAGTTTCTATGAGGCAGACAGCAGCAATGACACTGGAACTGGTGACAAGATCGCCGAAAACCACGGGTCAAACTACCGCATCTTTCTCCGCGATAGTAAGTCCGAGCAGAAAATGGATTGCACCACGAGAATCGTAAGGCTTTGAGCTTTTGAACCATGGTTTAATTATTTTCCAACTCCCGAAAATGCCCGAGAAACGGCGAGTAGAATACGTGTGTGCTTCTGCTTTTCTGCCGCGACTTTGCTTTGCCGATATAATGGGACTGAATGGGGGAGAGAGCTGGGACTCCCGCCTCGTTAAGAGTCGAAATGAAAAAAGTTGAAGCTATTTTGCTTTTGTCTTTACATTTTTCAAAGCACAACTATTTTTCCTACAATTTGATCCCAAATTTATGCATGTTGAGTGAAAATTGTGGCCAGGAGAGCAAGTTTAAGACAAAGGTTTCAGGCGATTTTTCAGGGCTGCCTCCCTCTAGGTCTCAGGAATTCCAGCTATGCCGCTCTAGCTCAGCCTACGTACCTCTCCCATTCGTTTGTATTGAGTCTGGAATTTCGACTTCAAACTGGAATTTAGGAAAAACGGAATGTCGGATCGGTTTGAAAATTCGCAAGCAGCTTCTTCTCCACTAGACACATATTTTTCTAATTTGGTGTGTGGACCTAGGTCCAAAGCTCTGGGCGCTAAAGCCTTCGAAAGTTTTTGCCCATTCATTCGAATGGGCCAAATTTGCCACAAAAATTGGAATTTTGGGAATTCCAGATGTTGGATTCCTTATAAAAGTAATAGCACACTTCTCCCAATGGGGCCGCACATTTTCCCAATTCATTGTGTGGGCCTAAAATGAAAGCTGTAGGAGGAGAAGCGCGCCAAAAAATTTGCAGAATAATAAAATATAATAATAATAATAATAAGAAGAAGAATAAATATGCACAACAATAAGATGTGTTGCCTCTCCAAGGCAAGCACATAATAATAAAAAGAACTAGAGGATAGAAAGTTTCTGAAGAAACTTTAATGTGCTTGCCTTGCGCATGTCGGGTTACGCAACATCACCAGAGCCTGTCTACTGTATTAGAGTTTCTCTGATATCACGTGCCTCAGCTTCAAAACCAAACTGCTGCGTGCTGCTCTCTCTCTCTCTCTCTCTCTCTGTCTCTCTCTCTCTCTCTCTCTCTCTCTCTGTCTCTCCTCGCCGCTCTACACACATCCGTGATACTCAAAGACACACGGTGGTTATGTCATGCACAAGCACATGCACGGTCGCGCACGCGAACGTGGATACGACGTAAATCATGCAGTCCTCCTCCCTCCGCAAAATCGTTTAATGCGAACGGCGGCATTGCGCAATCAATAATCAACCGATAATAACAATCAACCAGATCTGACAGGTGCGCCGCGCACACAGACTGACATATAGTGTAGCACACTTGCAAAGGACGACGCTTACAAGGGCGTTGTGGTCGAGACGAGTTTACTCTCCATCTGTCAATCATACATAACAAGACACACACATTGCAGCCTGGTTCATAACCGCACGTGCAGCTCTTCTGATGATTACAGCCGAATGTAAAGAGCACGAACACAACAGGGGATCAACATAAAAACAAAGGCGACCGTCATGTGCACTGTGCTACGACATCAAGTAAAGGGGGCAGACTATATTAGTTACATTTTGCACTCCATAATAATAAACATCACCCACCGTCTGTTGACGTTAGCTCCGGGTCGCGGGAGCAAGCTAAGGGTAATTAGCGCTTAGCGAGCGAGCTAGCCATAACAGTTAGCTTACTCACGTCATCAAATAAATAATATATTTCCTTCGTGAGTCTCTTTGCTATGTCTCGCTACCCCACTCACATACACTATTTCACACACACACATTTCCATTAAACTAAACAGTCTGCTTACCTGTCAATCATACATCACAGAAGACGCACACATTGCAGCCTGGTTCATATCGGACGCAGCTCTTCTGACGATTACAGCCGAATGTAGCCGAGCACGGCGTCTGGACGGACTGTATTTCTTGTCTTAGCGTGCCCTCTTGTGATAAGAACTGGTATCACCACAATAGACAGTTCTCCCTTTACCACAACTGAAGGTAAGTCCCACAATAACAGGTATTTCTTATTATGAATCAAAAATAAAAAAATAAATGGGGGCTCCGGCTGTCAGTTGGACACAGACGGAGGAAGTTACCTCTGAAACTGTCAAGGTAAATAAACACCCCTTAAATGAAACAAAACGTCTGTTAGTTAAAAGGAAGACATGATGAATGTATGTGTGTATTTCAATGTGACGTGCATAACGGGGGCAGTCGCGCTGGAGCGCGTTTGGGCTTGATAATGTGAGTGCAGGCCAGCAGGGGACTGGGGAGGGGGGAGAGAGGGCGGGACACAGCCACGAAAATGTAGTTTTCAAATTGATTCGTAAATAACTTCAAATATACAATTAACCTTGCTCTTGTGTTGATTTCATGGTAACACCCCCGGTGTTAGGCTCAGTTTTGACCCGTGTTTTAAATCAGCCATAAAATACCAACAAAAAACAATTATTTTTCATCCAATGTGTTTCTTATCTCTTGGTTACCTTGTTAGGCTTCCTTATCCATGAAAAGATTGGTTTTTAATATTTTTGTAGTGCCCCTTTGTGGGCCTTTGTTTTGACACCATACCTCTTGCTTTCAATATTAAAAAATTCCAAAAAAAAATCCCAAGAGAATTATATAGATAAATAAAAGGTTGTTATGCTACCTGACAATTACTGAGGGATATTAGAACACATCTCAAAAATGTTCATACATTTTTTTATTATTATTTTAATATTATTAACTATAATAACATCTATTTTGTATATATTTACAGGGCTGCCAGTAGAGGGAGCTCACGCTCTTTGGATGTAAATGTAAATACAGTCACTGCCAAATCCACTTTTGGGTATTGATGGGGGCAAACAGAGTTAAGACTGGAGATCAGTAGAGTGGGTGAAGACTGGAGATAAGTATCACATTCCAGCATATTTATTTATTTATTCATGTATTTATTTATTCATTTATTTATTCATTTAACTGCCGTAAATCAGTCACAGTCACACAAATAGGCTCCATATTTTTTCTTACCTTGATGCAGAATTAGTGTTGAAAGTTGAAAGTTCATAAGCAGCCAAATGTTGCCAAAAGCAGCCCAATTTTGAAGTAGACACCCAACGTGATTGTTCCCTGCCCAACGGAATTAAAAATAGCCCAATCTGACAATCCTGGCAGGAGGAGAATTGAACTCCGTTCTCCAGCACGAGAGACAAAGAGGTTACCGCTGCGCTACCGGAGCTCAGGGGGGCGGAGCCCGAAATTACATTGTATGAAGCAGACAGGAGCAATGACACTGGTGCTGGTGACAAGATCGCCGAAAACCACGGGTCGAACTACCGCATTTTTCTCCGCGATAGTAAGTCCGAGCAGAAAATGGATTGCACCACGAGAATCCTAAGGCTTTGAGCTTTTAAACCATGGTCAAATTATTTTCCAACTCCCGAAAATGCCCGATTTACGGCGATTTGGAAACGTGTGTGTTTCTGCTTTCCTCCCGCGACTCTGCTTTGCCGATATAATGGGACTGAATGGGGGAGAGAGCTGGGACTCCCGCCTCGTTAAGAGTCGAAATGAAAAAAGTTGAAACTACTTTGCTTTTGTCTTTACATTTTTCAAAGCACAACTATTTTTCCTACAATTTGATCCCAAATTTATGCATGTGGAGTGAAAATTGTGGCCAGTACAGCAAGTTTGAGACAAAATTTTCAGGCGATTTTTCAGGGCTGCCTCCCTCTAGCTCTCAGGAATGCATGGAATGACACTGTAGTGCAACTCCATTAGTGTGTATTGCGTGTGTAATTCCGACTTTAAACTGGAATTGCGGAAAAACGGAATGTGGGATCGGTCTGAAAATCGAAACTCTGCTTCTTCTCCACATGATGCACGTTTTTCTAATTTGGTGTGTGGACCTAGGTCCAAAGCTCTGGGCGCTGGAGCCTCCGAAAGTTTTTGCCCATTCATTCGAATGGGCCAAATTTGCCACAAAAATTGGAATTTTGGGAATTCCAGATGTTGGATTCCTTATAAAAGTAATAGCCCACTTCTCCCAACGGGGCCGCACATTTTCCCAATTCATTGTGTGGGCCTAAAATGAAAGCTGTAGGAGGAGTAGCGCGCCGAAGAAATTTGCAGAAAAATAAAATATAATAATAATAATAATAATAAAAATAATAAAACACAACAATAAGATGTGTTGCCTTTCCAAGGCAAGCACATAATAAATATGAGCAACAATAAGATGTGTTGCCTCTCCAAGGCAAGCACATAACTAGAAGATAGAAAGTTTCTGAAGAAACTTTAATGTGCTTGCCTTGCGCATGTTGGGTTACACGCAACATCACAGAGCCTGTCTACTGTATTAGTTTTTCTGATATCACGCGCCTCAGCTTCAAAACAAACTGCTGCGTGCTGCGCTCTCTCTCTCTCTCTCTCTCTCTCTCTCTCTCTCTCTCTCTCTCCTCGCCGCTCTACACACATCCGTGATACTCAAAGACACGCGGTGGTTATGTCATGCACAAGCACATGCACGGTCGGGCATGCGAACGTGGATACGACGTAAATCATGCAGTCCTCCTCCCTCCGCAAAATCGTTTAATGCGAACGGCGGCATTGCGCAATCAATAATCAACCGATAATAATAATCAACCAGATCTGACAGGTGCGCCGCGCACACAGACTGTCATATAGTGTAGCACACTTGCAAAGGACGACGCTTACAAGGGCGTTGTGGTCGAGACGAGTTTACTCTCCATCTGTCAATCATACATAACAAGACACACACATTGCAGCCTGGTTCATAACCGCACGTGCAGCTCTTCTGATGATTACAGCCGAATGTAAAGAGCACGAACACAACAGGGAATCAACATAAAAACAAAGGCGACCGTCATGTGCACTGTGCTACGACATCAAGTAAAGGGGGCAGACTATATTAGTTACATTTTGCACTCCATAATAATAAACATCACCCACCGTCCGTTGACGTTAGCTCCGGATCGCGGGAGCAAGCTAAGGGTAATTAGCGCTTAGCGAGCGAGCTAGCCATAACAGTTAGCTTACTCACGTCATCAAATAAATAATATATGTCCTTCGTGAGTCTCTTTGATATGTCTCGCTACCCCACTCACATACACTATTTCACACACGCACATTTCCATTAATCAAAACAGTCTGCTTTCCTGTCAATCATACATCACAGAAGACGCACACATTGCAGCCTGGTTCATATCGGCATGCTCACTCTTCTGACGATTACAGCCGAATGTAGCCGAGCACGGCGTCTGAACGGACTGTAATTCTTGTCTTAGCGTGCCCTCTTGTGATAAGAACTGGTATCACCACAATAGACAGTTCTCCCTTTACCACAACAGAAGGTAAGTCCCACAATAACAGCTATTTCTTATTATGAATCAAAAATAAAAATAAAAATAAAAAATAAATGGGGGCTCCGGCTGTCAGTTGGACACAGACGGAGGAAGTTACCTCTGAAACTGTCAAGGTAAATAAACACCCCTTAAATGAAACAAAACGTCTGTTAGTTAAAAGGAAGACATGATGAATGTATGTGTGTATTTCAATGTGACGTGCATACCGGGGGCAGTCGCGCTGGAGCGTGTTTGGGCTTGATAATGTGAGTGCAGGCCAGCAGGGGACTGGGAAGGGGGGAGAGAGGGCGGGACACAGCCACGAAAATGGAGTTTTCAAATTGATTCGTAAATAACTTCAAATATACAATTAACCTTGCTCTTGTGTTGATTTCATGGTAACACCCCCGGTGTTAGGCTCAGTTTTGACCCGTGTTTTAAATCAGCCATAAAATACCAACAAAAAACAATTATTTTTCATCCAATGTGTTTCTTATGTCTTGGTTACCTTGTTACTTCCAAAAAAAATCCCAAGAGAATTATATAGATAAATAAAAGGTTGTTATGCTACCTGACTATTACTGAGGGATATTAGAACACATCTAAAAAATGTTCATAATTTTTTTTTATTATTATTTTAATATCATTAACTATATCATCTATTTTGTATATATTTACAGGGCTGCCAGTAGAGGGAGCTCACGCTCTTTGGATGTAAATGTAGATACAGTCACAAACAGAGTTAAGACTGGAGATCAGTAGAGTGGGTGAAGACTGGAGATAAGTATCACATTCCAGCATATTTATTTATTTATTCATGTATTTATTTATTTAACTACCGTAAATCAGTCACAGTCACACAAATAGGCTCCATATTTTTTCTTACCTTGATGCAGAATTAGTGTTGAAAGTTGAAAGTTCATAAGCAGCCAAATGTTGCCAAAAGCAGCCCAATTTTGAAGTAGACGCCCAACGTGATTGTTCCCTGCCCAACAGAATTAAAAATAGCCCAATCTGACAATCCTGGCAGGAGGAGAATTGAACTCCGTTCTCCAGCATGAGAGGCTGGAGAGGTTACCGCTGCGCTACTGGAGCTCATGGGGGCGGAGCCCGAAATTACTGTCTATGAAGCAGACAGGAGCAATGACACTGGTACTGGTGACAAGATCGCCGAAAACCACGGGTCAAACTACCGCATCTTTCTCCGCGATAGTAAGTCCGAGCAGAAAATGGATTGCACCACGAGAATCCTAAGGCTTTGAGCTTTTAAACCATGGTTAAATTATTTTCCAACTCCCGAAAATGCCCGATTTATGGCGAGTTGGAAACGTGTGTGTCTCTGCTTTCCTCCCGCGACTTTGCTTTGCCGATATAATGGGACTGAATGGGGGAGAGAGCTGGGACTCCCGCCTCGTTAAGAGTCGAAATGAAAAAAGTTGAAGCTATTTTGCTTTTGTCTTTTCATTTTTCAAAGCACAACTATTTTTCCTACAATTTGATCCCAAATTTATGCATGTTGAGTGAAAATTGTGGCCAGCACAGCAAGTTTAAGACAAAGGTTTCAGGCGATTTTTCAGGGCTGCCTCGCTCTAGGTGCTCAGGCACGTCGCTCTACTTTCCTACGTACCACTTTGAGCCTCGGCCATTAGTTGTATTTCGTGAGCTGTTTTTCGTGAATTGCGAAAAAACGGAATGTCAGATTGGTTTGAAAATTCGCAAGCAGCTTCTTCTCCACATGATGCACATTTTTCTAATTTGGTGCGTGGACGTAGGTCAAAAGCTCTGCGCTCTGGAGCCTTTCAAAGATTTTGCCCATTCATTTGAATGGGCCAAAAATTTGCTACAAAAATCGTCATTTTGAGAAATCCATAAGTCGGATTCCTTATAAAAGCAATAGCACACTTCTCCCAATCGGGCCGCACATTTTCCCAATTCATTGTATGGGCCTAAAACCAAAGCTGTAGGAGGAGTAGCGCGCCAAAGTTTGTCCAGAATAAAAATAATAATAATAATAATAACTAGACTTTGTAAAGTTTCTGAAGAAACTTTGATGTGCTTGCCACCCTTGCGACCGCCTGGCCATGCGCTAAACCACCAGCCCTATGCTGTTTGAAGGTTGTTTGGTGTTTTTTGAGGGCTAGAAGGCAGCTACTGTGGTCCGGTTGTTGTCCAGGCAGTTGTGATCATCTTTTGAGTGATCACTAGCATGTCTCTGGGCAGCTACTATGGTATAGTGGGTGGCTGCTAAGGTGCTGATAGGTGGTTGCTATGGTGTTCCTGATGGCTGCTATGCTGTTGCTAGGCAGTTGCCATGGTGTTCTTGACGACTGCTAGGCGGTTGCTATGGTGTTCTTGATGGTTGCTAAGGCCTTGCTAGGCGGTTGCTATGGTGTTCCCGGTGGTTGCTAGGGCGTTGCTAGGTGGTTGCTATGGTATTCTGGCCGGTTGCTAGGGTGTTGCTAGGCAGTTGCTATGGTGTTCCTGATGGTTGCTAGGGTGTTGCTAACCCGTTGCTATGGTGTTCTGGGCGGTTGCTAGGGCGTTGCTAGGCGGTTGCTATGGTATTCTGGGTGGTTGCTAGGGTGTTTCTATGGTGTTCCTGATGGTTGCTAGGGTGTTGCTAGGCAGTTGCTATGGTGTTTGGGGTGGTTGCTAAGGCGTTGCTAGGTGGTTGCTATGGTAGTGAGGGTGGTTGCTATGGGGTTGCTAGGGTGTTTGGGGTCCTTGCTATTGACTTCCATTAGTGTTTGGGGTCAGTGCTGGGATGCATTGGCTGCAGTGCTAGTGGCCCTTGAGACAGAACAGGAGAGATACAAAGCCGCGTGTGTATCTCTGTGTCAGTGAGAGGGGACTTAATTTCTAGCTACCTCTCCGAAAGTTCCGCCATTAGTGTGTATTGCGTCCGAAATTTCGGCTTCAAACCGGAATTGCGGAAAAAACGGAAAGTCGGAGCGGCTTGAAAATCGACACACCCCTTCTTCTCCACAAGACACACGTTTTTCGTATTTGGTGCGTGGATGCAGGTCAAAAGCTCTGCGTGCTGGAGCATTCCGAAGTTTTTGCCCATTCATTCGGATGGGCCAAATTTTCCAGAAAAATCGGAATTTTGAGAATTCCGTAAGTCGGATTCCTTATAAAAGTAATAGCACACTATTCCCGATCGGGCCGCACATTTTGATATTTCATTGTGTGGGCCTAATACGAAAGCTGTAGGAGGAGTAGCGCGCCGAAAAACGTGCAGAATAATAAACTATAATAAAAATAATATATATGCAAGATAATAAGATGTGTTGCCTTTTCAAGGCAAGCACATAATAATAATAAGAATAAATATGCACAACAATAAGATGTGTTGCCTCTCCAAGGCAAGCACATAATAAATATGAGCAACAATAAGATGTGTTGCCTCTCCAAGGCAAGCACATAAATATGCACAACAATAAGATGTGTTGCCTCTCCAAGGCAAGCACATAACTAGAGGATAGAAAGTTTCTGAAGAAACTTTAATGTGCTTGCCTTGCGCATGTTGGGTTACACGCAACATCACCAGAGCCCGTCTACTGTATTAGAGTTTCTCTGATATCACGCGCCTCAGCTTCAAAACAAACTGCTGCGTGCTGCTCTCTCTCTCTCTCTCTCTCTCTCTCTCTCTGTCTCTCCTCGCCGCTCTACACACATCCGTGATACTCAAAGACATGCGGAGGTTATGTCATGCACAAGCACATGCACGGTCGGGCACGCAAACGTGGATACGACGTAAATCATGCAGTCCTCCTCCCTCCGCAAAATCGTTTAATGCAAACGGCGGCATTGCGCAATCAATAATCAACCGATAATAATAATCAACCAGATCCGGCAGACCTAACCAGGTGGCCACACACAGCGTGAGGTGCTGGCCACAGACTGTCATATAGTGTAGCACACTTGCAAAGGACGACGCTTACAAGGGCGTTGTGGTCGAGACGAGTTTACTCTCCATCTGTCAATCATACATAACAAGACACACACATTGCAGCCTGGTTCATAACGGCATGTACAGCTCTTCTGATGATTACAGCCGAATGTAAAGAGCACGAACACAACAGGGGATCAACATAAAAACAAAGGCGACCGTCATGTGCACTGTGCTACGACATCAAGTAAAGGGGGCAGACTATATTAGTTACATTTTGCACTCCATGATAATAAACATCACCCACCGTCTGTTGACGTTAGCTCCGGGTCGCAGAAGCAAGCTAAGGGTAATTAGCGCTTAGCGAGCGAGCTAGCCATAACAGTTAGCTTACTCACGTCATCAAATAAATAATATATTTCCTTTGTGAGTCCCTTTGATATGTCTCGCTACCCCACTCACATACACTATTTCACACACACACATTTCCATTAATCTAAACAGTCTGCTTACCTGTCAATCATACATCACAGAAGACGCACACATTTCAGCCTGGTTGATAACTGCATGCGGAACTCTTCTGACGATTACAGCCGAATGTAGCCGAGCACGGCGTCTGGACGGACTGTAATTCTTGTCTTAGCGTGCCCTCTTGTGATAAGAACTGGTATCACCACAACATACAGTTCTCCCTTTACCACAACTGAAGGTAAGTCCCACAATAACAGGTATTTCTTATTATGAATCAAAAATAAAAATAAAAAATAAATGGGGGCTCCGGCTGTCAGTTGGACACAGACGGAGGAAGTTACCTCTGAAACTGTCAAGGTAAATAAACACCCCTTAAATGAAACAAAACGTCTGTTAGTTAAAAGGAAGACATGATGAATGTATGTGTGTATTTCAATGTGACGTGCATACCGAGGGCAGTCGCGCTGGAGCGCGTTTGGGCTTGATAATGTGAGTGCAGGCCAGCAGCCACGAAAATGTAGTTTTCAAATTGATTCGTAAATAACTTCAAATATACAATTAACTTTGCTCTTGTGTTGATTTCATGGTAACACCCCCGGTGTTACGCTCAGTTTTGACCCGTGTTTTAAATCAGCCATAAAATACCAACAAAAAACAATTATTTTTCATCCAATGTGTTTCTTATCTCTTGGTTACCTTGTTAGGCTTCCTTATCCATGAAAAGATTGGTTTTTAATATTTTTGTAGTGCCCCTTTGTGGGCCTTTGTTTTGACACCATACCTCTTGCTTTCAATATTAAAAAATTCCAAAAAAAAATCCCAAGAGAATTATATAGATAAATAAAAGGTTGTTATGCTACCTGACAATTACTGAGGGATATTAGAACACATCTCAAAAATGTTCATACATTTTTTTATTATTATTTTAATATTATTAACTATAATAACATCTATTTTGTATATATTTACAGGGCTGCCAGTAGAGGGAGCTCACGCTCTTTGGATGTAAATGTAAATACAGTCACTGCCAAATCCACTTTTGGGTATTGATGGGGGCAAACAGAGTTAAGACTGGAGATCAGTAGAGTGGGTGAAGACTGGAGATAAGTATCACATTCCAGCATATTTATTTATTTATTCATGTATTTATTTATTCATTTATTTATTCATTTAACTACCGTAAATCAGTCACAGTCACACAAATAGGCTCCATATTTTTTCTTACCTTGATGCAGAATTAGTGTTGAAAGTTGAAAGTTCATAAGCAGCCAAATGTTGCCAAAAGCAGCCCAATTTTGAAGTAGACGCCCAACGTGATTGTTCCCTGCCCAACGGAATTAAAAATAGCCCAATCTGCCAATCCTGGCAGGAGGAGAATTGAACTCCGCTCTCCAGCACGAGAGGCTGGAGAGGTTACCGCTGCGCTACTGGAGCTCATGGGGGCGGAGCCCGAAATTACATTCTATGAAGCAGACAGGAGCAATGACACTGGTGCTGGTGACAAGATCGCCGAAAACCACGGGTCAAACTACCGCATTTTTCTCCGCGATAGTAAGTCCGAGCAGAAAATGGATTGCACCACGAGAATCGTACGGCTTTGAGCTTTTAAACCATGGTGAAATTATTTTCCAACTCCCGAAAATGCCCGATTTATGGCGAGTTGGAAACGTGTGTGTCTCTGCTTTCCTCCCGCGACTCTGCTTTGCCGATATAATGGGACTGAATGGGGGAGAGAGCTGGGACTCCCGCCTCGTTAAGAGTCGAAATGAAAAAAGTTGAAGGTACTTTGCTTTTGTCTTTACATTTTTCAAAGCACAACTATTTTTCCTACAATTTGATCCCAAATTTATGCATGTGGAGTTAAAATTATGGCCAGCACAGCAAGTTTAAGAAAAAAGTTTTAGGCGATTTTTCAGGGCTGCCTCCCTCTAACTCTCAGGAATTCGAGCTATGCCGCTCTAGCTCAGCCTACGTACCTCTCCCATTCATTTGTATAGAGTCTTAAATTTCGACTTCAAACTGGAATTTAGGAAAAACGGAATGTCGGATCGGTTTGAAAATTCGCAAGCAGCTTCTTCTCCACTAGACGCAAATTTTTCTAATTTGGTGTGTGGACCTAGGTCCAAAGCTCTGGGCGCTGGAGCCTTCGGAAGTTTTTGCCCATTCATTCGAATGGGCCAAATTTGCCATAAAAAATGGAATTTTGGGAATTCCAGATGTTGGATTCCTTAGAAAAGTAATAGCACACTTCTCCCAATGGGGCTGCACATTTTCCCAATTCATTGTGTGGGCCTAAAATGAAAGCTGTAGGAGGAGTTGCGCGCCGAAATTTGTCCAGAAAAATAATAATAATAAAAATAAAAAATATGCACAACAATAAGATGTGTTGCCTTTCCAAGGCAAGCACATAATAAAAATAATAAGTATGCAGGATTTTAAGATGTGTTGCCTTTTCAAGGCAAGCACATAATAAGAATAAATATGCACAATAATACGATGTGTTGCCTTTTCAAGGCAAGCACATAATAAACAGAAGTAAATATGCAAGATAATACGATGTGTTGCCTTTTCAAGGCAAGCACATAATAATAAGTATGCAGGATTTTAAGATGTGTTGCCTTTTCAAGGCAAGCACATAATGAGTGCAATTGAGAATAACTAGATAAAAACAGAATGTAAACAACGGACTGAGCAGCGTAAACAACTGAATGACCAGTGTAAATAATAATGAGTGCAATAAGAACAGAATGTAAACAACAGAAAAAAAACAACTGACTAAACAGTGTTAACAGTGGAAGATTGCACAGAAATGTGTTGTCCATACGTAGCTGCTGGGCGGGCGGGGGGGGGGGGGGGGTTATTGCACAAATAGGAGGTAATTAATTCTCCTCATCCCAGGGGTGTTTCCCGGACTGGGCTACACACCCTGGGCCTGAAGAAACCATACCTCCATAAAGATATATTGCACAGAAATGTATTGTCCATACGTAGCTGCTGGGCGGGCGGGGCGGGGGAGGGGGGACTGGGCTACACACCCTGGGCCTGAAGAAACCATACCTCCGTATATATAACCCAGTTGCGCAAGCCACAAAATTTATTATATAAATGAGAAAACACAGCTAAGAAATTACCATTTCTTCTGTACTTGGACGCCGTACTTCATCTGTGCCACATAAAAACAGAGCCAACAGAGCAGTGACCAACTAGGTGAGTTTCTGAATGGTTTATTTAATAAAAGCCTCACCTTGCTTTATGCCAGGTTATTATCTGAATAATTACACAGTACATACTGTAAAATGAAAAATAACAAATGAAATTCCTGCCTGATATGTAACTTTTTATTTTTTATTTATTCATTCATCCATTCATTTAGCTTAGCGGCTTCTTGGTTGCTTTTACAACAATTCAAATTCAATTGTTTTTCCTCAGGTTTTAATAAGCTTTTAATATGCAGGATTTTTTTTTTTTTTTTAACTTCTGTGATCCGACAGGCAAACGGGTGAGAAGCTGCATAATTGAGCAACAAAAATGGAGTTTAAAAGAAGAGAGCAGCATGCAGGTATTGATCCATGCATCAACACAAACACACACAAATGTACACACAAAGAATTTTCATGTAAGAGATTACACAACAATTTTCATGCAAGAGATTACACAACCAACTGCAAGGATACTTTGGTTTGTTTTCTAGCTGACCACAGACGTGCTGCTGCAGTGTGTCTGGGGCTGCTGTGTCTTCTCCTCCTGGTGACTCCTGGTGGTGAGCTGGACGTTTCTTGTTCAGTCAACTGTTGAACTAAGTTTGTGGTGCCATGATTACTAGCATTGATTTAAAATACACTACACCTTTGTTATTTTACAGACAACAAAGAGATTCAGACCGGGTCCAGCAACCCAACTGAAGAGGGGAACCCGTTACAGACCTGTCTCTACAACGTGACTCAGCTGCAAATGAAGATTGACAGGCTGGAAGAGGAGAAAAAAGGCATGATCAATAGAAAAAAGAAGTTAAAAAATGTTTTTCAAATTCTCTGCAATGCCCTGGGTCATATAAATTATTGATTTTAAGTGTATATTAAACCTCATGAGCATTTTATGAGCAAAAAAAAAATGTCTTTGTTCTCTAGATATGGCGTCACACATATGCCCAGACGGATGGACCTACTTCAGCAGCAGCTGTTACTTCATGTCTTCAGAAAGTAAAAGCTGGGATGAGAGCAGGAAGGACTGTCAGGGGAGAGGAGCTGACCTGGTGATCATCAACAGCAGAGAAGAAAACGTGAGGGGCTTGGAAAGTTTATATTTTATTTACACATTAATACCTAAGGCTAAATATGTTTCTGCAGCTAGGAAATGTCATTTCCTCAAAAAAACTCATCGTGCCCACAGAATCTCACAGAAATTTCATTTGACAGTCCAGAAAAAATATAGAAAATAAGCTGCAGTACAAATACGAGGAAAAAAGTGACGTTTGAGCTGCCTGATATCCTGTCATGATATATTAAATGTAATGTAAGGGTTTTACAAATAGGAACAAGAGTTCTTACTGATGGTATAAGCCTCTCTCCAGACTGCTCTACTGAATAATGTAGTATAAAACCACCCAAATTCAAGGTTGGCCAAAAGCAGGCAGTGGATAGTCCGCTAGACCATGACGGGCACTGGCCTGCCCCCCAGCTATAACACACACTGCCCTGCCTGACAGTATGAAGAAAGATTCAGCTCAGGACAAGTTACAGCAAGGCAGGAATTAAAAGAAGTCTTATTCTTTTTAGTAAAACCTTGGTTTTACTAAAGTACCAGTGAACAATCACCTACACAGCTCCAGGTTGTGTAGGTGATTGTGTGTATACAGCGGTGGTTGAATAAGGATGGAAAGAATGACATTGTCAGGCTGGATAACATTAGTCATTGGTGCTGTAATAGTTCCTAGACACTTAACAATGAGCCAGTGTAAATACTTTCTTAACCCAGAGCTAAGAGCTTTCCTTATCTAGACCACATGCCTGCCATCCAGCTACGTGTCAGAAAAATCTCTTGCCTTCATTGTTGCTGAATGAAGTTCCAACAGTGGATAATTCCTCCCTGAACATAGAAATACTTAGATAGAAAAGATGGAAAACAATAGCTAGCACTCCTGTAAGCTTTGTATCACCAAACCATCAAAAACTGAAAATCAAAACTGTCCCTGTGTTAGGAATCATAACCAACCTCCTGACTGAGGTAAAACCATGGCGCTGGATCTTTAATGGGCGGTTCACGCTAAAATCTTAACAACGTGGGAGACCACAGATGTAACAACAGATTTAACACATTTTTTACACTTGGTTTTGGAAGATAATCGGCTCAGTCCAGCCTCAAATCAGCAAATTATGTTCAGACCATTAGGTCTGTAAATGGCAGTACTTGTTTTTGGCAGAAATTGTTTTATTCATGACAAAGCTTGTACCTCCATGGCAGTGCATTGAAGCCTCATGTAAACAGTCCAACAGGAATAAGATGACGATTACTCCATGTAGGTAAACATAGTCATTGTCTGTGTTTGTTGCTTAAAATCTTTTCTCTCTATCATTTTTCAAACTCAGTCGTTTCTGATGAACTTTCGAGTCAGACTCTGGATTGGTCTGTCTGATCTGGAAACAGAACGGGAGTGGAAGTGGGTGGATGGATCAAGTCTGTGCTACTCGTAAGAAACTGACTTTTAATGTGACCATCTTTCTGTGACTCAAAATTACAGTAACTCAATACTTCTGAATGACATGCTGGCATCTCTGTTTTGCTGTGCTGGTGGAGCTAACTCATGTAAAAAGGACTAAGAAGTAAGACTATCTTTGCTTTAGACAAATTTTAAATATTTTCTGTATCATGAACCACACGCCAATTCCAGTAAACCTGCCCATTCAATGACATGCCCCCTAGGCCATTCACATACAAAATGTTTTGGTTGATTTTCTATTATTTATAATATATTTTATTTATAATATTTAACTCTGATGTTTCTAACTCTGTAAGAAATCATCCTGCTCCTTCCTCATGTTTTTAGCTCCTTCTGTTACTAAATGAAATGGAAAAAATGTTTTGTTTTTTCATTTTGTCAGCTAATTCGACATGCCATAATATACAATGAATACTAAATGCTATGAAGTTGTTTTGTCATATGATTTAATTATGAATAGGTACTGGGCAAAAGGTCAGCCTAATGATTATGGAGGAGGAGAAGACTGTGGAGAATTGAGACCAGCATATGATGGATGGAATGATGCGCCTTGTTCTGATGGTCGGCCTTGGATTTGTGAAAAGAAGACTGTTTAGGAGTTTGAGATATGAACCACATTTTTGCTTGTCCTCTTACATTAAAAAAGAAGAAAGCAAAGAACACATATTTTGCCTAATTCAAATGACATGAATGATTTTACTGTGACAGATTGTCTTGAGAAAATAAAATAGTCTGGCTTGGGTGGATATTTCTGTTTAGAATACATTGCTGTCTCTCTTAAGTAAATAAAGTTTATGAGATGTTTTTGTCAGGAGTATAACTGTGAAGACAATCAGCATTAATTTGTAAGAGCTTGAGATGGTAGAGGAAGCAGCCTGTTATATTTGCCTGTTTTCCTGTAAAATAAATAAATGCATCAATAAATAAACATTTTCAAAAAATAACCTCAGCTAGCAAGAGTTGTTGTACTGCTTGATTTTGTGAAAAGCTGATTCTTGACTGAATTATGTGAAGTTGTGAAGTTTAGGGTCCCTGGTTGTTCGTTGTCTTATGATGCACAGTGAAGAGTGTTTTACTGAGTCTGAGGCTGTCCCTGGTCCTGCTGACTAGGAGGATTTAACCACTGAAATCTTTTCTCTTAAACAGCTTCAAAGTTTGGAAAATAAAACATTTATTTTAACATTGTTCAGCAATGTTGCATACATATTCAGATTCAGGCTTAGTGTGTTACATATATCCTGATAAAAGTGCATACAACTGAATGAAATTACATTTCTCTCAGGATCAAGGTGCAAAACATTCATTAAAATCATATAACTACATTTAGAAAAAAAAGAACAAAACCTTTCAGTGTATGTGATGGTTGAACTGCTTCATCGAAGCTACGTCATGTTTTTACTGAGCAAACATCTGAGAATTGTCAGAGTCACAACACCTGAACAAGTTAGAAGAAACTGGTTGAAGTGTGATCCACTTATCAAATATAGAATATAAACTATAGAATGAGAGACTGAGGAAACAAGGCTGAGCATAATAAAATAAAATAGTTTAATGAAGGAATAAAAACAGAAAAAAACAGGAACTCAAGTCTTTTCACTGAAACATCCCCAGGTAACTTATTGTACCAGCAACCAGGGCCAGGTTACTGTGCATATTTAGAAAAATAGAAATGTGAGATGGCAGAGAATTTGGCTGCCAGGCTGGGGAACAACAATACAGGTGCATGTTTCATTTTGGAGTCCCGGGAGTGTCTGTCAGCTCTGATACTGCTGACACAACAGGCCTTTGAATGAGACCACCAAACAAAAGTGCTCTGTAATAAAGCTGGAACCATCTACAACAACAAATAAACTATTAACAAAATGTACACTATTTACACTATTTCCACATCCCCAGGCAGCCAGTACCGCCAGACGCAGAGGACTGCTGCCTCAAGCCAAGGCACCAGACACAACCAGGGCTTGCCGACCTCGCAAGACGCTAAGGAACGGAGGGATGGAGAGGACGGTCAGATCAGCCTGCCAGACGCAAGGCAGACTGCCAAGAAAAAAAGAAAGAAAGAAATCAATCAATCAATCAACCAACTAACAATAAATAAAGAAAGAAATCAATCAATTGCCAATAATTAAAGGAATCAATCAAGCAGGAGATCAAAAAAGAAAGAAAGAAAGAAAATCAACACGGTGTGCTGAGACGATATGGACTTAAGTCCTCTTGGGCCGGAACAGGCCGCAGAGCCAAGAGAAGAACTTCTTCTTTGAACTCTTCTGTGGTGACTATCAAAACAGAAAATTAGTCACCTGCAGCATGGGTTTTAGGGAGTTTTAACGTGTGTCTATTTCCAGTAATAAAAAGAAGGTTCAAACAAACTTGCCTTTGATCCGTTCCCTTTATTGAAGTGGTTGAATATTGTAGATGACAGATAACAGCTTGATCATATTGATGAGGATGAATTGTTGGTGGAATCAGTTACAAAATAAAGAGAAAAAACTCAAATTCTCCAAAATTACTATCACGGTAAAAAACTGTGTGCCTTTCACCCATGTGCTCCATTTTCCACTAATTCACCAACACCTGTGGCCCTTACTTGAACCCACCTCACCTGTGACCCACGGCCTCTCACTTCCTGTGCAGGCAAGAAAGCTGTTGCCATCAAGGGGCCAACACAATCAATAGAACCAAATAACATAAACAAACAAGACTTAATGGCTACAGCTAACACAAACCATGTGATCATGAACTGTAAATTATGAGCTTGAGAAAAAATCCTGCCTCAACCCAACTTCATGTAAATAAATACACAGACACATTTTGAAATATGTAGTTATACAGTTTCTGTGAGCAGCTCCATATCCTCTCAGTTTGCATGCTAATTTGCAGGGCAGCTCACCTCCTCAGCTGCATAGATAATAGAATAGCGCTGATGATTTTTTTTTTTTTTTTTTTTTTTTTAGTGCTCGTGCCGCCCCCCACGTGACATGAAAAAAATGCCCGCTTCGCCCATGTCAAAAACCGCTACTGCCTCACTGCTCAGCCAGAGAAAAAATAAGGTGCGCACATCCAAAAACCACTTTGGCCAGGTGCTGGAATCAACAAGATAAAGAAGAAGATAAAGATCCTGCACACTGTAGTTCCCATTCAGAAAAATTTATTAAGACAAGTGCAAAAACGTGACATTTCGAGCCAAAATGCTCTTCCTCAGACTCTAACTCTAATTTAGAGTCTGAGATTAGAGATTCTCTGGTTGCAGCTGCCAAACGCCGCAAGGCATGCTGGGAAAAAATCGCCGACTGTGTCAATGCATAAGTTAGTGCAATTATAATATTACTTCCCCACCATGACAGCACGAGTAGATCTGACTACAGAAGCATTTGTGTGTTCCATAAATGTATGTGTTTATGAAATTTTTCATTATGGCATTTGTAATGCCATTTGGCTCGTTTCCAAATGGCTGTACTCAGGTGGAGGCCATGGATGATGAGGAGACGCTGTCTGCAGGCTTGGAAAGACTACTACTCGTTGCTGGTACACTGTAGTCCATAATTAACAGTAATATGCCATTCACCCTGTTTTAACATAGATCCAGTGTGGACACTTGGCAGTTGCTGATGTATCTTTCATTTCTCACTAATGGTGGTGGTCTGCACATGGGACTAATGGGTGTCCTCAAGTGCTCGCTATCTTAAAATGAATTAGCTGCTATGTTTATTTCACAGGAAGAGGGAAATCCTCCAGACCCTGAGCCGGTGGTTTCCACCTCCAGACAGTCCACCAGGAGACAATCACAAATTGTAATTAACTTAAATTTAATGAGGATAGTGAGTGTGACATTGGCATTATTCTAAAGCCAGCCATGCAAAGGAGCACTGCTTATATGGTGAAGAAACTGCATTATGTATTCAATTTGTTTCAGGTCGGAGCAGACAGTGTGAGATCTCTGTACAAAAGGAAATTGGAAGTGTTGCAGCAAAGTCATTGGACATTGAATTAAAAAAACTGAAAATCAAAAAGCTCAGACTTGAGGTGGAAAAATTAGAACACAAGAAGAAGGTAATTCAGTGATTTATTTTCCTTCCTGATTGTGGCGATGTTGTGCAGAACCACACATGCAGAAATGATCCTGCATGCCCAGTCTGGGGCCACCCTCAGGCCATGGAGGCATGTAAACCGTGCCTTGATGACCCCAAAGGTCATCTCTATCCTGACCCTGGTTTTGGCATGGGCCACATTGAACCTCATTTGTGGATCAGGATAGGGGGTCATAAGATAAGGCAGGCATGCATAGCCCCTGTCTCCAAGGAGCACTCCACTGAACTGCCCTAAAGATAAAAAGAAAATGCTTTGATAAGTGTGGGAAAAAAAATGCTTAAGGACATAATCAAAATCTATAGCCAACAATGTACATTTTTCATACCCTGCACAGCAAAGACTCCCTGAATATGCGGGAGTCGTGGACAGACCCCGTCCACTTTGCCACCAAACTGGTGACCATCATTTCATGGTCGCATGTCATCTGCAGAAGCATTGGGCATAAACTGTAGTTAGTGATGCTGCAATGTGTATTTAAAAGGACTCAAACATAGCAAGCCTACTACTGAAAAAGGTATTGTGTGGGCGTGTTTATACATTTGGACAGTTTAATTTAAAATGACTGACATAAAATACTATTGTAAGATGAATTCTACCTGAATGTTGAGACTGTGAAAGGACTTCCTCTTCACAAAGTCGGCCTCATTCTCACCCAGATGGGCGGAGATGGGGATGGGGGTGCAGTCAATGGCACCCAGCACCCTGGGGAACCCTGTGAAAGGAATGTGCTGCATTTAATATACAACGGCAAACATCATAGGGCTTAGTCTACATTATGCAAATTACACATCAACCTAGCTTACCTGCGATGTCATAAAAGCCCTCTTTGATGCACTGCGTGGGCAGGTGGCCGGGAAACACCACGAATGCATCGACAAGCTCAGTCAGGGCCCCCGCGACTTTGTGAATAGCTCTACAGACAGTGTTTTTCCCGAGGTTTTCGGCATCGCCAACAGAATACATAAAAGTACCTATGAATGAATGAATGATTTAGTTCAACAAATAATAGATTAATGGCATTTTATCTGTGACTTGCTTGTGACCCATCCAATCAGGGATTTACAGACATCATACTCATTGCAAACATCAATAAGAAATAAATTACCTGTGGCAAAAACCTCAGTGCAATGCACACTGTCTGCGGGACTGTCAGCGCTCAGTTGCGGTGCGTTGCATTGCTAACGTACGGCTCCAGCAGCTGACAGATGTATCTTAGTCCCTCTCCCGAAAACCTGTACCTCTCGTACAAACACTGTTCAGGGAACTGGAAAGAATTACAACGACCCCGAAATATTTTCTCGCACCTGAGCGCTCTTCGCACGAGTTGTGCACCAAGATCCACCGGGTTCTCATCAAATGGACAGGCCATTTTCCAAGAGAATTGATTGGTCAGTAGGTGGGGCTTTTATACCTGCTGAGCTCTTATCCTGAACTTAACCTGCTCCGAAGCAGGTTAGGTGCTCAGCGTATGTTACCACGGCAACGTAGCCCAACAGGAAGTAATCCACCTTTATGGTACAGAAAAGTCAGGGTTAAGCCTGAAGTTAGCTCGCTAAGCCGAAATCCAGCTTTATGGTACAGGCCTCTGGTCGTTTTTTATTCTTACCCCTCGCTCCCCCCGAGAGCGAGACCCTCCCAGACGGTAATGGCTGCTACCGGCGCCTGGTATAATATAGAAATATTTTATGTAATATAAAAATACTTTTTATATGGACAAAATCTTGTTTGAATTAAAAAGCTGGCACCAGGTGGGCCGGCCGTGCCGCGGCACCAGTCAGGTCTGCCAGATCTGACAGGTGAGCGCACACACATACTGCCATGTATACCTTTCATTATAAATCAACTTTTGTTCATACGCGGCTGCAGCAGCACAACGGACAATGACACAGATAACATGGGTGATTATTGACTGCGCAATGCGCTCGTTTTTGCGGGCCGCCCCCCATGTGACATGAAAAAATGTCACCCCAAAAAACTAAACTGTACAAGTGTTTAGAGTGAGGGGATCCCAGTTAAAATATGATCATTTTGCAGTTCACAGCCTGAATTTTTTGGGAACCCCTGCTATACAGCCTGGATAAAATTACATTTTATTCAATAAAGCCATGCAGCTTTAACATATGAGAATATCAAGGTAGCTAAGGTTACAAGAAATAAATAAATGTCAAGTCATTGCATTGTTAAATTCTAATCTACTTAATCTTATTTCATTCTAGTCATGTGATGGTTGCACTATGGACACGTTTGTCTCAGAGACCCTGACTGCATGGCAACTGGAGAACTTGATCGAGACATTTAGAGGTAAATTATTATTGTTATCATTATTATTACTATTATTATGACAGGTTATATTGCAAGTAACTATTGTCTGATTTACAGGTGGGGACCAACATGGTGGAGTCCCTATGGCAGAGACTCAACCGTTCCCACACGTTTTGTGTCTTGGTGATGAAACGACAACGAGCCAGGCCTTCACCATTGTCTCACAGAGCGCCATTGAAGCGGACACTTTGCTGGGTGCAGCAGACCTTTGTTTTTAGGCTTTATTTGTTTTTTCTTTGTTTTTGAACAAAGAAATTGTTGACTGAATTACACAAAGCAGTGACATGTTTAAATAACTTCTTTTCATTGTGATCCAGTATGCTTGTTTTGTTTGTGTCATGCTCTGTTACGGTTTGTCTCCATCATGTTGGGATGGTGAAATAGAGGATATTTGGCAAGAAGCAATGACATGCCATGACATGGTTGATGTGTTAAAAAATAATTGCATGGTTGATGTGTTAAAAAAATTGCAATAAATGCATTATTTTGTAACTGTTAAAAATTTAGTAAATGCATTTTATATATACATTTATGGTGTGATCGATTGCATTATTATTATTATTATTTAAACCACCAATATAATTAATTTCAATTACTAGCTTGGGTCAAATGAATAACCCAGTGTATAGATTATATATAACCCAGTGATATAGTTCTTTTAATTCCTAGCTTGGGTCAAATGAACAACCTGGTGTAGGGTTTGTATTTAACCCAGTGATATAGTTAATTATAATCACTAGATTGGGTGAAATGAACAACCCCGCACATGGGTTAAAAGAACCCAACGTGTGTTCTGTCCTATAGTGGCTCAGGCGCTGGGTTATGGTTGGGTTATTTAATAACCCAGCACTCAAAGTTAATGATGTTTTCCTAAATAACCACCTGTAACAATCAAGCCTAATTCTTGTAAGTACTACATTTAATGTAAAAAGTAAAATCATAGGAAGTATTTCAAAATCACAATAGATAACTGAATTTCTTGTAAGACCAGCAAATTCCACAGAACTGCCTCTGTTTTTTTTTTTTTTTTTTTAATCAGCACTCCACCCAATTCAGTGGAAGCCATGCAGTTGCGCAAGCCACAAAATTTATTATATAAATGAGAAAACACAGCTAAGAAATTACCATTTCTTCTGCACTTGGACGCCGTACTTCATCTGTGCCGCATAAAAACAGACCCAACAGAGCAGTGACCAACTAGGTGAGTTTCTGAATGGTTTATTTAATAAAAGCCCCACCTTGCTTTATGCCAGGGTATTATCTGAATAATTACACAGTACATACTGTAAAATGAAAAATAACAGAAATAAAATTCCTGCCTGATATGTAACTTTTTATTTTTTATTTATTCATTCATTCATTCATTTAGCTTAGTGGCTTCTTGGTTGCTTTTACAACAATTCAAATTCAATTGTTTTTCCTCAGGTTTTAATAAGCTTTTAATATGCAGGATTTTTTTTTTTTTTTTAACTTCTGTGATCCGACAGGCAAACGGGTGAGAAGCTGCATAATTCAGCAACAACAAAAATGGAGTTTAAAAGAAGAGAGCAGCATGCAGGTATTGATCCATGCATCAACACAAACACACACAAATGTACACACAAAGAATTTTCATGCAAGAGATTACACAACAATTTTCATGCAAGAGATTACACAACCAACTGTAAGGATACTTTGGTTTGTTTTATAGGCGAACATGGACGAGCTGCTGCAGTGTGTCTGGGGCTGCTGTGTCTTCTCCTCCTGGTGACTCCTGGTGGTGAGCTGGACGTTTCTTGTTCAGTCAACTGTTGAACTAAGTTTGTGGTGCCATGATTACTAGCATTGTTTTAAAATACACTACACCTTTGTTATTTTACAGATAACACAGAGATTCAGACCGGGTCCAGCAACCCAACTGAAGAGGGGAACCCGTTACAGACCTGTCTCAACAACGTGACTCAGCTGCAAATGAAGATTGACAGGCTGGAAGAGGAGAAAAAAGGCATGATCAATAGAAAAAAGAAGTTAAAAAATGTTTTTTAAATTCTCTGCAATGCCCTGGGTCATATAAATTATTGATTTTAAGTGTATATTAAACCTCATGAGCATTTTATGAGCAAACAAAAAAATGTCTTTGTTCTCTAGAGATGGTGTCACACATATGCCCAGATGGATGGACCTACTTCAACAGCAGCTGTTACTTCAAGTCTTCAGAAAGTAAAAACTGGAATGAGAGCAGGCAGGACTGTCTGGGGAAAGGAGCTGACCTGGTGATCATCAACAGCAGAGAAGAAAACGTGAGGGGCTGGGAAAGTTTACATTTTATTTACACATTAATACCTAAGGCTAAATATGTTTCTGCAGCTAGGAAATGTCATTTCCTCAAAAAAACTCATCGTGCCCACAGAATCTCACAGAAATTTCATTTGACAGTCCAGAAAAAATAAAGAAAATAAGCTGCAGTACAAATACGAGGCAAAAATGTAGCACTTGAGCTGCCTGATATCCTGTCATGATATATTAAATGTAATGTAAGGGTTTTACAAATAAGAACAAGAGTTCTTACTGATGGTATAAGCCTCTCTCCAGACTGCTTTACTGAATAATGTAGTATAAAACCATCCAAATTCAAGGTTGGCCAAAAGCAGGCAGTGGATAGTCCGCTAGACCATGACGGGCACTGGCCTGCCCACCAGCTATAACACACACTGCCCTGCCTGACAGTATCAAGAAAGATTCAGCTCAGGACAAGTTACAGCAAAGCAGGAATTAAAAGAAGTCTTATTCTTTTTAGTAAAACCTTGGTTTTACTAAAGTACCAGTGAACAATCACCTACACAGCTCCAGGTTGTGTAGGTGATTGTGTGTATACAGCGGTGGTTGAATAAGGATGGAAAGAATGACATTGTCAGGCTGGATAACATTAGTCATTGGTGCTGTAATAGTTCCTAGACACTTAACAATGAGCCAGTGTAAATACTTTCTTAACCCAGAGCAAAGAGCTTTCCTTAACTAGACCACATGCCTGCCATCCAGCTACGTGTCAGAAAAATCTCTTGCCTTCATTGTTGCTGAATGAAGTTCCAACAGTGGATAATTCCTCCCTGAAGACAGAAATACTTAGATAGAAAAGATGGAAAACTATAGCTAGCACTCCTGTAAGCTTTGTATCACCAAACCATCAAAAACTGAAAATCAAAACTGTCCCTGTGTTAGGAATCATAACCAACCTCCTGACTGAGGTAAAACCATGGTGCTGGATCTTTAATGGGCAGTTCACACTAAAATCTTGACAACGTGGGAGACCACAGACGTAACAACAGACTTAACACATTTTTTACACTTGGTTTTGGAAGATAATCGGCTCAGACCAGCCTCAAATCAGCAAATTATGTTCAGACCATTTGGTCTATAAATGGCAGTACTTTTTAAATTGTTTTATTCATGACAAACCTTGTACCTCCATGGCAGTGCATTGAAGCCTCATGTAAACAGTCCAACAGGAATAAGATGACGATTACTCCATGTAGGTAAACATAGTCATTGTTTTTGTTTGTTGCTTAAAATCTTTTCTCTCTATCATTTTTCAAACTCAGTTGTTTCTGAAGAACTTTGGTCTCAGAGTCTGGATTGGTCTGTCTGATCTGAAAACAGAACGGGAGTGGAAGTGGGTGGATGGATCAAGTCTGTGCTACTCGTAAGAAACTGATTTTTAATGTGACCATCTTTCTGTGACTCAAAATTGCAGTAAATCAATACTTCTGAATGACATGCTGGCATCTCTGTTTTGCTGTGCTGGTGGAGCTAACTCATGTAAAAAGGACTAAGAAGTAAGACTATCTTTGCTTTAGACAAATTTTAAATATTTTCTGTATCATGAACCACACGCCAATTCCAGTAAACCTGCCCATTCAATGACATGCCCCCTAGGCCATTCACATACAAAATGTTTTGGTTGATTTTCTATTATTTATAATATATTTTATTTGTAATATTTAACTCTGATGTTTCTAACTCTGTAAGAAATCATCCTGCTCCCTCCTCATGTTTTTAGCTCCTTCTGTTACTAAATGAAATGGAAAAAATGTTTTGTTTTGTTTTTTCATTTTGTCAGCTAATTCGACATGCCATAATATACAATAAATACTAAATGCTATGATGTTGTTTTGTCATATGATTTAATTATGAATAGGTACTGGGCAAAAGGTGAGCCTAATGATCATGGTGGAAGAGAAGACTGTGGAGAATTGAGACCAGAAAAAGATGGATGGAATGATTTGCCTTGTTCTCTTGGTCGGCCTTGGATTTGTGAAAAGAAGACTCCAGTCCATCCAGTTGGGATATGAACAACATGTTTTCATGTCCTCTTACATTAAAAAAGAAGAAAGCAAAGAACATATATTATGCCTAAATCAAATGACATGAATGATTTTACTGTGACAGATTGTCTTGAGAAAACAAAATAGTCTGGCTTGGGTGGATATTTCTGTTTAGAATACATTGCTGTCTCTCTTAAGTAAATAAAGTTTAGGAAACGTTTTTGTCAGGTGTATAACTGTGAAGACAATCAGCATTAATTTGTAAGAGCTTGAGATGGTAGAGGAAGCAGCCTGTTATATTTGCCTGTATTCCTGTAAAATAAATGCATCAATAAATAAACATTTTCAAAAAATAACCTCAGCTAGCAAGAGTTGTTGTACTGCTTGATTTTGTGAAAAGCTGATTCTTGAATTATGTGAAGTTGTGAAGTTTCGGGTCCCTGGTTGTTCATTGTCTTATGATGCACAGTGAAGAGTGTTTTACTGAGTCTGAGGCTGTCCCTGGTCCTGCTGACTAGGAGGATTTAACCACTGAAATCTTTTCTCTTAAACAGCTTCAAAGTTCGGAAAATAAAACATTTATTTTAACATTGTGCGACAGTGTTGTGTACATCTTCAGATTCAGGTTTAGTGTGTTATTTCAACCATATATCCATTTAAAAATGCATTCAACTGAATGAAATTACATTTCTCTCAGGATCAAGGTGCAAAACATTCATTAAAATCATATAAATACATTTAGAAAAAAAAAGGACATAAAACCTTTCAGTGTATGTGCTGGTTGAACTGCTTCATCGAAGCTACGTCATGTTTTTACTGAGCAAAGATCTGAGAATTGTCAGAGTCACAACACCTGAACAAGTTAGAAGAAACTGGTTGAAGAGTGATCCACTTATCAAATATAGAATATAAACTATAGAAAGAGAGACTGAGGAAACAAGGCTGAGCATAATAAAATAAAATAGTTTAATGAAGGAATAAAAAACAGAAAAAAACAAGAACTCAAGTCTTTTCACTGAAACAACCCCAGGTAACTTATTGTACCAGCGACCAGGGCCAGGTTACTGTGCATATTTAGAAAAATAGAAATGTGAGATGGCAGAGAATTTGGCTGCCAGGCTGGGGAACAACAATACAGGTGCATGTTTCATTTTGGAGTCCAGGGAGTGTCTGTCAGCTCTGATACTGCTGACACAACAGGCCTTTGAATGAGACCACCAAACAAAAGTGCTCTGTGATAAAGCTGGTGCCCTCTCCAACAACAAATAAACTATTTACAAAATGTACACTATTTACACTATTTACACATCCCCAGGCAGCCAGTACCACCAGATGCAGAGGACTGCTGCCTCAAGCCAAGGCGCCAGACGCAACAAGGGCTTGCTGACCTTGCAAGACATTAAGGAACAGAGGGATGGAGAGGACGGTCAGATCAGCCCGCCAGACGCAAGGCTGACTGGCAAGAAAAAAAGAAATCAATCAATCAACTAACAATAACTAAAGAAAGACATCAATCAATAAATAAAAAAATAAATCAACTACCAATAAATAAAGAAATCAATCAAGCAAGAAATCAAGAAAGAAAGAAAGAAAGAAAATCAACACGGTGTGCTGAGACGATATGGACTTAAGTCCTCTTGGGCCGGAACAGGCCACAGAGCCAAGAGAAGAACTTCTTCTTTCTTTGAACTCTTCTTTCTTTGCTCTGTTCAAAAAAATAAAACAACAACAAAAAGTCAGATCCAATTTGAACCTGGACAGTGTCTCCTCTTGTCTTCTACTAATAAAATGATTTTTTTGATTTCTCATCACAACAATACATCTGCAGTGATTTTATGAATGGTTTGTGTTTTGTTAAAAATACAGTTTACACAGCACCACAGACGAGGAGTTTAGTTTTACACATGATGAAACATTAAAGGCTACAGCTAACACAAACCATGTGATCATGAACTGTAAATGATGAGCTTGAGAAAAAAATCCTGCCTCAACCCAACTTTATGTAAATAAATAGATAGACACATTTTGAAATATGTAGTTATACAGTTTCTGTGAGCAGCTCCATATCCTCTCAGTTTGAGTGTTAATTTGCAGGGCAGCTCGTCACCGCTGTTCGTGCCGTCTGCAAAGCTCACAGAGGGCTTGAGGTGGTTCATGACCTCTGTGGCGATGAGACTGCAGGCGAAGAGGGCGACCTGGGCGTCCTCCATCAGCCCCTCTCTGCTCAGCCAGACATGTGGCAGAGCCTCATTGAGCCTCATTTCCAGAGGCCAGCAGAGCTCCTGGCTCAGTTTGACCTGCAAGAGATTCACAAGCAGCGTGTGTGAGCCACTGTACAAAAACCTCTTTATTCTCTCATGCTGTTCCTGTGTTCATTTTAAGAGAATACACATTCTCATGTGAATTTTACATATATATTTAAACACAAATGAAACCAAAGCCTACCTCTTGCTCAGGGTCAGTGAGTTGCTGCAGCCTTTGGAGAAAGAATCTGTTCTTTTTGTATTTCCCCGCCTCCTTCTGCAGCACGTGGTGGATGTGGTGCACCAACTCACTTTCAAAGACCCTGTTTTTCAGGTGCTGCGGGCGGTACTGGGTCTCATCCCGGCCTTTAAACAGCTCCACCAGGATTGGTGCAGATGGTGGACTCGGCTGCAGGCTCGCCGGTGAGCAGCTGCAGAGGAGACTGGAGAGATGGGAGGAGAAGTCCAGAGTAGATGAGGCTCAGGTCTCCACTCAGTCCTGCAGCTCCCTGTTCATCCCTCAGAGGTGGATCTTCAGAACTGGCCTCATCGAAGAAAGGAGTGCTGGGGAACTGCTTTTTGAAGGCAGCCAGGCTGCAGTCAATGGAAAAAGGGTTTTGCAGCAGTACGTTGTCCTCAGCTGCTGTCTTAAATTCGTCGTCAGCTACGAAGAATCTCCCTTCCACCCAAACTACGTCCCTGTTTGAGAAACGGGGCTTGGTGACGCGGCGACGGTGCTCCACTACCTCCTGGGCAGATCCTGCCGAAAGAGCTTGGTCTGCTGGATCCAGGTCCCATAGCAGAGGAACATTTCTTCCCTGATGGATTCAGGGAGAGGCTGAGAGAACAGCCTGCTCTCCATCTCATCCATCTCCCTGGGGGCTAAAAGCAGAAAGGAAGAGTTGACTGAGGGGTAAAGGAGTACTTTAGTGCAGGGGCATTTCTAATATGGGCAAACCTGTGGGACCTGCAAGATCTTTTGCTCTGACTGATTAAAAAAAATCACGGTCAGAAGTTCTGTGCTGCTTTTCAGCTTCTTAAAGAGGAGCTCTACCCCAAAGTATCTGTGAAGCCTGACCTTGAATGGTGAATAGAAGGGCGATGTCACCAAACAGTGGAGACCCGCAGACCGCTGGGTTTGGGGTTTAGCTCCTCTTTAAATTAACAGCAGTGAAATAATAAATCAACTTCTAAATCAGCTGAAAACCAGATAATCATCTTAATGTGAAATTTATGCAATCTGATGACAAATTTAATGTCAGTGCTCTTTAACTTCAAAACATCCAAACATGAATCTGGATGGAATCCTGGGATTCATAGCAACAAATGACAGACAGCTTCTTCCTTTTGATTGCCTTGGCTGGGGCACTGAGGAGAGCGGGGTCCCTCTTGGCGACCAGCTTCCTCATCTGCAACAGAGGAGACGTTTGTGTCAGACACAGTGGAGGTCAGCTGGTCCAGCTGGACCAGAACAATAACAAGGACCACCAAGGAGGGATGATGTTTCCCTTCAGGCTCAGAGGAAAAAGGACAACAACTGCAAAATATGGTGTAAACAGGAATTTTACTGATGTTGCTCTGCAACTACAGAGAAGAAGCGCAAGATCCCGTTTCAGTCTAAACAACGGTCAGAAACGGTGGTGCTGCCACCTGCTGGCTAACATGCCCCACGACACTCTACACCACATTCACAGACAAACAGAGCTGCTAGACAGTAAACACATGAAAATAATAAACTGGAAATAAAAATACAATTATTACTGAACTTGAACTTAACTGAAATGCATAAAAATTAAACAGACCTCTGTTTATACATCCCACAATGACAGTTCCAGCTGTCAGCTCCCACTGAGAAAATGTTTCTGCTCACAGAAATGTGAGACCACAACGTCCAGATGTTGGCATGTGAGTGACTGGCACTGATGTTCAGACGTACCTGGATAGTCGATCCAAAAGTCTCCATGAGGCCGCTCTGGAGCAGCACAACGGCTCTCCTGATGTTACATGGAGGAGGAGGGAGGCTGGTATCCACGGCGATGCCAGGAACTCTCCTCAGGGTCTCCAGAGTGACAGCGCTCATCTGGAGGAGAAGAAGAGAGGACAGAGGAGAGAAGATCAAAATAAAGATGAGAGGAAGAGAGTGGACTGGAGCAGGGTGGAGGAAGAAACAAAAAACAGAAAAGAGTTTAATAAAAGAACAGAGAAAAAAATGTACAAGAGGAGAAGATAGGGAGAGGGATAAAGAAGATTCATTAAAATGCTGAAACAAAGTCAACCAGATGTGATAGTGCTACAGATGTTTGAAATTACAAAAATAAAAGATGATGCTGAGATGGATTTGATATTCTCATGACTGAATAAATTCACTAGTATTTGTGCCAATAGGAGGTGCAGTTGCAGTAGAAATAGCAGTAGGCTACAGTAGTAAACTCAGTAGTAGTGATAGTAGTCACACTGAAAGTTTTAGCAGTAGTATTAGAAGTAGTATCATCAGTAACAGCACTAGTAGTACTATCAGTAGTATGAGTAGTAGTAGTAGCATGAGAGGCAGCAACACTCACATGGAGGCACAGCCTCAGCAGCTGCTGGTCCAGCTGTGTGGAAGCAGATCCGTCCAGTGGGCGGAGCTTCAGCATCAGCAGGACCAGCAGATCCTCCACCAGCTCACTGCTGACAGAGACTGTCACAGCCAGAGGGGGGCGCTGTGCTCCACACACCTTCCACTGTTCAAACACAACCTGCTGAGTGGCTGCTTCCATTTTATCACCAACTCATGAAAAATATTTTCTGCCGTTTCATATTTTGGTTGAGTTACATGTTTATGATAAAAACAGTGCCAACATTACATTACTATTATTTTGAATGTGCTACAACTGAAAGTGTACTAAAAAAAAAAAAAAAAAAAAAAAAAGATGATAAACCTCTAAATTAATGCACGCTACGAGTCAACAGTTGAAAAAATTAAAGGAATTTCCCTTCATTCTTAAAGTAAAATGTAAAATGATTGTTCAGCACCTCAGCATTTTCTTAATCCAGTCAGATTTAATTCGTTTTGATTTGTTTCAGCATTCAGCTAAATACAGGGATCATGTTTCCAGGTGAACTTTGTGCACAGCGACCAATCCCAGCTTCTTATGGTGGCAGCAGCTGTGGTGAATGACAGACCTCACCTGGCTTTACTCGGCGCGTGTGGGACCAGAGCAGCACGAGGCCCTGTGCACAGCGCGCGCTCTGCGTTTTGGGAGGGGAAGCCCCACACATAAAACCACAGAGCAGTGACACAGGAGGTGAGTCTCTGAATGTCTTTATGTAGCTGTTTTCACTCTAAACTTCCTGAAAAATGTGATTCAAGTGATTTAAGTATGTTCTTATACTTTCGAAAATATATTTTATGGAACAAGGAAACAAGAAACTAGTTTGATAGGGTTCTGTTCGACCGGTCAGCTTCAAAGTAATTTAATATCAAACTACATTTCAGTTTAGATTTGTAGATTTGCTGTCCACTTCAATTTGTGTGTCAGGTTTGGAACATGACTTTTTCTGAAAAAAGCGTGTACACATTTATAAAATGGCCTGGAGATACTTAAAGTTTGGCTTGTAGTTGAGTCAGGATGAGAAATTAATTCAAGAATTTTGAAAACTGTGGTCATTCTGCGTCATCCAACTTCTCATGGCTCACTTCTCTGAATCCCTGGAGGGGTTAATCATTCTTGCAAATGTAAGTTACTTTTCCAGTATCTTTTCTATGATGTCATGATTATCCTGACAAGAAGAGCAGGCTTGCTGTTTCTTAACATAAAAAGGACAATACAGAAAATAATATTAATAATACAACAATACACAAAACCCTTTTGACATTTTTGTTAATGTTTATTTTGTCCTTTTCTTGTGGTAAAACCTCTTGTCAAACTACTAATCATGAAATTATTCACAATTTGAACTGTGTCCTAGGTATCCGCCACAGCAGCTGATGTAGAAAGGACACTCTCACTTCCTGCAGCTCCTCGACTGATACTCTTTGGTATGTGTATTTTTTTTTTTTTTTTTTTTTTATGATTTCTTCAACAGCCATGATGTTTTTGTACTTCTGTAAAAGCGTTTTTCTTACCATCATTTACCAACACAGGGGAAGGAAACTGACATTGTTAGATAGCCTATATGTAAAAAAAAAAAAAAAGTAATTTAACTTCAGTTGCTTCAACTGAAAATCATTTGTTACCATAGCAGTTATTATCATGCACAGAGCAGACATGATGTGGCTGTTCAACATGGTTTAACTCCACATTGCACCATCAGGTCAGGACTGAGGGGCACACCGTTTGTGAGGGCATCCGGCCAGCTTTACTGTCCGGGCTTGCTGCTGCCTTTTCTACTTACTACACCTTCAATCTCCAGTATAAAAATGATGCTGCATGCACACTGGAATTCATTCAAAGGTTAGATGATTACATCCTTCAGCTGGTACTGTGATCTCACAGCACCTTTGAGTATTTTGAGCACCATGTGGTTCTTGAGTTTCTGTTAGGGCTCAGTGTTTTCCTCCCTTGTTTTTTCCTGTTTTCCCTCTCCCTCATGTGGATGTGTTTGTCAACTGTCTGGTCTCCCCTGTTTATGTGTTTGTCTGGAGCTGGGCGGAGTCGGAGTTGGCTCTATCATCTATACCTGCAGCTCATCTTGCAATCAAGCCACATGCACTTCTACAGGATACAAGGACCGGCTCATTCCTCCACTCTCTGCCAGATCGTCCGTTACCCTGCTGTGGTACTCTATCAGGCTCTTTTGTTACTCTCTGTGTGTAGATCCTTCAAATCCTGTGACCATCCTACCTCTACCCTTACCTGTTTGCCCACACACACACACTTTGCCAGTCCACTTTCCCGGGTACTCAGTAAGTTAGTCACTCATTCACTGACTCACTCACTCACTCATTCATTAGTTTTACTTGCTCACTCATTTTCACCTTAAATCAGTCACTTTCAGTCATGCATGGAGTCACTGTGTTTGACAGACTGCAAGACTTCTTGTACTGTTTTATCTATAAGGATGAAATTTAAGTTTATTTGCCAAAACGAGCTTCAGACTGTTATTTTCAAAGTTTGTACGATCATTTAACAATTTCATTCACTTGGTCATTCATTCAGTCATTGTCTGTAGTTCATGTGGCCAGCCATTCATTGCCATTCACTCATACAATCTCACACAATACACACATGCAGCAGCTGGTGTTAGAGAACAACTTCATTTGAAAAGACACTTTTAAGCAGTTTTATTTGTCTTAAAATTTTAAGTTGCAATTTCAAATGCCATTTTATTCAATGTGTTAAGGCATCGTATTTTATAGCAAGACTGCAAAAAAAAAAGAAATTCCACTGTAGTCATTTTTGTTAGCAGTTCATGAATGTCCTATATGTATTACAGTTCACAGTAAAAATCCACAAATCTTGTGGAAAAAGTGTAAATAAACAGTAAGAAACAGTAAGAGAAGAAGTTAATCTTCTCACATTATTTTTCTGAAAAAATTACTTTTTTGCTGTATTTACAAAATCAGTAAATAATCAGTGAGAAACTGTTAGTTCTCTTACAGTATTTGGCTGTAAAAATGGAAAATAACAGATTTTTGGTGTATTTGCAAAACAGTAGCAAACTGTAAATTTCAGCAACAGCAAGATACCGTTAAGTTTACAGTAACTTGTTGGCAATGCTGCTGTCAGTCATTCACCGTTATTTTGCCAGGAAAATCATTCACAGTGAAAAAGAGATGAATGTAAGAGATGAGCTTGTATTGATCTATTGTAATTATTACAATTCACTCTTAAACTTAGAATTAATCACCATAAGAGTGATTATTAGTTCACCAAGGCAATTTTACTTAAGGATAGGCGAATAGCAGACAAACTATCGACAGGTAGATGAACAAGGTTATGCACAGATGGAATGAAATGGTAGAGAAATAAAACTGTGACAGGAACAAATACAAGGATGGAAAGACTAATGGCGCTTTTCCACTAGTACCTACTCAGCTCGACTCGGCTCAATTCGTCCATTTCCATTACGTGGTAGTACCCGCTACCAGGTCCCATTTTAGTACCTACTCGGCCGGAGTACCAAGCGAGCTGAGTCGAGCCGAAAATGTAACGTAAATGCCATGAAGGCCACTGATTGGACGGGGAGTGACGACACATGAGAGCGACTCCTGCACGAAAACCAAACCCAGTATTTAAAAAAAAAAAAAAAAAAAAAAAAAAACGGCAAAAGCGACCGTGCGCATTGATCATCACTGAAGTTGGCAAAGTCGGAAAATGGCAAGCAAACCGGTACCGTGGTCAAATGAAGAGGTGGAGACTTTTCTGTGCTTGGTGGCGGCCCAAAGAATCCAGAGGGAGCTGGACGGTGCACCGCCTTGCTATGACGACTTCACCCACGGTGAGGTGGTACTCAATTGTAATGGAAAACCACCTAAACTGTGTCGAGGCAAGTAGAGTTGAGCCGAGTAGGTACTAGTGGAAAAGCGCCATATGACCTGATACACTGAAGTTATACCATGGACTAATCAACCACCATGTACCTGAAAACTCAGCACCACGAAGTTCTGCACATTAATTTAGGTCGGTCTTGTAAGAACGTGAGACAATTCTAGACTAACACTACGAGTTAAATAGGGGAGACTGGGGCAAGATGAGCCATTTTTCATATTTAGGATCACTACATCAAGGCAATCATAGTTTTGTCGCTAACTAACATATCTGCATATATTTCAGGATGTTGTGCATCTCTTCAAACAAACAGAATGAGTGTAAACATAACTGTTTCCATAATATAGCATGTCCAAAAAAAGTGGTCTCATGGCACAACTTACCCCGTGTATGGGGTAAGTTGAGCATAGGAGCGGGGTAAGTTGAGCTGTATCCCTACTCCCCCCCACCCTCCTCCCCACCTCCATCCCACCCCTCCCTCACCTTCTCCCTCCCTAAACAACAGTCACTTCTTCACATTCATGTGTGTTTTTATGTATTAAACACAATTCAACAGGTACAATAAACAGCTGTTTTAATGTGCCTTAAAGTGCGCTTGGGAAGAGAACATTAACAGCTGAAGAAAACACTAGAGCACTAGTTTCTTGGTGTCTTTGCTGACAGTAAGGTCAGTTATGAACATATGAACGTAACACATTTGGTGGCCATGGCCACCACTGGCCGTGGCCCCATGCCCACCAGGGACATGGGGGCATAGGGGAGGGTTAATATTTATTTAATATTTTAGACATATAGGCTACAGCCAAAATACACTTACCCCATACACTTAATAAGTAATTAATATTTATTATTTTATTTATTATTTAATCTTTAAGACATAGGCTACAGCCAAAATACACTTATTAAGTGTATGGGGCTCCGGCTCAACTTACCCCTGGCCAAATGGCTCAACTTACCCCAGAGCTACCATTTTGACTTTTTTAGTCCCCACAGCTAAAATGGTGCACTTTTATGCAAGGTTTATGACCTCATGTTGTAGCTCATAGATACCACAATTGATGTATAAAACAAATTTAAAATGATCTGTTTTGGTCTTAACACAATTCTCAGGAAACTGATGATAGACTAAATTCACTTTTAAGAGTAAAAAATGTTTTTTTGGAAATAAATGTCTAACCACTTTACCCATGTGGTTCTTACCTTCACAGACTCCATGAAATGATGCCTTCCTCCTAAATATTTGGTCACATGATCAATATTTTTTATTGTTTCCTAGCAACAGGGGGTGGCTCAACTTACCCTTTGGCTCAACTTACCCCAGTCTCCCCTACCAGGAATCTAAGCAAAGTGTGCAGGAGAGATACTTATGCCTGGGAATAACCTCTTGCGGAGTTGCGGAGCAGTGGCGAAGGTTGTTTGGCAGGAGAAGGCCGGACTGTAGCAGCGAAGCCCTTGGGAGGAGACGAGGAGTGGAGTCTGGAGACAGAGTTCGGGTCGGCGTAGATCTCTCCTCCTCAGACGGATGCTGCTCAGATGGAGCGCAGCTTCAGATGGTCAGAGGGCTCTGGAGCGCAGGTTTGGATGTTAACGCTGCTCTGTTGTTCTGTACGCACTCGTGCGTACGCTTTCACGTGTGTTCACGTGTTACACGGGTTCTGTTACTCTCTGTGCTCTCTACACATGCTCTTCATTGATTCATTCATTCTTGAGTTGCTCACTGATTGTCAGGTGCATGGTGGTTTTAACCCGTTTTGGGGGACCCTCCCAGATGGGACTCTTTGGCCAATGAGATGTGTTTCCGTTATCTGCTAACTTGGGGGTCCATCCCCTAGGTGTCAAATTTTATGGCCAAAAGTACCACATGGGCGGTCTCCTCTTCCGGTAGAATGCAGCGTCTATCAAACATTGCCAAACCTAAATAATTGGAATTAAGTTGGTCCAGTGTTCAACAATACACTATATTCAATTTCTCCTCATCTTAAGGAATAGAAAGACATCTGGCATGACACATTAACCACTATCCTGAGTAAGACACATTTATTACCTATTTTAACAATCCCCCACAATGCCCCAGGTTAGATGGCTGCATGGCTGTCCTAACTATTACAACATCCACATAACCTTTGCTGGGCTGTAGACAGAGCATTTACACAAGGTTTGTTACATCTGATATGGAATAAGGTCCATTTGTAGTCAAAAGTCATTTTCTCCACTGAGTGTGTATGGGAACAAGGAGAGCACTGCCCAGTGGCTTCCTGTGACTGTGTGTGTGTGTTTATATGTGATTGTCTTACTTTGCAGGTTAGTCACGTACGTAATTTTTCAATAGCCAAAAATTACAAGGTTGTGAATTTGATGACACATAATGGCCTTGCCCGATGTGTGAACCCTCCTGCTGAGTTTTGGGAAGTCTTATCTATGACCATCTGGTTAGAAGGTCTTTGAACCCCGCGAGAAATCTTACTGAACCTCGACACTGATGGTTAACTGGAATCCAAAGTTGTGGAGAATGTTTACTCAAAAATGTCTCACAGGCCGTAACTGATGAATGCCAGTCCAGCTCTATGTGGAGAGTGACGATGTTGGAGACCTCTGGGCTCCAGAAAGGTGGTAAGGGCACCTGTTATTGGCCTCGGCTGCTAGGGAGGAATTGTTTTGATGGGGAAGGGTCTGTGTCAGCTTCCTTCCTACAATTGTTCCTAATTCAAACTTCCTGATTCTGGTCAGGATTCTACACAATAAAAAACAGTGATCATATGATGCTATTTTACTATTATGCTATATTACTCAATTGCTGTGATCCAACCTATCAAATGGAAACAAACACAAACACACAATGTTACAGTAACAGCATTTATTATGTTTTTGTCAGTGAATTAACATCACAGTTACTCATAGTTGCTGTGACTATAATATAATTTTTAAAACACAGTGCTCACCAGAGAAAACAATATGGGACAACAAAGAGAGCTGAGTCATTCACTCTATATGACATTTATATGTCAAAAGGCCTGGGATAATCTTGGTTGTCAACATGAAAGACAACAAAATCTTGCTTTGTCCTGGTCACTTCATATGCATGGAAATGTTCTTGAAAAGTTACTGTAAATAAAGGTGAAGTGAGCAGCAACAATTTCGCATGCATTATCACAACTGACTCAATCTGGTAAAAAAAAAAAAAAAGAGGCATTTCAGATTCAACTTTGCCACAAACAACCAGATGTGGGCAGTAAACAAAACCATTGTGTTTAGCCCAATTCACTTTCATAACTTGAACATTACTGGGCAGTTGCACTGACATGGCAATTCCAGAACCTCCTTTTACCATTTCTAAAGACACCGTTTTTCCTGGACCAATGTCTCCTGAAGTCGACCCCCACCTCCTTGGTCTTGGTGACATTCAGGTCCAAGTTGTTGTCCTTACACCAAGAAGACAGCAGCTCCACCTCCTCCAGATAGGCCGTCTCGTTGTTATTAGAGATCAGGCCTACCATCACTGTGTGATCCGCGAATTTCACAATGATATTGGATTGGTGTGTCACTGTGCAGTCATGAGTGTAAAGGGAGTATAGCAGAGGGCACAGTACGCAGCTTTGGGGGGTGCCAGTGTGGAGGGTTAGGGAGCTGGAGGTGTGGGCTCCTAACTTCACCACCTGTGGTCTGCCAGTCTGAAAGCTATGAACCCAGGAGCAGAGTGAGGAACTCAGCCCCAGGTCCCCGAGCTTGGTGACCAGTCTGTGGGGAACTACAGTGTTAAACGCTGTAGTTCCCCACAGTTGTAGTTCTGAATGCAGCGGGGATAGTGGATAAGAAAATAGAGCTTTGGTAAAAGTTTTTTCTGGGGATACAACATCTTGAACAGTTTGTGGTGTTCAACAATCAAATGTTTTAAATATGCACACAGACCTTGAGATAACATGGGAGAAAAAACAATGTTTATTATTTGTAGTAATAAAAGAAGTAGGCTCCAATGTTGGTGAGTAGAGGTTACCAAATCTCCAAAGATGAGCGGAACATTCCTCAATAAGCACCATGACTGAACTGCATTCAATCCCAGATCAATAGACTCTCCAGCTAAATTCACAGCCACTGGCCTATTATTTCTCTCCATGTTCTTTAAAATACAAAAACAACAGCTTCAATTCGTACTTGGCCACCCCTTCCAAAATGTCATGCATCACATCAACTGAGAAGTCAACTGAGAAGTTCTCAGCTGTGTGAAAATATGTCAGTGAATTCAACAATAGGAGCAAGAATTTCACTAAAACTGTACCGTTTAAGATCTTGTGCATGAAATAAGGCACACAGGTGTATGTTGGCCAAAAAAGAATTCCATTTCAGAGATAAGTTTCTTAAGTTAAAAATATTGCACCCAGTTTATGAAATACCTCGCTTGGAACCAAGAGGATTTGCAACCTCGAAGTCATCATAGCACATTTGGATCCGCACTGTGTGCTTTTCAGTTGAAAACAGAGGATGAGTCTTAAATAAAGACCCATCACAAATATCTCTGAGTCCTGAGTCGTTAGTGGCTGAGCTTTTCAACATTTCTGCAATATACTGACTTTTAAATACTGACTCCAATGTAGATAAAATTGGAACATACACGAATTTGTGTCCTAATGTATGAATTCAATGATGACACTCAATTAGACACAATTAAAAACAATCAAAAACTAACAGTGTTTCTTTATAGCCTACATGTACTGTATGATTCTTACCCATGTGTTTGTGTCATCTCAGCAGCAGGTATATTTATCATCTGTCTTCTGGTAGCATCTTTCAGAGATTTGGTTTTTGCATACTCTTGCATGATGTGTTCACCACCGGGCTTTGTTGTTAGGATATTTTCAATCAACTTAAATGGAAATAAAATATTCAGACAGAAATTTTTAAACCAAACACAAGACTGGAAAATAATTACATAAAAACACTTCCCATCAAATGCAACAACATCCAGATTAGACTTAAAAAAAAATATCCACTACCCACCGCTTTTGCCTCATAGTTTATGTGGCATGCCCTTTTAGGCTGACTTCGTTCAGCAGCGGCTGCTTCTTCCGGAGGGTCACACATGGTGAAGTTCAGAATGATAGTATCGTCAGATGCTGCTGAGCATGACGATGATGATGATGATGATGATGATGATGATGATAGAGAAGCATCTGTGCATTAAGGAATATGAACCAAACAAAAGCGTATTAAATAGAACTGCTAATCCTTCCATCCAAACCTTTAAGTTTAATATGAACACATTTGTGAATTGTCAGTGATTACCAAGTTCTTCATTGCTCAACATGACTCGGAAGGTTCCAGGTGACTCCTTCACTATTTCTTCAAAAACGTCTGCGTCAACCTCTGTGTGAGATTGGTCATACACCTTCATATCTAGCTGCTTGCCTTCTGGTATCTGAAATTTTAGGCACACTGAAGTAAAAGGAAAAGAAGCTATGACAGAAATTGTAACAAATTTGTAAAGACCATTTCCTTCTGATGAGAATCAAAGCACCAGAGTTGAAGCTCAAGTCAGGTTATTCCCATCCATTTTAAGGCACAGCAGAAACAAATATCAACTTAAGTAGTTCGGATGGATTGGTTTTATGATGAATTAGGTGTATTAACCAAGTAAAAAGTTGTGATATTGTTTTATCCTGATGTACTAACTAACCCTCTGTCTTGAAGGCATCAAATGTTAGGTCAGACAGCCTAACATACTTCTGCTCCCTGCCAAACAAAACACACAGCAGCATATTCTGTTAAAATAAACAAAAGGAAAAAATAACAACCAAGAAAAAAATAGTTAACTAGTTAGAGTTACCTTTAAATGTGCTTCAGAAGTTATGTTATTTTTTACTTCAAAGTGAATATTACTTTGCTGCTGCAGTATGAAGACAATACAGTAACAGGCTAGCTGCTAGTGCTAGCAAATTATTGTAGCAGCAGAATGAATGAATGAATGAATGAAGGCTTTATTTCGAACATCTGCAAGTAGTACAAAAAGAAAAAAAAACAGCAAAACAGCAAAAGAACAGTGTATCCTGTTTGTTTGTTTTTTGTTGTTTGTTTTATTTTTTGATCACATACTCACAATCACAAATAACTCAACATATTTAGCAGCAGAATAAGCAGCAGAATACATCTATGAAACTATAAAACCGTGTTTAACTGAAAAACAATTATTGAACGATGTTGCCAACATAGGAATGATAACGTTACTTACCTGACAGTAGGGATCAGTGTTGTGCATGAACGCGTTCAAAAGAACGCGTTCATTGAACACGTTCATTTTTTTAAGAACGTTGAACAGAACGCAATGTATTTGTAAATAAAGAACTTGAACATGAACTCGTTCAGATTATGTGAGAGTCAGCGCCAATGTTTAGGTCCAATTATTGCGGAATTTCCCTTCTCCTTTTTAACACGGAATATTGTGGAATTTGCATTCTGTTTTTTTGTGGAATATGAACGTATGTCTGGGGAAAATTACATGGACGGAAGCAAATCTGGGTGGCACAACCCCTCCAGTGGTTTCACCTGCACCTGCACCACCAAGAAAAAACATTACAACAACTGCACCGGCACCGTACGAGTCTAAAAGCAAAGAAACTTTCCAGCTACAGCGGCGCACTGACATAGCTTGTGTAACAACGCGAAGAGCGACCACTCTGCGCTATTTTCACTGGCTAACAGCAGCACACTGGCTTAGCTTGTCTATTCAGAGAAGAGGTATCACTTCAGCTTATTTTTCAATCTATGTTATCACATGCATACTACTGCTCATTCATTGGTAGCTGAATTGTTAGGTCTGTTTGATAAGTAATTTACATTTTTAAAACAAATAATTTAACATTGTTCAATTATTAATAACATATCATTTTCACCTTTTACTGCTATAACAATGTAATTGTTAAATAAATAAATAAATAAAGTGTTGTTTATTTGTTACCTCAATTAATTTAAGGTAATTTCTATTTCATTTGTGTGCATTTTAGTCATAAACATTAAAAACACTCTTTTTTGGTAGTAAAGTAAAATAAGAGTAAAGGGTAAAAAACAGAATTCCCAAAAATTAAAACGGAAAAAACGGAATTCGGGAAAAAATAAAACGGAATTTGGGGGGGGGGAACGGATTTTATAGGGCCCTACATTGATTCCGACAGCAAAAATCTAACCTTTCTGTGCAAATCATGTCCACCTGCGCTGAAAAACACTTTCAGCGCAGGTGGACATGTCAACTTCAAATTTGAAAAGGCATTTGGAGTTGAAGCATCCATCCAGTGTGAGAAAATATCTACAAGTCCTTGACAATCCCAAAAAGTCATCAGGAATGGGCAAGAACACACCCTGCCAGCCCCAAACGACCCAAGTCACACTGCCTGCAGCCTTCAGGGGTATTACTGGATTTCCCAGCAACAGGTAGACAAATTAATAATGGACTACATTGTTTGAGATTTACAGATTTCTACAATTCCACCAGGACAATATATAATTGTAAACAGCGAACAGTTTTAGGTGGTGATGGATGTCATAGTTTTCTTTGAAAAACAAGGTCAGTCTTTCATTCTCACTTTTCACCTGAAAAAACTGAAATGAACTGAACTTTGAACTAGTTCAAAATTGAAATGGTGAACTATGAACATGAACTATTCATTTTTATACTGTGTGAACTGAACTTTGAACTAGTTCATGAGAACTATGAACTTGCACAACACTGGTAGGGATGGGCGATACCACACCTTTAGGATTCGATATGATACAGATATTTTTTCTTGCATTTTCATCGATACCGATACCGATACTGAAATTTCTTATTGGAATTTTTTTTTTTTCATTCAAAATATTATTACATTTAAGACAAATCACATGACAAATACAGACCATTTATACCATATTTATTATGGTCAATACATAATAAAACTAAAATTAAAATAAATAACATAAATAGGAATGAAATAAATTAAATATGAACAAAAATTTGCACATTTTCACCAAAGCAAACCAAAGCATGTTTTAAGTAATCAACAATTGTACAATACTTAATATAATTATCCTCTTCACCTTAAGTGTCTGTTAAAATTAGATTGAGATTTCAATATTTATTGTCCTTATCACTACACTGGCAAAGGTAACTGTCTGTACCTGGATATACTTGGCCTTTTTGCAGACTCTCTTGTATGGTCTTTTGCCGGACAGCGGGTGGTGCCATAGGCTGGACGTTAACGGCAACCTGCCTTTTTTCAAGCTCACTGTAGCTCTCCGCATGTGTGCTCTTAAGATTACTTGTGTTGCTACTATGTGAAACTTTTTTATCACACACTTGGCACCTTGCTGTCACTTTGTTGAGTGGTGAAAAATAACACCACACCACGCTTCTTTTTCTGTCTGCCATTATTTTCTGTGTGTTCCTCCGGCTCCCGCATTTGAGCCACTCTTACTGGCTGTGCTGTCGGGCCCATAGACATAGAAAGAGGCTAGATTGGCCACTCCCCCTTTTTTCACAGCAGACTTGGCGGCCATCTTGAAGCGCTCGACCGCCCAAATACAGAGTGGGACTCGGTGACAATAATAAAGCATGTCAATGGAAAATGCCTCAACATTGTGCAGCCTACGATTGTAAAAACCGGCGTACTGCACAATCCAGATAACAGGGAATTATCTTTCACATGTAAGACACATGTTTAGTTTAATTTAGTCATTATAACATTATAACCTATTATTACTTACCAGGGACCACCTGAGCCCCCTAAAAAGCTAGGAAAAACTCTGTACTCAGTGTGCATTTTAAACAAATTCCCTCAAGCCATTCCCACAGCATAGACTATTTAATGTATTTTGGGTCTAATGTTAATGCTTGACTTTCTACTGAGCCATCATTTGAATACTAATATGTGTGTGATCCTTGGTGGTCTGGCAGAGTGTTCACAGGTACAATAACTGTACGAGAACCTCAGACGAAGAACCATATTTTTTCACATTTTAGATAATCATCAATATTATGTTTTATTGCTCTGTTTTAATTTGTTTGATTGTTTTTATTCTTTCTACTTTTCTTTCTGTTTTGCTGTTTTATTTTCATTTTTGTACAGCACTTTGTTTCAGCTGTGGTTGTTTTTAAAGTGCTATATAAATAAAGCTGAGTTGAGTTGAGTTGAATATTACACTACTTGGACTATCACATTAATGTGTATATATTTACCTTGAGAATTTGATTATATCAGAAAGAAAATGATCAAATGAGGCCCTCTGATAAAACCATATATGCATGTTTTCACATTTTAGATAATCATCAATATTTTCATATTTTAGATAATCATCAGCATTACACTATTTAGACTAATATGCCTATCACATTAATGTGCATATATTTACCTTGAAAATTGATAATGTGTCCTTATTCTACTGACAAAATATATTTCTTCCATAGGCCTAATCTTTTAATATATGGCCATGAGAAACCGAAATTGATAACAAATGGACTGACAGGCATCTTAAAATTCGCCATGTCTAATGATAAAGTATGCTTTCTGATGGGCATCTGAGGGGAAAAAACATGCTTCTAGCGAGAATTTAACCCGAGTCTATAAATAAGTCTTGTGTGATAACAACTATACCACTACAACTTCAAAATATTCAAGGGGAATAGATATTTATTTCCGAAAGCTTGTATTGGTTATACACAGTGAATCACGGGGTTGACCACGGCAAGATGGCCGCCGCCGTCAGACATCAGTCTACTGGGATTCCACTGTGAGGCGTCCAGTCCATAGATATCTATAATAAAGGCTAGATGTCTCGTCCGCACTGCCGGCCAATGGAGTCGCACGTCCGCACATGGCGGCCATCTTGCCACAGTCAGCTCTCTCACTTATAACATTGTGTGATAGTGGTGCATGTACTTTTTAACAACCATAACTTGCTCAATTTTCTACCGATTTTCAAATGTTGTGGTTTGTTATAAACGTCAGAGGTGTAGTTATAATACTGCACTTAATTAATAATTATGTTACACTTCCGGTCAAACATTCAGAATTGTAGCCACGTTAATAACGTTTGTAAGAAACCAAACCGTTTGTAAATCCGTCAAGATTTCAGCGAGATAAGAGTATTTACGTTTGTGCAGATCACTCACCTTCCCTCAGGTACCACAGATTCTGCCAGAGAGCTTGCCTGTTGTAAGATGGCCGACCAGTGATGACGTTACAGACTCCGCCGTAAGAAATCTAGCCTTTATTATAGATATCTGTGGTCCAGTCTACCTATATATGTCTGTGATCGGGCCGACACTGTCGGCTCAATCATGTCTCAGGTTTCCTGTCACGTGGCACGGGCCAGCTCAATAGAGTAGTGAAGTCCCGCCCCTTCCGGTGGGCCCCCATGGGACCTTTCGGAGCGAAAAAAATGAATGGTGTTCAATGGACAGAAAATAATTATTTTTTGATCCCCTTGTCGTTATGCCATGGATTACAGAAATGTTGTTTATAGGCTAAAATTAAAAATTTTCATGTCAAGAGTTTGACCGTTTATTACGCCATTGTTCAGTTAAATGCTGTTGAGAAAACACAAGAAAGACTACATGCTGTGTCGCGTATGTGATGTCACGTCATCGCCGTTTCCCTCCATCCAGATTCAAGTCAAGATGCCGGTGTGTTTTGTTCCCGATTGTCCGCGTCTCCGAGGGCCGACGGAGCGCCGGGCCGGGAGGGAGGGCGAGCGGACCCCGCCGCCGGGCGGAAAAACTCAGAACCTCAAAAACTCAGAACCTCAAAAACTCAGCGCGGAGCAGAGAAATGGCCATGTCTGTTGTAGGCTTCCAGTGCGGGTGGTGACGTATTTCATCCGCACCGAGAGCAGCGAAGAGTTGTAGTTCACAAAGCGGGCTCACACAAAACCTAGCATTATTAATATTCTTCGTGCTAAATTGTAGTCTTCTTTGCGTGAAAAATTATCTTTAAATATCACAAACAACATATGTGAAATCCATGGCACAATTCAAACGGGACCAGAAAATAATTTTTATCTACCCATTGGATCGCATTCATCATTTTTTGCTTTTGAGGACCCATGTACCGGAAGTGGGTGGGCGGGACTTCACCACTCTATACGCCGCCAGGCACAGGGGTGTCTCGGCACATAGTAAGTGAAGTAAGCTATCTAAAACAGCTGAAAGTTATGCATGCACCACCAATTCTTATTTGTTTTATCAATATTTGTTGCACTCTGTAGAGTTGAATTTTTCACTGCAGACACTGACTTTTAACTATACTCTTGGAGTTGGTTTACTCTCCATGTAGTGGTAAATACTCTATCTAGGTTAAAATAGGTTTACACTGGAATATTGACACCCTATTTTTTACTGTGTAGCAGCAGTGTTTTGAGCCAGCTAAAGAGTTTTTGTACTGGATGCAGGCAGGCCGGAGTGCAGAACTTTACAGTGACAGTGATGGAGGCAATATGGGACAAAGGCATGAGGGCTGCATCAGCCATACTTAGCATGGGCCTAAATTTAGCGATACTGCAAAGGTGATAAAAAGCAGTTTTAGGGATTTATTTATTTATTTATTTTTTATGAGTGACTAGTGAGATACTAGAGTCAGCAATCACACCACTGTAGAGTTTGTGACGAGCATTTCAGTCTTGGCTGAGTTAAGCATCACAAAATTAGAAGACATCCCACCTTTAATAGCACACAGACACGCCTCAAGGTTAGCCAATTCAGAGTGGTCATTGTGCTTGATAGGTATAAAGATTTGAGTATCATCAGCATTACAGTGGATTATGGAAAGTAATGTTATAGCTATGTATATCACCCAAAGTGAGAATGTAGAGAACAGGAGAGTGCCAAGGACCGATCCCTGAGGAACACCAGAGTTATGTTCTCAGTACTCAGAGGTCACACACTGGTTTCTCTCTGAGAAACAGGTTTTAAACTAATAGAATGCCAGACCACAGTAGTCAGGGGGCCATTTCAGAGTAGGGCTTCAGAAATGACTTTTGCTGACATGTCTGGGTAAAAGCTGACAACCTATTTTTTCTGTTAGAGGGGACCCATAGAAGACTTTTTAGGGTGGTTGTCATGTTGAATTTCTTTTCTTGTGACTTTTAGAGGCCCTTTAATCCTTATAGTCTGAGGGTATTTGACCGTTTGTGCATGCTTTTCGTTTTCTGTTTATAAAACCCATTCAAAATGTTTTATCATAGTAAAGTTTGGTATCCTTTTTTTCAGCATATTATCACCTATATGACCCAGCCATTATTTTTGTCATTTTGTCATACTGTATCAACATATTGGACCCAAAACACACAAAAAACTAAAAATCAGATTTGAAAATACAGGGTTTTTTTTACTGGTAAAAGGGAGAAAGTTGCTTACCAAATTATTTTGAAGGTTGGAAATATAAATATAGGTCGCCCATGTGAACACAGAATGGCCAAATTTAAATAACATCAATGATGCGTGTTTTAGGAAATATTTGAATGATCAATTCACGCCATCATATGCATGTGTTTAATATTTCAGTTTGTGAATATATATATATTCAGTGGTGGAAAAAAGTTTTCGGACACCCCATGCATTTGTGAAATATTGCATTAAGAATCACTCTTAGGTCTTCAAGTACAATTTCTTTTAGTACAGTCACAGCCAAAATACTAAACAAATCCTAAAAAAGCCATTAAAAACTTAAAATTGATTGGTTCCAAAAAAATATACATAAGAAATTTTGAGTATTGGGTCAATTTGGTACCAGTGATGAAGGTCGTTCTTTTTATTAAAAGACACAATTTTTGTTGCCAAGCTTCGTGTCTACAGTACAGGCCAAAAGTTTGGACACACCTTCTCATTCAATGCATTTTCTTTATTTTCTTGACTATTTACATTGTAGATTCTCACTGAAGGAATCAAAACTATGAATGAACACATGTGGAGTTATGTACTTAACAAAAAAAGGTGAAATAACTGAAAACATGTTTTATATTCTAGTTTCTTCAAAATAGCCACCCTTTGCTCTGATTACTGCTTTGCACACTCTTGGCATTCTCTCGATGAGCTTCAAGAGGTAGTCACCTGTAATGGTTTTCACTTCACAGGTGTGCCTTATCAGGGTTAATTAGTGGAATTTCTTGCTTTATCAATGGGGTTGGGACCATCAGTTGTGTTGTGCAGAAGTCAGGTTACTACACAGCCGACAGCCCTATTGGACAACTGTTAAAATTCATATTATGGCAAGAACCAATCGGCTAACTAAAGAAAAACAAGTGGCCATCATTACTTTAAGAAATGAAGGTCAGTCAGTCCGGAAAATTGCAAAAACTTTAAATGTGTCCCCAAGTGGAGTCGCAAAAACCATCAAGCGCTACAATGAAACTGGCACACATGACGACCGACCCAGGAAAGGAAGACCAAGAGTCACCTCTGCTTCTGAGGACAAGTTCATCCGAGTCACCAGCCTCAGAAATCGCAAGTTAACAGCAGCTCAGATCAGAGACCAGATAAATGCCACACAGAGTTCTAGCAGCAGACCCATCTCTAGAACAACTGTTAAGAGGAGACTGCGCCAATCAGGCCTTCATGGTCAAATAGCTGCTAGGAAACCACTGCTAAGGAGAGGCAACAAGCAGAAGAGATTTGTTTGGGCCAAGAAACACAAGGAATGGACATTAGACCAGTGGAAATCTGTGCTTTGGTCTGATGAGTCCAAATTTGAGATCTTTGGTTCCAACCGCCGTGTCTTTGTGAGACGCAGAAAAGGTGAACGGATGGATTCCACATGACTGGTTCCCACTGTGAAGCATGGAGGAGGAGGTGTGATGGTGTGGGGGTGTTTTGCTGGTGACACTGTTGGGGAAGGCACACTGAACCAGCATGGCTACCACAGCATCCTGCAGCGACATGCCATCCCATCCGGTTTGCGTTTAGTTGGACGATCATTTATTTTTCAACAGGACAATGACCCCAAACACACCTCCAGGGCTATTTGACCAAGAAGGAGAGTGATGGAGTGCTGCGGCAGATGACCTGGCCTCCACAGTCACCGGACCTGAACCCAATCCAGATGGTTTGGGGTGAGCTGGACCGCAGAGTGAAGGCAAAGGGGCCAACAAGTCCTAAACACCTCTGGGAACTCCTTCAAGACTGTTGGAAAACCATTTCAGGTGACCACCTCTTGAAGCTCATCGAGAGAATGCCAAGAGTGTGCAAAGCAGTAATCAGAGCAAAGGGTGGCTATTTTGAAGAAACTAGAATATAAAACATGTTTTCAGTTATTTCACCTTTTTTTGTTAAGTACATAACTCCACATGTGTTCATTCATAGTTTTGATTCCTTCAGTGAGAATCTACAATGTAAATAGTCATGAAAATAAAGAAAATGCATTGAATGAGAAGGTGTGTCCAAACTTTTGGCCTGTACTGTATATAAAGCCAGCACATTTGAAAGTTCTTCAGACACAAAAATGGCTAAAACAAGGAACCTAACGCAGGAAACACGCCTGAGGATAAAGATTCAACTGTCAAGAATTTAGTTTTGTTAGTTTTCCTTGTAAACAATAAACAAAAAAAATATAATTTGTATTTGTTTGTATCTGTCTAATGCAGCCACCCCTTTTGAAACACAAAAAAGATTTTTCCACAAATATTTCATGATAATATTTGAGATTGTGTCAAATTTTAAGGGTGTCCGAAAACTTTTTTCCAGCCATCCTCCATCCCAGACAAAGAAATTTTACTATTTTACAATTTTGCTACTTTTAAGTATACAGTCATAAAATGAACAAAAAAATTTTCTGAGATGACAACCAAGCTAGATCATATAAGGGGCTTCATATTACAGTTTTTCTCCATTGGTTTGGCTCATTTCTTGAAACAGAAATGACATTCTCAAAATAACGTGGACAAAACTCCAAACCTCTTGGCAATTGTTCACAACATACTGGAACTTCTCATTCATTTCATGAAATTGGAAATGACTTAGTACATCCCTTACGGAAAGAAAATATATTTACCAATATATGAAATGCAATGTATTGTAATGTATTAGAATATATTACATTTAATATGCGAACAACAATGTATAGAAATATATTATATATTTGAAAATGTCTCAGAAATAAATGGTGTAATATATAGGTGAATCATATATGTGGCATATATTTATAATTGCATCAATATATTGCAATATATGTTAATATATGGAAAAATACAGCAACAATTGCGCATTTCATATATTTGCCATATATTGCAATAAATATATAATATATGTGTTCATATATTGACTTTTATATGTATAAAAGTCCTCCATAATGTATTTACATTTATGTGATGAACACTGGGTTAATATATTTATAAATACATGATCTATGACATTCCAATTATATGGAAACATGTATTGGAAATATACGTAAAATTACAGCTGCTGAGCGGGGTCCAGGCATTTTTAGGAAGATGCTGCTCAGTGATCAGTCACACTCACACAGTTTCGAGCACATGATTAAGATGTTCACATTACAATGTGGATTCTGCACCAGGCGAGGTTTGAACCTGCAACCTCTGGAGCCAAAGACAGTCACTTACCTCTCTGAGCTAATTGGCAAGTAGCAGCTCAATAGCAGCTTGACAATTTGACTAAGCCAGTGGTTACATCGTGTTTTCCTGAAACTGAATAGATACCAAACATAGCAAAATAAAATTGCTCTGCTTGCTCAATCATGTTGTAACTAGAATATATGCTGGAAAAAAAAAAAAAAAAATTTCATGGACTGATAATTATACTTCTACCGACTTCTCAGTCATTTTTAACTGGCAGATGTTTCATTTCAGCTGGGGGTGTGTCATTCCAATTTAACATCAGCTCCGATTAATGTGGCTATGCAGCAAAAGTAAGCACAGTAAGCAGCCACATTAAGGCTGAACAGAGTTATAGAATCACCTTTTCAGGCTGTTATCAATTTACCTCTGAAATAAAGACAACAGTTTTCACAGATGTGTTGATTTATTAAAAGTTAATTTCAATGTACAGACGCAAACAAACTGACAAATTAATTAAATAAATGGCCCAGGAAACTCATAAAGACTAAACAAATGAATAACGATTAATAGGCTAATTAATAACTGATAATATATAGCCGCACATCTCCGTGGAAAATCTTACAGGTAGCCTACTGTCCGTGGTGCTGACTCCACTGAGGCACTATATTATAGAAATTAAAATTCACGGAGGATCTTGTTTAGCTCTTGTTTACTTAAGTTGAGAAATCAGCTGTTTGCCTGGTGTTTGTCAGGTAGTCTTGTAGACATTTGACAGATTGCTCGGTCGGATCTACATAACATAGTCTCGTGTTATAATTTTAAAAATCTCAAGTACCCCCTGGAGTTCCTCTAAGTAGCCTCCCCCAGGCGTACGTGTACCCCCATTTGAGAAACACTGATCTAGACAACAGGGAGATGATGTTAATTTGTTTTTAACAATGATTGATTGGCTCCATAAGTGAAAAATTGATGTTTAAAAATGCAATTTTTACATTGACTCCAATTGTTCACATGAGAGCAAAATTCAAAATGCTGTCAAAAATTCAGTTTTTGAGATACAATTCTGAAATTTGCCACACATCATCGACCATGACTCCAGAATTTTGTCATTTTTTTCATGAACATTGAAGATTTATTTAGCAAGACTTTGCAGGTATATGTTTACAGTAAAACATTTTGATGCACTGTAGGCTTAATTTTTGATAAATCAAAAATCTGTGAACATTGTTTGTGTAGAACAGTCTGAAGATGCTCTGTAGCAGGTTTGGTGACATTTGAGCAAAAATTGTGGGAGGAGATAGGTTTAAGAAGTTTTACAGTTTTTGAAAAAAAAAAAACAGAGTGATGGCTTCATAATTTTCAATAGGTTTAAATGTACAAAAGTTTCTTCTATATTGAGGCTACAGTTTGATGAAAGTTGTGAAGCTGTAGCACATATGGTTGATTTGTTATGAATTTTCAAAGTTTTGAACTTTAGAGGCTTGCTATAGCGCCACCATCAAGACTACTGGCTTGAGTTTGCAGCTGAGGTAATCTGCCATGGAACTGGACCTTTGTGCAAAGTTTGGTCAGTTTTCACCCATGGGAAGTATGATTTCCTTGGAAGAAAGAAGAAGAAAGAAAGAAAGAAAGAAGACCTGGAAATACAGTAGTGTCCGGTGTCCTAAGCTGCCCGGACCCTAAATATATGCCATGCGTGGTCCATGCATATGTTATGGTTGTTTATTGGAAAATATGCAATGTTAAGAAAAATCCCAATATATTCTTTTATATATTATGTTGCGATATATATACATATATGGTATATGCATATATTGCAGTATATTTGAACATATAAAGACAAACTATTGCATGTAAAAATATAGTGCCGTTTTTGGTCTTGATTGCAATATTTTTTTTATATGTATCAATATATAGACATGTATGGTCTATGCATATATTTCAATATATTGTAAAATATAAAGACTAGTTCCCATATATGGAAATGTATTATCTAATATATCACATGATATTTTCCAGTATACTGCAATATATTTTTGTTTCGTAAGGGATGTCTCAATGTCTCAGTACATCTTTGCAAATGATTAAGTACAGTTAGCCTACAGTTAGCACAATTTCCAAATGAATAGATCTTGTTGATCTAAACTGACTGTTGGGTTCTCAGTCTAATGGTTGTTCTCTCCAAAACATGTCAGCATCATTTCATTGTATAAGTCATCACATGCACAATAGTCTGTTCAATTGTCAAAATTAGTCAAGAACATAATAACACGAATAATACCATATATGAATCTCTTGGAACATTTGATAAATTGTTTACAGTTTTTTTTTTCAATCATATTTTTCAGTATAATGAAACTGGGATCCACTTTGTCGTCATCTTCACCTCCAAACCACAGCAGAAGATTTCTTTTGCAAATGTGTTCATACCTTTTCATTGGATTCATACATTTTTTCACCTTTCACATGTGTCATTTACATGGCCCTGACTCCATTGACGTCACTATGGTAGTCAGAAGCAAAACATCTGCTCACAGCTGATAGAAATGACCTGCATCACTGTGAAATCACTTGTGCACCTAGTTCTTCAATACATCTTCTGATGCTCCTGAACACATCTTCAGTGATGTTTCCTGGGGTCATAGGGTGTTTCGGGTCTTGCAACATCAGACACCCTCGCCCAGGCAACCCAGCCGCAGTTGATCAGACCGCGGCTTGTGTTCAGGCGGCATTCGCTTCTCCCCATGGTGCTCCTCTCCGGATCCAGAGCCATCTTGAAGCTTTCTCAGCTGCTTCAGTAGTGTTTCTGATGGCTCTGCTCCTAGCTGTTCCCGTGATGCCCAGGGCACTCAAGGCTTTGTGGAGTGAACGCCCCACAAATCCTCTGCAGCCAACCTCGATGGGCATACAACTTACCTTCCAGCCCTGAGCTCGACAGTCAATGACCAACTGTTCATACTTGGTCCTTTTCCTTTCATGGGCCTCCCCCAAGCGGTCCTCCCGTGGCACCGTCAGCTCCATGATTATGATGCTCCTGGTGCTCTCTGAGACCAGAAGGATATCTGGCCTCAGGCTGGTGCTGACAATGTGCTGGGGGAATCTCAGCTGCTTCTCCAGAGAGCTGCCAATCCTGGGCGGTTGCCAGGATCCCTGCTGGTGTCTTCTTGCGACCTGCCCTTGGCTTGTCACCTTAGATCACTACCCTTTCCACAAATCACCATTCACCAATCAATCAGGATGCACCTACAAAAAAGGGGCCTATAAATTGTATTCTGTATTTTTTTTCTGTGTAATACTGTATGTGAATTACAGTATTTCAATTTTTGCCATCAATACAGTAAAATTTCACTTCAAAGTTTTTCCGAGTTTGGATGCAGTTCTTTACAGTAAGTTGACATTTGAATGTGTAACACACAGGAGAACCTTGTTCAAACTGACAGCTGTATTTTATATTGTGTTGTCAGCTGTGTTACAGTACAGTAAAGCTGATTGAAGGAATCTACTCATTTGGGCAGAAGTTGAGTTGTTTGAGGGAAATATTGGCTTTTGCTACTTGCTTTACAATATGTAACTATATACAGTTTTTTTCAATTGCTTACACACATTTTCAAAGCTCTGTGTCTTTTTCTCAAAACTTTACACACAAATCCAACTACTGCTAACACAAAATGCAAAATGCGCCCTATCTACTGCAAAATGAAACACAGTATTCAAAATATTGTAAACACATCTCAAAAGCAAGCATTTGTCTCACATCACAAACACATCTCCCATTGTATCACATACTTGTGTATATCATTTACACACTGTTGCTCTAAATCTAAAGCTCTTTTGTTTCTATGGATTTTCTTGATATATTGCCATATAAGAGTGAAAATATAGTAGCATGCAAAAAGAAATCAACACAAGCAATAATGGAACCAAAAATATTTAATTTTCTGAATAAATCAGTTGCTGCATTGTACAGCATCAAAGCAAAGTACACCAACCATCACATATGGAGGAGAGTGTGAGTGCGTGTGTGTGTGTGTGTGTGTGTGTGTGTGTAACTGCCGGTTCGGGGTGAAGCGCTCAGCAGAGACAGACGGTACCCCACATCTTGACCAATCACGTGCGGTTTTGGCTCCTAGAAAAAAAAAAAAAAAAAAAAAAAAACACAGCTCCCAATCAGGAGCCGGTCCGTTCGCAAACGACCCATCACTATTCCAAAGCGTCCTCCACGAACCTAGACTCGTCGTCCTCTGCGTCTTCGTCTGACTCCCCTGGCTCTCTGCATTGTTATCCATTGTTCAAGACAGATAGTTTTATAGGCCTATGTCAAGAGTGATTGGTTGGTGTTCAGTAAAGCAATTATTGTTTACATGTTAGGACAGAGTCTGAGGCGCTGATGAATAAGTGTGGCATTTTGATTGGTTGTGTTTGAAATGGGAAATCAAGTTACTTCCTGATAGATTTTTGTGTGTTAGCTAGAGAATTGTGTGTATTGATTTGCAAAAAGTGAATAGCTAAATTGAAAACTGTGTCAAGGCTGAGAATTAGTTTATGGTTTTGCTGATTTGAGGTGAAGTTGTGAGGTTTGAGTGAAAGAGTTTAGAAATAGTGTGATATATAAAGGTTTTGTGTGTAAGCAATTGAAGAAAACTGTAAATTATCAAAAAAAATTATGACTGCAATACACACAGGAAAAAGTAAAGTGGGACCTGCTCAGACTGAAAAGGGTGTGCTGCATTTTGGTGTTGAGTATCAAGTGAGTGAGTGGTTGGATTTACTCACCTGACTGCGAGTTGTATTGGGTGGTGACAAAATGTGCTTTTGCTACATGTTTGAAATGTTTTGCCATGGTAAGAGCCTTTTGCAAACAAAATGTGTTGTTTTGGGAAGAGCGCCTCACATTGGGCCGATGGATTAACTGTTTTGATACCAAGGTTTCTGAGTTGACAGAGGGGGTAAAGCGATTGAAAAAAACTGTAATGGATACAATTTCCTTGGCAGTATGAGTGCAACGTGTGATGTCAATCCTTGGAGGTTACTCTTACCGTTAACTCTTTTTTTTTTTTTTCAGTTTTATACACAATTGTATTCTGTTTGCTAGACAAAAAAAAATAGTACAGTAACCACTGTCAGTGAAGGACTGGGCTAAGACTGAGAGGTGGACATGAGGGATATTTCAATGGTCCTCTGCCATAGTGACAAAACATCTAAACATTTTGACTTGCAGTGCTTACACAATACCAAAGGGACGATGCATTTTGGGGGCAATGACTACTGATATGAGAAAGAAACTTTATTTTGACACGAGTGAACTGTTTTGGGAGAGATATGAGCTTTTGCAGGTGACCCATGGTGTTATGCTGAACCATCCAGGTTATTTTGGCAAAAGTACCAAAAGTGTTGAGAACGTCCGGTCTGTTTCAGGAAATGAGCCAAAGCAATTGAGAAGGATCTTTCTCATTTTGGTGGCACTGACTATTTATATGGGAAAGGGATTTAGTTCTGAGGCATGAGTGAACAGTTTGGGGAGAGATAAATGATCTATGGTGTTGTGCTGAACTGAAAGACTGTTTTGCCAAATGATCTTGAAGTTTTGAGAATGTAATTTCTGTTTCAAGAAATGAGCCAAACCTATGGAGAAAAACTGTAATACTGGACAGGTGTGACTACACACAGGATAAATCAGCCATCTTAAATCCCAGACAAAGAAATATTCATCACCAGTATTGTGGAATAAAGTCCGATTTTACCACTTTTAAGTATACAGTGATAAAATGACACAAAAAATAACTTTCTGAGATGACAACCAGGCTAGAACACATGCAAAGGGGTTAAATATTAAGATTGGATAGGTTGTCAGCTTCTACCCAGAGATGTCAGCAAAGTTGTCAGTTACTGTTTTGGCCCCGTGACTACAAACAAAATTCAATATTCAAGGTGCTATAATAGTATGGTATGATAGAACCAGCATCCCATCCCATCATCCCCGGCTAGCATGAGATCATATGTCACCCTATAGTAAGCACAGTCTTAGTAGAATGAAAATACCTGAAGCCTGACTGAAACACTTTTTCGGTTGTCTTTTTAAATCTTGGAAAGATACAGGAGTTTACAGACGAGCCTGTAATTATTTAAGGCTTCAGGGTCAAGGGTTAGGTTTTTTAAGTAGAGGCCTGTTCAAGGCTATTTTAAAAGCGTAGGGTAAAGTACCAGATTTAAGATAAATTTAGTCGACTGAGCATTGTTGGGCCAAAAACTGAGAAAAGCTGTATATAAATTTTAGTCAGTAGGTGGGAAAAGTAGGCAAGAGGCTATTTTAGCAGAGTGCACCGATTTGAAAAGTGCATCCAAAGAGATATTATCACAATAAATTACAAGGTGAATAATGTCAGTAACAGAGGACATGTGGGAAATGGTGGAAATATTTTTTTTTATTGATTTATATAGTTATTCAGATAATACTCAATATGTATGTAATCATTTATTAAGTGTTATTATTTTTTAGTTAGGAGTGTCAATCATGCACATCATTATGTTATTCAGAGTTTACTGTGGGTCACACTTTGAATCAACAATAACTGCAGGAGGTTTTAACTGAATGAAAACATTGTATTCTTTGTTTCATAAAATAATGAGCTTGGCTAGTATTTTTCCACCTGCAAAGAAGCAAACTGAGAGGTGTCTGTGTGCACCAAGGCCACTGCACCCTGATATCTATGTCAGATGTTGTGTGAGGAGACAACGGACGATAGCCGATTCATTTCCCTCATGAATGAATCATAGAAAAAAATTAAGACAGGAAAGGTGTGATTCTGGTGCCACACCAAGCATTGAGGGAGAGAAATAAAAGGTGGTGTCATACAAGTTTGAATCAGTTGCTCCATGGACCAGCTCCATTTATTTTGTACTTGGATTGAGGTGATATGATAAACCTTTTTACTGCATCAGATTGTGAGCTTATTTTTGGGTTATTAGGGGCCAGGCAGCCTATGCTGCCAGGACCCTCTTGTATTCCTGCACAATTTTGCACAAAGGTCCAGTCCCATGCCAGATTTCCTCAGCTGCAAACACAAGCCAATAGTCCTGACGACTGATTTTTTTTTTTTTTTTTTTTTTTTTTTCCCAGTGGTTTGAAATCTGCCTTTCCATGCATATGCGGCTGCTACCATGCGACTGGCTAGGTCAATTTATGAAGCCTCACATGTATTGACACTTGCCAATAGCTCAGTGAGATAGAGCATTGTCCTTCATGCCAGAAATTGTGAGTTCAAACCTCAACTGATGCAGAATGCACATTAGAATGCCCCCTTCCAAGTAACCAAGTAAAATCATACAAGGTATTTCAAAATTACAATTCTGTGGAATTTCCTTGTCCTGTAAGACAAGGAAATTCCACAGAACTCCTGTTGTTTTTTTTGTTTTTTTATCAACACTCCCCACTGCAGCACTCCGCCTAGTTCAGTGCAAGCCAAAATTTATCACATAAATTAGAAAACACAACTAAGAAATTATCATTTCATCTGCACTTGGACTCCACTTCATCTGTGCTGCATAAAAACAGAGCCGACAGAACAGTGACCAAGTAGGTGAGTTTCAGAATGGTTTATGTTCATTGCTGCTTTCAACAAATAATCCATATTTTGCATATTTGCACTAGATATTTTTCCTTAATTTAAACATGTTTTGATTCATTTAAACATATTGTCATACTTTATTGAAATTTTTTATAAAGTATGACAGTAAACAGAAATAATAAAACAAGAAACAAATTTGGCAATTCTTTTATTTTAGGTTAAATTTGTAGCGTAGTAGTGTTAGCATGTAGTAATGTATGTGGCATGTATGTAGTAACATCAGTTAGAGGTCAGAAATACTTTTGTTTTTCTTCCTTGGAAAAAGCAAGTCATGTAGTAAATAGATTTACAGAGAAAAAACTCTATCTGGGGCGCATCAAGCCCCCAGACACCACACACATTTCAGATGGCAATGTTGTTATTGTGGTAGTATTATAGTGGTATTAGTGTAACCAGCATTTCACCACTAAGGGATGTAGAGTAGTGACTGTAAATAGGCCTAATGACAGGCTAAAGTAAAAGATGTGTTGAATAGATGAAACTAAACTGAGCAGAAATAGAGAGTTGTCCCACTGTTCTGTGAGTGAGTTCAGTGGCAAGCTGGTTAAAGTCTTTACTGAACAGGGACAATGCACATCAACAAACACTTCTGGAAATGTACCAAAATGAGCCAAAAACCTATTTTTTTCATCTGCAGTCTCTGGCCAGATGTTACAAAGAGTAGAGGTAGGTAGAGGAAAATAAATTCTTTCACTGCTGCAGTGTACAGGGTATACTTTGGTCTTATACCTAAAATATTAAATGATGATGTGTTTGCTATATCAGCATCCATTGGTGTCTCTTGAACTGCCATTTGTTGCATTCCCAGTTCACTTTACAGAACTTTCAACCGTTAAAATCAGAGTAATCAGAGGATAGATAGATAGATAGATAGATAGATAGATAGATAGATAGATAGATAGATAGATAGATAGATAGATAGATAGATAGATTCCTGCCTGATATGTATTTTTTTTTTATTCACAGAACAATTCAAATTCCTGTGCCATGCATCAACTACTAAAATACATACTTTGTACAATAAATGGACAGGATCAGTTTGTGGAGCCAGAAACACACAAATATAAAATGTACTGTACTGTACAATGTCAGCTGATCTTCTAAATTTTGGTAGGACACCCCTTCTTTGTTTTTTCCTCAGGTTTTCTGAGCTTTTAATTTGCAGCAGTTTTTTTGTTTTTGTTTTTTGTTTTTTTAACTTCTGTGATCCAACAGGCAGATGGGTGAGAGGCTGGACAATTCAGCAACAACAACCATGGAGTTTAAGGACAGTTCAAAAGAATACAGACCATCAAGAAGAGAGCAGCATGCAGGTATTGATCCATGCATCAACACAAACACAAATGTACACACAAAGAATTTTCATGCAAGAGATTACACAACCAACTGTAAGGATACTTTGGTTTGTTTTATAGGTGAAAAAAGACGAGCTGCTGCAGTGTGTCTGGGGCTGCTGTGTCTTCTCCTCCTGGCTACAGTCATCGGCCTGGTGGTACACTGTGAGCTGGACATTTCATGTTCGGTCAATTGTTGAACTAAGTTTGTGGTGCCATGATTACTAGCATCGATTTAAATTACATTATACCTTTGTTATTTTACAGATAACAAATCAGATTGCAACCTGTCCAGAGAGAGAGACGAGTTTCAGACCAGGTTCAACAACCTGACTGAAGAGAAACATCAGCTGCAAATGAAATTGAAAGGCTGAGACTGAAGATAACAGGCATGGCAAACTAAAGATTTTCACTGCATTGCCCTGGATCAGAAAATTTTTGATCCTGAATGTTTATTAAAGTTTATGAGCATTTTGTGTGGAAATGCCTTTGTTTTCTAGAGCGGACGTCACAAATATGCCCAGATGGATGGAGACATTTCAACAGCAGCTGTTACTTCATCTCTTCAGAAAGTAAAAACTGGAATGCGAGCAGGCAGGACTGTCTGAGGAGAGGAGCTGACCTGGCGATCATCAACAACGGAGAAGAAAACGTGAGGGGCTTGGAAAGTTTACATTTTATTTACACATTAATATCTTAGGCTAAATGTGTTTCTGCAGCTAGGACATGCAGTTGTTTCCCCCAAAAAAACTCATTGTGCCCACAGAAACTCACCAACATTTCACTTGACAGTCCAGAAAAAATATAGAAAATAAGCTGCAGTACAAATACGAGGCAAAAAAGTGGCACTTTAGCTGCCTGATATCCTGTCATGATATATTAATTAAATGTAATGTAAGGGTTTTACAAATAAGAACAAGAGTTCTTACTTATGGTATAAGCCTCTCTCTCAGACTGCTCCACTGAATAATGTAGTATAAAACCATCCAACTTCAAGGTTGGCCAAAAGCAGGCAGTGGATAGTCCGCTAGACCATGACGCGTACTGGCCTGCCCCCCAGCTATAACACACACTGCCCTGCCTGACAGTATCAAGAAAGATTCAGCTCAGGACAAGTTACAGCAAGGCAGGAATTAAAAGAAGTCTTATTCTTTTTAGTAAAACCTTAATTTTACTAAAGTAAAAAGTGAACAATCGCCTACACAGCTCCAGGTTGTGTAGGTGATTGTGTGTATACAGTGGTAGTTGAATAAGGATGGCAAGAATGACATTGTCAGGCTGGATAACATTAGTCATTGGTGCTGTAATAGTTCATAGACACTTAACAATGAGCCAGTGTAAATACTTGACTGAAAATCAAAACTGTCCCTGTGTTAGGAATCATAACCAACCTCCTGACTGAGGTAAAACCATGGTGCTGGATCTTTAATGGGCGGTTCACACTAAAATCTTAACAACATGAGAGACCACAGACGTAACAACAGATTTAACACTTTTTTTACACTTGGTTTTGGAAGATAATCGGCTCAGACCAGCCTCAAATCAGCAAATTATGTTCAGACCATTTGGTCTGTAAATGGCAGTACTTTTTAATTGTTTTATTCATGACAAACCTTGTACCTCCATGGCAGTGCATTGAAGCCTCATGTAAACAGTCCAACAGGAATAAGATGACGATTACTCCATGTAGGTAAACATAGTCATTGTTTTTTTTTTGTTGCTTAAAATATTTTCTCTGTATGATTTTTCAAATTCAGTCGTTTCTGAAGAAGTTTGGTCTCAGAGTCTGGATTGGTCTGTCTGATCAGGAAACAGAAGGGGAGTGGAAGTGGATGGATGGATCAAGTCTGAGCTACAGGTAAGAAACTGACTTTTAATGTGACCATCTTTCTGTGACTCAAAATTACAGTAAATCAACACTTCTGAACGACATGCTAGCATCTCTGTTTTGCTGTGCTGGTGGAGCTAACTCATGTAAGAAGGAGTAAGAAGTAAGACTATCTTTGCTTTAGACAAATTTTAAATATTTTCTGTATCATGAACCACATGCCAATTCCAGTAAACCTGCCCATTCAATGACATGCCCCCTAGGCCATTCACATACAAAATGTTTTTGGTTGGTTTTCTATTATTTATAATATAGTTTATTTATAATATTTAACTCTGATGTTTCTAACTCTGTAAGAACTCATCCTGCTCCCTCCTCATGTTTTTAGCTCCTTCTCTTACTAAATGAAATGGAAAAAAATGCTTTTTTTCATTTTGTCAGCTAATTCGACATGCCATAATATACAATCAATACCAAATGCTATGATGTTGTTTTGTCATATGATTTAATCATGAATAGGTCCTGGGCAAAAGGTCAGCCTGATGATGCTCCTGGAGGAGAAGACTGTGGAGAAGTGAGACCAGAACGAGATGGATGGAATGATCTGTTTTGTACTCACAGTCAGCAGTGGGTTTGTGAAAAGAAGACTCCAGTCCATCCAGTTGGGATATGAACAACATTTTTTCTTGTCCTCTTACATTAAAAAAGAAGAAAGCAAAGAACATGTATTATGCCTAATTCAAATGACATGAATGATTTTACTGTGACAGATTGTCTTGAGAAAATAAAATAGTCTAGCTTGGGTGGATATTTCTGTTTAGAATACATTGCTGTCTGTCTTAAGTAAATAAAGTTTATCAAATATTTTTGTCAGGTGTATACATGTGAAGACAATAAGCATTAATATGTAAGAGTTTGAGATGGTAGAGAAGGCAACCTACCTATATTTGACTGTTTTCCTGTAAAATAAAAAATGCATGAATAAATAAACATTTAAAAAATACTACTAATAATAATAATAACCTCAGCTAGCAAGAGTTGTTGTACTGCTTGATTATGTGAAAAGCTGATTCTTCACTGAATTATGTGAAGTTGTGAAGTTTAGGGTCCCTGGTTGTTGTTAGTTGTCTTATGATGCACAGTGAAGAGTGTTTTACTGAGTCTGAGGCTCTCCCTGGTCCTGCTCCCCCTGCTGGCCATGCTGACTCCTGCACCTTCCACAACCATTAGTTTTGCTGCAGAAATGCATTTATGCACTCGGTTCTCTGTCTTGGGGCCTATTCCATCAAGCTGGCTAACGGGATAGCCTGGCTTATTTCGAGAAGCCTCGCTAATTTAAGTGAGAGTTCCGTTCCATCAAAGTGGCTTGTATCATAGACATAATATACGTATATTATGTCTATGGCTTGTATGAGTTGCAGCTCAGTAACCATGGTAGCAGAACTAGCCTGCTCCGTGGCAGGCTTACGGTCAAGCTTAGCTCAGCTGCCTGTCAAAGAATGTCCGACGGACGGAAACAGACCCCCAAATGACGGTCCCGTCATGTATATTGTTGCCATGGCGTCACATATTCAATTCAATTCAATTCGAATTTAATTATGTAGCACCATGTCCGTGTTCACAAATATAAGTTCAGACTTATTTCCCATAATGTACGGAAGCCCTAAAGGGTCATACATACATATATTTTATTTCCTCCGTTTTCCCGTGATAACAAGATAAATGTCCTCCGTTTTCTCGTGATAACGAAATAATTTTCCTCCGTTTTGTCGTGATAACGAGATATTTTCCCTCCGTTTTGAATGAATGAATGAAACGTGATATGCCTGAGATTTCCATCATACGTGACATGTCATGCTGACTGACGTCTCCTTGGATACATAAAGCAGGGGTCACGGTCACCAATCATGTGCCATGGAGGGCTGAGAGGCTGCAGGTTTTCATTCCAACCAAGACCTCCACCAGGTGATTTCACTGATTAGCTCCTCCTTTCTGATACAAGGTGAGGTGATCAGTGAAATCACTGATCATCAAATTTCCAGATCAAAATTCCAGGTTCCTGGTGCAAGATTTGAACCCTCTGAGGGTGGCATTAGGTGTGTGAAGGTCGAAATTCCAGAAATGGCATAATTTCCTGTGTTCGAATGGAAACTACAATGTTTTTTAGCATACCAATAGAAAAAAAGTGGACCTAATACCCCAACAAAACATCTGAAATGTACGTTTCCTCAAAAAGTTAATATTTTGTATGACTTCTTCTAAGTATTTTGATATTTGTATACACTTTGGTACTTTTACCATAAAGCGTCAGGTCAACTGTTTGGTAGAGGTCTATATCTCAAAAACTGTGGGGTCTGTTTTTAAAAAAAATCATTGATTGTTGTTATTGTTGTCCAAATGCAATAAGAAATGCTTACAAAAAAAATTTCTATTGCTGTTTTCTTGGTGGGGCAGTTAAAGGGTTAAATAACTTATTGTAGCAGGATGGTCTCTTTCTCCTCCCCTTCCCTCTTTGCTTGTTCCACACAGGTGTGGGTCACCTCACTGCACTAATTGCGGGGTGGAGCCGCTAGCCTTTTAACTGCTCCGGTGTGTGTGTTTGTTCAGTGTGCTACCTTGTCTCCCTCGGGGCTGGCGTCCGTGTGTGTCGCGGCGTTCCGTGTGGTTTGAACCGTGTGGCGGTTGGCGTTGCCGATTTCGCCAGGTCTTCTCCATCTCTCCGAAATTGTAAGTCCTTTTCGCCTTGTGGTGTTTGGGTGTCTCTGCGGTCTCTGGGTGTTAGCTCCCGATTCTTTTGTTGAAAGCCCAAGAACAGACCGGAGTCAGTCTTCAATTTTCTGATGCAATATTTATTATGGTCACATATAAAGCAAGGCAGCGCTGGTCTCAGTGTGACAGAGCTCCTGCAGGATCTCAGTCAGAAAGAGCCCCGATATCAGGAAATGATACACATTTATGTTCTTGGGCTGGGCCTGCCCCGTACATAGGTGGACTTAAACGCAACCGAGAATAATTGGCCAGTTACCCGGACATGGACAGGCCAACCACTGTCCATGCCTTGTTTCTGGAATGTGCTGTGCTATGCTATGTGTGTGAATGTTGACTGGGCGTGTATCTAATGCAACAGACCTAAATAACAAGATAGAGAAAGTACATCTGGCTGCTGCTGTGTCTATCCTTTGCTTAGCAGCCAAGCTGCCCTGAACTATGTAATACATTGGATAATGCAAGAAACATTGAACTATACGGCCAATTGTAACATGGGCATTACACCTGCTTTATGTTGTGCTTGCAGTGAGGCTGTCGGCTGGCTGTGTGGGACCGGAGTTTTGTCTACGCTGTTGTTCACTCTCTCCAGGTATGTCTGCTCAGTTAATCCAACGGCAGCTGTAACTCAGCTCGCTAGTGGCTGCTATCTGGCTAGCCGCTAAACTTGGTCTCTTAGCAGCGCTTAACTGCGGCCTGTTGCTCTCCCTCTCCTCTCCGGCGGAGACGCTGTGCCTGTGTTCTGTGGTAGGTGGCCTGTAGCCGGGTTACGCCTGTTCATTCACATTGTAACCAACATAATTGTAAATGCTATTGTGTGCGCACTTCACATGCACGCTTTGGCCTGGCTGTGCGCTGCAGTGCTCCACTCTTGGCATTCAACGCTCCGGTGCACCGGGACTCTATTGCTGTCTTGTCTACTGTCTTGTATACTGCCATGTAGCTTCTGTTTTGTAGCTATTGTTTTGTGCTATATTGCCTTGCATTATACTGCTTTTTGTATTATATTGTCTTGTAGGCTACTGTTTTGCAGCTACTGTTTTGCACTGCACTGGTTTGAGGCATATTGTTTGCTCCTGTCGTGGCATCAACCATGCCACCGTTCCCTGTTTTATTCCCTTTGTTTACTGCCAGTGACCATTTCAAGTGATGCGCTAAATTTGCTGACCTCCCGCGTCACTGTGCGCTTGGACTAACTACAGTTGGCCCACCTTCGTTGTCAGTCATCAGTAAGCTCTGAGTCACTTTATTTTCTTTTTGTTGGCATGAATACTGTGTTCTTTTGAGTTTATTACTATTTGCTTGCTTTATCTTTTGTTTTTTTATTAACCTGTTTGTTTTTTTGTGTTTAATACTTTGTTTATTTCGAAGTTTAAGTGTGTTTAAATTATTGCTTCATTTTTTTTGGTTGTTTTGAGCCACTTTGAATTGTGTAATTGCCTTGTTTCCTTCTGTGTTTGTGTTTTTTTTTTTTTTTGAGCCTACTATTACTTGCTACCCCAAGTGGGGGAACTATTGTAGTTAGTGTTATAGCAGTTAAAAGAATGAAATGCCACTGGCTGTATTTAAATTGTTTTAAACATTGCTTGTTAATAAATCTAGTTTTTATATTGAACCTCACGTCTGTTGTCTAGGTGCATATGAACCTGTGTCCTTGTAAGTTAAGTTCCTGGGGGTGAAATTCCCCCAGGTGGCGTTGTCGAGCAACACTTAAAGTCTAACTTTCAATTAGTATATTCTTTCCACCACCCACTTGCCACATTATTTTCATTGTGATCCAGTATGCTTGTTTTGTTTGTGTCATGCTCTGTTACGGTTTGTCTCCATCATGTTGGGATGGTGAAATAGAGGATATTTGGCAAGAAGCAATGACATGCCATGACATGGTTGATGTGTTTAAAAAAATTGCAATAAATACATTATTTTATAACTGTTAAAAATATTAATAAATGCATTTTATGTATATATTTATGGTGTGATTCATTGCATTATTATTTAACCCACCTATAGGGGAGAGTGGGATAAGTAGTGCCAATTTTTACTTAAAGTGCCTTTAAAGCGAGGGGATTACAGTAATGCCTCCAACTAAAATATGCACATATAGTTTAGGATGTTGTGCATCCCTGGGAACAATCACTTTGGATCTTATATAAACTGTTTGAGAAATATAGCTTTCGAAAAAAAAGTGGTTTTGTGGCACAACTTGCCCCCAGTGCGGGGTAAATTGTGCCATTAGAGAGAATACACTGGGGTAAATTGTGCCATTGATAATTGAAGTAAAACAGATCATTTTAATCTCACAAATGATAATGCTATATAAAAGCAAAACAAATTCAACACAAAATTATTTATTTAACATTTATTTATTATTATAACAAGATCACAGGCCACTTTTCTATAACAAGGCCTAGTGCCACATGAACACATACCCAGAACAAAATAAAAATTTCAAAATGAGCACCTAAAAATCATCTTCATCTGAATCTGAATAGTTTTAGTGATCAAAGGTAAGAAAATAATGTACAATAACAATAAAATACAAGAAAGTAATATATAGTATATAATCACAAGTTGTGCCACTGGCACAACTTACCCCAAGGCCCTTTGGCACAAATTACCCCAAGCCCACCATTTTGAAAAAAATGCATCCCCCAGCTGTTTTGAGCTAACATCATGCTAACTGTATAGACTCATGGTGTAGCTTACTAAAGTACTAGAACCTGTGTGAACTGTTTTCAAAGTTTTCTATCATTGTTCAAACACAGCAATCAAAAAACCTCGATCATGGAAATTTTACTTTGGAGGGCAAAAAAATGTTTTTTGAACTTAAATGTGCTTACCTCTCAAGCCATGTGTCTCCCTTCTTTGCAGGGTGAGTGAAATGGATGCCTCTTCAAAAATATGTGGTCACATGACCAACTTCTTCTATGGTTTTCTAGATAACAGGGGTGGCACTACTTGCCCCTTGGCACAAATTACCCCACTCTCCCCTATAGTTAATTTCAATTACTAGCTTGGGTCGAATGAATAACCCAGTGTATAGATTATATATAACCCAGTGATATAGTTCTTTTAATTCCTAGCTTGGGTCAAATGAACAACCTAGTGTAGGGTTTGTATTTAACCCAGTGATATAGTTAATTCCAATCACTACATTGGGTGAAATGAACAACCCAGCACATGGATTAAAATAACCCAACGTGTGCTCTGTCCTATAGTGACTCAGGCGCTGGGTTATGGTTGGGTTATTTAATAACCCAGCACTTTTAAGAGTGCAGGGTTAGGGTTAGGGTACTCTGCTATATTTCTCTGATGGGGTTGTTTTCCCCAAAAGGACACCAGGGGCCTCATTTATCAACCTGTGCGTAGAAAAGGTTCTAAATTCTTTCGTAGGAATGAAACTTAGAATGTGTGTAAGTACAAAAAAATCCGTATTTATCAAATGTGCGGACACCGGTCGTACGCACACCAGTAAGCAATCTGTGATGATAAATCCCACCTGTGCTAAACTGCCATGCTCGTGCATGGTTAGGCTCATTTGCATTCAGAAACGCCTCCAATTGACCATATATGGTAGCAGCAATCCCTTTAAGAGCGCATGAATGGATTTTTTTCCTCGGCTTTTTAGCAGGCCTATCGCGCGCTGAATGATGGTTCTTGAACGAGCATGAGCCCGGTTGTAGCGCTGCTCCTGCGGGGTCCTCGGGTTGGCTCCGGGGGTCATTAACCACGGCTTCAGTGGTTATCCCCGATTACCCATAGAGCCGTTATAATAAACCATACGAAGCCCAGAAAATAATTTCAAAACGTTGTAACACTCACTAATAAGCCAGCCATCCTCAAGAGCTCCTGCTTAGAGGCGCACACCCACAGAGCTGTTCTGCAGAATGAATGAGTCGTGCGTTCCTCCAAGATACCGGGCAACAACGTTTAACAGAGACATATTTGCATCGCAGATTATTTGTGCATTGGTTGAATGAAATTGGATTGTGTGGTGGTGTTTTTATTGCGATGTGGGTGCAATCTATGGCTCCAATTATGTTTGGGAATCCGGCGACGGCGTGAAATCCTCGTTGAATTTCGGCTTGTTGGTGATGTCTGTATGAGAACTGAATATAAGTTGGGGCCAGAGAAATTATTGCATCCAACACTGCCGGCATGATTCTGTTTAGTGTCGGCTGCGAAATGCCGCATATGTCTCCAAACTCTAGCTGAAATGTTCCGGTGGCCAAGGAGCTGGATGCGCACTGGGATGGCTTTGGTGCGTTTTGTCTCTCACTTCAAAATTGGTTGTAAATCACGGCATAAATCCATCAGTATGTTTTTGGGGAAGCGGTACCTGCTGAGATGCCACTCTGTGCTCTCACTGTCAGCACGCTCTTTGAAAACGGTTCTCCAAATCCTCCAATAGTGCAAGATAAGCCACGGCACTTGCATTTCAAGTTTTCTTTTCAGGTTGTCCTGTCACAGCTGTCTTTTATAACTTGTTACATCAATTATTGAAATTGTCTGCTAAAATACTAAATTAGATTTTTTTTTATTAATTAGAGGAAACAGGGAACGTGTGAAGTTGCTGAACACTGTGACTCTCTTCGTGCGTTCTATTTGTGGTTTCACCGTTCTACCACTAGGTTTTGTGTGTACGCATGGTAAGAGTTGTACTTAAATTTACACATGTTCCTACGCAAAAGTACAAGTTGATAAATCCCATTCTTTGCGTGGGAATGTTCTTACGCACCCATTACGCACACATCTGTGCGTATGCACGGTTGATAAATGAGGCCCCAGGTGTCTTTAGGGGTGTTAATTAATGTCTTTAAATGAACGTTAGATTTCTTGGGCCAGCCACAGCATGCAAAACCTAGTGCTCAGAGGAAAATTGCCATTTGACAAACAAATACATGGCTCCTATACACCGTTTTTTTTTTTTTTTTTTACTGCTACAGAGCAACTCTCAAACAATATTTATACAAGGAGACAGAAAAAAGCCAACAAACAACGACCACCAAAACAATTCAACAGAAATCCATAGGAGTCTGATACATGGGTATGGTAATATATAAATCATTTAATGTGTATTAATCCTTAATCTATCATTAAGACATGACCTTAATACCAATTCTTAATTTGTGGGTTTCTGGCAAGCAGCAGCAGTGGCATAATTCACATAGTGAATTTATATGATAAATTTTGTGGCTTGCTCAACTGCATGGCTTCCACTGAATTGGGTGGATGCTGATTAAAACAAACAAACAAACAAACAAAAAAACAGAGGCAGTTCTGTGGAATTTCCTGGTCTTACAGGAAATTCAATAATCTATTGTGATTTTGAAATATTTCCTAGGATTTTACCTTTTACATTAAATGTAGTACTTACAAGAATTAGGCTCAATTGTTACAGGTGGTTATTTAGGAAAACATCCTTGTTAAAATTTAATTCAAATATCAGTAAAAAAGAACCTGACTTTTTTTTTAAGGTTATAATCTTGAAAGTGCTGGGTTATTTCTATAAACACTGTTATGGTCTGGATTTTGATGGTATGTTTTGGTTGTTTGGGGGATGTTTTGGTTTTTCTCTGTGTTTTGGTTTTTTTTTTTTTTTTTTTTTTTTTTTTTGCTTGCAGTGTTGGAGTGTGGCAGAGGCGGGGCTGAGCTGTTTTCTCTGGAGGTTCGGGGAGGCTCAAGGTTCAAAGCCATTTCCAAATTAGGTAATACAGACAAGTTAAAAGTTCAAGCACTTTTGGTGCAAAACTTCAGGATCCTTAAAAGCAAAGAGTTCAGCTAGGGTGTTACGCTTGCGAAAGTTTTAGTTCCTTAATATAGAGTTCAAAAGGTCTAACAAAGGTTCATCTGATAAGGAAGTGCAAGCACAACCGTATAAGTGTAGACATTAGACATAGAGAACAGGAACCTAAAGCAGGAACATAGACAGTGTTGTGCAAGTTCATAGTTCTCATGAACTAGTTCAAAGTTCAGTTCACACAGTATAAAAATGAATAGTTCACATTCATAGTTCACCATTTCAATTTTGAACTAGTTCAAAGTTCAGTTCATTTCAGTTTTTTTAGGTGAAAAGTGAGAATGAAAGACTGACCTTGTTTTTCAAAGAAAGCTATGACATCCATCACCACCTAAAACTGTTCGCTGTTTACAATTATATATTGTCCTAGTGGAATTGTAGAAATCTGTAAATCTCAAACAATTTAGTCCATTATTAATTTGTCGACCTGTTGCTGGGAAATCCAGTAATACCCCTGAAGGCTGCAGGCAGTGTGACTTGGGTCGTTTGGGGCTGGCAGGGTGTGTTCTTGCCCATTCCTGATGACTTTTTGGGATTGTCAAGGACTTGTAGATATTTTCTCACACTGGATGGATGCTTCAACTCCAAATGCCTTTTCAAATTTGAAGTTGACATGTCCACCTGCGCTGAAAGTGTTTTTCAGCGCAGGTGGACATGATTTGCACAGAAAGGTTAGATTTTTGCTGTCGGAATCAATGTAGGGCCCTATAAAATCCATTCCCCCCCCCCCAAATTCCGTTTTATTTTTTCCCAAATTCCGTTTTTTCCGTTTTAATTTTTGGGAATTCCGTTTTTTACCCTTTACTCTTATTTTACTTTACTACCAAAAAAGAGTGTTTCTAATGTTTATGACTAAAATGCACACAAATGAAATAGAAATTACCTTAAATTAATTGAGGTAACAAATAAACAACACTTTATTTATTTATTTAACAATTACATTGTTATAGCAGTAAAAGGTGAAAATGATATGTTAATAATTGAACAATGTTAAATTATTTGTTTTAAAAATGTAAATTACTTATCAAACAGACCTAACAATTCAGCTACCAATGAATGAGCAGTAGTATGCATGTGATAACATAGATTGAAAAATAAGCCGAAGTGATACCTCTTCTCTGAATAGACAAGCTAAGCCAGTGTGCCGCTGTTAGCCAGTGAAAATAGCGCAGAGTGGTCATTCTTCGCGTTGTTACACAAGCAATGTCAGTGCGCCGCTGTAGCTGGAAAGTTTCTTTGCTTTTGGACTCGTACGGTGCCGGTGCAGTTGTTGTAATGTTTTTCTTGGTGGTGCAGGTGCAGGTGAAACCACTGGAGGGGTTGTGCCACCCAGATTTGCTTCCGTCCATGTAATATTCCCCAGACATATGTTCATATTCCACACAAAAACAGCATTTCATTCAAATTATGTCAAATTCCGCAATATTCCGTGTTAAAAAGGAGAAGGGAAATTCTGCAATAATTGGACTTAAACATTGGCGCTGACTCTCACATAATCTGAACGAGTTCACGTTCAAGTTCTTTATTTACAAATACATTGCGTTCAGTTCAACGTTCTTAAAAAAATGAACGCGTTCATGCACAACACTGAACATAGACACTGTCTGAATGTAATCAAGGCAATCTTAAGGCATATTAACAAGTAAACATGAGCCATTGTATTTGTAGGCATGAGCAGTAAATTTCCATTACACCCCGTGGGGCAAATCGCTCTGCAGCCAGTAGTAACAAAACAATCAGCAACAAAGACAGAATAACAGCACATATAGCGCAGAAGACAACAATAATTAGAACAGACAATTATTAATCAATCATTTGTTAAGAAGACCTATGGCAGCAGGGACAAAAGAATATTTTAATCTATTCGTTCTGCATCTTGGCAGGATGTACCTGCGGCCTGATGGGAGCAGCACAAATTCACCAACCAAGGTATGGCTCTGGTCAGTGAGGAGCGAGCGGGCCTTACTTAGGGTTCTGAGCTTGTACACTTCAGAAAGAGCATTAAGATTAATCCCTGCAATTTTGCTGCACACTTTCACTATGCCCTGCAATCTGTTTTTGTTTTTGAGGGAAAGTAAGCTGTACCAGCAAACAAAAGAAAAGGTCAAAACAGATTCAATGAAGCAAGAATAAAACATCCTCATAAAAGTGCTGTCAACATTAAAATTGCGAAAAAAAACTTGGATGGAAACGCCAGAAATTCGAAAAACGGCCGAAAATTCGCAAAAAAGTTTTTACGCTTGGAGGGGGTGGATTTCTCAGCGTATCGATAAAAGAAAATGCGACTTTTTGCTGTGGAAACAGGTTTTGCGAATAAACGATGACTGGACCGGATACCACGTCACACTTCTACGCTACAGTCTTATTATTAGTTATTGTTACTATTATTATTATTAGTCTCTTATTCCTTATTTAGGATGGTTCGGTACGAAGTTAGCGCTGCCAAAATAGTAAGCAGACTTCTCCCAAGAGCCGACAAGTTCAGCAGGAATCTGTCCCTGATCAGCAGTTGAGTGTCAGCTGAGTGTTTGTTGTTGTTCAGTCGACACACAGACGCTATCTTATAGCGTCATCTCACGGCGCACTCTCCTCTCAATAATCGCAAAACAAAACTGATGGAAACAGGCATAAATCTGCATTTTCTTTTGCGCATTTTGACAAAATTCGCTAAAAAATTTCGATATATTTGGATGGAAACCCAGCTACTGTTACCGGGCGTGGCTTCATCTCCTCACTCTGGATAGCACACCTGATGGCAATCACCTTGTTACCTTCTCCACATAAGCCAGCTCAGACTTCACTCCAGTGCCAGATAATTCCGTCTTGTTCGGTAGAGCCAGTTCTCAAGCTTATTAGTGTTTTTGCTGTTTTCTCCTGCTTTGATAGTCATTCTCTGGCAACCATTTTGTCTTTTTCCAGCCCCGAGCCTCGCTGCCTCCAGCTCCTGCCTCCTGTGTTGTGTTCTACTCATTAATGATATTTTAGTATGCATATTGTCTATCATTAGCCTAAATGTTTGGATGAACTTAGTACAAAAGGACCCCAATGGAAACAAGCCATAGGCTTTCTCTTGGATAAATCCTTTTAGCAGACCTTGTATTTAGGGTCCGGGCAGCCGATGCTGCCAGGACACTGTTGTATTCCTACGTGTTCTTTCTTCTTCTTTCTTCTTCCGAGGAAATCATACTTTCCATGGGTGAAAAATCACCAAACTTTGCACAAAGGTCCAGTCCCATGCCAGATTATGCCTGCTGCAAACTCAAGCCAATAGTCCTGATGGTGGCGCTATAGCAAGCCTCTAAAGTTCAAAACTTTGAAAATTCATAACAAATCAACCATATGTGCTACAACTTCACAACTTTCATCAAACTGTAGCCCCAATACTGAAGAAACATTTGTGCACTCAAACCTATTGCAAATTATGAAGTCCATCACTCCGTTTTTTTCAAAAACTGTAAAACTTATTGAACCTAAGTCCTCCCACAATTTTTGCTCAATTGACACAAAAATTGATACAGAGCATCTTCAGACTGTCCTACACAAAGGTTGTTTCTCTGATTTTTGATTTATCAAAAATTGAGCCTACTAAGCATCAAAATGTTTGACTGTAAATGGTACTGTAAACATATACCTGCAAATTCTCAAATAAATCTTCAATGTTCATGAAAAAAATGGACAATATTTTGGAGTCATGGTAGATGATGTGTGGCAAATTTCAAATGTGTATCTCAAAAACTGAATTTTTGACAGCATTTTGAATTTTGCTCTCATGTGAACAATTGGAGTCAATGCAAAAATGGCATTTTTAAACATCAGTTTTTCACTTGTGGAGCAAATCAATCATTGTTAAAAACAAATGATCAACGTCTCCATGCTGTCTAGATGCAATATGTGTATTTTCAGATTTTTGTCTTAATAACTGAATTTTTGACAGCTGTTTAAAATCTGCCTTTCCATGCATGGCTGGCTGCTGTCCTGCAGGTCAGTGATTGGCTCAGTCGGTCTGTGAAGCTACATGTGAAGTTTTAGCTCAGTGAGATAGAGGCCAGGCCTCGGTGTCAAAGAATTTGAGTTCAAGCCTCAGCTTGTGCAACATTCCCACGTGCGAAAATTCACCAAACTTTGCACAAAGGTCCAGTCCCATGCCAGATCATCATTGTCAGATTTTTGTCTTGATGACTTATTTATTTATTTTACAGTGGTTTGAAATCTGCCTTTCTATGCATAGGCGGCTGCTGTCATGTGAGTGTCTTAGTCAATTTGTGAAGCCTCACATAAAGTGACACTTGCCAATTAGCTCAGTGAGATAGAGTGTTGTCCTTTATGCCAGAAACTGAGTTCAAGCCTCAGCTGATACAAAATGCACATAAGAATGCCACCTTTCTTTTCGTCTTCCTATTCTCTACTTGTTGCTCAGAATTGCCTAAACTCGCCTGGCTCCGACCATTGCTGCGCAGCAGCTATAATGTTTATTGTATTTTAGTCTCCTGTGTTCATTTTGTCCCTGTTGTTCCTCCATAGTCTTGTCAGCTTGTTTGTCATTACACCTGCCCTGCATTGTTTCATTAGCCCCGCCCCCATGTTGCATGTCTTTGTTGTGTCTTGGCCAATCATCTGTCCCCTCCAGGCCTTTGTCCTGCCTTTTTCTTACCAGGTGTGTCAATCAGTTCAGTTTAAGTTCATATTCTTCTGCTTGTTGCTTAGAATTGCTTAAAACTGCCCAGACCCGACCCATCGCTGCACAGCAGCTATAGTTTATTGTATTGTACTTTCCTGTGCTTGTCCATCCAAACTGTTAAAGTATTTAATCAATCAATCAATAACTATTTTAGTAGCTATAAAGTGGCCTGAACTATAGCTTTGGTTTCGTGTGCAAAACTATTACATCTTCAAACTTCACTTGAGTGTAGCTGTTGGCTTGGGATCTAATATAGAGCTATTGGCCCAGCATGCAGTTCGCACGTGCACACACTCACTGGCAGGAGGAAGTGCACAGTCTATGGTGCATACACAAAGCTCGGCACACCGAAGAGATTTATTCATTTATGAAAGGTAAGTTTTAGGTTTATTTATTTAATACATTAATCTTTAAACTTAACAACCGCGCATGTTTATTTTTAAGAGTGAGTGACCGAATTCACTGAACCACATAATGTCAACTTTCATTATTTAAGCCAGCCTAGATTTAAGTTATTTTAGTAAATCCCGCGTGAAATATACACTATTACCAAAAGTATTCGCTCACCCATTCAAATGATCAGAATCAGGTGTCCTAATCACTTGGCCTGGCCACAGGTGTATAAATTCAAGCACTCAGGCATGCAGACTGTGAACAAGACATTTGTGAAAGAATGGGCCGCTCTCAGGAGCTCAGTGAATTCCAGCGTGGAACTGTCATAGGATGCCACCTGTGCAACAAATCCAGTCGTGAAATTTCCTTGCTCCTAAATATTCCACAGTCAACTGTCAGCTCTATTATAACAAAATGGAAGCGTTTGGGAACAACAGCAACTCAGCCACGAAGTGGTAGGCCACGTAAAGTGACGGAGAGGGGTCAGCGGATGCTGAAGCGCATAGTGCAAAGAGGTCGCCGACTTTCTGCACAGTCAATTGCTACAGAGCTACAAACTTCATGTGACCTTCAGATTAGCCCAAGTACAGTACGCAGAGAGCTTCATGGAATGGGTTTCCATGGCCTAGCAGCTGCAGCCAAGCCACACATCACCAAGTGCAATGCAAAGCGTCGGATGCAATGGTGTAAAGCACGCCGCCACTGGCCTCTAGAGCAGTGGAGACGCGTTCTCTGGAGTGATGAATCACGCTTTTCCATCTGGCAATCTGATGGACGAGTCTGGGTTTGGAGGTTGCCAGGAGAACGGTACATTTCAGACTGCATTGTGCCGACTGAAATTTGGTGGAGGAGGAATTATGGTGTGGGGTTGTTTTTCAAGAGCTGGGCTTGGCCCCTTGGTTCCAGTGAAAGGAACTTTGAATGCTTCAGGATACCAAAACATTTTGGACAATTCCATGCTCCCAACCTTGTGGGAACAGTTTGGAGCGGGCCCCTTCCTCTTCCAACATGACTGTGCACCAGTGCACAAAGCAAGGTCCATAAAGACATGGATGACAGAGTCTGGTGTGGATGAACTTGACTGGCCTGCACAGAGTCCTGACCTGAACCCGATAGAACACCTTTGGGATGAATTAGAGCGGAGACTGAGAGCCAGGCCTTCTCGACCAACATCAGTGTGTGACCTCACCAATGCGCTTTTGGAAGAATGGTCAAAAATTCCTATAAACACTCTCCTCAACCTTGTGGACAGTCTTCCCAGAAGAGTTGAAGCTGTAATAGCTGCAAAAGGTGGACCGACATCATATTGAACTCTATGGGTTAGGAATGGGATGGCACTTCAGTTCATAGTATGAATAAAGGCAGGTAAGCGAATACTTTTGGTAATATAGTGTATGTCCATCTTGCAGCCTTCATCTGCATCACAAGTGAAGAAGGTTCGTCAGATTTGGGATGGCGGCAATCGTGAGTTTGCTTTTATTACCTTTATTACTGGTATTAAACTACTAAAGCTATACTAAACTAGACTAGCATTGTTGCATTGTAGCAGACCTGACAGGTGAGCGTGCACACATACTGCAACTAAATTGTACAAGTGTTTAGTGTGAGGGGATCCCAGTTAAAATATGATCATTTTGCGGGTCACAGCCTGAATTTTTTGGGAACCCCTGCTATACAGCCTGGATAAAAATACATTTTATTCAATAAAGCAAGTTATGCAGCTTTAACATATGAGAATATCAAGGTAGCTAAGGTTACAAGAAATAAATAAATGTCAAGTCAGTGCATTGTTAAATTCTAATCTACTTAATCTTATTTCATTCTAGTCATGTGATGGTTGCACTATGGACACGTTTGTCTCAGAGACCCTGACTGCATGGCAACTGGAGAACTTGATCGAGACATTTAGAGGTAAATTATTATTGTTATCATTATTATTACTATTATTATGACAGGTTATATTGCAAGTATCTATTGTCTGATTTACAGGTGGGGACCAACATGGTGGAGTCCCTACAAACGGCAGAGACTCAACCGTTCCCACGCGTTTTCTGTCTTGGTAATGAAACGACAACCAGCCAGGCCTTCACCATTGTCTCACAGAGCGCCATTGAAGCGGACACTTTGCTGGGTGCAGTAGACCTTTGTTTTTAGGCTTTCTTTGTTTTTTCTTTGTTTTTGTTTTCTCACCCTTGTTTTTCATTGTGATCCAGTATGCTTGTTTTGTTTGTGTCATGCTCTGTTACGGTTTGCCTCCATCACGTTGGGATGGTGAAATAGAGAATATTTGGCAAGAAACAATGACATGCCATGACATGGTCGATGTGTTAAAAAATAATTGCATGGTTGATGTGTTAAAAAATTGCAATAAATGCATTATTTTATCACTGTTAAAAATATTAATAAATACATTTTATATATACATTTGTGTGATCCATTGTGTAGCAATATGGAGTGCAAGAGGAAGTTGCCTGACAACACCACCTGGGGAATTGCACCCCAGGAAGTATAGGACACTCAACAAGACACTTATAACTTAAGGTCACATAGATTCGTCACACCAATTATATAGAGGATGGGAGACGGACTTCCAAAAGTATTAACAGAAGTTTATTAGTTAAAATTACTAGGTTAAAAGAACACAAAGAGGTCAAAACACGGCCTGAGTGCCAAATAGGCCACAAAATTGACTGCGGTAGAACATTAATACACACAAAAAAGGGTAGGAACGAGGATACTGGGTGCAGCGATCAGACTAAACAAAAACAGGAGTAACTCAAACCAAAGAAAATCACTACAAACCAAAACACCATGTGCCACGCCAAACTAAAGAAGTGCAGGGGAGAAGCCACCACCGGGGAAGTCTGTCACGCACTGCACCAGCTCCTGTCCTGAAAGAAAGAGGGAAAAGAAAATGAACACCGCTTGTGGCGAGACACTCAGGCAGATATGATACTGTTAAAATAAAGCAATTGAACCAGACAAAGACACACCCAAACACACAGCACTCACACCCACACACACCACATAGCATAAACCAAATTAATTGAATAATAATTAACCAAACTAACGTTACAAAAATTGATGAAAAACAACCAAAATAAACTCAGCACAACAAAACTCAGCTGTGGGCGGGACCAGGGATAATAAATTAATCACATTAACAGAAAAATCACCCAACCACTAAAAAATCAAAACCAACTAAACAAAAGAATAGTTAACAAATAACTTATACACAATTAAACCAAATAACCAAAGAGGAAATTAATTAACCCAAAAGAAAATAAGCGGTGGTGGGGCGGAAAGCCCAAAGTTATGGGCGCACAGGAGGTAACGGTGCGCTTGAACCAGTTCAAACGGGGAAAACCTGGCATGTGAGTAGCGGCAGGAGACGGAGCGGCCGCACCGCGTTGGAGGCTTTAGATAGCTGTCCTTAGGAGGCCCAGCTGGTAACCCACATCACCGGCGTGCAGTGCAGCCCCGCGCCGAGCGTAGGGGAAGAGAGGGAGCCACAACCTGTGGCTTCGACAGCTACCGCAGACAGAAAGCAAGGCGAATGTTAACATATGGCTAGAAGAGCAAATAGATGTCACAAAGCAAACAGCAGCTTACTGGAGCGAAGGGAACTTAACACACAGCCAACACAATCTTCGTCTTGCGATGAAGAGGCAGACACCGCGCTTCGTACAAGCCCTCCGAACCGCACGCCAGGTCGCCAACAACCAACCCTGCTGCACATCGAAACATCACGGCTGCGGTCACACCATGATACGCTGTCACCAGTATAAGCCCAATGATCCTATGCCTACCTTTCATATCCTGCCGATGGCACAACAAACCGGAGCACGCCACCGGAGCACGCCAACACAGCACTCGCCAGGTGAACGCCAAGAAACAATGAGCGCGCCAGTGAAGTCAAGACCTATAAGTCAAATTGGCACCGCCTCGCAATCAGGCCCGAACAGCTGAGAATAAAGAACAGCTGATGCCAATTAAAGTGGAGGCGCAACAGCGCTCAACCTGCCACAATTGCATTATTATTGTTATTATTATTTAACCCACCAATATAGTTCATTTCAATTACTAGCTTGGGTCAAATGAATAACCCAGTGTATAGATTATTAGACTTAGACTTAGACTTAGACCTCTTTTATTGTCATTGCACAAAAAAACACAGCAGTGAGATTTTGGCAACGAAATGTCATTGCTTGGCTTCCGGATTACAGCAGAGATGGAATTGTGGGACCTTTTAGGTATATATAAATATAAATATTATACATAAATATAGTCTATATAACTGGTATGATATGGTCTATATAACTAGTGCTAAAAAACAGGAGCTAAATAGTAATGAGTGCAATTTAGAATAGCTAGATAAAACAGAATGTACAACAACAGACTAAACAGTGTAAACAACTGAATAACCAGTATAAATAATAATGAGTGCAATTGAGAATAACTAGATAAAAACAGAATGAGAATAACTAGATAAAAACAGAATGTAAACAACGGACTGAGCAGCGTAAACAACTGAATGACCAGTGTAAATAATAATGAGTGCAATAAGAACAGAATGTAAACAACAGAAAAAAAACAACTGACTAAACAGTGTTAACAGTGGAAGATTGCACAGAAATGTGTTGTCCATACGTAGCTGCTGGGCGGGCGGGCGGAGGGGGGGGGGGGGGGTTATTGCACAAATAGGAGGTAATTAATTCTCCTCATCCCAGGGGTGTGTCCCGGACTGGGCTACACACCCTGGGCCTGAAGAAACCATACCTCCATAAAGATATATTGCACAGAAATGTATTGTCCATACGTAGCTGCTGGGCGGGCGGGGCGGCCGGGGAGGGGGGGGGGGACTGGGCTACACACCCTGGGCCTGAAGAAACCATACCTCCGTATATATAACCCAGTTGCGCAAGCCACAAAATTTATTATATAAATGAGAAAACACAGCTAAGAAATTACCATTTCTTCTGCACTTGGACGCCGTACTTCATCTGTGCCACATAAAAACAGAGCCAACAGAGCAGTGACCAACTAGGTGAGTTTCTGAATGGTTTATTTAATAAAAGCCTCACCTTGCTTTATGCCAGGTTATTATCTGAATAATTACACAGTACATACTGTAAAATGAAAAATAACAAATGAAATTCCTGCCTGATATGTAACTTTTTATTTTTTATTTATTCATTCATCCATTCATTTAGCTTAGCGGCTTCTTGGTTGCTTTTACAACAATTCAAATTCAATTGTTTATCCTCAGGTTTTAATAAGCTTTTAATATGCAGGATTTTTTTTTTTTTTTAACTTCTGTGATCCGACAGGCAAACGGGTGAGAAGCTGCATAATTGAGCAACAAAAATGGAGTTTAAAAGAAGAGAGCAGCATGCAGGTATTGATCCATGCATCAACACAAACACACACAAATGTACACACAAAGAATTTTCATGTAAGAGATTACACAACAATTTTCATGCAAGAGATTACACAACCAACTGCAAGGATACTTTGGTTTGTTTTATAGGTGACCACAGACGTGCTGCTGCAGTGTGTCTGGGGCTGCTGTTTCTTCTCCTCCTGGTGACTCCTGGTGGTGAGCTGGACGTTTCCTGTTCAGTCAACTGTTGAACTAAGTTTGTGGTGCCATGATTGCGAGCATTGTTTTAAAATACACTACACCTTTGTTATTTTACAGATAACACAGAGATTCAGACCGGGTCCAGCAACCCAACTGAAGAGGGGAACCCGTTACAGACCTGTCTCTACAACGTGACTCAGCTGAAAATGAAGATTGACAGGCTGGAAGAGGAGAAAAAAGGCATGATCAATAGAAAAAAGAAGTTAAAAAATGTTTTTTAAATTCTCTGCAATGCCCTGGGTCATATAAATTATTGATTTTAAGTGTATATTAAACCTCATGAGCATTTTATGAGCAAAAAAAAAAATGTCTTTGTTCTCTAGAGATGGCGTCACACATATGCCAAGACGGATGGACCTACTTCAGCGGCAGCTGTTACTTCATGTCTTCAGAAAGTAAAAGCTGGGATGAGAGCAGGAAGGACTGTCTGAGGAGAGGAGCTGACCTGGTGATCATCAACAGCAGAAAAGAAAACGTGAGCGGCTGGGAAAGTTTACATTTTATTTACACATTAATACCTAAGGCTAAATATGTTTCTGCAGCTAGGAAATGTCATTTCCTCAAAAAAAACTCATCGTGCCCACAGAATCTCACAGAAATTTCATTTGACAGTCCAGAAAAAATATAGAAAATAAGCTGGAGTACAAATACGAGGAAAAAAGTGACGCTTGAGCTGCCTGATATCCTGTCATGATATATTAAATGTAATGTAAGGGTTTTACAAATAAGAACAAGAGTTCTTACTGATGGTATAAGCCTCTCTCCAGACTGCTCTACTGAATAATGTAGTATAAAACCACCCAAATTCAAGGTTGGCCAAAAGCAGGCAGTGGACAGTCCGCTAGACCATGAGGCGTACTGGCCTGCCCCCCAGCTATAACACACACTGCCCTGCCTGACAGTATCAAGAAAGATTCAGCTCAGGACAAGTTACAGCAAGGCAGGAATTAAAAGAAGTCTTATTCTTTTTAGTAAAATCTTGGTTTTATTAAAGTACCAGTGAACAATCACCTACACAAGTCCAGGTTGTGTAGGTGATTGTGTGTATACAGCGGTGGTTGAATAAGGATGGAAAGAATGACATTGTCAGGCTGGATAACATTAGTCATTGGTGCTGTAATAGTTCCTAGACACTTAACAATGAGCCAGTGTAAATACTTTCTTAACCCAGAGCAAAGAGCTTTCCTTATCTAGACCACATGCCTGCCATCCAGCTACATGTCAGAAAAATCTCTTGCCTTCATTGTTGCTGAATGAAGTTTCAACAGTGGATAATTCCTCCCTGAACATAGAAATATTTAGATAGAAAAGATGGAAAACAATAGCTAGCACTCCTGTAAGCTTTGTATCACCAAACCATCAAAAACTGAAAATCAAAACTGTCCATGTGTCAGGAATCATAACCAACCTCCTGACTGAGGTAAAACCATGGTGCTGGACCTTTAATGGGCAGTTCACGCTAAAATCTTAACAACGTGGGAGACCACAGATGTAACAACAGATTTAACACATTTTTTACACTTGGTTTTGGAAGATAATCGGCTCAGACCAGCTTCAAATCAGCAAATTATGTTCAGACCATTAGGTCTGTAAATGGCAGTACTTTTTAAATTGTTTTATTCATGACAAACCTTGTACCTCCATGGCAGTGCATTGAAGCCTCATGTAAACAGTCCAACAGGAATAAGATGACGATTACTCCATGTCTTTGTTTGTTGCTTAAAATCTTTTCTCTCTATCATTTTTCAAACTCAGTCGTTTCTGATGAACTTTCGTGTCAGACTCTGGATTGGTCTGTCTGATCTGGAAACAGAACGGGAGTGGAAGTGGGTGGATGGATCAAGTCTGTGCTACTCGTAAGAAACTGACTTTTAATGTGACCATCTTTCTGTGACTCAAAATTACAGTAACTCAACACTTCTGAATGACATGCTGGCATCTCTGTTTTGCTGTGCTGGTGGAGCTAACTCATGTAAAAAGGAGTAAGAAGTAAGACTATCTTTGCTTTAGACAAATTTTAAATATTTTCTGTATCATGAACCACACGCCAATTCCAGTAAACCTGCCCATTCAATGACATGCCCCCTAGGCCATTCACATACAAAATGTTTTGGTTGATTTTCTATTATTTATATTTTATTTATAATATTTAACTCTGATGTTTCTAACTCTGTAAGAAATCATCCTGCTCCCTCCTCATGTTTTTAGCTCCTTCTGTTACTAAATGAAATGGAAAAAATGTTTTGTTTTGTTTTTTCATTTTGTCAGCTAATTCGACATGCCATAATATACAATGAATACTAAATGCTATGAAGTTGTTTTGTCATATGATTTAATTATGAATAGGTACTGGGCAAAAGGTCAGCCTAATGATTATGGTGGAGGAGAAGACTGTGGAGAATTGAGACCAGAAAAAGATGGATGGAATGATGCGCCTTGTTCTGATGGTCGGCCTTGGATTTGTGAAAAGAAGACTCCAGTCCATCCAGCTGGGATATAAACCACATTTTTTCTTGTCCTCTTACATTAAAAAAGAAGAAAGCAAAGAACACATATTTTGCCTAATTCAAATGACATGAATGATTTTACTGTGACAAATTGTCTTGAGAAAATAAAATAGTCTGGCTTGGGTGGATATTTCCGTTTAGAATATATTGCTGTCTCTCATAAGTAAATAAAGTTTATGAGATGTTTTTGTCAGGAGTATAACTGTGAAGACAATCAGCATTAATTTGTAAGAGCTTGAGATGGTAGAGGAAGCAGCCTGTTATATTTGCCTGTATTCCTGTAAAATAAATAAATGCATCAATAAATAAACATTTTCAAAAAATAACCTCAGCTAGCAAGAGTTGTTGTACTGCTTGATTTTGTGAAAAGCTGATTCTTGACTGAATTATGTGAAGTTGTGAAGTTTAGGGTCCCTGGTTGTTCGTTGTCTTATGATGCACAGTGAAGAGTGTTTTACTGAGTCTGAGGCTGTCCCTGGTCCTGCTGACTAGGAGGATTTAACCACTGAAATCTTTTCTCTTAAACAGCTTCAAAGTTCGGAAAATAAAACATTTATTTTAACATTGTTCAGCAATGTTGCATACATATTCAGATTCAGGCTTAGTGTGTTATTTCAACCATATATCCTGATAAAAGTGCATACAACTGAATGAAATTACATTTCTCTCAGGATCAAGGTGCAAAACGTTCCTTAAAATCATATAAATACATTTAGAAAAAAAAGAACATAAAACCTTTCAGTGGATGTGCTGGTTGAACTGCTTCATCGAAGCTACATCATGTTTTTACTGAGCAAAGATCTGAGAATTGTCAGAGTCACAACACCTGAACAAGTTAGAAGAAACTGGTTGAAGTGTGATCCACTTATCAAATATAGAATATAAACTATAGAATGAGAGACTGAGGAAACAAGGCTGAGCATAATAAAATAAAATAGTTTAATGAAGGAATAAAAACAGAAAAAAGGAACTCAAGTCTTTTCACTGAAACATCCCCAGGTAACTTATTGTACCAGCAACCAGGGCCAGGTTACTGTGCATATTTAGAAAAATAGAAATGTGAGATGGCAGAGAATTTGGCTGCCAGGCTGGGGAACAACAATACAGGTGCATGTTTCATTTTGGAGTCCAGGGAGTGTCTGTCAGCTCTGATACTGCTGACACAACAGGCCTTTGAATGAGACCACCAAACAAAAGTGCTCTGTGATAAAGCTGGTGCAATCGACACCAACAAATAAACTATTTACAAAATGTACACTATTTACACTATTTACACATCCCCAGGCAGCCAGTACCGCCAGACGCAGAGGACTGCTGCCTCAAGCCAAGGCGCCAGACACAACCAGGGCTTGCCGACCTCGCAAGACGCTAAGGAACGGAGGGATGGAGAGGACGGTCAGATCAGCCTGCCAGACGCAAGACTGACAGCCAAGAAAAAAAGAAAGAAAGAAAGAAAGAAAGAAAGAAATCAATCAACCAACTAACAATAAATAAAGAAAGAAATAAATCAATTGCCAATAATTAAAGGAATCAATCAAGCAGGAGATCAAAAAAGAAAGAAAGAAAGAAAATCAACACGGTGTGCTGAGACGATATGGACTTAAGTCCTCTTGGGCCGGAACAGGCCGCAGAGCCAAGAGAAGAACTTCTTCTTTGAACTCTTCTGTGGTGACTATCAAAACAGAAAATTAGTCACCTGCAGCATGGGTTTTAGGGAGTTTTAACGCGTATCTATTTCCAGTAATAAAAAGAAGGTTCAAACAAACTTGCCTTTGATCCGTTCCCTTTATTGAAGTGGTTGAATATTGTAGATGACAGATAACAGCTTGATCATATTGATGAGGATGAATTGTTGGTGGAATCAGTTACAAAATAAAGAGAAAAAACTCAAATTCTCCAAAATTGCTATCACGGTAAAAAACTGTGTGCCTTTCACCCATGTGCTCCATTTTCCACTAATTCACCAACACCTGTGGCCCTTACTTGAACCCACCTCACCTGTGACCCACGGCCTCTCACTTCCTGTGCAGGCAAGAAAGCTGTTGCCATCAAGGGGCCAACACAATCAATAGAACCAAATAACATAAACAAACAAGACTTAATGGCTCTAACACTTCTTTCTTTGCTCTGTTCCAGCAACCTGTCAAAAAAATAAAACAACAACAAAAGGTTAGATCTAATTTGTACCTGGACTGTGTCTCCTCTTGTCCTCTTCTACTAATAAACTGATGTTTTTGATTTCTCATCACAACAATACATCTGCAGTGATTAAAATTAGAGTTTACACAGCACCACAGACGAGGAGTTTAGTTTTACACATGATAAAACTTTAAAGGCTACAGCTAACACAAACCATGTGATCATGAACTGTAAATTATGAGCTTGAGAAAAAATCCTGCCTCAACCCAACTTCATGTAAATAAATACACAGACACATTTTGAAATATGTTGTTATACAGTTTCTGTGAGAAGCTCCATATCCTCTCAGTTTGCATGCTAATTTGCAGGGCAGCTCACCTCCTCAGCTGCATAGATAATAGAATAGCGCTGATGATTTTTTTTTTTTTTTTTTTTAATTCTCGTGCCACCCCCCACGTGACATGAAAAAAATGCCCGCTTCGCCCACGTCAAAAACCGCTACTGCCTCTCTGCTCAGCCAGAGAAAAAATAAGGTGCGCACATCCAAAAACCACTTTGGCCAGGTGCTGGAATCAACAAGATAAAGAAGAAGATAAAGATCCTGCACACTGTAGTTCCCATTCAGAAAAATTTATTAAGACAAGTGCAAAAACGTGACATTTCGAGCCAAAATGCTCTTCCTCAGACTCTAACTCTAATTTAGAGTCTGAGATTAGAGATTCTCTGGTTGCAGCTGCCAAACGCCGCAAGGCATGCTGGGAAAAAAATCGCCGACTGTGTCAATGCATAAGTTAGTGCAATTATAATATTACTTCCCCACCATGACGGCACGAGTAGATCTGACTACAGAAGCATTTGTATGTTCCATAAATGTATGTGTTTATGAAATTTTTCATTATGGCATTTGCAATGCCATTTGGCTCGTTTCCAAATGGCTCTACTCAGGTGGAGGCCATGGATGATGAGGAGACGCTGTCTGCAGGCTTGGAAAGACTACTACTCGTTGCTGGTACACTGTAGTCCATAATTAACAGTTATATGCCATTCACCCTGTTTTAACATAGATCCAGTGTGGACACTTGGCAGTTGCTGATGTATCTTTCATTTCTCACTAATGGTGGTGGTCTGCACATGGGACTAATGGGTGTCCTCAAGTGCTCGCTATCTTAAAATGAATTAGCTGCTATGATGTTTATTTCACAGGAAGAGGGAAATCCTCCAGACCCTGAGCCGGTGGCCTCCACCTCCAGACAGTCCACCAGGAAACAATCACAAATTGTAATTAACTTAAATTTAATGAGGATAGTGAGTGTGACATTGGCATTATTCTAAAGCCAGCCATGTAAAGGAGCAATGCTTATATGGTGAAGCAACTGCATTATGTATTCAATTTGTTTCAGGTTGGAGCAGACAGTGTGAGATCTCTGTACAAAAGGAAATTGGAAGTGTTGCAGCAAAGTCATTGGGCATTGAATTAAAAAAACTGAAAATCAAAAAGCTCAGACTTGAGGTGGAAAAATTAGAACACAAGAAGAAGGTAATTCAGTGATTTATTTTCCTTCCTGATTGTGGTGATGTTGTGCAGAACCACACATGCAGAAATGATCCTGCATGCCCAGTCTGGGGCCACCCTCAGGCCATGGAGGCATGTAAACCGTGCCTTGATGACCCCAAAGGTCATCTCTATCCTGACCCTGGTTTTGGCATGGGCCACATTGAACCTCATTTGTGGATCAGGATAGGGGGTCATAAGATAAGGCAGGCATGCATAGCCCCTGTCTCCAAGGAGCAAGCCTACTACTGAAAAAGGTATTGTGTGGGCGTGTTTATACATTTGGACAGTTTAATTTAAAATGACTGACATAAAATAATATTGTAAGATGAATTCTACCTGAATGTTGAGACTGTGAAAGGACTTCCTATTCACAAAGTCAGCCTCATTCTCACCCAGATGGGCGGAGATGGGGATGTGGGTGCAGTCAATGGCACCCAGCACCCTGGGGAACCCTGTGAAAGGAATGTGCTGCATTTAATATACAACGGCAAACATCATAGGGCTTAGTCTACATTATGCAAATTACACATCAACCTAGCTTACCTGCGATGTCATAAAAGCCCTCTTTGATGCACTGCGTGGGCAGGTGGCCAGGAAACACCACGAATGCATCGACAAGCTCAGTCAGGGCCCCCGCGACTTTGTGAATAGCTCTACAGACAGTGTTTTTCCCGAGGTTTTCGGCATCGCCAACAGAATACATAAAAGTACCTATGAATAAATGAATGAATGATTTAGTTCAACAAATAATGGATTAATGGCATTTTATCTGTGACTTGCTTGCGACCCATCCAATCAGGGATTTACAGACATCATACTCATTGCAAACATCAATAAGAAATAAATTACCTGTGGCAAAAACCTCAGTGCAATGCACACTGTCTGCGGGACTGTCAGCGCTCAGTTGCGGTGCGTTACATTACTAACGTACGGCTCCAGCAGCTGACAGATGTATCTTAGTCCCTCTCCCGAAAACCTGTACCTCTCGTACAAACACTGTTCAGGGAACTGGAAAGGATTACAACGACCCCGAAATATTTTCTCGCACCTGAGCGCTCTTCGCACGAGTTGTGCACCAAGATCCACCGGGTTCTCATCAAATGGACAGGCCATTTTCCAAGAGAATTGATTGGTCAGTAGGTGGGGCTTTTATACCTGCTGAGCTCTTATCCTGAACTTAACCTGCTCCGGAGCAGGTTAGGTGTTCAGCGTATGTTACCACGGCAACGTAGCCCAACAGGAAGTAATCCACCTTTATGGTACAGAAAAGCCAGGGTTAAGCCTGAAGTTAGCTCGCTAAGCCGAAATCCAGCTTTATGGTACAGGCCTCTGGTCGTTTTCTATTCTTACCCCTCCCTCCCCCCGAGAGCGAGACCCTCCCAGACGGTAACGGCTGCTACCGGCGCCCGGTATAATATAGAAATATTTTATGTAATATAAAAATACTTTTTATATGGACAAAATCTTGTTTGAATTAAAAAGCTGGCACCAGGTGGGCCGGCCGCGCCGCGGCACCAGTCAGGTCTGCCAGATCTGACAGGTGAGCGCGCACACATACTGCCATGTATACCTTTCATTATAAATCAACTTTTGTTTATACGCGGCTGCAGCAGCACAACGGACAATGACACAGATAACATGGCTGATTATTGACTGCGCAATGCGCTCGTTTTTGCGGTCGTGCCGCCCCCCATGTGACATGAAAAAATGTCACCCCAAAAAACTAAACTGTACATTCCAAGTGTTTAGTGTGAGGGGATCCCAGTTAAAATATGATCATTTTGCGGGTCACAGCCTGAATTTTTTGGGAACCCCTGCTATACAGCCTGGATAAAATTACATTTTATTCAATAAAGCAAGTTTTGCAGCTTTAACATATGAGAATATCAAGGTAGCTAAGGTTACAATAAACAAATAAATGTCAAGTCATTGCATTGTTAAATTCTAATCTACTTAATCTTATTTCATTCTAGTCATGTGATGGTTGCACTATGGACACGTTTGTCTCAGAGACCCTGACTGCATGGCAACTGGAGAACTTGATCGAGACATTTAGAGGTAAATTATTATTGTTATCATTATTATTACTATTATTATGACAGGTTATATTGCAAGTAACTATTGTCTGATTTACAGGTGGGGACCAACATGGTGGAGTCCCTACAAACGGCAGAGACTCAACCGTTCCCACACGTTTTGTGTCTTGGTGATGAAACGACGACGAGCCAGGCCTTCACCATTGTCTCACAGAGCGCCATTGAAGCGGACACTTTGCTGGGTGCAGTAGACCTTTGTTTTTAGGCTTTCTTTGTTTTTTCCTTGTTTTTGACCTGAATTACACAAAGCAGTGACATGTTTAAATAACTTATTTTCATTGTGATCCAGTATGCTTGTTTTGTTTGTGTCATGCTCTGTTACGGTTTGTCTCCATCACGTTGGAATGGTGAAATAGAGGATGTTTGGCAAGAAGCAATGACATGACATGACATGGCTGATGTGTTAAAAAATAATTGCATGGTTGATGTGTTAAAAAATAATTGCATGGTTGATGTGTTAAAAAAAAAAATAGCAATAAATGCATTATTTTAGAACTGTTAATAATAATAAATGCATTTTATATATACATTTATGGGGTGATTCATTGCGTCATTATTATTATTATTATTATCATTATTATTATTGTTATTATCATTGTATAACCCACCAATATAGTTAATTTCAGTTACTAGCTTGGGTCAAATGAATAACCCAGTGCATAGATTATATATAACCCAGTGATGTAGTTATTTTAATTCCTAGCTTGGGTCAAATGAACAACCTGGTGTAGGGTTTGTATTTAACCCAGTGATATAGTTAATTATAATCACTACATTGGGTGAAATGAACAACCCAGCACATGGGTTAAAAGAACCCAACGTGTGTTCTGTCGTATAGTGACTCAGGCGCTGGGTTATGGTTGGGTTATTTAATAACCCAGCACTTAAAGTTAATGATGTTTTCCTAAATAACCACCTGTAACAATCGAGCCTAATTCTTGTAAGTACTACATTTAATGTAAAAAGTAAAAATATAGGAAGTATTTCAAAATCACAATAGATAACTGAATTTCCTGTAAGACCAAGAAATCCCACAGAACTGCCTGTTTTTTTTGTTTGTTTGTTTTTTTTTAATCAGCACTCCACCCAATTCAGTGGAAGCTATGAAGTTGCGCAAGCCACAAAATTTATTATATAAATGAGAAAACACAGCTAAGAAATTACCATTTCTTCTGCACTTGGACGCCGTACTTCATCTGTGCCGCATAAAAACAGAGCCAACAGAGCAGTGACCAAAGGTGAGTTTCTGAATGGTTTATTTAATAAAAGCCTCACCTTGCTTTATGCCAGGTTATTATCTGAATAATTACACAGTACATACTGTAAAATGAAAAATAACAGAAATAAAATTCCTGCCTGATATGTAACTTTTTATTTTTTATTCATTCATTCATTCATTTAGCTTAGCGGCTTCTTGGTTGCTTTAACAACAATTCAAATTCAATTGTTTTTCCTCAGGTTTTAATAAGCTTTTAAAATGCAGGATTTTTTTTTTTTTTTTTAACTTCTGTGATCCAACAGGCAAACGGGTGAGAAGCTGCATAATTCAGCAACAACAAAAATGGAGTTTAAAAGAAGAGAGCAGCATGCAGGTATTGATCCATGCATCAACACAAACACACACAAATGTACACACAAAGAATTTTCATGTAAGAGATTACACAACAATTTTCATGCAAGAGATTACACAACCAACTGCAAGGATACTTTGGTTTGTTTTCTAGGTGACCACAGACGTGCTGCTGCAGTGTGTCTGGGGCTGCTGTTTCTTCTCCTCCTGGTGACTCTTGGTGGTGAGCTGGACGTTTCTTGTTCAGTCAACTGTTGAACTAAGTTTGTGGTGCCATGATTACTAGCATTGATTTAAAGCAGTGTTTCCCAACCTTTTTTGTCTTGTGTACCTGTCTGTCTGGCTAGCTGTCTGGCACGATTGTACATCTCTCTCTGAACTCTTATGCTCCTTTGAAATTTGCCATTAAGTGCTGAGCCCTCAGCATGTTCATAGGTTTTAAATAATGCTATTAAAAGCAATAATCCTAATTTCTTTACTCACTGTTCTATTTCCACTACAGTCCATCAAAGTAGCTTTACAAGAACTAGAAACTCAAAATAAGCTCTAAAACTACAGGAAATACCTTGAATAATCCAACTACATTAAACTATTCTTCAAAAAAATTTATTGTAGTGTCAACAAAAACAAAGCAAGATATGGCATCAAATAGTGACATACTATATATGTTTGAGCTGTACACTGTCCCTTTTAGAGCAAATAAGAAAATGAAAGGAAACTATGCCACAAAATAATGCAGTTTAAAATGCAAAAAATAGATATCTATCTAGAGACAAACTCAAAATATCAGTAAAATATGAACTATTTCTGACATTAATATCCTGACAGACTGTTTGAAGGAATAAAAAGCTCAGTATCTGCTCCTCCTGTGGTCTGTCCTCTCTCTCCCTCACTGCCCTGCACTCGCTTCAGCTTGTAAACAATCATTAGCTATTAGCTTAAACAGTGAGCTGAAAGAGGCAGGTTTTGGACCAAGCAGGGGAAAATATCGCTTTTCATATTACAGCCTTGTGCTTGGTGAACAAGCGGTGTGATAAATGACTCACTGGCTTTCACTTGAGGAGGTTTTCTTGATAGTTATCACTAGGCTGCTGCCTCTCAGGCTGACGGACTGAAAGTTACCGAGCTGCCGCTCTGCTGGCAGCAGGATGCGGACCAAACCACTGTGAGGCATGGGGGGGTCATAACTTTTAAACACTTAAAACCCCACTATGCATTGCACTTTCATTGAATACTACTATATTATTCAAAATTTATGGATGGAGGGGTCTTGTCCCCCCCGACACCCCCGGGATTTCCGCCTATGTTTTCACGTACCCCCTGCAATGTGCTCGCGTACCCCTAGGGGTACGCGTACCCCCGGTTGGGGAAAACTGATTTAAAGTACACTACACCTTTGTTATTTTACAAATAACAGAGAGATTCAGGCCGGGTCCAACAACCCGACTGAAAACAAACATCAGCTGCAAATGAAGATTGACAGGCAGGAAGAGGAGAAAAAAGGCATGATCAATAGAATAAAGAAGATAAAGAATGTTTTTTAAATTCTCTGCAATGCCCTGGGTCATATAAATTATTGATTTTAAGTGTATATTAAACCTCATGAGCATTTTATGAGCAAAAAAAAATGTCTTTTTTCTCTAGAGATGATGTCACACATATGCCCAGATGGATGGACCTACTTCAGCGGCAGCTGTTACTTCATGTCTTCAGAACGTAAAAACTGGTTTGAGAGCAGGCAGGACTGTCTGAGGAGAGGAGCTGACCTGGTGATCATCAACAGCAGAGAAGAAAACGTGAGGGGCTTGGAAAGTTTACATTTTATTTACACATTAATATCTAAGGCTAAATATGTTTCTGCAGCTAGGAAATGCGTCCGTTTCCTCAAAAAAACTCATCGTTCCCACAGAATCTCACAGAAATTTCATTTGACAGTCCAGAAAAAATAAATAGAATAAGCTGCAGTACAAATACAAGGCAAAAAAGTGACGCTTGAGCTGCCTGATATCCTGTCATGATATATTAAATGTAATGTAAGGGTTTTACAAATAGGAACAAGAGTTCTTACTTATGGTATAAGCCTCTCTCCAGACTGCTCCACTGAATAATGTAGTATAAAACCATCCAAATTCAAGGTTGGCCAAAAGCAGGCAGTGGATCGTCTGCTAGACCATGAGGTGTACTGGCCTGCCCCCCAGCTATAACACACACTGCCCTGCCTGACAGTATCAAAAAAGATTCAGCTCAGGACAAGTTACAGCAAGGCAGGAATTAAAAGTCTTATTCTTTTTAGTAAAATCTTGCTTTTATTAAAGTACCAGTGAACAATCACCTACACAGCTCCAGGTTGTGTAGGTGATTGTGTGTATACAGCGGTGGTTGAATAAGGATGGCATTGTCAGGCTGGATGACATTAGTCATTGGTGCTGTAATAGTTCCTAGACACTTAACAATGAGCCAGTGTAAATACTTTCTTAACCCAGAGCTAAGAGCTTTCCTTATCTAGACCACATGCCTGCCATCCAGCTACGTGCCAGAAAAATCTCTTGCCTTCATTGTTGCTGAATGAAGTTCCAACAGTGGATAATTCCTCCCTGAAGATAGAAATACTTAGGTACAAAAGATGGAAAACTATAGCTAGCACTCCTGTAAGCTTTGTATCACCAAACCATCAAAAACTGAAAATCAAAACTGTCCCTGTGTCAGGAATCATAACCAACCTCCTGACTGAGGTAAAACCATGGTGCTGGACCTTTAATGGGCGGTTCACACTAAAATCTTAACAACGTGGGAGACCACAGACATAACAACAGATTTAACACATTTTTTACACTTGGTTTTGGAAGATAATCGGCTCAGTCCAGCCTCAAATCAGCAAATTATGTTCAGACCATTTGTTCTGTAAATGGCAGTACTTTTTAATTGTTGTATTCATGACAAAGCTTGTACCTCCATGGCAGTGCATTGAAGCCTCATGTAAACAGTCCAACAGGAATAAGATGACGATTACTCCATGTAGGGAAAAAAAGTCATTGTTTTTGTTTGTTGCTTAAAATCTTTTCTCTGTATGATTTTTCAAACCCAGTCGTTTCTGAAGAACTCTGGTCTCACAGCCTGGGTTGGTCTGTCTGATCTGGAAACAGAAGGGGAGTGGAAGTGGGTGGATGGATCAAGTCTGAGCTACAAGTAAGAAACTGACTTTTAATGTGACCATCTTTCTGTGACCCAAAATTACAGTAAATCAACACTTTTGAATGACATGCTGGCATCTCTGTTTTGCTGTGCTGGTGGAGCTAACTCATGTAAAAAGGACTAAGAAGTAAGACTATCTTTGCTTTAGACAAATTTTAAATATTTTCTGTATCATGAACCACACGCCAATTCCAGTAAACCTGCCCATTCAATGACATGCCCCCTAGGCCATTCACATACAAAATGTTTTTGGTTGATTTTCTATTATTTATAATGTATTTTATTTATAATATTTAACTCTGATGTTTCTAACTCTGTAAGAATTCATCCTGTTTTTAGCTCTTTCTGTTACTAAATGAAATGGAAAAAATGTTTTTTGTTGTTTTTTTTTTTTTGTTTTTTTTGTCAGCTAATTCGACATGCCATAATATACAACTACTTAACACTAAATGCTATGAAGTTGTTTTGTCATATGATTTAATCATGAATAGGTACTGGGCAAAAGGTCAGCCTGATGATTATGGTGGAGAAGACTGTGGAGAAGTGAGACCAACACGAGATGGATGGAATGATCTTCCTTGTTCTGAGAGGCTGCAGTGGATTTGTGAAAAGAGGATTCCAGTCCATCCACCTTGGATATGAACAACATTTTTTCTTGTCCTCTTACATTAAAAAAGAAGGAAGCAAAGAACACATATTTTGCCTAAATCAAACGACATGAATGATTTTACTGCGACAGATTGTCTTGAGAAAATAAAATAGTCTGGCTTGGGTGGATATTTCTGTTTAGAATACATTGCTGTCTCTCTTAAGTAAATAAAGTTTAGGAAAGGTTTTTGTCAGGAGTATAACTGTGACGACAATCAGCATTAATTTGTAAGAGTTTGAGATGGTAGAGAAAGCAGCCTGTTATATTTGCCTGTTTTCCTATAAAATAAATAAATGCATCAATAAATTAACATTTTCAAAAAATAGCCTCAGCTAGCAAGAGTTGTTGTACTGCTTGATTTTGTGAAAAGCTTATTCTTGACTGAATTATGTGAAGTTGTGAAGTTTAGGGTCCCTGGTTGTTGTTAGTTGTCTTATGATGCACAGTGAAGAGTGTTTTACTGAGTCTGAGGCTGTCCCTGGTCCTGCTCCCCCTGCTGGCCATGCTGACTCCTGCACCTTCCACAACCATTAGTTTTGCTGCAGAAATGCATTCATGCACTTGGTTCTCTGTCTTAGTCCCACTAATGTTCTCCCACTCCCTCCCCCATTTTCTGTGTGTGTGTGTCACATTTCTATATGCATGCCCTGTGTTACCCCTTAGCCTGTATTAATCTACAGGCTAAGCTTGAAAATTTATATCTAAAAAAAAAAGCACAAGGTGCATATGTTAGATCATGTGCAAAGTGGATAGAAGAAGGGGAAAGCTTATGTCTTGTACCAATTTGCTTTCATATTCTCTTTGTTGTTTGCATTTAAATTTGCTAAAATTTATTGAGAATTCCCTTACTTTAAATTTCAAGAATTCCCATTTACTACTGTAATTAATTATACTCCTATCTCTTTTGATTTTTTGTACTAAGTTTTTAATTGATTTAACATATACATTACTCACAAAAAGTTAGGGATATTCGGCTTTCGGGTGAAATTTCAGGATGAACCTAAAATGCATTATAACCTTTACAGGTGAACTTAATGTGACCTTCTGTAAACTTTTGAAAGCACATGTCCAACTGTTCAATGTTTCAGTACTTTTTGCACAAGTTGCTGTTCTCTAACAAGGAGTTTAACGGCAAAATTCACAACAGGTGTTTGATGCTCCAGCTCATCGAGGTCATATCATTAGGGAACGGCTGCTGGAGACTGGGGTACCTCAAATGGAGTGGCCTGCATTTTCTCAGACCTGAATCCCATAGAAAACCTATGGGATCAGCTGAGTCGCCGTGTAGAGGCTCGGAGCTCTGTACCCCAGAACCTCAATGTCCTGAGGGCCGCCCTTCAAGAAGAGTGGGATGCCATGCCTCAGCAGACAATATGTCGACTTGTGAACAGCATGAGACGTCGTTGTCAAGCTGTAATTGATGCTCAAGGGCACATGACAAGTTATTGACACTGACATTTTTTGTTGTGGTATATCCACCACTGTTGTTGGCTTTTGTTTCAAGAAATTGTTTGAGATGAGGAAATCAACAGTGCATGCTTCTACTTAAATGCCCTACTTTCATGATATAATATCACTGTAGCGTGAACATTTTACATTTTCCATAAATTTCACCCGAAAGCCAAATATCCCTAACTTTTTGTGAGTAGTGTATTTCATCTCTTAGAAGGTCAGCATTAAATTTCCAATAATCTTTTTTTATACCTAGTTCTACTTTCTGGATTCAAAGTAAGAGAAATTAAACAATGATCAGTTAAGGGAGCACTGGAAATTGAGACATCTGACACATATTTTACAAATTCAAGTGTTGCTAACCATAAGTCTATTCTAGATTTACTACTGCTATTTGGTTTCACCCGCGAAAATTGACCAACATTTGGATTTCTGTCTCTCCAAACATCTATTAGAGCAATGGCATTAATAAAATCAAATAAGGTGGTGTTATACTGGACAGAATTGTATCTGGAAGGGCATCTGTCCTGCCATTCATCAGGTGTTAAGTTTAAGTCCCCACCAATCAAAATCAGTTCAGTATGATAGATTTCCTTGTATTCAGAGATAACATCTGTCACTTTCAACAATAATAATTTGTTCTGATTATTGTTGTTATATCCGTACACATTTATCAAAATAACAACAGTGCCTTCAACATTTAACACAACTGCAAGCCAATGACCATCTTCATCATTTTTGAAAGTGGTTACCTTCCCTGGGCATCTGTTGAAACATATGGCTACACCACCAGATCGATTAGAGCCATGGCTGAAAAGGATTTTCTTTCCCCACTGGTTTGACCAGACGGTGGCATCAGCGTCACATGAATGAGTTTCTTGTAATAAAGTGCAATGGGTTTTCTGCCCTTTACAAAATAGAAAAATAGCCTTCCTCTTCACATTGTCTCTGAGACATCTTGCGTTTAATGAAACAAAAGACAACTTTGAGTTTAACATCAATAAAATAAAATAAAAAAAAGCTGCTAAGGAACACAGCAATAACAACTTTACTTGAAAGAGAAAAGTGAACGTTCCTCCTATGTCAGCTAGAAAAAACTAAAGGACCAAACCCCCACTTTTAATCTTGAGTTTTCTGTTGTCCTTCCATGTCTCTAGATATTTACCTTTATGGCTCACTTTTTAGCATAGATGCGCCGTCCATTGATGAATCCAAACGATCTGCGGAAATACGCCTTGTCACCAGCCTTCCTTGCTTGTTCGATCTGCGGCCAAAGTCTCTCTCTCTCCATCTTGTCATCCTTGGTCAAATCCTCGGAGAAACGGATCCCTGCGTCCGCGCACACCTGCGACTTTTTGGTCAGCTTCCAGATGCCATCTCTGTGTTGCCTTTTGACGAACTGTACAATCACCTGGCGGGTCCTGTTTGCCTCTTTCTTCCCCAGCCGATGCACAGTGTCCACTTATTCATCCATTTTCTGGGACCATTCAGGGGCGATTTCTCCAAGTAATCGAATCACATCTTGCCTGATATTTTCTTCCATCTTCTCCTTCATTCCTTTAATTCTCAGATTCCACCGTCGTTTGTAGCAGTCCTGCTCTTTGGACCTCTCTTTGAGCTCGTCGACTTCTTTCCGTAGGGTGGACACTCGAGTTTCCAAAACATTGATCTGCTCCTTGCATTCCTTCACCCCCGCCGCGTTGTATTTGATAGCCTTTGTCAGATTAGCAATCATCACAGTGTTTTGTGTCAACTTCGTGTCAATCTCCTCCATCTTTTTCTATTGTTGTCAAATCTGGTGTGAAGTGCTTGAATAGCCGCTAACAGCTCAGCAGAAGATGGAAGTTGCCGGGCTATTTTTCGAACAGGACCTTTGTTCGGAGTAACTGGCGGGGAATCACTTAAGTCGTCGAAGCCTCTTTTCTCACCGCCAGCAGCAGACTCAACCGCCATCATGTAATCGTGGTCGGACAGAGACGAGTCTCCACAGCTCTCCCCGGAGTCCTCCGGTGCTTTTAGTTCAGTCTCTTGCTTTTTTTTTTTTTTTTGTTCCTCAGACATGGTCAGACTGTCACGTTTAACTTTCAAGTGGGGGTAAAGTAGACCAAAAACTTACTTTTTGGAACTTTAGACGCTACTCTGACAGTATGCGACCGCTCAGTCGGCTATCTTCTCCCATTTTTTTTCGGACCCAAGGTAGTCTGTATTCCATTCATGTTAGTAGCAATAGTCTGGTTTCTCCGACCCAGCATCCACAATGCTAACTAGCCAACATGCTAGCGATTTACTACAGCATTCATAAACAGTCATAAACACTTTACAACTCTGATCAAACTGTCTCTACACACTCTTAACTCACTTAGTGACCAGATTAGATCGTATTAACTAAAGTAGCTCACCTGCAAAAGATGGTGTAAACAGGAATTTTACTGACGTTGCTCTGCAACTACAGAGAAGAAGCGCAAGATCCCGTTTCAGTCTAAACAACGGTCAGAAACGGTGGTGCTGCCACCTGCTGGCTAACATGCCCCACGACACTCTACACCACATTCACGGACAAACAGCTGCTAGACAGTAAACACATGAAAATAATAAACTGGAAATAAAAATAAAATTATTACTGAACTTGAACTTAACTGAAATGCATAAAAATTAAACAGACTTCTGTTTATACATCCCACAATGACAGGTCCAGCTGTCAGCTCCCACTGAGAAAATGTTTCTGCTCACAGAAATGTGAGACGACAACGTCCAGATGTTGGCATGTGACTGGCACTGATGTTCAGACGTACCTGGATGGTCGATCCAAAAGCCTCCATGAGGCCGCTCTGGAGCAGCACAACGGCTCTCCTGATGTTACATGGAGGAGGAGGGAGGCTGGTATCCACGGCGATGCCAGGAACTCTCCTCAGAGTCTCCAGAGTGACAGTGGTCATCTGGAGGAGAAGAAGAGGAGGACAGAGGAGAGAAGATCAAAATAAAGAGGAGAGGAAGAGAGTGGACTGGGGCAGGGTGGAGGAAGAATCAAAGAACAGAAAAGAGTTGAATAAAAGAACAAAGAAAAAAATGTACAAGAAAAGAGGAGAGGATAGGGAGAGGCAGTGGCGTCGTTAGGCCTATTTTAGGGGGGCTGAAGCCCCCCTAAAATTTTCTTAAGCCCCCCCAAATAATTTGGTGGGGTTTTTATATTATTTATTATTATTATTATTTATTTATTATTTTAAAAAATTATATATATATATATATATATATATATATATATATATATATATATATATATATATATATATATAATTTTTTTTTTTTTTTTTTTTTTTTACAAAAACGTGCAGACAAAATCAATATAAAGACACAACAATATGAATTTAAATAAGTAATAATATAACCTGTCATTATTCACTTAAATATGATCATAAATCTGTTGGTTTCCCTTCACTTCACAGTGTAAGGTGGAGAGCGCCGTCAGTGCTTTGTTATCCAGTCCGTTCCACTTGTTCATATAGACAACACCCACATTACTGAAAATCCAGTCCACGTTTTCACTGCTACCTTACACCCCCGCCGGCACACAGCCGACTGAGAGCAGCGTTAGGACAACATGAAGCAGGGATATACCGTATTTCACCAATTAATCGCCTGGGCGTTTAATACGCAAAATCAACTTGGACCCCGGGCGTTTAAAAGAACCAGGCGGCTATTCGCTGCAGGCCTTTATTTATTTTTGCACAGACCTGCACCAGGCCATTATTGTGATGACAGTTACTGTCCAACATATTTACAGTCGGTCGATTTAAGATTACGGTACACCCTTTTTTTCTAACGTTAGCTAGCTCTCTTATTTTGACAGAAAACGGAAGCGCCGCACAGTTATTGTGCGGCTAACTGTTTACTGCTGCAAAAATAAGGTGAATAGCCTTATTTTGGGTTACCTCATTATGATGCAAATAATCGCCCCGGCGGTTATTCGGGTGGGCGTTTAATACGCAAAATGGGTGCAGACCCTAGGCGTTTATAAGAACCCGGCGGCTATTTGCGGCCGGGCGATTAATTGGTGAAATATGGTACACAAGTTTTTCAAGAAAGTAAGTCGTTATCACTGCTGGTAGTAACAGTTAGCTACAGCCTCCAGCTAACAGCAGAAAGCTCTATATAATTTATCAACTAGGTGCTCCCCATTTTAATAAATAAAAACCTGGCCTGCATAGTGAATTAAATTGTTGGCATGATGTTGATTTCTGTCACTTGTTTTAGCTCTGAATAAAGGGAGCGGAGCTCCTTGATGTATCACAAATATCAGTACATAATAATGATATACTAATAATAATATCCAGACGTGGCACAATACATATCGATAATGTCCCGATGGAAAATAGATTAGTATGTCTACCTGACATGCAGGAGACTGGCGGTTTGATTCCCGGTCAGGACAACAAGGTGTTACTACTTTATTACCTAATTTTGTTGTTGACAAAAACAATAAAGTGATTCTTATTATTCTGCCTGTCATTGGCTAGATGGAACACACAGTGGCATTGAAGGTTTCCTAATTCTCCATTCTCCATAAAATCTCCATTGTGTTTGACTGATTGATCTTTATTATTATTGTATCACAATACAACGAAATTTTGTTTGGAGAAATCCAGTCCAGATAGCAGCAATAATAAATAAATAAAGTGCCATAAACATAACATTTAATGACAGATCTCTTGTAATGCACTTTGTAACTGCACTAATTGAGAGTGCCCCTTCTTGTTATTTAAGCACTTGTTAATTATTCACACTGGATTTCAGTTAGAAATCCAGTGTGACACATACCACCTATCTCTCATTCTTCCCAAAATGAAATGATAAGTAGTTTCTCACAAGAAATCATAGAGCACATTGTGAAAGAATTGAAACAGGCCAGGATGTACTCTGTCATTGAGTAGGTTAATGTGAAAAATAAGGCATTTTTAAGCCTTGTTCTAACTTTATGGGGAGATACATACACCAACTGATTCAGATTCAGATTTAAACAAGGATTTGTGTGGTATACTTTGTTTGTTGCCAAGACCTTCCTATGTGCAGTTTGGGCTCATTCTCCATTCATGCTGATAGGCACCTGCACTTACTGATCTGAAATAGATGCCTAAAAGGCGTTACCAATATGGCCATTAAGTGAACAGCCTTGGCCTAAAAGGACTTTGATAGAACTACATGAGTGCTTTCAATTCCGGTGAGCCGCATACTAGGCCTATTGACCCTAATTAAGCATACACCCTTAATTGATTATACAGTGACTTGAATGCATTATGTTTTAAGTCTGAATTTTGATATTATAAGTCTCTTAAAAGTCCCCTGAAGCCACTATTTAAGGGGTTGTTTTTCAAAAATTTCTCATGAATATGAAACATTTCAGTCAAGGTGCACCTTATATGACTTATTTAACTTTAGCTTTTATTTAAGAGTCAAGATTAGAAAGTGGAGAGAGCCAAGAGACATATATATGAGCCAAATTAGCCAAATTTAAAGAATAGACTGAAGTAAAAAAACAAACAAACAAACAAACAAACCAAAAAAAAAACAATCTCTTGGTGGCCTAAGACTTTTACACTGTACAGTATCTTTGTTAAATCTGTCCAAAAATGTTAAAAAGCAATTTCTCAGTCTTTGTTTTCTGTCTGTGAAATTTTGTGCTTGCGCGCGTTCACTCACATCCTGTGCATCTCCTGGGGCTAAGCCCCCCCTGTTCTTAAAACCTAGTGACGCCCCTGGGGAGAGGGATAAAGAATGTTCATTAAAAATGGCTGAATCAAAGACGACCAGATGTGTTTAGTGCTACAGATGTTTGAAATCACAAAAATAAAAGATGATGCTGAGATGGATTTGATATTCACATGACTGAATAAATTCACTAGTATTTGTGCCAATAGGAGATGCAGTTGCAGTAGAAATAGCAGAACAGTAGTAAACTCTGTAGTTGTAGAAGTGATAGTATTGCACTGGCGACCGCCCCCCCTGCCGCCCTCCTGGTTGAAAATCGCGCGTTAAAGTGCCTTTGTTTTTTTTTTTTTGTTTGTTTGTTTTTTTTGTTTTGTTTTGTTTTGTTTTTGGGTTGAAAACGCAGCGCTAAAACGCCCTCCTAGTTGAAACTGACACGCTAAATTGCCCTCTTGGTTGAAAATGCTGCACCCCAAGTGCCCTCTGGTTGAAAATGCCACTGCTGCTGTGTATTTGGTCTCAGTAGAGTTGTGATTCATTAGGTTTTTTTGCACCTGTATTTTCACATAGCCCTAGACCTATAGGTCGGAGCACCACTAGCTTGATTTTGCTTTCAAAAGGCACCAGATTGATGGATTTAAATGTACAATTTTCAAAAATTTTCTCCCCTGGAGAAAATTGCCCCTGGACCCCCCTAGGGAGACTGCCCTTTTTTCATTTTCACCCTTGCCCTTCAAAAATCCTGTTTTTTTTTTTTTTGTTTTTTTTTTCAGCTGTATAACTGTGAAGACACAATCTGCATTCATGTAAAGGTTTGAGGCCAGGTGGCAAATTAGCACCTGCCACTTGCAAAATACGGGTAATATGTGTAGTGACAGCTTTATTTAGTCCACCAGACACAGTGGAGGAGATTAAATGAAATAACCTTAAAATGAAATAGCCTGCCTGTCACTACAGAGACACAGAGATGGAGTGAAAAGGCTGGCTGAAAACAGCAAATAAGTAAGAACAAAAAAAAAAGAAACACTCAAGAAAAGGTTATTTAATGAAAGATGGTGAAAAAAGGAACAAAACATAACCACTTAGTGTTTGCTTTGCCAAATTTATTTCTCAAGAAAGGAGCAGTTACAGTCTTTTGTCATGGGGCCAAAAAACTTAAAACTGCAAATTAGCAGACAAAATAATATTTAAATTACAAGAAAACAAATAATTAAAATGATATATTCAAGTGTCTGAGAAAAAAATCCACTGGCTGGTAAAGAAGGAGGAGCAAAGAGTTAATTTGCCTGGTTTGAGATAATACGTTTGATCGCCTGTACAACAAAGCTAATGCAACCATTTTCCCCCCAATATAACTAAACATTTGCAAAAATCTAATTTCAGCCATGTACTTGTTTTTAGTGCTCGACTGTGTGAATAGCTGATTCTCAACCAAATTATTAAGTTCCATGGTCATTTTTCATTTGTTCAAAAAGGAAAGAATTGAAAGAAAATCACCACTTAATAAACTGTACCTAACTAGTATCAAGTAAGAGCCTTTTTTTCCCTTGTAGATGAACTCTAACTTCATGGTATGACAAATTCAACAAGATGCTGGATATGTTTCAGAGGAATCTGATTTCATAGCATCACCTGTTCCTGCAGATTTTTGGTGGCACATTCATGCCATGAAGATCCGGATCCACTTCACTGTTGCTGCAACACTGTGGTGTCAAACCCTGTGCCGTGCAGGGCCGGGAGTATGCAGGCTTTCATTAGTACTGAAACAACTAGCTGATTCATGGATTTGTTGATCAAACATCAGAAAATCCAGCAATTATAATTTTGATCATGGATCAGTCATTTTAATCATTTATGATGAAAATCTGTTGATTAATGCCTGACTAATCACTAAGATGACTAGATTTGCTTTATTTTCAGTGTTCATATCATTACAACATTATTATTATTATTATTATCATTAGTTGTAGTAGTAGTAGTAGTTGTAGTTGCAGTATTAGTAGTAATAGCAGTGGTGGTAGTAGCAGTAGTAGTAGCTGTAGTAGTAGAGGTAGTAGTAGTAGCTGTAGCAATAGTAGTAGTAGTAGTAGTTATAGTGGTAGTAGTTTTAGTAGTAGAAGCAATAGCAGTAGGAGTAGTAGTAGTAGCTGTAGCAGTAGTAGTAGTGGTAGTGGGGGAATCGGGTCAGTTGCAGTGGCTCAAATTCACAAGAGAAGAATTAAATAATAAGAAATAGAAGGAAATTAAAAATATAAAAATAAGTGCCTTTCAATTCGTAAAAAGGATGTGCATTATAAGTTGTATCAAAAGTATGTGCATTGTGCATAATTTGTATCAAAGATGTGAATTAAGTGTGCATTAATCTTTGCATTAATCAGCAACCTTTGGCTGCTGTCAGACTAAGGAATTAATATGGAGATATCCCTTTGGGCTCTGGCATTTGTCATTAAGGAGAGAAGATCTTGTGAAAAACCTGTTGGACACGACTGCCTGCATCTCTCTGCTTCACACTGCACATGCAGCCTCCTCGTGGCTTCGCTGCGAGCTCCGTATGAAAACGCTCTCAAAAACTGTAGTTCCCCTTTAGCACTACCAATTATATCTTAATGGGTGCTGTTGTGTTTGTTGCCACAATGGAGCGCTGTCAATTCAGCCTGCACATAAACTCCACTCTTGACTCTGTTTTTTTGACTCCACTTTACTGACATACGACAAATCTCGCGAGATCCGAACTCCCACTTTCTTCTCGTCCAGCATGGCCGCGCTGTATGAGGGATACACGTTGTGCGGGCTTGTACAAGCTCAAAACCAGTCAGATTCAGGAATTCAGGGCATTGAATCGGAGAGAGACAGCGACCACGTCGTCGTCACAGACTCGACCAGATCTGTCACACTGTACAAGGTGAGCTTAATGTCTGTGTCGGGGAGGTTTTCGCCAACCAGCTGATGCGACCTGCACAACTCGTGCGCAGGCAGACAGGACCGTAATAACAACCCTGACCAGCGGCGACATAAAGATCAAAAACCCAAAAAACATGGTGCCTGCTGACTGGACTGTGCAAATAGATCAGCTTTATGCTGTTGAATATAATAAAACGTGGCTAGAGACCCGACGATAACACCTTTTCTGTACAGTGTAAACACAGAGGTCGCCTGGTTTGCAGTAGCGCCTGCCAGACTTCATTAAAAAAAATAAGCCCCGATGTTTCTCTACCCACAGTCAGTGGTTACAAACGTCCTAAAACACAATTCAAGACTTTTTCTGAATCATTATGTTGCTCTGGTAAATTCGGCATACATATACAACTTCAAAAATCTCTCGTTTCAGTAAACTTTACCATTAGTTTTAGTATTTCTTTCATATTCTCCACCGAATTTAATTTAATAGTGAGTACTTGCACGTAAATGATGACCAATGTTGTAATGTAGTGTAATGATGCACATTATAACGCTACCTCGATTAACAGTTAGTGTCAGTCTTAAAATGTAGATGCACTCATGCCATTTTTTCCACTGCCGAGTGCTGCGAAATTATTTCAACTTACCTGTTTAATCTTGGAATAAAAGGCGCATCACACCTCTCCTACACAAAACACAGAACCGTCTGCTACATTAGTTTGGGGCCGCTGAACTTAAACAGCTGACATAAAATCCATTTTTCTCTCACCATTTGAGAAATTCAGGCCTCTGTGCTGAAGAATGAACAAAAAAAAGCAACTCGGGTTCACTGATTCACATCCCAGTTTGTTTGAAAAAAATCTCCAGTTTACATCCATCAGAGAGCCATGCAAAAGTGTGGCTGTGGATATTTTATTATGAAAGAGAATCCCTCATCGCAGTGTTTCCTCAATCACTTGACCTGTTACAGGAGCTGCAGTACACCAACACACAATTTTTGCCTGGGTAGGAATCAGAATAAGTACTTTTAAATATATGTTACAAGTTTGGGGAAATCATTTTGTGGTGGCTTGTGGTAGTTTGTGAGTGGGAAACCGTGTTTAAGAGAGTACGTTTTAAGGGTCTTCTCTGGTTCTCCAACAACACTTTCTAAGGGGAAACCTGCTGATGTATTTTTATAAACTGGTGAGTGTTTTGTCTGTGTGGCAGGTTTCAGACCAAAAGCCTCTGGGCAGCTGGACGGTGAAACAAGGACAGACTCTGACCTGCTCAGCAGTTTACAACTCACACACAAAGGAGTATGTGGCAGTCTCAGACAACAAGGTAGAGATTTCCAACCATCCTTCTCATCCTTAAGTGGAGATTAAACTGGTAACCTAATACCAGACCCCTACTGCATATCTTGCCCCCATTTTCTGTGGTGTATTTGAACACATTACTGTATTAAATATAATTAATGAAACATTTTACTGCTTATGTGATTTATTAGCTGCCTGTGGGTCTAACATGTTCGAAATGTTAGTTTCTCCCTGTCAGTCAGCTTTTCCTTTGTTCATTTTTTTAGGTGATCAGAGTTTGGAAGGAAGAAGACATAATTTTAGACAAAGCCTTCAAAGCAACTGTAAGTGTGAACATGCCTTCTGCTCAGCTTTTCTATCAGGGTGCATTTACATTAAGCCTGTCAGGAGCGATCTGTAAAAACTGTTTTCAAACATGTACATCTTGCTTTGCTAAAGCTACAAGGACTAACAGTTTTTACTGTTTTTTCTCCTCCCCTTCTGCCAAAATCTAATTTTTGGGAAGAGGGGTTATAAATCTATTCAATAAACATGCTGCTTGTGAGTCATGTGACTTTTCTTTATGAGCTCTGCTGTTCTTGCAAAAATGCAACAAAGTGAACATTTTCACTGTGGCTCATTAAAGAAAACAAAATGTAGCAATTGCACCCGTAGGATATATGATACATTTTTGCAACAGTTTCTACTTCCATTTTTGGACCCTTGTTTGGCCTCACTGCTCAGTCATCTGTGCATATGTTCTCACAAATGTTAAAGTACATACCATCTTTTTGGCATTTTGATTCATTGACCATCTTCCCAGATATTTAATGAGAGGGTTGGCATCAGAATCACTCTCCAGCGTGCATGCTAACCCTTTAGAGTACAGTATGTAAAGCAGTTGTAGATGGCTAGCCTTATCCTAGAAGCAGGAGACAGAGCAGCTCTAAGGCTCAGTGGTTAGTAAATATTAATGACACATGTTCCAACCTGGCAGGCCTGTTTAGGGCACTGATGAAATCCACAAAACATGCACTCTTTAGAGAGGATCAAGATCTCTCTTCCTGCAAGAGTTGGGGCTTTTTTTTCTGGTTTTTGTTTACCCCTCAGTCATTGTTCCCGCCTCCCAGTCTTAACATATTCTCATTCATGCCACCTTCATACTCTGTCCAGGTGTCGTCAGATGTATGGAGGGTCCACTCTGTCCCTGGAGGGGAGCCGGTGGTCTTGTTCCAGAGAGGTGCAGTCAGACTCCTCGACTCCCTCCTCTCTGCTCCCCAGCAGCCCGTAGAGGAGGTCCTGGCACAGGAGGAGGCCATCAGGTCTGCATTACCATCAGTTATGACCTCTGGAAATCAAACCTGTTAAGATATCCTCTGCTTCATGCTGGACTAGTTTCCTGGATAATCTGGCAGTCGAACGTGGAGTGAAAGTCGATCCCACAAAAATATTCCTAGTCAAAATCAGTGTCGACAGCTGGGCTGAAACTCTCTGGCACCCCAGAATTTTGAACTCAAGAACACTTAAATAAAATTGTAATCTGTTAATAGTTGCTTGAGGCTTTTGTTCACAACTGAGTAAATACAATCAGCTTCATGGAGCAGTGTCTTGAGGCTGTTCACCGTTGGTTTTAACATCCATCTCGAGTGATCTGTTTACAAGTGAACAGGGAGAAGTGCATGAATAGGGCTCAGTTTTTGTTGGACACAAGTTGTTGCTAATGCACGCTGATACATCCATAAAATACCATGTAGTTGTTGCGCTTCAGGCAATACTCATTTGCTGTTTAGAGCTTCATTTAGTCTCAACAGGAGTTTTGAATGGAATGTAGTAATTGCGACTTTTCATGATTGTTGCATTGCTGTGGCTGTGATCAACATCTTGATTAATATGCTATTCATTTTGAAGCTCTGTTGCCTGTGTGGAAAGGTTGGGGGTGAATTGCCAATTATATGCAACTTACGTGTGTCAGTGTTTGTAACTAAGTTAATTTGTGCCAACAAATTAGTGTCCAGCTTCAAGTAGCACTGAAAGAAATGGTTTGGCATTGCTGTTCTGCATGCTGTCCTTCTGTTTCTTTCGCAGCACTGATGTATTATTCCCCCCATTTTTTTTTCTCAGGTGGAGCACAACAGTTATAGCAGAGGCAGCGCAGTTTGTCATCTTCCAGACAGAACAGGTAAGAGCATTTTTATGTCCATCCACCATGGTGCACAGTAAACGGGATTTAATGTCATCATGGTGGTGACTGTGTGTCTGTTGTTCTGTGTACACGAGCCACAATAACACAAAACCAACACATGGTAGAAATGTAATAGTCATATCACTAGGGGTGTAAATCACCAGTTTCATCACGATGCGATATGATATTGATTCTTTGGAGAACGATACGATATTTGCCGATATCACAGAGTTTGCCACAATACGATTCAATTAGATACGATTTAGGGGGCTGCGATCGATATGAGATGATATAATGTGCCGATTTAACAAAATCAGTTACATTTATATCAACACAAAAAAAGCAACAAAAATATGTTTTAACAATTTTATTTCTGAGCTCTTCCAGACATCAGACATTTGAATGAAAAACAGTCTACTGTTTGTTTGGGGTTTTTTTTTTATAAAAACTAAAATAAAAAATAGAGTGAATAAAGTCCCACATTATAAATGAAAAGGCTTTTCCAGTTAACTTCAAGTGCCATTAATTACCTTTCAATTATGAACATAAATCATAAAGAAAACAGTTTGAAAATATTAATGCAGTACAGTCTTCCTACATCATAGATATCCAATACACTTTGGGATATATATGTTCTTAACCAAAGAAATTCCAGTTTAAGAGCAGGTTTGAACAAATAAAGTGTAAACAATTCCATATCTCTTAACTTTATGCCCAAGAGGGGAGTGGATGTCCTCGTTGTCTTTTTCTTGGCTGCTAGCTATAGCATTCCTCGCACGCTGCAGCCCTTGGCTAGCGTTGTTGTTGAAAAGGACCTGCGCGGACATGCACAAAGGGAAATGGTGACGGGGGAATTTAAAAATAAAGACCAATTTTAAGGATGACGATATACATCGATGTTTGTGCTTCGCATTGATGCTTTTACATCATTAATCATTGAGTCGATGTATCGATGTAGATTGATGTATTGCTTCACCCCCACAATCACAGGTTCCCCCTATAGAGTAGGTGGCCTGTTGTTCACGTTAGTATCACCTGTGTGTCTAGTGCTATCAAGTTTGTTGGCAAAGAAGTATTTGGTCATTAATATTTTATTTATCCTAATTAATGACCTAATTAGCATAACTGGTCATTGTAATATACCATTGTGATTATGGCAGAACATGAGGCATTAGACATTAACTTGGAGTCAGTGATTAGTGTTGAAGGAAATTTGCCCTATTGATAAAACCTGCATTCAGGAGCTCTAAATGTTATGACTATTTGCAATAATTAATCTTGTCTGTGCTTGTGTTGTCCAAGAGCACATGTACTTCTTTTTGAGAAGTGTGTGTTGTTTTGAATGGCTGTGCATGTCCTCCCACAGAAAGGGGATCATTTCCTGTACCTGCAGAGGCCGAACCTCAACGCGGTGCAGAGGTACAGGCTGGAGAGAGAGGAGCCTGGCCTCTCCCCGCTCAGCTTCTCTGCCTCCTACAGGGATAAACACATCAACCTGCTCTATCTCTGTAAGAATAAATTTCCTTCTTCCATAGTTATCATAATGATGTGTTACAGAATTGGCCTGTTTCACAGATTTGCATTCAGAGGCCCCATGAAAAGGTACTTGGCACACAGTGGAGGACAGGCTATTCTCAGTTGTCCCACCAAAGCCAATGATTTCATGTAGTGTGTTAAATAATATGCTCAAGGCAGAACACCCTTTTCACAGGAAATGTATCATCTCAGGTATTATCCACATCTTGTATTCACATGTACAATCTTGGTCTTATTTGAGAAATAGGACTTTCAGCACAAATAGAAGCTACATGATGGAGATAGACATCAATGCTTCCCTTTATCCCGTCCTTTTCTAATGCTTCCCATCTTCTCTCCCTCATAATTTTTCTGACTCCCAGACCCCAATGGTCACGTATACCAGAGTGTGGTGTCTGTACGGGGCCCGGGCATGGAGGAGGAGGCCCAGGCGCTCCCCCTGCCCCGTAACCTGCTGTTTGCCCTGCCTGTTGGTGAGGGCCTGCTGGGGGCGGCTTCGGCACTGGCCCTGGATGAAGCCCATGTAGCCGTGGTGGGGGTCCCACACCCCTCTGCTGGAGCTGGTAAAGGTAAATGCTGTTTGATTACACTACCCCAACAGACAACCGCTAGTATTGCACATTTACCTTCTCCTAACATTATCAGTTTTATATCTGCAGGTGTAATCATGCAGATTGTTGCATCTGTTCGCGTATGGCATTTTCTTCTCAGCTGCCACTATCTGTATTCACATGGAACCCTATAGGAAGCAGCCATTCAACGCTGATAAAGTGGCTGTCTTAAAAAAAAAAAGAAAGAAAGAAAGAAAGAAAAGAAACGCTAAATAGCATTGCTGCCAGAGTGTCGTCGTTTTTCACAGGCAAAGGTGGTTGCAGCTGAGGAAAAAACTCTGGGTGTTGGTTATGACCAAATGCTATTTAAAAGCACAACAGCCATAATAATGGAAATCTGAGATACTAAAGCAGAGAACTTTTTTTTCCAAACAGGCCAGACAGTTGTTTTTGCTTTGAAATCTTACCATGGCCTCTGTTGTTTAGGCTGATTACAGCATCTTAGGCCAGGGTTCAGTTACTTAGCCTATGGAGGGTTAACATTGATGAATAAAATTGAAAAAAAAATAAATATATCTGATGAACTGTTTGCCTTTGGAGCTATAGGGCTTTTATTTGATGAATGAAGGTTATTATACTTGGAGCTTAGTAAAACAGTACAAATAAAAGGCTGTGAATTTAGTTACTTGAGACGCATTAAACTTTAATAGGCCCATGTGAATAGACATTATCAGCCTGCTTTCAGTCAGTAATTGCAGCTGTAACACTCAAAATGTAATCATCCAGTAGTTCAGTGTTGTTTCACCTCACAGACATGTCCTTGCAGACTTTAACAGATGATTGGTTTTGTAATTGTGACAGTATTGACTTATTGTGTTTATATGAACTGAGGAAAATTCATTTATATAATCCTTTGATTTCACAAACTTTCATACACATCTCATAGTGTGTATGCCTCCTGTCTTTCACCGTTTCACTGCTCCTTCTGTAATTTTAGATTAAGTTGTTAATTAGAATTGTTCGCTGCAGTTACAGATGAGACTTTAGTCGTGTACAGTAGTGCACAGTCTCAGGTTTACCCACACTAATTAGGCACTGTGACCAAGCTCACTGCAAAAAACATAGGCAGAGGGACAGTGACTTGACTTGTTCCTGCTTTGTTTTGTTATTGTTTCCTAGTTTTGTATTGGCTAAATCCTTTTGAAGTATTGCTCATGCCATAACTGTACCATGTGCATTAATTTTGGTTTACAAAGCATTAAAATTCAGTTAATTTTCACTACCAATAAATTAATCTCCCTGAAATGTGTCATTGGAGCACCAATAAGTTCATACTGTAAACAAAACAAAAAATGCCCCACAATGAAATCGTTAATCGTGATTATTTGTGACAATTAATTGTCGGGGTAATATCCCATAATCCTCACAGCCCTATTTGAAAGATGACTTTGAGTAATGTGACTCCAGTGTCTGATGTCTGTGTCTGTGGTTGCTGAATGGCCCTCTGTCCCTGATTTCCCAGACTTCCTCTGCATCTGGAATACCAATTTCCAGACACTCCAGGCTGGCAAAGAGATGTCGGGCAAAATCTATGGACAGGTAGGGAAGATTTGGTGTATTAAATGAGAATAACCGCCCGCCCCCGCGCCCCGAGCTGATCGTTTTTGCCTGGTGCTGTTTTATGATTTGTAGATGGAAGAATGTGCTGTAAATAAAGTCTGACGACAAATGCAGCAGGTGCAATGTTAAATACTCATGAAAGAATAGAAGTGTGTACATGCACTGTTTTCCTGGGTGACAGTCGGTGTGAAGCGCCGGCCAAAGTTCCCTGTCCTTCCAGCTGCTCGGTGCTGATGAAGGACTGTATGACTTTGGTAGAGCATCTCCTCTGCCCTCCACTGTGACCTGGGCTTGCAGTCCCTTCTCACAACTTAACAGCAGTTTACACTCTTAAAATACACACATACACAAACAAACACACACACACACACACACACAAACACGATGATGGGACTTACCAGTATCTCTATGTATTAAGCTACACTTGTAAAAGGTGTAGTGCTTCAACATCAATAAGTCACCATATTACATCACCATATTTCCAGAATTTCCCTGGTTGGGATCAATAAAGTATATCTATCTATCTATCTATCTATCTATCTATCTAATTTTGTGACATTAGTGCAGTTACTGTATACTGCTTTTTAAATAGCTCCACAATGAAATCACATATTTTTATTTTTATTTTTTTTTGCATTAATTTCTGCTTTATAGGAGGTGTAATATATTTTTAATCAATGATTTACTGTCGATCACATTCGACTGGTACATTCTTACAAGATTAATAGTCAGTGTGATAAGTGTTCATTCTCTACCTCATGTTTTTCCTCTTACCTTTAGAGTGGTTTTAAAGGTTGGTTCCTATTCTAAGCTGTTTTTTCCATTTTGCTGTGCCATATTAATATTTATTCCATTTCTCTTTGGTTTAGCTGTGGAGTTATTCGAGCAAGTTATTCATTCCACATGGGAAGTCGCTGTCTGTTATTCCATACGAGTGCCCCAAGTCTTCGCTGGCCTCTGCCCTGGGAAAACTAAGACAGGCCAGGACTGAAGGTGAGATGAGGAAAATTCATACTAATAATAATACTGAGATTAAAAGGGTCTAAGTAGAAGGATGATGATTCTGTCGTGGCTGTGGGTAGAAATTCAGAGCTCACATGTGGATCATTTCAGGCATTTATTAATGAGCTTGGGTCTCACAACTGTACACCGGTGCAGAGTGAAAAAGATACAAGAGTGAGACATCTGGTGACTTTCGTTATGCTAAACATACATTAAAAACATTAGGGATGAACATGTATGAACATAGATCATCATGACTACAGTGGATATAGAGAGAGTATAAAAATCTTGCTGGCAAAGATTCAATAAAATCATCAAATTTGTGATAAATGGTTTACTTTTTAAAATGTCTTTAATAATGTCTGGGTATTTCAAGACAAAACAAAAGATAAATACTGTATATACATATGAATATAGATATGAGACAAAAGCAATTAATGGCCCTCCATTAAATGTCTTTGATTTCACAAAAGTAATCAACACTGTTAAATACAGTCATGTCAGTTCTCCTTGATGCTGCATCAGTATTTTTAACATTCATTGCTACGCAACAAGCTCTTGTGTTCAGTCAGTTAAAGATTTTTGGGCATTTCTTCTTAATTGGACAGCGACAGTAGAGAGAGAGGGGGGGGATGACATGCAGCAGTGATGCCTTAACACTGTGATGACAATATGTGGTATGTGAGCCACCAGGGCTCCCCCCAGCAAGAGAGGGTCGATTTGATTTTTTTTTTTTTCCCTCAGAGTCCAAAGCTCCAGCATCTGTCCCGTCTTGGAACACGATTTTGCATGGAGAGAAAGTCCAGCCGTCCAGAACAGTGGAGACCAGGAAGACTGTGAGTCACTTGTCCCTGTGTTACACCTCATGCACACTCAGTTCAACCAGTGCAAAATGCAGACAGGCATCCACTCAGATTACAAAAACAGTGGATCCTTCACTCTGTGCAGGTGGTTTTAAAGGAAATCTTCACCCCAAAACTATATTGTGCATCACTTAATCACCTCAAGTTGTCCTGAATATTCAGTGGAAAGAAGTTTTTCAGTTGCAGGCCTCATGGAGAACGAAGGATCCAAAAACTGTAGACACTTCTGTTACAATGCAATTGACTGGTAACTCTGACAAACAGCAGTAAACTGGATATGAAAACGCTTCAAATTCTCACCTTCTATGTTTTGTCTTGTCACTGGCATGTGCAATGTGTCCCAAATCAACAAACTTTAGCCAATAAAGTATTTGAACAAATTTTTGACATTTTTTTTTTGTATTATTCCAGCAGTTCCTGGTGGCCCCAGTTAGTTAACCCACTGGCCTAGTTAGCCAGCTAATAAAACCAAATAAAAAGTTTGTTGTAGGTTCACTGAGGTGCTTTTCAAGTTGCTCTTCACTGGAGGAGAGACTAGGTCAGACTGGGCTGGAGGGCCGCTGTCACAGTTTTCTGTGTCACAGGAGCCTAAATCTGGAAACGAATCTATCTTATCACATTTACCTTTTTATTTATAAAATTACTGAATTAATGTGCACCCACACCACAGGAGCCATTTTGCCTTTTTGTTGTTCTAACCTGGATTTGTAAACAGCCACCTCTGCACTCGGCCTGTGTGACACCAGATGGCATTTGTGATATGATTGCCTGTTATTTCACTTGCACAGCAATTCAGCCGAGTTAACCCCAGCCTAACATTATTCATACTTACTCAAAAATCAGCATTAGACACCAACAAACATTGCCTTTGGAACATTTTTGACAGAGTTATGTGGGTTTGAATGCAGCAGCCTTCCTACAGTAATTGTTCAGTTATGTCGATGGCAGTGGTGTAGCCCCTGATTCTTCTGTCCTTTCAGAGAACAACCCGCAAGACCCAGTCCGCCCCCAGTTTGACAGTCGACCAAGTTCTGGAGCTCATCAAGGTAAAAAATGGCTATTGGTTTTTATTGCCTTCTGGCTCATTACTGAGATGCACTGTGGTCGACCTTATTCTGGGAAGCCACCTTGTTCTGCTCCCATTTCTTTCAATTTATCAAAACATAATGTGATATGACCTGGGATGCTTGAAATAAAAAATAAAATCTTGAGACATAATACTGAATGTGCATGCTCTGACTTGTTTTTTTTTCTTTCCCACCACAAGAGTTTAGGTCAGGGACTGTCAGTTTGTTTTCTATATATGGTAGAGCTATAAAGCCCTTCGAGACAGTTAATGTTCATTAAAGGTCATAAATGAACTTGAACATAAAATCTATGGCAGATTTTTTTGTGTTTGTGTGTTTTTGTCAGGATATAACTGGATATAACTGACAAATATTTTCATGTCTGTCCCACAGACGGCTCCAGTAGAGGAGGTCCAGAGGGAGGTGGAGGGGCTCCTCTCCAGATCAGATATCCAGGAGCTGCAGCCTTCGGTGGGGCAGCTGGCCTCCAGCCTGGTGTCCCGCAGTGTGGCTGATCCAGCCTTCTATACCCCGGGCACACTGGCACAGCTGGTGCACACCCAGTGCCTCTGCCACAGGTCAGTAAGGCACGGCAACATGGTCAGGGGCTAAAGAGCTACAATATGTTGCTTCCTTGTGAGAATGATTGGTGTTTTAGTCCAGTTTCCACAAAGAAATACTTTATCCCTTTGTAGTATGACTTCATAGGATCCTCAGCCTGAAACTTAAGTGGCATTAAACCATGAAAAAGAGTCATCAGAACAATGTGACTGTACTTTTTTTTATAGGAAAAATCCAGCACATAAAACTGTCTAAAAATAGATTGGTGATTTGCATGTCTTGTGCGGTTTTGTTGTTTGATGTTGATTTTTTTTTTTTTTTTTCTTGTTATTCTATGGATAACTATCAAAAAGTAGAAGCAAATGCATCACCGAGATACAACTGAGCAACAGCTGAGCATCTTCATTGTCAGCCCCTAAAAATAAAACAAGAGCTTCTTTGTAGACTCAGACTTACAGCAATGTTAAACAAACATACAGGGAGAAATCTAATACAGAATGTGGAGCACTCGCCTCTTTTTCCCATTACGCTGTGCATGACCTTTGGTGATTGTACCAGTGGGAAAAATTGAAATACACCTTAAAACAACAAAACAGGACCAGAAATACAAAGAAAATCACCAATCCTTGTTTATGGCAAGAGGTGGCAAGAGGTTAGAAGTCAGATTTGAGCTTCTGAAAGGTGGGACAATGATGTGGAAGCTGAAAAGTAAATTTTAGTTCGTAGGAATAGCAGAAAATCACAAATCATGTCTTGACTATTTTTATGGATACAGGCCTACACACAAATGCAGCAAATGTGGATTGAAACACCCATACCACACTGCTGCATACCGTTAGAGCAACTCAACCTTTATTCTGCCTTTGGAGTGTGACCTTTGACCTGTATGTTGCACAGCGTGTGTCCTGACCTTCTGCTGTTAGCCCTGGAGAGGAAGGATTACTTCCTGTGTCAGCTCTGCCTGCAGCTCTTCCCTGACGTCCCTGAAGCCGTCACCTGCGCCTGCCTCAAGACCTTCATCAGGTGCAGTGAAAAGCTCAGCATCGTGGTAGTAGACGCCCAGGGTGCTGTTCTTCCTACTGTTTTCTTTCAGCATGGCTTGGAAGTCAGGAGCCCCTCCACTGAGCATGCTCTAACCATTTTGTTTGTGGGTTTCCACTGTCGCATTCTTTCAATCTACATCGTCTCGCTGATCCCAGGCCAAACAGACAAGTGGAGGCATGCCTCAGTTGGAAGTTGTACTATTTGTTGGATTCATAGACAGTTTACAGCTACTCCTTTTCCTGCTGCTGGCAGACTTCCAGCCTCACTGCAGTTAAAGGCGAGTGTAGCAGCTTGTGGTGCTGTGTTGTCGGGATCCATGTTTACATTATACTCATATGGTCATGAAAAACCTGGAAAAGTAAGTAAATTTGAAAATACAATTTCTAGGATCTTAAAAAATAAAGTTATGAAATATTTTATTTTTATAAATGTTCTGGCCAAGTCATGGAAACCGGACAACAGCAGCATCACATCTGTTAAAGACTGATAGACCAATCGGATGCTTGACTGGGATTTGCTGTTGTTTACATTGAGTTTCATGCCTCATTTGTCTCAGTCTAGTGAAGAAAGTTAATAGTAGCTTATTTTATCTATGCAAGTAAAGACTATCCATGTTTTTGGTTAAACTGATTGTAATTTGCCATTTCAGCTGTGACTGGAAAGTGATAGCATTTTAAACAGACAAGCAAACAAACAAAAAACTTAGTGAGGTGTATTCATGTTATTCATTTGTTCTATTTTGATTATGGAAATGGAGCTTAAATTAATAGAGATGTTATTGGAATTCGTTGGTTTAAAAACAAAACGGCATGATGTACCTTTTAATACTGTCGAGAGTTGAATTATTATCTACCCAGCTGAAATCTTTTGCACTGTTAACCCTGGACACGGTTGAGAAACACTTTCAATTGTAAATGAAGGCTGGGCCAGTGAGGATATTCCAGTTGAGGTGTTTATGTGAGGTGACTGAACGAAAATGAAGATTAATGACCAATAGCCACGTAAACACTCAAAATTACGACTTTCTTTTATCTAAATAAACAACATTCTTTCCACACATGTTCCCTCACTTCGAGGAAAGGATGTCCAAAACAAAACAGGCAATAAAACTTTATTTTGGGGAAGATTAAAAGATTTAACGATCGTTTTCATGTGTCACAGGCTGAAAGGTTCAAAAAATAAGAAGCTGATACACTTGACCACAGAAGGAAAAGTTGCGTTCTGTTTAGCGTATATGCACTGACACATTATCTGAGCAATTTTAGTGAGGATGTTAACAATTCATGTGGAATCGTCAACTGGATGGAATCTATTAAAATCCTGGATCTAAGCACTTTTTACAACAGTAACAGATGAACTTCTGCATTTAAGTGGCTCAACAGTCGGACTATTAGATCGACTTAATGATAAAGTGAAACCGCTGTGTGTGTCGGTCCCCTCCTCCTGCAGTGTCCCAGATGCCGATGCAGACTCGATGAGCCTGGAGCCGGACAGCGTCGCCTTCATGGAAAGCGTAATTACTGGAGGGCGTGGCCAGGGTGGCCTGCAGAATGGTTTTAGCCCCGCCCCCTTCGAGGAAGACGGCACAGATCCCCTCAGCGGAGGTGGAGCCCAAACTAAGACCACAGCAGAGGACAAGGAAAAGACTGTAACCGAGCCAGGACAGACCTGTCCAGTGGGGCTGCATAAGGCTGTACTGCTGTATCCTCTCAATGCTCAGACGCACAATGTTTGGCAAGGATTTTTTTTTTTTTTTAATATTTATATGTTTTGGGTAAAATGCCCTTCTATTGATTTCCCTAGGCTGAGACAAGATATTCACCTCTGTATCTCCAGCGATTCGGTTCCTAAGGGTAGCTTTTTGTGTTAGCTTAGCATAAAGACTTGACGTCTATGAGAGTCAATAGCCTAGCTCAGTCAAAGTGGAAAAAAATAAACATTAACAGCAATTCTGTAACAGTCTTATTTACAGTGTATCATCTTGGAGCTTTTGTTGTTGTTTGTTTGTTTGTTTTTTAAACGAGAGTCGTTTTAGGGGAAGTTAATTTGTGCTGCATCTTCCTATACCTTCAGTGGTCACGGCGACAGATGGAAGGATACATGTGTTAAGTGGTTACATTTCCACCATCTTACATCTCCTAAAACGACTCCTTTTCATTTTTTAAATCTCACGTTGTTTATTTCAAATACATGTAATGCATTGTGTAAATAAGACAGCTTCAGACGTGCTGTAAGGTGTATTATTTCACTTTGACAGAGCTAGGCTAACAACTCCCATAGACTTCAGCTGTTTATGCTAAGCTAGCATGAAATGCTACCCCTAGGAAACGAACCACCGGACACACAGAGGTGAAAATGACATCAAACATCTTGTCTCAGTCTGGGTATGCCGGAAAATGAGTACTTTGCCCAAACACTGACGTATTCCTTTAAGAACAGCACTAAGGAATTTAAAGATTTCCAACTTGCATCAGGCTGCATTTATATTCTTGTTTGCAAGGGCAGACTAACCCAAATTCAAAAGTTAGAAGTTAGAAGGGTTGTAAAATGTCCATGGCTGAATGCAGTCTAGCAATGGGTAGCGACAGTAAAGAATAGCAAAAATTCCACAAAAGCTTTATTCCCATGTGATGCTCCACCTCCTGAATGCGGCTACACTGATCTCTTTGTGAACATTAATTTCAATTCATGTTCAATGAGTGTCTGCTGTGTGAGAGGACTGATGCCACGTCCGTCTCCCATCAGATTTCCATCTGTTTTCACAAACAGAAATGTTCAGTCAAGCTGAAATTTTTGGGATGGATGGAGTTGTCACCATCTGTCTGTTTTGAGCGAAGCGGTGACAACAGGAGGGGATGCCATCCTGTTGTTGTATGTGTCATTATCACGAGGTTACTGAGACAAAGCCTGGCATAACTTTGCGATGATTGTGGGTTTTCTAGGTAAGATCTTTTACTGAGTTGATTCTGTATAGTCAGTTGGATTTTTTTTCCCTTAATGACATCGGACCGATATGAGTGAAGCCCTCTTGGCATGTTTTTCCTCATGCTGTGCTTCATCTGTGCCCGCCATGCTGACTTTCCAAAACAACCCAGCAGTCAGAGTTATGTCATAACGGGGCTATTTTGTGACAGATCAGTGCGGCCTCATTCATCCACTAAACCATGCATGTGATGCAGAGAGACAGATGCTGTCATGCATGGGGGTATGGAGTCATGGAGATAATTTGTCACATAGTTTAACAGTCTAAATGCCGAAAAGAAGAAGAACAAAGTAACTGGATACTATTCAGTTACAGAAAACAAGTATGCTCAGTTACAAGATGACTTACTTGCCTCCCTAGACTCAAAGTGATACCAGTTGAAGATGAAGCTGGTTCCAGTGCTGATACTTTGATTATCTGAATGCACAGCTGGTCCCTTTTCACCCTGGGCTCAGGTAACAGGTTTTGTGTTATAATTCAGGAATCAGTATTGCAAAATGTCTTGTTTGTACTAAATCAGCAATGTAGAAGAATATAATGCAAAAGGATCAAACTGTGACAGCATGAGCTCTTAACTGTACTGTCAAAGCAATGAGGTCCTGCAGACGGCGTACAGCGACACCTTCCTCCTTCCCCATCTGAAAGACCTATCCTCTCAGCAAGTTATTGTGAGTAGCACTTATCATACTCATTTATTTACATGTGCTCAATCATTGACTTTAACAATTGCTCAAATATAATAAGCTATTTGGTCAGAAAATGACCAAAAAAATGAAGTATCGGTTTAAATGGCACATTGTATGCAGGACAAACTTTTTTTTTTTTTTTTTTTTGATATCTGTGTGTCTGTCTGTGTGTGAATCAGAATCAGAATCAGAATACTTTATTGATCCCCAGGGAGAAATTACTTTTTGTTACAATAACAACTCCCACTCCAAGTGTAAAGTAAAAAGAGCAAATAGTCAAGAGAAATAAAGAAAGGAATATAAATATAAATAAGGATGCGTTCTTGTGAACAGTGCATGAAGGAAACTTCACATTTACACCACTGGTTCCCCATAAATTTGCACATTAATGAGGAAAAGTGGCAGGACATTGGAAAGCTCAAGTGCCACTTGTTTCCTGTAACTTATAGCGGTGAGGTTCATGTCCTTATTTATGCCAACACAAGGGATACTATGCCACATGAAGCAGTATTACAGGCGTTTTTAATAGTGAAATGACCTTCTTGCAGTGTGAGTCATCACTGTGTGTTTTCTTTCACTGTACAATTTAAAGCCAGCCTGTTGTTGTTGATGTTGCTGTTTCCTGGTTTGAGCTTTCTAAATGTCTGTATTGGCCCCAGGATAAGCACCTCCTCTGCCATCCTCTTCACCTCCTCGCTGCTTCAGCTTCATTCAAAAGTGTCTCTGTAACGACACATCAATCTCTTGAGTGCCTCTGTCGCTGTAATCGGCACTGCAGAGGCAGAAAATGTGCATTCAAAGCAGCTTACCTTGTAACTTAAGTCTGCATTTAAACCACATTATCAAATAGAGGGTCAGAGACTAAATAATCCAAGTAATCCAACCAGAGTCTTATGAGAGAAGTGTATCCCCCGTTTTCATCCTAAAGCAAAATTTCACCCCATAACTGTTGGTTTTGTAGATTTGAACTCAGAAGCAAGGCTGTTTACAAAAGGAGTTTGAGCTCTCAACACCCTCTAGTGGTCAGAAATCTCTTACTGCAGCTTTAGCTATGTGACTCGGGTCAGACATTTTTTTCCCCCAATAAACCAGTAATAAAAACAGCACACATCATTTTAATGTGAGATTAAAAATCTTATGACCTATTCTTGTGTAAATCCAGTGGAAGATGCTGTAAGTTTTAAACAGTCGTGGTTACATTGTTAATTTTCTCTCCCATCTAATCAGCTTTTCCTCCAGTACCTTCAATTCCTCTACCTGAGATACTCCCAAGATACCTTCACACAAACACATGGATTGAGATCACCAACTCTGACTCAGGTCTGTAAGCGCACATACACTGGAACACAGGCTGCGGTTACACTTGTTGTTGTTTCAATGCAACTTTAATTATCTGTTTACACCTGTGAACACAGTGGCAAGTCTTGAGAGAAAACATATTTTGGTGATATGATGATGTTTTACACACACTGCTCTCAGATTTTGAAACCCAGATATGGAAGATGTGATCTGTCTTTGTCGTCTGGATGCAATGCAGATAAACTGAATGAAAAGAGATGGAGAGGGTGATACAGTCATAGATTTCACTAAATGAAGCCACAAAGACATTTTCAAAGCATTTTCCAAGTGTGAATGTACACAGTCCTCACCTTGTAATCAAACTTGATTGATTGAGATTGAGTGAGGCCGTGGCCACTGGAACAACACAATGAATTTCCCTTGTTAGAGTTGACTAAAGAATCAGGGCTGCAAAAAACGCACTTAACAAAAGTATAAACACTTTAAAATCAGGAATCACAGTTTTAAATGGATTAAATTAACTTTTTTTCTTTGTTTTTCATCATAGATCATGGATTGGGTGTGCTTGTTGCTGGATGCCCATTTTACTGTGCTAGTGATGACTCCAGAGGCCAAAGGCTTACTGCTAAACCTCCACCGCTTTGTGAAGTCTCAGGTAACGGTCTTCGTTTTGGCCCTCTCAGTAGCTGCCTGTGTATTATTGACACAGGCCTTCAGTGCAGTCGCTCTAAAAATAGACCATGTCTAAATTGCACTATATCCCCATACTGGCCTTTTAGATGGCCTTATAGATTACTATACCACACAACGGCTTTAGTATACGTCACCGTATAAAACACACTCACGGTCAGTGTTATTGATCCGTAAAACTGCAAAGCAAGCAAAGAGGAATACAGCGGAAAAGTGGATCGCACTCAGAGAAACCAAACCTCCAACAACAGAAGCTGTAGCTGTCACTGACATTTTAAGTTCAACTAATTCAAGTCTCAAATCAAATTCAAATTTAACTCCCGAATATGACGGGTCAAAAAAAATCCATCTCGTCATGGAAATCACACCACCAGAATCTAATGAATTTGACTTATTGACTTAAAGAAACTGTTTTCTCTGTACATCAGTGAGTGAATAATGGTTTGATTTTCAGATGTTAGATAAGGCAGCGTGAATACAAACACAGGAACAAATATTTTTGACCATACACACACACATATAGTTTGGTATACATTAATTCGTATATAATGGAAACATACTGCGAACCCGCAGAGCTTTGGCTTCTTCTAGGTTCTTGTTCTGAGTAATGGAAATCAAATATTAAATCTGGTTGGCAGGGCTGCTGAGTGCAGGTCTTACCTCATGAGGAGAGAGAAAAAAGGCTGAAGCAGCATCATATATATATATTTTTTTTGTTATTATTTTTGTTATTGTCTTAGTTTCCTCCATCTTTCAGAAACAGTACCAATATTAATTTGTTTTTTTTCCAAACTTGCATCTGGCTTCTCCTCTGGGAATCATTCCAGCTACAGAGAATGAGTTTTTTGGGGTTTTTTTTGTTTGTTTGTTTTTTTACTGCCTGTAAAAAAAATAATAAATTTAGCTTGCAGTAATCACCAAAACAAATGCAGAATGAAAATAGGAAAAATAAATGGTCTGAGTCAAGTCAAGACTAGAAATGACCGGGAATGTTAGCATCCTATCCTGTAGCAGCCTGTTCACCTCATGTTGTTTTATATATGACGTTTCCTGGCTGTGACCATAAACAAAGATGTTTATTTTGTCTTCAGGTGAGGCTGTTTTCTGAGCTTGGGAAGATCGAGGGCAGCCTTGAGGAGCTCCAGAAAATTAAAGTGAAGAAGGAAGTCGGACAGTACTCCATCGAGGTCATTGAGCTGTTTTAAAACAACATGTAGATAATTTTTAATAAAATATCAAGCGTCTCCTCTCCTGCCCGCATTTCACCTGAAGTGGTTTTATAAGGTTCTGCAACATTCAGTTTGTATTATATACCTTTTGACTCAGACACTGTGCAGCATTTTGCCCAAAAGAAATCAAAATGTGTGTTAATATCAATTAACAGTTATTGGTGTAATTTAGCCATTAATGAAACACAAATCCACTTTGTGTACCGTTTTAATCTCACCTGTCCTACCAGGGAGCATGTTATCAATATCAGACAATATGGCTTTCACAATAAATTCCCTGCCCGTTTATGTGTGCAGGTGGTTGTGTAAAAAAAAAAATGTGCAAATGCCTTGTTATGCACAGTGGTAAAGTATTTTTGGCTTGCGGTGTCCAAAATGGGAGTCAACATTAGGACATACAATGACTGTGAGGCTGGTTATTTTGTATGTGTGTGGTATAACTGTGAATATCTGTAAAGCTACCAACTACATGACCTTGAAGTATGTTTTCTACAAGTATATATTTTGTGCTGCATACAAAAATATATCAGTGCAGAAAACATGAATCCATGTATGACAGAGTTTTTTTATTAAAAAAAAAAAATACCATCACATGCACCGTTGTAAAGGACAATTAATTGATGTTACATAAATTGATATTTTTGTATTTTTTAGAAGATGCAGTCATCACACTACATTACATACTGACAGTCATGACGTCCCAGCCTCAGTAAACACATGCCACGATGCCTCCTCATGCTTGTTGTAGTGAGAAATGTGACCAAACAGTGATACTTAAGATATTTTCTGTATATTTTACAACATTGTTTAAGTTAGTTTTTTTTTTTTTCTTTCTTTTTCTTTCTTTCTTTCTTTCTTTTTTTTTTTAATTCACACATCAAGGCTGCATTCGTTTTAGTTTTTAGTTAACTGTAATAACTTGGTCAGGGCGAGACAAAAGCAAACCGCTGTCGCAGTGACCTGGACGAAAAACTCAATTACCTGCGCACTGATTGACCGCGTGGATGCGAGACGGTAAGCTGCTTTCATGGAAAATCCGCCAGTGAAGGGTTCCTATTATAATTTGTAAGCACGGCGATAACACTTCGTTCACGGTGTAACCTCGGGAATTTTTTCATTTTTTCAAGAGGACGAAACTCTTAATATCCTCCGTGGAAAATATCAAGACAGACTATAGCCATTTTCCAGAGCCGACAGAGTAAACGCCGTGTTGGTTAAGTGTTTCATCGATTACACTCTTGACGTCCCAGTCACTTGAACGCAGCATGGATTCACGCTGCGGACAGAGCCACTGGAGTAAAGAGAGTCGTTTCTAGGGAAACTCGCCTGTTTTGTGAGGTTCAATGTTTACCAATAATAATTGACGAAAATTAAGACACATTTACAATTAAATCTATCTATCTATCTATCTATCTATCTATCTATCTATCTATCTATATTTATATAGATATAGATATATATATAGATATAGATATATATACAATTTAAATTTAGGGAGTCTTGTTTTACTTAGGAATATATCAAGATATTTTAATACCCTTTTTACAATATACAATATGTTCCTCCTATTCCTAACTTCTAATATTACACGGCGGAATAATATTCAGTTTTCAATGTCATGAATAACAGTAACTGTCATTACCAGTAGGCTATTTTACAAAAGCATTGGCTGCATCCATTGGAGTGGATGCAGCCTTAGACGTCAAAAACTAGTTATCCTTTTTGGGTGAATACAAACCACCGCCTTTGTAGTGTTCCCATCAGAATCGTTGCTAAAAAAAAAAAAAAAGTCAAGGTTAAAAAATAAAAATTAAAAAAATATAAAAACGTGTCGTTGTCGGCAGGATTCGAACCTGCGCGGGGAGACCCCAATGGATTTCTAGTCCATCGCCTTAACCACTCGGCCACGACAACTCGTTAGCATAGCAGGGAGCTAATAATCTTCATAAACCTGTATCTACACAGAATACAATACTTCGATCACATTTTATTTATAAGATCGAGTTCTGTCACACGATCAGTCAGTAGGCCCAACTGTATTCATTGAAGTGATTTACAAAGAACGGCACAGTGATGATATTGCTCTTCTAAAATACTACCAACTCGGCTACAGTTGGTTGTGTTTGGAGAAGGGCTGTAACAGCATTTTAAAGTAACAGGCTAATACATAGCCCACTATTACATAATATTAACCTTGATTTGCTTGCCACCTAGCACAAGAGAGTGAACTAAGAATACATAATGGCAAATAACCCCCTGATGAATGAAACTCAACAATCATAAGCCATATAGCAAGAGGGCACCACGACCAAAAAAAGATAACAAGAGAGACTCGATAGGGATGTCAGAGGTGGTCCCTCACTGTACTTATTGTCACTGTAAAATAGTTGCATTTTTCATAATCTGGTCAGAATCAGGAATATTGCTTTCTGTTACAACAGAGACAAAAAATAATAACATGATAATCTGTTTCGTAAGACAGGATGCACTGATGTTAGGTTCAAGTTTACTGAATTAATGGCAATAAAGGGTAATATTAAGTACATTTTCATTGTGTATGAATTAAAATGAGTAGGCGGTTGTATGATACCTTTGTTTATAAATATGTATCGCTACGACGGTCGCATTCACATAACTTCTGCGACCCTGAAATGTGTGCATTGTTAACTTGTATGACAGAATAAGGTTCAAGAGAAAGCGCTAAATGTCGGATGTATGCTTATCCTCTCGCCTTGCAGCGAAGACGACGACGACAGGACCGATAATTCATGATGCTGTTTCACACAAACGTGCTCGATTCGCTTGTGATTAAACCTGAAACACACAAGCCAGCGCTAATACACTGCTGCTGGGAATTGCGTTTGCATGGATAACTAATTTTATGAACTAACACAGCAATTGCGTCTATTGTAGAATAGTTAGTCACGTGACCACACATCCACTCAGGCCTGCCATTGTCATATTAGACAGAATAAAAACGACAATTCCGGAAGTAACTTTCAAAATAAAACCAGTAATGTGAAAACGTTCGGAGGACGTTTTTGTGGCTTAACTATAATGATAAACTGGAAATAAGAAGAAATGTTATGTATGGATTTAAACAAAACTAAAAAAAGACACGAGTTTATCACTGCGTGTCCCCCAACAACTTTTATTCTTTCCACAAGTGTGGCAAACATCTTTTGATTTATTTGCGAGGTAAAGCCGTTGTACTTCCGGTGTTGGTGTGGCAAGGTATAGCGAGCTTGACGCAGCTCTGGGGCCTGCTGTGTTTTCAACGGAGGGAGAGCCGAGAAGAAAAATGGCGACTGCAGGCGACCCAGAGCGGGACACCGGCCATTCGGTTTGAGCTTTCCGCCCTTAAATCGAGACCGGGGCTTGGCGGGGACCTTTCGGGAACTCTCGCAAGATTGGTTGTTTTTTTCTCCCCCGTTTTCTCCGGGTTGCACGGACCATTTAACCACCGAGATTGAAACGGAACAGAAGATACTCTCTCCTACAATGAGGGGGAGAAGAGGAAGGCCGCCCAAACAGGCAGCCGTGATGCGGGAAGGATCACCCGGGCCAGTGCGCGGCTCCCGGGGAGGCAGAACCCGGGGGATGCGTGGCCGTGGAAGAGGCAGGGGAAGGGGACGAGGACGGGGCGGAGGTGGCGGTGTTTGTGGTGGAGGCTCTGGCGAACTGGAGACAGAAATCTCCGGTCGGGATAACTTTCATTCGTCCAGGGGCCGCAGGAAAGTTGGAAGCAGCACCGCGGCGGCGGCGGCGGCATCGCGGGGCAGAGGAAGCAGAGGGAGAGGCAGGGGGTCGAGAGGCGGCCGCGGCGGCAGAGGAGGAGTGCGGCGGCCCCAAACCAAGGTGGTGTACGACGACAACAGCGACGAGGAGGAAGATAATCTAAGCTACAGGTCAGAGGAGGATGAACTCCTGAACGAAAACCCCTCGTCGGATCTTGAAGAGGAGGAGGCCTTGGGAAACGACTCTGACTATCTGGAGGAATTACCAGATGATGATGATGCCAGCTACTGCACCGAGAGCAGCTTTAGGAGCCACAGCACGCTCGGTAGCACCCCAGGTACGTCGGTTTGCACGTGCCCCCAGCTTAGGCAAAGCAGTTTTGAATAATTTTGAAGTGTGCAGTTTTATATTCACCCTGTTAGAGAAAGCAAGCCGCATTGTTCAAAATGGAGATTGCACTCAGAAACAGGCCTTTGTTTACCGTGTGCTCTGCTGGCCGCTGGCTTGCAGATCTGCACCACGCTTGAATCGCATCGCATGTGTTTTTGCAATTTGTCGGCTCAGCACATTTTTTTTGTTGTCAATTTATGATGAAGAAGTGATCCGTGTTTGTTTATTTTTTTTTACCGGTTTACCTCGTGCGCGCTGCGTTTGACGTGTCGCCATTCAGACAGAGAAACAACATGTAACAGTTGCAGGCTGTGTTCGCCACTTTGGACTCATTCATTCGGTATTTCCACGAATGTGCAAACATTTTTGTCCATGTTTACAATATGACGCTCGGTAAAAAACTAAATTCTGCCTTTGTAAACGCCATGTTTGTACTTTATCTCTTGCGAACCGCTAAAACTTCGCCTGGAGCTGCAGTAATGCAACTCTAGTCAATAATAATAACACCGTTTGTTGTCAAAAATGAAACCGATTGTCGTTATTCTCAATGAGCAAGAAAGCGCCCACATTTAACCTTGGTCAGATTGACTTTCATGTAGTTAAAAGACACATTTTGGTTGTGTAACGCTGGCCCATATGAGTTTGACATGGCTTTGTTTTGAATAGAGGCGCTCTGATTTCACCTGTTGCAAACACCAACTCATTACAATATTACGTACTGTGTTGCACCGTTACCATAGCAACCACTCCAAAGTGTATCAGATGAGCAAATTAAACCTCCCCCCCAAGTTATGGACAGCCATGTTTACTGAATTGATGTCTGCAAAAATCAATTGACCCATGTGTTATATAATGTCATGCATGCATGGGAGACATTGTGCCGGTCATTACAACTAACTCCACACAGGATTAGAGGAAAAATAGTTGTAAAGACCAGTGAAATTTTGGTACTTTGTTCATGACACTTTCTTATTATGAGCAAAGTCCAGTTTTGGACCATATCCATGGCATTATATATTTGCTCCTTCTTGCAGATTTTTTTTTTCAACATAGTGTTTGAAACATAGTGTGTTTTTTTTTGTTTTTTTTGCCTCTACCTGCCAAGTCATACTCACATTTAGTCTGCCTCTGCTGTTAGAACAGCATTCATCATCTTCACATGTCCTCTTTGCTCCAAATAGACTTGAAAGTAACATTTTCAAAGGGCAGTGGGTTGCCTGATTCTTAAGTTGTTCGCTTTATACCACTCTGCTGGACTCCACTCAATCTTTGGTACCAGAAGTGGTTTAGGAAAGATTACACAAATAACTCTCAACCTTAAATGGCCAGCCTGCTTGCCTGCCTGCTTTGCTAATATATCTGTGAACATGGCAGCATTGTGCAGTGGAGAGGTTTTAATAAGATTCATGGCAGACATGCATTACATTCACTCCCATGGGCATAGGGTCACATATATTCACACTGTTTTCACATATATACGCACACATGCATAACACACACACAGGCCGGAGGGAATTTGCAGGTACATGCACATCCGCACACATTACAATGGTTGAAAGAAAAGGAGCCTTACAATTCCACTGGGGTCACGTTGTTTAATGTCTGGGGAAAGGATGGTGCTTGTTTGTCTCCTTTAATGTCACTTCGCCAGTTTCACACTGCATTAGAAATAATCCCATTCAAAATGTCATTAATCCCCGGTTTACAAAAATCAGATGCTCCACTAGTTTTACAAAACATTTCAGATTAATGACTCTGGGTGCTATCAATGCTAGATATTGTTGGTTTATTGTCAATAGAGTGTTATTTTTTTTTCCCTAGGAGAGTAAAATTTTCAGTTTATCATGCCAGAATTATTCATCCATTTTCTAGCTGGTGACATGAGTCAGGGTTGTAAAAGCAACAGGGTGAGCAGAGCAGTCCAGGCATCTTCAAGACCTCCAGCTCTTCCTGGGGGAACCCGGGCGCTCTGAGGCCAGCTGGGAGATGTTGACCCTTCACTATGTTCTGTGTCCAACTCCAGTTTGATCTGCCTGAACCACCTGACCTGTTTCCTCTCAGTGAGGAGGCCGTGAGGTCTTGTCAGGTTGCTGAGCTCCTCAGTCCTAACCCCATCACAAGGAGAGTTGCCAGCCACACTGCAGAGGAACCACGTTTCATTCACTTTTATCTTGGATCACATTCAGTCAGTTAATACCCAGAGCTCATGGGCCACAGATGAGGGTCAGAGGAAAGATCAAGCAAAAAATTGAGAACTTTGCTTTGCTCAGCTCCTTCAAACAGGGCAGTCAGTCTCACAATTCGTCTTACCTTCTCCCATGAATAAACCTCCAAAGTACCCCCGTGCCTTCATTTTGAGCAGTTACTTTTTCCCCCATCTGGACAGGACAAGCCACAGACCCACTGCCTCAGACTTGGAGGTGCTGACACGCATCCCATCCGTGCCACACAAACCACTGTGGTGGTGAACATCAGACATCACAGTCCAGTGAAGCCAGATGGCTGTAAATAGGTTCAGGCATTAGTGTACATTGACTGATATTAGTCATAAGCTTAATTCATCATGGCAGATTGTGCATTTCACAAAAATGTCAACAGTTGCCGGTTGCTACATACCAACATCCCTGTTATGACTAAAAGCAACAACGGCCCTATTACTCTGCAGGCACACAGAAGTCCTCCTCAAATATCTGTATTTTAAATGCTAAGAGGGACTGTCATGCATCCTCCACTGTAATATTTTGTATTTTCTTTTTAAATTTTGATATTAAAGAATGGATGCAGTTAACACAAACTCAAGGTATCTCACCTTTTTGCCTGTATTTTACTCTTTAATTATGGTGTACCTGCTTCTCTCTTTTCCTTTTTCATCCCGCCTTTCTTTCCCTCTCACAGGCCGCAGAAGGAGTCGAGCATTGCAACCCCAGTCTCCCATCTTTGAGTCCAAGGACGTTCCTCAGCTGGAGCTCCCCAAGTCCTCTGACGACCTCCTGATTCCTGCCTCACAGCTCCTCAATGTGTCTGCCGTCTATGAGGTCCTGCGCAACTTTGGCTCAGTGCTGCGCCTCTCTCCGTTTCGCTTTGAGGACTTCTGTGCAGCTTTGGCTGGCCAGGAGCAGTGCACGCTGCTGGCTGAGACCCACATCTCCCTGCTCAAAGCCATTCTTAGAGAGGAGGACACTTCCAACACCACATTCGGTCCTGCTGACCTTAAGGACTCCGTCAACTCCACTCTGTATTTTGTGGACGGCATGACTTGGCCGGAGGTAGTGCGGGCGTACTGTGAGAGTGATCCGGAGTACCGGCACATCCTGCCTTGTCAGGAAGGAGAGGAATACCCATATGAACCGCTGGAGAGTAAAATCAAAGTCCTCCAGTTTCTGGTGGATCAGTTCCTTGCGACCAACATTGCCCGAGAGGAGCTGATGTCGGAAGGGGTGGTCGCCTATGATGACCACTGCAGGGTGTGTCATCGCCTTGGCGACTTGCTGTGCTGTGAGACATGCTCAGCTGTCTACCATTTGGAGTGTGTTAAACCACCATTGCAGGAAGTACCAGAGGATGAGTGGCAGTGTGAGGTGTGTGTGGCACACAAGGTACCTGGCGTGGCAGATTGCATACCTGAGGCTCAGAAGAGTCGCCCGTACATCCGGCAACTGCCCATCGGCTACGACCGGCACCAACGCAAATACTGGTTCCTCAACCGCCGCATTGTAGTGTAAGTGTTCACAGGAGTCTTGTTTTTGTTTTGTTTTTATGAGAATAAATTCAGAAACCAGGAATATTTTATGGCATTTCCTATATGGAAGAGGGGGGTGTTTGAAGAAGTGACATGACTTTATATTTTAAGGATACACTGAAGTTATTACTCAAAGTAAGCACCATCAAGACGTCAGTATCCCTAAAACAGTTGGATAGAAAAGTATGTGTGAAATTTCTAGGTGTTTTTGGTTGCAGTAGTCCAGGTCTAATGCAAAATTTACTGCCATTTGCTTTACCTCCAAAGTTTTCACCATTACTGTTGAACTCGTATACAAATTGTCCAAGTATCCACAGGAAGATACGAAGTGGGATATGAGCAGTAATCCTATAATTTTCCGTTGTGCATGATAATTTGTTATGAGGCATACAACTGCCATTTACATTGTCAGAGTAACCCTGTGGGGCATGCAACTCAATCCTATCCACCTATCTAAAGATCAGTGATTATATAATGTGAAGTATATGCTTGTCAGAGAAAATGTCTGCGATGCTATTAGTGTGGTTGCATTACATTTCCACCAACCTCCTTGCTACCCATCGGCATCAGTAAACTAGGCTGTTACTTTGAGAGCAAAGTGTACCTGCAAGTTGAAGTTACTTATTGAGAATAGACAGAAGAACCTGGTAATACATCAGCATTTGCAAACAGGATTTAACCCCAAAGAAATGACTATATTAGTTAGTATTATATGCAATGACAAACATACTGCAAGTTTTGTGAGCATGGTTGTGAGCATGGTTCTGCTTATACAGAGCATCGACTAAACAGCACGCATACCTAAAATAGCGGCATCCTTCCAGTAGGCTTAACGTAGGCAATGATGGTCAGCATTATTAGTCCCATACGTTAGCATATGATCTAGCTATTGAGCAGTCACAGATGGTGCATGTGCTGGGTCAGCAGCTGCAGGCAGCCTGCTTCATAAAGCACAAAGGACCATGGATCACCTGAACAATATAAGATTTAAAGAATGTACAAGGACTCGGTTTCTTTATCTCCCTCTCTCTCTCTCTCTCTCTCTCTCTCTCTCTCTCTCTCTCTCTCTCTCTCTCTCTCTCTCCCTCTCCATCTCTCTGCTACCTCCCTCTTACCAAATTGGCCCCCAGCAGGTGCTGTGTAATAGATCTTTACTGTCCCCTCTGAGTGTGTGTGTACAAGTAATATGCACAGAGGTACATTTGTGCAAGTTGGTGTACGTGCAGTGAATGTGCACATTACTAAGGTGTGTGTGTGTGTGTGTGTGTGTGTGTCTGCACACGCCTGTAGTGAAGTCCTGGGTGGATGCTGAATAGACACTATTGTATCATTGCCTCAGGCTTCCCAGTCCCTGGCATGGGCCATGCTGAGCAAAAAGCTGTCAAATCTTCCACTCTACTGCTGCTACATAGTTTCAAGCACCCCAGTCAGGAGTTGTATTTCTCATTGTGCTGGGTCTGCTGAGTCTGAGACTGCCTTTGAATCAGTAGGCATCAACCCTCTGCCCTACAATGTACACAGGCATATTTTTGTGGAAAATGTATTTGAAGGAGAACTTGTTTTTTCACTGATGGCAGTGTTGTGAAGCATATCGCAGTTTGGAAAGTATGCCGCTCTGCCACCTGGACATTAAATTCAACTGGCTGAATGTTTTTTTCCCACACAGGTAGTTCCCTTTGCTGGTGTCCACTGCCCAGTTGTAATAACCTCTGATACCACTGAAATGCCAAGCATCTGGATTTTCCTTTTATTTTATTTTTTCATCCAGGACTATACACTAAAAAATGGATAACACCGTTTATGGTAGCCGAAGTCCTGTTTTCATATTTCATGTCTAGGTTAAATACAAAAATGCCATAACTAAGCCAGTAAAAGCAAATAATAGACCATCAAGAACAGTTAGGTAAGTTCAGAAAATTACATGATGTTACTGTAATGAAGCTTTTAAAACCGGGAAAAGACACCTCTTATGCCATAAGATATTACAACATCCAAAATCCCAGACCACATCTACTCTCGTCCCATATCACGATAGCGATAAAATATTGATATATTGCCCATTTTTTGTCACAATCTTCCAACTAAGACCCAACTGATTATCGTCAGGGTCGATAATATTGGTCGATTTCCAGATTCCAAAGTCCATTTAGCATCGGTCAATAAACCCATCGATAACCGGTGATCAGGTCTACCCCAGACGTGTAGTTCTACCCCCATTCCACAGGCAGCGGTAATGCTGCAGCACTTTCTGACAAACATTAGGTTTGCCTCAGTGGGATAAGTGTGTGTCGATGCTCAGTTAAGGCATTGTATAATATATTTCTGGATGGGAACCATACACCGTGTAGTTGGCTGGTATCATGTGGGTGTAATCTGTAATGTAGTGGAATAGACGAGCGTGAACCAGAGCCGAGTGGGTTTGATGTTGACTTAGGTTCCCTGTTTAGACAGTCCTATTTGTTCATTATTTTTCATCATCTTCTCATCATCATGTAAATATCGCTCACGTGCATAACTAAGTTGCAAGGTATGTGGCTGATGATATTTTTTGGCAGTTGTGCCGCACTGTGGATTCAGTCACTTTCTGATTGCCTGTAACAAGAATGGAAATGCATCGTGTCGGTCACAGAGACTCTGACATGCATTCTGCAACGTCCACTTTGTTGAATGTTGAATGATGATAAATCGCCTTGTTTAACCATGAAAGGGCAAAATCTTTGTAACTAGAAATGAAACCAGCAACTTAAAATGGGAGTTTTCCCTAAGCAAGGTGGCAGTACTTGCATTTTTAATACTCCAGAAACAAATTGTCCTGTCATGTTAAATGTGCTGTTGTGCCTCAATTCACTTTGCTCTCTTCCTTGTACTTTATGTTTGTCCCATTTGCTGCTCACTCATATTTATATATTGCAATCTTCCCTCCATCTTCCCTTTCTCCACTCCTCTCCTTTTCTTATCTATCTTTCTTCCTCCCTGTTGCCACCTCTCAATTTTTGCCTCCCTCTGCACTTTTCTCCTCTCTTTTCTCTCCCCTACAGTGAGGAGGATGGTGAGCAGGAGGACAAAGCCATCTGGTACTACAGCACCAAGGTAAATGGGACTCATCGTTGCATTTTTGGCTCTTCAGATGCTCAGCTCCCATTTACTCCTTTAGTGGAGACTGAAGTTGTGTTGTTGTTCCTTCCCGATATGCCTCACTCTGTTTGGTCTTCACTCAAGAGGAATCAAACCTTTTGAAAGGAATGGCCCACATTTTGTGATAATACAGCTGTTATAACACATATGTCATTTTATATTGAACCTTTTTTCTGCCATCTCCTTCTTGTCAACACTGCCTTTCCTCTGTTTTCTCCAGGTCCAGCTGGCAGAGCTGATAGACCACCTGGATAAGGACTACTGGGAGACGGACCTGTACACAGCGCTGGAGGAGATCAGGGAGGAGGTGCACACCCACATGGACATCACCGAGGACCTGACCAACAAGGTCCGCGGCAACAACAAGTGCTTCCTCACCGCTGCCAATGGTAAGACAGCTGCGGCTCCTTTGTCTTGTTGTTGAAATAATCCACCCAGGATGCATCACTGTCAGTGACTCTGGCACAGTGCTGTAGGAAATGAAATCTGCTCTCTACTCGATGGGTTTAACTGCAGCCGAGAGAAGAGAGAAGGATCTCTTATGTCAGGCTAAAATGATTTTCTCTCAGAGCAGCCTATCTCACCCCCTCTCTCTCATTCCTCCCTCTCCTCTCCACTCCTCTGTCTGCCTTCTCCCCAGCACCCATGAATGCCACCCAGTCATAGATAGCTCGGCCATAGGAATCAGCTCAGCCATTATGTAACCTTACCAGTTTGGCTGGTGTCCAGGACTTGAAGATTCCCCTCAGTTTTTCGTTCCTTCCTTTTTGTCAGCATCATATTCCCCATGGATGTGTCTCTTCACTGTGCCTGTGCCCTTTCCTCATTTCTTTCTTTCTTTCTGTTTTTCTTTTTTTGTTTTTTAAATGAAAATGGTGTGCATACATCTGCTGAACATGTTTGTAGCATTCATCTCGTTTTTGCAGTGGAAATTCCAAACAGTTCAGCGTGAGTGAAACGGCACTGCATTTCAGACAGGCCTTCGAGAGTTTTTTCGCAACAGCTGGAGTGGAAAATAGCACTCAGCCCAAGCATTTTTTTTGAGAACTGATAAATCAGAAAGATTCTCTCTGAACACAGGTCTTAACCTTTTTTCTCTGTTGCACGCCTGATGGCTAAGTGATCTGACAGGTAGAGTAGAAGCAGCAGTGTAGGTTATACAGGAAAAGGGATGCGGCTTAAATTCACACACTTTCTATCCAACAAGCACCTTGTTGAACTTATTGTGCCAGCTACAAGGTTATTTTGTGTGCTACAGTGCATGGCATGAACTAGCTCATAGCATCTGAGTAGTCTTGTAGCATGCGCAGTATTGTATAGATAGAGGTGAGTAATTGGACAGTACATTGAAAAAAGACCTGCATTTCTGAAAATTCAGTATATTCCCTCAGGGTTTTTGCAGTTCCAGCCTTGTCGGTGTATTTGGTGACTTTTACCACATGTAACTCATTAGCCTCAATTATCTAGCCTGATTTGGGCAATTTTGCATTAGCCATGTCTTAAAAAAACACTAGTCACAGATTGATTAGCAAGAGTGTGACAAGTGCAGTTTTTGACAGCGGAGTCATAGCTTTTGGGAATAAATGCTGTTAGCCTGGAATCCTGCTGTCAACTGGTGGGTTATGTGCAAGGCCAGTGGAATTTTTTTTTTTTTTAGGTATCAATTTTTGCCACGTGTTGGAGCTGCATTGTTACAGAGAGCTGTCAAGTGACTGTCACTCAGTATGAAATTTGGCTGTGGCGCGTCCACAATGACAACAGTGAAATTCAAGACTTATTCTACTATGAAGCTCCGTTCTGCTTCACCTCTCAGGTGTCACACCTTTAGTAAGAGAGATACTGTGGGTGTGTACTATCCTGATCGTGTGCACCACTGCTGTTGAACCAATGAGGAAAAGAGGTGTGAGAAAATAAAATTGTGGCAGTTGTTTTTTGGGAGCTTGTCAGTAAATTGATGGGCTCATGATTTACACACTCCACTGCTCGTTCTGCTTAATGTGATCTTTCTTATTTGAAGCGGCACGGCACTCAGCAAAAACAGACAGACTGACACACTGAGATTGGTGTTTCCCCTGGCTCTTACACTGCCCTTAATATAACAGCATATAACTGCATAATACAACATAACTACCCTTTTGTGATCATTCGCCCTTTCTCACTGAACATGTTTTTAACGGATTTTTTTGTTTTGTTTATTTCACGAATTACTTTTTTCTGTCTTTGTTGTGTTCAGCATTTCAAAGTGTTGTGGACACACAAGTTTCTATTCAAAATTCCTACCTTTTCTGCTTTTCACTGCATTATTAGCGGTCCAAGCACTGAAGCTGCAGGAACAGTCTTATGATTGCTTGGATTATTATTTTTTTTTTTTTATCGTTTCTCTTGCATGTCTGCTAAAGGTATCAGCACATCCACTGAATCATGAGAAAGGTTTGCCTCACTGCGAGCTATTGTCAATTCAGAAGTCTGTCACTCTGTATTTTTCAAAATATGCAAAATTAATTCACGTCTATATCTTCTAAAGTCTTCATTCAAATGCTACCAAATTTAGCACAGAGCCTCTTTAGATGTGAGATGTCACATGTATTTTGTGCTGTATGTACATTTTCTTTTTCACCAAATCTTTGATCAAATTTCACTGAAGTGTTTGACAGTATACAGGGAATCAGCAGAATGTTGTGTGAAAATTTTTCCTCCAGAATTTTATCACCAACATTATCACTGTTGTAAGCATTTTAAGTTTAAACAGAAAAAATACCCCAGTTTGGCACATGTGATGTCATGGCTCACGTTATAAGGCGGTGTGTGGAAAACCATGTCTTCCCTGTGGGGCAGTCAGTAAATCACCTTCTCTGGGGAAACAAAAGTCCAGGGTGCGTTTGACTCTCCGGTAGCCAAATCCTACTTGCCAACATTGTGACAGTTTACACATGTGGCATGTTTTCAGAGTGTGCGGATGTGATATAAGTCAAAGACTGTCTGTTGAGCTCAGACGCCGTGAATTGTGGCTCGCAGCTATATTTTACCTCTCGTTTTTACTGTCCTGATCACATGCTTTTAGGTGATTTGAGAGAGAATGGAAATGTACAAACTATAACATGAACCCCTCCCCCCGATCCATTTAAAATGAGGATTATAAGGAAAAAGGAAGGAAGGAAACAACTGTTTACCCATCCACCGTTCACTGTGCTAAATGTGAGCAAACTGGCTTCCAGTGCAGAAAGAGGTTTTATATCTCCCAGCTTATGTTAGGCTGGAACGGTGATAGCAATGAGTCATACGCTCGTAAATGATCTCACCACAGTCTTCCACTGCTAGATATGACCAAAGGTGCTTACCTCTCTACATGTGGCTATCAGCGCTGCTGCACCGCACCACATTAACTCCGGGGTGTTCAATTCAAAACCCAGCATGGTGCCAATGAGCTCTCTGGCCACACAGAGGAATATGTAACTTGACTGAACAGCGGGTTGGGAACCATATGTAACATGTTTTACGGCAGCGTATAATTGGAATTCAAGATTATGAGTTGTGTAAATAGGATTTTCGTTTAAGATTTTTTTTTTTTAAACATACATACAAAAGTTGTGTATTTTTCTTAGTGGACAAGTTATTGAAATTGATTCCAGCGCCCTTGTCACAACTTTTCAATTTTCATGGTTCCGCTCAGTTTTAAACACTAAAGAGGATTTCGTGCTTGTCATAACTTACACTGTCAAGGTTGGTGCCTCTCAAATTACCATCTCCTTATCTTGACTGTTTCTGCTGATATTATCTCAATATTCTGACTGTGTGACCAGGCAGTGGTGCGATTGCTTCAGGGATCCGGTTGTTTGGAGTCGCCAGGTCATCTTTGATACCTGTAGAATTAATGTCTCGCACTGGCTTTCAGTTTGTTGCTGTTGTCCTAGTTTCCCACCACAGCTCAACCCTGCTTAATTCAACACCATTCTGTCTTCAGATCGAGTTATTCTTTTTATTGTGGCCAGACAGAATTTGCTCCTCTTCACTAACAACTGCTTTTTGCTTTTTGGACACCGGGGCTCGGTGAAATGGACAAAGACATGTTGCTTTCATAAGTACAGTATTTGCACCCAAGAGATTTTTGCTAATCACTAGTAATGTGGATATGATGACCAAGCAGGTAGAGGAAAATAATAGAACAGCTAGAACAGCCTCATGAGTTCAGAAAATTGCATCCCTTTACTGTAATACAGCCTTTCAAAGCAGGAGAAGACAACAGATGCCATATCACAATAATGCAATATTCAAAAATCCCAGACAGTATCTAGTCTCATATCATAATACTGATACATTTTCCAGTCCTTCATATAACTCACATACATTTCTAATGGATTACTGTTAACCTGCTTTTTCAAATAAATCAAATAAATCTCCTTATCAATAAATTGTTTCTTTTCTGGACCAGTCATAGACTTAGCTCTTGCTCTTTCTTACAGCATTATCATTCCCTCCCTCTCCTTTTGTCTGTTTACCCTTTCATCATCTCCAGAGGAGATCCTGGAGCGGTTGCGGGCCAAGCAGGAGGAGGAGCTGGAGGAGGTGAAGAGACGGGCGGCCGAGGAGGCTCAGAGAGCCCGGATAGAGAGGGAGAAGAAGGAGGTGGATGTGGAGAAGGAAGGCGAACAAGCCAAGGTGAAGGAAGAAGGGCAACAGGAGGCCAAGGTCAAAGATGTGGTGAAAGAGGAGGAGAAGGAGGCAAAGGAGGAGGTCAAGGAAGGGACCAAAGCTGCCTCACAGGAGGAGAAGGACGGCGTCAAACCTGGAGGTAACAGCTTGATGATTATGGTTTTATGCATTTGGAAAATACTTTGAATGAAGAGTGTAAACAAATATACAGCTCAGGAGTTAATTTCAGAGATTCTGTAATAGCGTTATTTTAAAAAAGAAAAGAAAAGAAAAGACTTTGTAATTGTTGACCCAAGAGGAAAAATAATTGTTAAATTGTAGGCACACACTGTGATAATGGATGCATTAGTAATGGTAATGACATACCATGGTAAGAAACAAACTTCTACTACAAAATGACAAAACGGTTCTCCGGCCTCTCAGTATCTCACCTGTGTTCTGTATTTGAGCCTTGAAAAAAGACATCATTGCAGTGGCATAATTGGTTATTGATTGAGGAATCAATTCGGCCGTTATTTGGCTGTTGGACCAATGAAAAACCCTGTGCTCCTTTTCAAGACGCAAGTGACTATTTTGTCACCCACAAACCATATTTATAGTAGTGTCTTGCTGGATAGGCATTATCCAGTGCAGTGAAAGAGGTCTTACGCTGCATAATAATGAATCGCCACTGTTGTGTTTCTAAATATTTGCATGCAGTTGCAAGCAGAACAAAGTACAAACATCTCAGTGTGTAACGGCAAGTTTGGTCAGGCTCATAATTAACCTTGAGCACATAGGAGATATGTATTTATGCATGAATGGTCACCGCCAGTGATGCAAGATGACATTGTAAAAGAAACTGATATGAAGTCCATCATAATCAGAGTGGATTTGTTTGTTGTCTTAGCCCTTTGACTGTGAAGGAAGTAGTGGAAAGTGCCTTTAAAAGCTATTTTAAGTCCAATTTAGGAGTCACAATATGTTTTTTCAGGCAATGTAGCTTTTTAAACAGTGACCATGGTTATATGGAATAGGATGTCTGTCTGACATATTTGTTCTAATAAGCCACTATGTTATCCCGATAGCTCCGATTAGGGCTGAATGATATGGTAAAAAAAAAATCATTGCAGTTATTTTGACACATATTGCCATTGTGGTATGATACATGATTTAATTAGAGTGAGGATTTTTGCATCATATTATTCATTTTCATGGGAAAGACCACTGATGATGTGATTTTTGTTGGAGTCTATACCAAACAGGCATCTTTGTTTATGCCTGGAGGATACGATTTGGAGACCAGGGCATCTCTCTAGCACCACAGTATTTCATTATAATGGTCAGACTTTCCCCTAGAAATTTTTTAGTGGGTGGTTAAAGTCGGTTGATACCCAATAAAAACACACTGAATTAATCTGTTTCTCTACATTTTGCAGCCTATAAGCTATTTGTTATTTCAAACGTCATGGGTTTGCTACGGTTTACGTTGTATTTGCTGATAGTATTTCTCCCACTTTGAGTAAAATGCGATGATGATGAGGAGAGAGGAGACAACGCTCCACGAAACACACCGTGGTCAGCTCCTGACCTAGTCAATACTGGGTGGGAGAAAGCATAACATGGTCAATAATAAAATATTGAAAGTGAATAGTGCTGTCTAGAAATAATAGTTCCTTAAGGTATGGTCAAAAGGCGTCATTAGTTATGACACACACACACACACACACACACACACACAGCACAGTCGACCGTTGCTGAGAGAGAGAGCATTACACATATTGTAACACTCCCATTAACTTGAACAGAACGACAAGAGCAACAATATAAACCATAACCGGCCTCTGAAGTGATGTGTGTGTGTCCCACATAGTCGCAGCTCCACGGTCCACACCCACAGATAGAAGTACAGGCTAAAGCAGCTTTAGGAGTTTCAGCTAGAGCTCAGCAGCGGGGCCCGCCCTACAGCAGTGTCTGTTGTTGACTGAGTTCAAGTTCAAGTTCATGTTTACTTAGAGCCCAGTATCACTGACATCACTGAAAAGCTGAGTGATGAAGTTACACCATTGGTCCGCAGAGTTTCCCCACTGGCTATTCGTCTCTCAAAATCAGTGTGAACAGTTTTCTATTCTGTCCTCAGGGAGGGGTTTACAGCGGTTCCACTCGCTGACTGCAGCTCACTCCAAATATTTCACATGCTAAGACAACAGGACCAACTCCACAATGCATTGTGTAGCTTACATGAAGATCCTGTTCTTTATAGAGAGATTCTTCACTCTCACATGAACAATGTTGTCTCGCAAGTGTGAAACTGACGATACGCTTGCGGTGCAGACATGGTGCAGCCTTCCAGTTACGAAATGGTTCAGGATTTTACGGGATGGTTGGCAACTAAATGTGCATGATTTAAGTTTTATGACAGTAATTCAAAATTATTGTATGATACTCACAAAATGCCAAGATTCAGTGGAAAGCCGCCCTGACGCCCACCAATGCCTGTGGTAGGCAAAACGCTGAAGGTATTCTCTCACACATTTTACTTTTTATCAAAAAATTGCAGCTCTGCAATTCGCATATTGCACTAAGCCATATTGTAGTTTCAGTACTATCTTGATTAATTGTTCAGTCTTAGTCCCAATTTTTGCTTCTTTCAACATTCTCTCACCCAGTTGCCCGTGGATTTTCAAATTAGGTCTAGGATATTTACAACTTTGCTGCTGTTCATCTGTAGCTGTAGAGGCTCCACCCGCTGGTCAGGAGAGCAGTAGTGGCAGTGGCGTCTCAGAGGGACCTAAACTTCCAGCAGCCCCTGCTTCAGCACAGTCCGTCCCCACCGCTGAAAACTCGAGCCTGGCCATGGGGGCTCCAAAGCCCCTGGCCTCTTCTGGAGAGGCTGGGAAAGAGGGACAATCCAATATGGAAGTCAGTGACAGCACCGAAGGTATACGAGGACGTTTCAGGGTGAAGTTGCCCTTGTTTGGAATCAGCCTCCAGCATGCAGCATCAGTCGCAAAACTGAGTCCAGATCAGCCTCTCTGGGCAGCTTCACAGAAAATAACATAACCACATCATCGTTAATGATGATAACCTTGTTTGTTTTTTCATACATCCTTTGCTTGAGTGTTCTGCTTGATCATTTCCCAGCTGCCTTCTTGTCTGACCCTCGTGCCATTACTCTGTATGTGGGCCTCACTCCATCCGCTGTCTTTGGTGTTTGGTCATCCACTTTTTGGCTTGGATTTCAGATTCAGTCTTGAAGGTGTTTAGCCACTGTGCTCTTGATCGCTTGGTTGCTCATGCTTCCTTTCTCACCAAAGAGCCGAGAAGCTGATTGTGTAAATTGATTTGCAATCAGATGGCTTTGTCACAGCAATCAGCATGACTGGAACTGGGCCTCAGTCAATTGGGTGCAGCATTCACATCGCCTGGCTGGTGCAATTTTCTTTGACAGCTTTTCTTCTGCTGCTTGCTTGTTATAGGCACCCTCGGTTAGATAGCGCTCTCTTGCCATTGTTAAAGAGCTCATTGGATGGCTTGTACACATCCAACTTTAATAATGCTCATGTGAACAGAACTTCACCATTAGGTGTTGTGGTCAGCACGGTCATGTTGTTGTGCACAGGCCTTGTTTTGTGGCCGTGCTTGTTATACTCTTTCTGTAGCCTGTCTAGTTGCCCATTGCTTTCAGCCTACCCATACCTCTTATACAAGCTTGTTATCTGGTGCAAAGCATGCTCTGTATCACTAGAGGGCGCCACAGCCCTGCTAATTATCTTGGAAAGCACTGCAGGAAAGTTGCTGTCTTCGTTAAGTGTGAGCTGCTGTTTGAAAGTCATCACTGGCCGCAGTGTATCTTTGATTCTTGAATTTCTCTTGCTCATTCTGTTTTAACTGTCTCAGTTTTAGTTAACACCTATAACTACCTGGAACATTTAAATCAGCCATGAAGGATGCCTTTGATGTCATTACATAACAAATAACAACAGATACAGAACAATCTAGACAAATCAGCCTTGTTTGTGTAATGGACAATACTCTTTGTCATTTCGTGTAGCTGAGAAGCCTCTATTGGAGGCTAACCCGACCAGTGGAGAGGGGGTCCCCAGCCTTAGCCAGCCCCCCCATCCCGGCGAGGAGAACAGTAACAGCAGCACGGGAACTGGGCTCCCTCCCAGGGGGCCTGAACCCCCAGATCTGGCCGACAAGTCCTCCCAGTCGTCCCTGGCCAGCTTAGATGACACAGGTCTGACACAACATCATCCTTTTGTTTTGGCTTGATATCACAACTTACCTCTACAACTGTTTATATTGCTGTTGAAATATTTGCATCACCTCTTAATCAGCATTGTGTTTAGTTCAGTTAGATGCACAAAATGATGTAAGTATAAGAAACCCACCAGATAACTGACCTCCATATCATAATGGTCATCTACACAGTGTACACCCTAGTTGAGAACTCCTTTCATCAGTGTAGTAGTACATTATACATAGTAGTTCTGGCTCTACTGCATGGGAAGGGCTATACAAACATATCAAGTCTGTAATTTATAAAACCACTCTTGGAAAGATATCTCTTTTTGCACGGTTACTGCCCAGCACACTATGGCTTTGGATCCAGCAGAATTTTCTACTGTATGTGATTACATACAGCTCTAGCATCCTCTGTCTGTCTTTAAAATTGGTCTTGTGTTTCCAGGGGACAGTAAAGAGCAAGCAAACGGTGAGGCGGCGGGGTCTGGCACCAAGAGGTCGTCAGCGACTCGCATGGTGACCCGGCTTAGGAACCCGGACAGCAAACTGAGTCAGCTGAAGAGCCAGCAGGTGGCTGCTGCTGTGCACGAAGCCAACAAGGGCTTCAAGGAGGGCAAGGAGGTGAGAACTGGTTTTCCTCCTGTAAGTACACGCCTCGGTTACAACTCCATGTGTTGTTTTCTAATACTGCATGCATATCTGGATGAAGGTTAGGTGTCCTTGCTCAGGGGCCCACAGAAAGTATTTTTGACAGTCTGTACTGGGGATTAAAATGACAATCTTTCAAACTGTCTGCAACATTTCTAACTATCTTGCCATCCTGAAGGTCAGCATTCATAAAGATAAGTAGTGCTTCATGCCGACAAGGACTTTCAGCATAGCAAAGAGCTGAATGAATAGTTGATTTCATGGCTGCAGTGTCAGTAATGAGATTTGTTGTCCTACTTTTTAGGCATGTAACATTTATCTTATCTAGAGCAACATAGAGAGTTCTGATTGAATTACCCTCTTTTTGAACAGCCGTGAGCCATGGTTGATGTTTCTGTGTACACCATGTCACTGCCTCTGATGCACTGATTGACCACTACCTGCCTCTGTTTGCATCGATAGTAGTCAAGTTTGGCTTGCCTTTGAATAAATTTACGAGGCTCTTATCTTTTTTCCCCTGCCTCCCTAGGTACTAGTAGTAAACGCACAAGGTGATGTCACCCGTGTCAGCACACGCAGCACCAAGGAGGTGGTGATGAAGGGAACCCTCAGCCACTTCTTCAAGCTAGGCCAGGAGGGGAAGTACCGTGTCTATCACAACCAGTACAGCTCAAACGCCCTGGCCTTGAACAAGCACCAGCACCGAGAGGCAAGTAGCAGTTTCATGTTTTGTCTTTCTCCTTTGACTATTTATAAATATATATTTTATTGTGGAGCACATGGTGGCTCAGAAGATAACACTGTTGCATCTCAGCAAGGAGGAGTGCATTTGTTTGCAAAGGTTTTTGTCCACATAACCAAGACATCCAAATCAGACAGATTGGATTCTCTAAATAGGCCATAGGTATGAATGTGACTGAGAGTGTGTTTGTCTGTATATTAACTCTGTGATGGTGGACTCGCAACCCATTTCCAGGGTATTTTTCTCTCTCTTTCAACCAGTGTATGCTGGGATAGGCTTCAGCTTCTGTAACCATGAATATAAATAAGTGGATGAAGGCAGCTGATGTATGGCTGAATCCTAAATGTGTTGAAATGGCATTTTTGGGCGTGGACTCATCATCTTTTATGTAGATATCAGTTTTTCTGTAGTGTGTCTGTTGTTATTGCCATCTCTGTCCTTGCCTTGCTGTGTCCTCTTCTCACCTATCTAAAAACGAAACATGAAAACTTTACTAGCTGTCAAAATTTGATTGAAAATAGTTGACGGTGAAAAGTCGCTGGTCCTTACCTATCCTTAATTTTCTCACCTGACTAAAATTTACCCATCTGTTCCTTCCCCAGGACCACGACAAGAGGCGGCACCTCTCTCACAAGTTCTGCATGACGCCAGCAGGGGAATTTAAGTGGAATGGGTCTATCCACGGGTCCAAGGTCCTGACCATCTCCACGCTGAGACTCACCATCATCCAGCTGGAGAACAACGTGCCAGCGCCTTTTATGCACCCTAACTGGGCCTCACACAGGTACGGAGCAGAGTGGGAGTACTGGGAGACAGAGTGGGAAACATTTATTCCAGTGCTTAGATACATGTGGGAATCAAAGTCAGATTTTGGTGTCATTTTTACCAAATGTAAGAGCACAACCATGGTTTTAAGTGTTTCAAAGCAAACATGGCCTAAACAGAATAAAGGAAGAGGCTGACAAGTGATCGTGTGACATTCTGTTTTTGTTTGTTTTGTAGGACCAACTGGATCAAAGCTGTTCAAATGTGCAGTAAAGCCAGGGAGTTTGCCCTGGCGCTGGCCATCCTGGAGTGTGCCATCAAACCTGTGGCTATGCTGCCGGTCTGGAAGGACTCACTGGGACACACCAGGTACGCACACACACTCACACTTTTTCAGAAACATACTTAAAAAGGAGTTGCTTATTATTTGAGCCCTTTTCAGATGCATTTTAAATGCAAAACCTCCCGATACTTAAAAATTAAAAAGTTAAAACAGGTATTTAGTACATGTGCACAGTGGTTGTGTGTAGTGGTGCAGTTTAGCAGACACAGGTGATCGTAACCAGATCAGATCAAACAGGCCACCCCTGCTGTGGCATAATATTTAGACTGTGAGTCCACTACCAGTACCACCCACCTCTGCCTCTGCTAATGCTTCAACATCACAACGCCCCTTAAAGGACTTTCACAGGGTGAGGAACACAGACTGTGTATGTGAATGAGCAATGAACATCAAGGGGTGTGTGTGTGTGTGTGTGTGTGTGTGTGTGTGTGTGTGTGTGTGTGTGTGTGTGTGTGTGTGTGTGTGTGTGTGTGTTGGGGGGGAGGGGGGCATCTCAGCTACTTGTAGGTTAAGTGTGTTTTGTGGAGTTGTGCCAAGAGCAACTAGAATTAGTGTCATTTTTGATCAGGCCCGTTAACCATGTTCAAGAAGCTGCTCTCAGTTGTTTATTTACACTTATTAATAATAAAATAATGTTAATGTTTTTTGTTGGCCACAAGGCTCATAAGATTTATATTTTTACATATCAGGAGGGCCCTTGGACTAAGTAAAAAGTTAAGTTATTTAAAAAAAAAAAATACTTTGCGTTCTTTAAATGGTTATACTTGAAGGTTGTATTTTTATGCAGCTTACAATATCCACAAAGCTGAGCTGACTGAACTGAAAAGTTGAGATGTCAACAGTTAGCCAAAACAATAAGGACTTAATTCACCAGAGAAAGGCAAATAAAATCCAAAATGCTTTTTACACACTGTGGACTCGTTATTTCAAACCGCCCAAATGAGGTTTCATCTAATTTAGATAAACCACTTCTTGAGTATGCACCAGCTGTAATGGAGATGGTAGCAGAAAAAAAGAGCTGTGAATAATTTAGGTGCTGTGGCTTACGCTAATTTATATGTCAACTTTTGAAATGCTTCCAGGTTACACCGCATGACGTCCATGGAGCGTGAGGAGAAAGAGAAGGTGAAGAAGAGGGAGAAGAAGCTGGAGGATGAGGAGACAATGCAGCAGGCAACCTGGGTCAAGTACACGTTCCCCATTAAACACCAGGTAGGACTCAGACACCCTCCACACTTAATTTATTGTATGCTGATGGATTATTTGAACGCAAGCTAAATTACAGCTGGCACAGTGCAGAGACGTTAATTTTTTGTCTGGGATTCATTCAGCATAGCGTAATGGACAAAACTATTTATTTTCATGTAGACAGTTTTCAAACAATGAAGATTTCATGCTGCCAATTACCAGAAGCATGAATGAAAACTATAGTGACAGTAATTTATTACACCTATGCTTTGGCTTTGACTCGCCGTGTGTCTGTGCAGAGAGACAGTTTGAAACGTCGTCTCATTCATGAGGTTGAAGCGTATTAGTCAGCTAATATTGCAGTACAGTGCGCTTTTGCTAGATTGAACGACTTTAGTGCTTGAAAAAAAATCAGTGGCTGGGCTCACCTCTGATGTAAACTGAGAACCTGTGGGAAACACTGGATTGTGTGTGTATGTGTGCGTGTGTTTGTGTGTGAGTCATCAAGAGCTGTTTGATGCAGCGAGCCAAGCTCCGCTGTGAGTCATTTCCCTCACCAATTAATGATCAGTGTGTGAATAACCTCTAACCATCTAATCTCTTTTACCTTCCTTCTCTCCTTTCCCACCTCCACCCCCTCTCTTTGGCTTTTTCCTTCTTTCCCCCTTCACGGTTTCTCTTTTGAACCTCTTCCACCTCTCACTATTACTTTATCCCTCTTCTTTCCTTTTTTCTGTCTTTCTCTCCCACCGCTCCTGCTTTCTTTTCCCTATGTGAAGGTGTGGAAGCAGAAAGGAGAGGAGTATCGTGTGACGGGCTATGGGGGCTGGAGTTGGATCAGTAAGACTCATGTGCAGCGGTTCGTCCCCAAGTTCCCTGGTAACACCAACGCCAACTACCGCAAAGAACTGGAAGGTCTGCATTGGGGGGAATGTGGTTTTCAGTTATGTGAAATTTGGGTTTCTCTCATTCAGAGTCTCTTTGACTCTCTTTGAGAATGATTTAGCCTCTCATTCAAAAATCTCAAAGATGTCATTGTGTGTGATACATAGCCTTCAGTGAATTGTGGCTCTTTTTTTTTTTTTTCAAAGTGTTTGTGGTTTTCATTGGGTGTTGTTTTCTGAGATATGTGGAGATCTGTTCCAGATTGTGCCCCAGTGTGTCCGGAATGTGAAAGAATATTGCCCATCTGAGACTTGTCATTCAATAACTTGTCAGATAGTTTTGCACTTGTATATTCATGGACACATCACGACAAGCGTTTACTTACTTTATGTTAAAACCGAGGTGTTTCAGTCCCAAAACGTTTTTCAGATTTGAGTCTACCAGTTCACTCATCTAAATATCTCAGTGTAAGTTTTTTGTAATTAATTAATTACAAAAAAATTACATCTATGTTAAGTTCAATTTGTCTGTCAAAGTTATTGAAGTAGTGTAATTGATTTATTTAGTATGTGATGTCTTCTTTGATTTCTAGGTGATAAGAGATAACAGTAACTTTGAAATAACTGCAACTTAGGAATATACCAAACTCTCTCATCCTTTCTTACATAGATGCCAAACTTGGCAAGAAATGTACTCTGCTGGATTTGAGTCGACGACCCAGTGTAGCATCACAACAAGCTCAGGGAGCTGCCATGAGTAGCACTGAGGAGAAAGATGGAGATTGCTCAGCCACTTCCAAGCCTTCAACAGATCGTCTGTCTGATGAGACGATGGACATGGCAAAGAAAGACGAGCTAGATAAGAAAGAGAAGACTGAGGGACTCTCCACAGATGAGTCAGTCGTGAAGATGGAAGTGGACCCCACAGACTCAGGACCAGATGAAGAGCAAGGTATGACAGAGCACTGAAAAATAAATCTCCAGTAGCGCTGAATCAAATTCAAAAACATGAATGGTGTTTCATTTCAAATCCTGTTAGTCTAATAGTCATGAAACTCACTATTCTTATCACCTCAATGCTATGTGTATACTGCATAAGAACTGTCAACTAGATTGGGTTTCTTGGATATAAGAAGGTTAAGTAAAACTGGAAAAGTAGAGCACAAAGGATATGTGGAATAACGTGGTGGTACAATTAGGCTGATTTGGTATTCAGCTTAATTTGTAAATTGCTTTTGTTATTTCTCTTGCTGTCGGAATAGTTGTGAAAAGGAAAATGGAACTAAAGATCAATGTTATAATAACAGGGAATTTTGAATTAAATGTCTAACTTTGTTTTTCTTTAGGGACCAGTATTCTACAGGAAAAGGCTTCCTTGAAGGAAGAGCCTACTGTGGGCCATCAGCGGCCATTCAACTATGACGTAGTGGACGTCAGCAAGGGCTTCCTCACCCGCATCGCCTACAAGAAGAAGGTCAAGGCCTCCAAGCTGGACAGCCTGCTGGAGCGCCGAGTCAAGCAGCATGCCCTGGAGGAGAGGCAGAGACTGCAGACCCTCGCTTCCAAACCCCAAGCTCCAGCCACTCCAGCCCCAGCTCCGGGTACCCCGGTCCGGCCACGGTCACCACTCCAGCCCCAGGCTCTAGCCCAGACAGTGGCTAAAGTGGAGGAGAAATCTTCCACATCACGGATTCCTGGGCCAGGTGAAGCCAAAGAGGAGCCTGTACCATCTAAAACTTCAGATGGGACGTTTGTTCCTCGTGTTTCTTTACCTGTTCCAGACACTGCATCCAAAGACCCTGCAGGTGGAGATTCAACTTCACCACAAAACCAAACAGTGGCAATGCCCCAGGAATTGGAGGCAGACTTAGTGGAAAGGACTACAGGGCCCAAAGGAGATAATTCATGCAGTTCAGGGCAAGAGGGTCTCAAGGTGCCTAGTGGTGTACAAGAAACAATTGCACAAGGAATTGACAACTCTTTGGAACAAAAAACAGCCTGTACACCATCAGATATTAGCAAGCCTGCACATACTGAAAATGCAGGGTCTGAGTCAAGTATCTTGAAATTGGACCCAGTAAGGACACCCACAACCACTGTTGACCAGAAATGCAGTCAGAACACACCTCTTCCTAAACCTGTTCAGCAAAGCTTAGAAACAGGCACAGAGGAAAATGGCAAGGAGTCAAAGGAGCACCAAGAGGACATGCAAGATGTTGGACAGGGTAGAACTGGGGGAATTAATGCTCTTTCTACCCAGACTGTTCCCGTCCTCCCTCAGGTGAATGGGAAAGATGGCTTAGAAAGCGAAGTCATCTTGACAAACTCTGTTGTGACACCAAACCATGGTTCCCTCACCAACAGTACGCAGCCGAAGCTGAACAGCATAGGTAAGGTTGAAGGGGAAAGTCTGGTTGTTACGTTGAAGGACAGCACACAACAAAAGCCCTTAATGAACGGAGATGTGGCCACTGTAAATGATAAGACAGTGGTTGGGGGCAAAGAACCAAGCCTTGCTCCTCGGGTAGAGGTGGAGGACAAGGTGATGACATTAGAAGAGGACTACCAGCCTACAGCAAAGGTGTCAAGACTGGAGAACAACATAGAAGCACTTGAAGCAAATTCTCAGAGCACTCTGCAGCACAACAGCACATCACCGGTTCAGTCTGGGGAGACCAAAACTAAACCTGCGGTCAAGGTCATCAGAATGGCGCCGTCTCCGATACCCTCAGCTGAGGAATCTAGTTTGAGTGACGACTTTGCAGAGGAGAACAGCCACAGCGGCACAACAGAAGCACTCAGGACCATTATCACCCAGGTATCAACAACCACCACCACCACCACGACAGTAGTTTCCACGGAGAGGCGGATAGCCATGGTGTCATCAAATGCCTCTGGAGACGTGACAGCTCCCACATCCACTACGATGTCAACAACAGAGAGCAGTGCGGTGTCCACTCTGACCACCATGACCAAAACAACTGTGACCAAAGTCCGTTCGCCCACTCCTGACAGTCAGTTGGAAGACAGCCAGAGCGAAACAGTGATGCAAGAGCACAAGATGACTCTGTCGGCCTCCGTTAGTAAGTCAACCACAGACAGCAGCGGGAAAACCTCGGTGTCCTCTGTTGGGGTGAATGAGGAGTACTGCTCTTCAACGAAGGGCAGGGTCCGCCTCCTCAAGTTTTCTCGCACCAAGAAGACGCGTTCGGACACAGCCCTGCCCTCGTACAGTAAATTTGTCACGAAGAGCAACCGGAAAAGTATTTTCGTGCTACCCGGTGATGACTTGAAGGTGCTGGCGAGGCGAGGTGGAATCCGTGAGGTGTCCATCTTTAGCTACAATGCCAAGCCAGCCCTGGATATCTGGCCATATCCTTCACCCAGGCCCACGTTTGGCATCACATGGAGGTAGGTGCTCTTTTTCCTCTTTCTCTGTCTGTCCCTCTGTCTTTCTCATTGTCTCATTCTCTCTCCCAGTCTCACACACTGGCCTATCCCTCTCACAAAATAACCACTGTAGTGATAATTGGTCATTCTGTCTCCCTTTTTCTGAAGGTGATGTGATTACTAAGGCCAAAACAGCTACTTTACCAATTACCATATCAGACAAAGGTTTACGCACATATCCCTTTGATCCATATTTAAGAGGCAAATCCCAATACAGACAACCAAGACAATCAAAACATTATTTTTAAGTTCCTTTGTAAATGATCCACAAGACTCTGGGATATAAGGTTTTTTTGTATTTGACGGCTAGATATGATTTGTATATCCTAACTCCCAAAAATCCATGAAAACATTAGAATGGCGGCACTCCAAAACACTTTCATTTTAATTAAAAGTAAGACAAGACTTGACATCAATTACACTATATTTTTATGGATTGCCACATCAGGCTGATGCATTTCGGCATAAACCTTCATCAGAAGACGCCCCCATGTTTTTCTAGGGTTTTTTGGAAGTCGGTTTATAGTCCTTGGCAGAGCACCCAGCTAGAAAAAGTTCACCCAGTCTTGAGGGGCCGCGTCTGCTACATATTCCTTCTTAATTTGTGCGTGTATGTATGTATGTACTTAAGTATGTAAATCCAAGATCACATGAAACTGAAGTCGGAGCTCAGTCCTTAAAATATGTTTGTAGCAAGAGGAGAAATCGGAGTCGTAAAGTTTAGCATCGCTTTGGTTTGCGTTGGTTTTCTCATTTGCAGCACCTAATTACACAGTATCTGGCAAGGTGGCAGTAAAATACACGAAAATTTTGCTGAAATACAACTTTAGTCAAAACAGATTTCATTGCTTCTCTTGCTGTGTCATACTAGGATCATTTTGCGTTTTTACAAAAGTGAACGTAACGCAGAAAGACCCAGCTTTTGGCTAGGCAAAAATTTTCAAAAACTAAAGTTATATGAAAATTGTATGGTGTACTCCATAAATAGGAGTGAAACAGCTGTATGACATACCTTTAAAATGTCTATAATTTATTTACTCAAGATATTGCGATGGCAGCATTAGCTGCGTTAGGTTTTTGTGAGAACTTATTATTTAAAAGAACATAATTTCTGTTCATTAGTGGATTGTGTGAACGTTCGGCCAGACACTCATCCTTCTTTCTGAGGTATAGAGTCTTATAATATGGCCTCTCCTGCTTTGTGATTTTATAGTTTCTCACACGTGGCAATATGTTTTAGTAGAAAATGCTTTTTAACCACACACTTGTCTTAAATCAGTGTTTAAAAAAGGACATTTGTTTAAAAAAATAAAAGTTGTGGTGACAAGGAGGATGCTATTTCCCTTCGTCCACCCTGAAATCATCTCCTGGGTTTATGACACTGCCCTGTCCTGTTGATTTGTTGTTCGTTATGTCTTCTCCCCTCTCTGTCTGCTTTTCGTGCTTTGGCCCTCGGCAGTGTTATGGCTCAGAGCCCGGTGTCACACAGAGACCTCCGGTTATTTTGACCGGACCTCAGAGTTCCGAGGCAGACGTGAATCATCTGGTGGTCGGAGAAGTGTCAGGATGTTCGCATCGCGCAATGACCTGGCCCTGCAGCCCAGGGATATTTTCCCTGCTTGTGGTTACACACTGGAAAGGGGATATCCCTCCCCCACACCCTGTCCTCATCGTGTTTTTATAGACATTCAACAAGTTTTAAATGGTCAGAGAGAGGGAGCTGTGTAAAGCATTCCTAAGTGTCAGGTTCTTTGTCGGGACGGTGATTTTAGTTATAAGGAAGGAAGGAACATTTCCCCCCAAAGAGATGAATGTATGAAATTATTCATTGAAAGATGACAACCTGTCATGCCATTTCTCAATTCAAAACAGTCTTACACTCAAAACAGCTCATTAAATTAACAGGCCAAATGAAATGTCCACAAGTCTCCACTTTGAACTTTGAGTTAAAACTGTTGTTTGACTGTGCCTTTTGTAGTCAGAAATAATATCTGTACTTCAAAGGAATCACTGTATAGTATGAAATGTCAAAGGTGGCAACCAGTTGCTGTGTTTCTTAGATGGAAATGGTCATGAGGGGACAGCAGCGTCAATATAAACCTCAGTGTGTTTTTACTCTGCCTCTTTCTCATGTAAGGAAATGCTCCAGCATGTTTTCTGTGATGCTGAGCGAGTCATCGGCTGTCGTTTGTCCTCCATCAGCAAACTGCATCATACCGTGATGGGAAGCTTTCTACTGGTCCTCTTTGCTACAGTTCCACCACACTAGCTGTTGCCCTTGGTTTCTGTTTAAGTTGATACTGTTGTTCACACTGTCTGACATTGGCACATTTTTTAAAACACACACACACACACACACACACACACACAGAGTTGTTTACTGTTTACTTGCAACAGAATAATAACTCTTTAAACTCTGCCTGCCTCTCTCTGTCATTGTATCCAGGTATCGTCTGCAGACGGTGAGGTCTTTGGCCGGCGTGAGTCTGATGCTGAGGCTCCTGTGGGCCTGTTTGAGATGGGACGACATGGCCGTCAAACCCTCCGCTGCTGTTGGCACCACGCGCACAGGTAACCCACCCTCGCCCCCCTGCCCTCCCACCTGAGATGTCAGATAATGTTTCAAATAGCTGTTGGCACGGTGAAGATGATGTAGAGATGCTGTCCAGTCCAGTAGTGGCTTTGTGGTTTTACTAACTGCAGCAGCCAAACTTTAAACTTTAAATATAAACCATAATCCCTGTCAGGCAGAGTGGTGAATTGTGACCATTTCTGGTGTTACATATAAAATATGTTATTATATATTTTACATTAGATGTTGACATATAGTCCATATTGACAAATCTAGTGGATAGCAGTTTTTCTTTCTGAACGCCAGAAGAGACGTTATGTGAGCATTTGGGCGTAAAGGTTCATAGTTAAAGTTGATTTATGGGAAAAACAAAATCTTAAGGTATACACTGTTCAATGAAGGAAAGTGATTTTCTCAAGAGCTGTAAATCTCGATGAGGAATGAATTGTCCATCATGCCTGACCCTGGATTTGCCTTTTGATGCTGAAGCAACATGGGAAGAAGTGATGAATGGTTCGGATGGAGAAGTGGTTTTTGTGATGAAAGTAGCAGCAGCACCCTGGTTTACAAAATGTTAATGAAATAGTTTGGGTTTTGAGGGTTGAATTGTTTGAATTATTTATTAGGGACTGATTTCAAGTGACTTTTCAAGTGGGATTTTGGAATTTTGAATTTGATCCCTGGCTGTCCTCTTGAGTTTTCACTTGTCTGCTGCTGTATATTACACATTTATACCAATGCACATGGGCTTTTTAATCTATTGCTTATTGTGTTTTTACTTACATCCCCAAACATGTTGAGGCTCTGTTTAAAGTTTTTTCAACCTGGTAAGTATGTATTTAAAGAAAAAAACACTGGACAAAAAGTACATGACAGATACTGTGTATAGTTAATTTTTTTTAAGATGAGTTTGTTTCTCCTTAATAATGGTCTATTAACTCTATCATGATGATCTAAGGTGTGATAAATGTGTTAAAGGTGTTAAGGTGTTAAATTCTCCGCCAGTGTTGACTTGCTAGTGTGGTTTCTATTTGGGATCTCCGTATCTTGGCCTGAGAAAATATACAGACACATGCAAAAAAAACCAAAAAACACATGTATGAAGACATCGCCATCAGGCTAATTGTGGTACAACTAGGTACGTATCAGTGTAAAGTCTGTTGTACTATGTACTTTGGAGTGCATTTCCTCCATCTTCTCGGGCTCTCCTCCTCATCGCCATACCAACCCAGCCCTATCCCCACTCATTGCTACAGAAACGTCAGACACTGAGATCACCACCACCGAGATCATCAAGCGGCGCGACGTGGGGCCCTACGGGATCCGCTCAGAGTACTGCATCCGCAAGATCATCTGCCCCCTCGGGGTGCCTGAGACTCCTAAAGGTGAGATGTGTTTTTGTTTTTTTTCTTGCCGCTGAGGAAAAGAGAATCATGTCGGCATATAGCCCACCCACATGTTCGTAATTGGAACAGAGAAAATGGTACTGGTTGGGCTTTTAGTAGCACTTTAATTTTCTGTGTCGGATTTTAGCATAAGAGCAGATAATAAGATGAAGGTTATAACAGTAGCAGAAGTTTAAAACAATAAGCAATAAAACCTGCTTTGGGATTATATACGCACATGGTGCTGACAGTTTTAACATAAATGTACTGTATGGGTGGGATGAATGTGGAAAGACTATGGGTTACTCACTCAGTATATGGATTTAGTTAGCTAGTTCTTTTCTTGTTTTTTCTATATGTGTGCTCACACACAGAGACACACACACACACCAACTCACGCACACCATCTTGTGTACTCTCTCTCACTTTGTATTTTTCTTCTCTTTCACCGTCTCTCCCTCACCCAAACACAAAATGCGATTTTGTTCTTCACTTTCATCCATCCATCTACATGTCCTCCATCCCAGAAACCCACACCCCTCAGAGGAAGGGGCTGCGCTCCAGTGCCTTGCGGCCTAAGAAGCCCGAGCCCACCAAGCAGACTGGCCCAGTGGTGATTGAGACCTGGGTAGCGGAGGAGGAGCTGGACCTCTGGGAGATCAGAGCCTTCTCAGAGAGGTCAGAGATTCACATGGGTCACCACTCAAACAGGGGATGAAAACGTGTGGTCTGATAATCCATATATAAAACTCACTGATAGCTGTTTGAAAGCACCTCGGGTCAGCTATCCAGATATTATTATGGATGGAGGTTTTACTGGCTCAAGAGGCAATAACAAATATTTTTCTGGCCGAACCAGTAATAAATTGCGCCGTCCTGCCAGATTTGAGTGTGGTCAAATGGAAGCAGCCAAATTGCGCACTCAGACTAATGCTCAAAGTGTTTAAATTTCAATCCCTGTTATTCACATCATATCATCATCACCCACATCATGTCTAATTTGAAAAAGTACATGAAGGCATTTTAGGGCTTTTGAAATCAAAGAACCTCTCCCCTTTTTTCCTACTTTTTTATGAACCATCTCTTGTTTAAAAAAAAAAAAAAAAAAAAAGTCTCTGCTGTGTGTTATGTGGATTTTGGACTCATTTCGGTCCTCTGTTCCAGGGTGGAGAAAGAGAAAGCCCAGGCTGCAGAGCAGGCCAAGGTGAGTTGTTTGGTTTTAGTTTTGGTTCTGTAAGGGTTTCTTCCCCAAAAGTTAATTTTCTTCAAGAGAGGATGTGGTAAGTTTAAAGCAAGGAGCTTACCCCCTTTTTTCTGTGGGATGTAGAAGCTTAGCCGTACCAGTGGAGCTTCCTGGACAGGACGCCCCTCCGTCACAGCAGTCAGTCACAGGGGTTTACACTAATCTTTTTTAACATGCAGAGCCAAAGAGAGAGGCATGGATCCCATTATTTTGAGTTTATGATATGGTTGAAACCCTAAGCTTCCCAATCTTTACCACTGCAATGTGTTTCCTTTCTACTAGGGGTGTAACAATTCATTGATCACCCTGACGCATCAATTATAAATTCTGCCGATTCAGTTGACTCAATCTGCTAACATAAAGAAATGAATGAATCGCTCTGACCTCAGCCTGAATTAGTATGAAACACTTTAGTGGAATCGTTCACGATTCTTAAAAAAAAAGATCTAATTGCAGTGATCCACTATAAATACTGTGAATTGCAAGTCTTTTGTCAATTTTTTAGAGAGATGTTTTGTTTTGTTGTAACATTTCAGAAGAAAAAGGATAGTGGTGCCTCATTGGACAGGTTTATTTTAATCAATGTAAAATGTTGGCGAAAGTGCTGAATGGAGTCAGGGTTTATAAACTCAAATCAAACTGAATTGCTCAAAAAAAAAAAAAAATCTTAAATTGAATCTCCAACAAGTGAATCATGAATCTTTCTTTACCAAGTGCAAGAGTCACACTCCTACTTTCCACAACAGTAAATTTTGTGTTGTTTTTTTTGTTTGTTTGTTTGTTTTTCTAGTGATTTTTCTCATTATTTATTTATATATTCATTCACTGACTTACATGTTTGCTGCCCTTCCAGAAACGTATGGAGCAGAAACCAGGCTCGGCTACCGCTACTCCGTCAGGGACCCCCGCCACGCCCGCCAGCACCCCCAAAGTCATCGTCGGCTCTCTGTCAGGGCAGGTCACCCCCGGCACCAAGGTGGTCCTGACCACCAAGATGGGAACCCCCGTCACATTCCAGCAGAACAAGAACTTCCAGCAGTCGTTTGCTTCCTGGGTCAAGCAGGGTCAGACCACGCAAGGTACATCGAAAAAGGAGGGGGAATGTAACCACTGCCCATTTTTGTTGAAACCTAACATGGGGGAGCAATGGAAGGATATTTTCTTAATTCTAACCTGAAGTGAGAGTAATGTATGTCAAAATAAATTACATGTGTTAACAAGGCAGATGCCATCCACTGTCTAAATTCACCCTCTAGTATGCATGTATGCTAATGGCGCTGTTTTTTATGAAGCAGCATCATCGCATCCTAACAATCTCCCCACCTGCCTGCTGTGTCCTAATTTATGTATCATCCTGATTGCTTAGTGTAGTATATTTATCTTACAATTAGCACGTTATCATAGTCTGAATATTTGTAACTGCCGCTTCATTCATGCATTTGATTCACTGCAGCAGCTGTGCCTGTTTAGAGACAGATGGTGTGCTTGTTGATTGGCTGTGATGAACCATGCCAGGTTGTCATCTGTATAATTTCCCCCAGCAAAGGGCAAAGCTGTTTGGAGAGATGATATTTGCATTTTTATGTTTTTATATTTTCAGAGTGTTTCACCTTCATCAGAGTATCACAGTAACGTGGTGGCCCCATGGCACTGCCACCACCACTGGGAGCCTGCTCGTGGTCCTAGTTCATTAGAAATAGTGGCAATTTGCTGCATTCATTTCAACTCGGAGCTCTGAATTTCCAACTTGTAAATTTCCAACCTGCAACAATGTTGCATTCAGTGTCAACTGTGGGGAAATGGATGCCAGCAAGACAAAAAAAAAAAAAGATTTTACCTCAAGGGGAAGTACCTAAAATAGTAAATAAACACTCATATTGGTTCATTTCCTACCGTAAACAACAAAAAAATTGTTTTCTGCCATTATCACATGCTTTCACGTCACTTGAGCTGCAATCTGAGTACCTGGAGGTTAAACTATACCTAAATTTCCAACTTGTAATTCAGACTTGGGTAACAGTGAACTTTTTCACATGTCAGAGTTTCTTTTTAAAAGGTTCCCAGTTGAAATGAATGCAACAATAATATTTGTATCACAGGAGTGATAGTGTTATTATGGTTATTGTACGGCTGTGTTTTTGGTTTGCACCATTAGGAGCGACAGGCACCGTCACCACTGTGGCAACATCTGGCGGACAGACCTTCCAGATCACGGGAACCTCAATGGGGGGAAAAGTCCTGACCGCCAAGCTCCCGCTGCCCGCCAACAGCAAGATCGTCACAGTCAATGTGCCAACTACACAAGGAGGTATGGCAGGCTTTAATAAGTCACACCTTGGAGGCAGACTGTGTGCAGCAGTCCCGCTTAAGTATAGCCTTTTCTTTTCCATCCAACACCGTTTTGGGAAGCCTGTGTGTTTGTGTTTTCACTTTCTACACCTCAGGCCCACAGCTGAGACATTTCAAATACGTTGGAGCATCCAAATTAGATCTGCCTCTTTAACTGGTTGCCATTTTAAGTCATTTAGTGTGCCAACCACGCACAAGGTACTGTAGAAGGATGTAGCCTGTCTTCACTCATTTAATATGTTGTTTGTGCCAGCTACCACAGGCCCAAATATTTTGGAGTCTACAAATTAGACACAAATTAGACATGCCTCTGTCCTTGATTGCCTCTGTCAGTGTGCCAAACACACAAGGAGACAGCCCCTCCTGAAGTCTAACAACGTAGACAGCTACAGGCCTCAAATGTTCACATGCTGATCTCATTGGCTCCTCGCTTCTGTGTATGCGAATCAATCACAGATTTGACATGGCTAGCGGTGTAACGGATTCACTGCAGCGCTGTTTTCTTTACGCGCCAGCGATCACATGCACACGTAGACACACCAAAAAAAACAACACTGATATGTAAAACATGAATTTAAACTCAGTTTCATTTCATTTAGAACTAAAAAAAAAAAAGTCGTTGGGTTTGAATTTGTTCTTCAGTCGACATTCTCTTTGTGTTAGATTAGTTAACGCTGAATAATTTTGATTTAAGAACAGGATGGACCCGTAAGGGAAGCTGCGATGAGATCTGTTACACCCAAGGCAGCAGAGAAGACATCACAGCTGGAAATTAGCTTTACTAGAGTGTTTCCAGTTTGTGAGAGTTGATGCTTATACTGCAGTACACTTCAGAACGAAATATTGTACTTTTTACAGCACTGTGTTTATCTGATGGCCGATGACCTGTTTATCTGAAGACCAAAAACAATGGTGATATACAATATATTATGAATCCCAAAACCTTGATCCAGTCCCATTCAGTCCAGAGATATTGAGTTCAGTAATGACATCGGGGCAGTGTAGTTCTTTGTGTTGCGTTAATTAAAGCTCAGTGATGTTGATTTAAGAACACGATGGACCAAAGTTTCATAAAGTGATGCCTTGGGGGCAAATATAGTTTCCACTTGTGTTTTATACTTAGCACAACAAAAACAGTGGCCTTGTGAGAATTCAAATTTAAGCAAAACTTCCCAAGTATCTCACTAACTGTAGGGAAAATCAGTGTGGAGATCAGTTGCACCCAAAGGAGGAGAGTGGGGAAAGTGGAAAATGACTAAGTACTATTTAATGATAAGTACTATTTATGTGCTTATCTACAGTTCTGAGACACAGGCACTTGAGTATTTCAAGTTTGTGAGACTTTTTACTTTTACAGCACTACATTTACAAGGGAAATCTTGTACTTTTTACTGCACTACATTTATCTAATGGCTGGCGTTACTAGTTATTATGCAGAACATCAGATTTGATGTTCTGCATAATAAATCAGAGTATTCAACAGAATATGGAACAGTGAGAGATACATTGAAATACTTTACATGTTAATGCATCAATAATTTGAAAGGAACCCTTCTTCACAGTGACTACTTTTGGTGTTTCAAAGTCAACGATGCTGATACTCCTTTATTCATGTAACATTTTAAATGCCGGACTTTAACTTTTACTCGAGTGTTTTGTTTTTACCTTATCCTATTGAGTAATGGATTTGAGCACTATCGGTACTTTTTTGGCCTACATTTGGGTGAAACGTCACCCGCTGTCCTAAGCAGACAGTGACAGGAGAGGAGGGATAGGTAGAAGAGAAGTTGAGATTTGACATCCTGAACCTCAGTGCTGAGCTACAGTGAAACCCAACAACTGTACTGGGATAGTACTTGTAAGTAGGCTCATGTTGCTTCTGGTTCCAGTTGCCGCAAATACAATAGGCACTACCATTTCAGACGCAGCCACTCCCTCACTTCACTGTGTTTTTGGTCCACTGTGGCAGCCTGCTGCGCACCAAGCCCATTGTGGTGCCCGCCATGTGCCAACCCTGTGAGTCAGCGGCTCATTTTGGAGTGGCACATCATGTCGGTTTGTGTCCTGTCGGCATGGTAATCTAATAGAGAGCTGTTTTGGTTGGATGGTTTGGGACGGCAGACTTGTGTAGTCTGAGGTTCTAAATCCAGACTGCTTTTGAATTGCGCTAGCTTTAGGTAGCTACGTTTTTAAAAGTCAATATTGACCCAGCGGATGAGGTGATGGTTCGGACTGAACACCACCTGGCCCTGTCTGTGGTCTTGTCATATTATTGGATGACGAATATTGCACAACACCTAGTAGAGGTGGTCTGTTTTGTTGAGATTCTCCATCAAAGCCGCTGACAGCTCTCGTTTGGATCACTGAGGTCACCTTCAGCACTGAAAAATTATTTTGTGCTTGCATGCTTCTTGTCTACACTAAAATTGAATTTGTGTTTTTAAAATGTGCCATTTCAAACCATGGATGATGGATAAATATCACATTGAAAAGTTCTCTGGAAAGTAACAAAACTTCTGCGTGGCATCCACATTTCTCTCAACTGGGATACAGTCTGTATTTGTACGGGTATAAACCTATATCACACCCATAACAGAGATACAAAGAGAGGATACAAAGAAAGTGATTTTTCTTACATATGAAGCTACTTTGAAGGATAAACTGAGTTCAGGTGGAGTGTAACCATCTAATGGACATGTATTTATCCAGCATGACTGTTGGGTGCCTTGTTTGTTTTGGAAGGGCTTAAGGAAGTTAAACAGGAAAACAAGTTTACCCTGAGGTCTGCCTCCCCAGACAGGTAACCCTCTATGGAGGGATTCCGCTTTTCCTTTTTTTCCCCTCTTCTTTTTGAATGGAAGTATACCACTCCACTCGCCGGGCTCCCAACTCCCCGACCTCTCCAAACAGCCAGTCCATAGAAATTAGTGTTTGATGTGTGTGACCAGAGGAGCAACTCCCCAGGTCTTACGACCGGGCTTAACGTCCGTGTTTGAAGAGGGAAACCCTTGATGTATAGGTTTACCTCCTCGATTGCGGTCGAAAAACCGCAGCAAGAAAGCAGCAGTAGCAGGGGAAAAAGAGCAACACTCTCACAGCTTAGAGAGCGTTTCCGTTTCTGCCACCGGCTTCACGTGAGCTTGAATAGACGCAGGGCCCCGGTGCACAAATATGAAACGTCCCCTTTGTCAGAATTAAATGAAAAAGTAGGATCTGAATTCATGCATAATTTATGAGGGGGTTCAGGTATGTTGGGGGCAAAACCAGCTAAGCTTTCAGTGTGCCTTTGAAGATTTTGTTTACCTGCTCAACTAATATTTACCGTGGTTACGATCAAAGGCTGGAGACTTTGCAAGGAGGGAAGCCAACAAATAATGTATTGAGTGGTGTCAATACAACCACTCATTTGTAGCATGCAACCTTTTAGTCACTGCTTAGTATCACTAATCAAATTATGGATTTTTTTTTTATTTGTAGCTTTTCAAAATATGTTGGTGGATGAGTTGTTGTAGAAAAAAAAATGGAGAGTAGATGACATAATTCATCATTCAGAATATCACTTAGTTGGTGCGGCACCCTGCCTTTTCCTGTGTAGAAGAAAATGACAGTTTATATAAAATGTACATGTATATAAATTCACACAAAAAATATGTTTGTTTTTTTTAAGATACTGTGACAAGCAGTTTTACACAATATAAATTGTCACTGATCTTGTTCCCTATCCATTTCTTTAATCTCCAAACATTTCACCACATTTTCTGGCAATATTTCTCCTTTTTTTGTTTCTCCGTTCCTCTTTTTAAACCACTCAATCCTCTGTGGCCTTTTCTCTCATCTCTCTCGTGTCATTTCTCTGCGTACTTCTCTCTCGTAGTATTGATTCATCGTTTGACCTGAACAAATGTCGGCTCCACTCAAACGTAGTCGTTGCCCCCTCCCCCCTTCTCTCCTCATTTCTTTACCCGCTGAACTCTCTCTCCACCCTCTCTCTCCAGGTGTGATTCAGCAGAAGGTACTTGGTATCATCCCGTCTAGTACGGCCAGCGGTGCCCAGACCTACACCACATTCCAGCCCCGAACCACCACCCTCAACATCAGGCCCAACGCCCCAGGCTCCCAGCAGCAGGTACAGCCGCCCTGTTCTGATTTTACCCCGCTCTCTGTCATCTTCAGGGATGGGACTCATGGTTTCCTCATGGTGTCAGGATTTCATTCTCGTTGATATTTAATAGCAGTACTAATGATAATCTGCAGTTGTGGTCAGAATTATAGTCCTGCTTTCCTTCTACTAACTCCACCCTTTGTTCTATTGTCTAGATCCTATCCCCATAGTTTGTACTGTATTTACAACTTGCCCTGTTGCATTTGCTTTTTACATTGTTTTTTTTAGCAACATGACTGCTCTTTTTGTTTTGCATCATTTTCTACAGTATATTGAGCATGTGCTATAAAAGCACATAATTTATACTACAATACATCCAAGGATGCTGTTTTGTAGCTGACCCTCTCCTGTGACCTCTGACCTTTTTTACCACATCATCTTACAAACAGTATAGGACAAAGGTGTTTTGGGTTTCTTTTTTTTTTTAGGTTCTGGCGGCTGGTGGCCAGATCCGTCCAGGGATGACGGTGATCCGAACCCCGATTCAGCAGGCAGGATCTCTGGGCAAGACGATACTCCGAACACCTCTTGTGGTCCAGCAAGGTAACAAGAGTCTTTCTGAAGCTTACATTAATTTGCAGGTGGATGTTGAGTGATTTATTTATTACAATGCCGTCAAAATCCATTCCAAATCCTTTTCAAGTGGCGATGATACATTTTTTTGTTACGTTTTCCTATCAATCAGTGGGTGTGTCTGAAAACATGCTGCTGATGAGTGGGTTCACTGGTTCTTTATATCTGCATGAACATCCTGTTTCTTTACATTTACTTAACCGTGTCTGTACACCTTTTCCCCTCCCAGGTCAGGGTGGACAGCAGGTGGTGACCCAGCTCATCCGAGGCCAGGCTGTTTCCACGACGATTTCTGGTGCCAGCCCTGCCACCACGGTCGCTGGCCAGGGGGCAGCCAGCCCCACCACACCGGGCCAGACCCCGGGCCAGACAACGCCCGGCACGCCACGGGCACAGCAGGGCCAAAGCCAGGTGAAACTCACCCTGGCACAGCTCACCCAGCTCACGCAGGTTCGTGAAGGAGACGCTGAAACCTCCAAGACTAAACATTTATAACTGCATTGTCTAGTATTTTCACCCCTGTTTGTAGTGTACTTTCCCTTTGTTTTTTAAAAATGGAGTTGTTGTGACGCAGGACAAATTTCAGAGAAATCTGACAAAGTTCTGCCAGGTCATGAGATGTCCTGCGTTCCCCAAAACTGACAGTCAATTATTGAATTATTGGATGTATTATTTTTGTTCCAGTGCCGAGGAAAACAAACCTGCTGGTTGTAAATATGTGATTTTGAAATGCCAAAGCTTAAAGTGAGAGCTGTGGCAGTACTCTAATGTAATAATTTGTTGCATTATCTTGTTGTTATTCATACTTTCATTATTTGATTATCATTATCATTCATTATGTTACTGTCTGCAGCTACAAAGCTACCCAAGTTCCCCACGGAACTCTGGATGAGATGGAAGGATATTTACAGGAAAGGAACTTGTAGTGTGATTTGTCCACCTATGAACTCAGTTTCCTCTTTCTGTCCTTTCTCCCACAGAAGCAGCAGCAGCAGTCGGCGGTGGACCGGCAGGCCGGCAGCGGGGGCAACAGTGGTGTTGGCGGTCCCCAGCAGGGTCTGACTGTGATGATCCAGGGCCAGGGTCAGACCACTGGCCAGCTGCAGGTCATCCCTCAGGGTGTCACCGTCATCCCAGGACCCGGCCAGCAGCTCATGCAGGCGGCGCTGCCCAACGGCCAGGTCCAACGCTTCCTCTTCACCCCCATGCCCTCTGCCGCCACGCCCACTTCGAGCACAGGTAGGATAAAAACCAAGCACACATGAAAAGATAGATCAATAGAGAGACATACACGCAGATGAGCATAGATTGCAGTTCCATCTCGGACTGGGCCGTGTATTGACATTACAGATATCATCTGGGATTTTGGATATTGTAATATGGCCTAAGTGTTGCAAGAGGCTGCATTTCAAAAGGATACAATTTTCTGACCTTACTGGGCTGTTCTTGCTGTTTTATTATGTGCCTTTACCTGCTACCTGCCACACAACTCAGTGTTTACTAAAAATATCTTGTGTGTAAATATCATTAAAAAGCAACACCAGTCATCCTGTCACATCTTGTCATATTGTCACAGTTAGCACTATTAAGGTATTTTGTCAAAAACATCATGAGATTTGGTTTTGTCCATATTGCCCAGCCCTAATTCAGTCATAGTTCTTCATAGGATAAGTTTCCATCCAACAGTCAGGCGACTTTGAAGCAAGAATTTGAGTTGCTGCAGAAAAGTAAATGTTAATTCGTTGTTTCCATTGGTTGAGTTAAAGTATGATGTACACACACACACACACACACACACACACACACACACACACACACACACACACACACACACACCCCAAAGATGTTTGAAGGCGTTTTCCCTCTTCTCTCTCCTTCTCCAGCCACTGCAGTCCCAGGCCAGCCTCACCCTTCCACCTCCACCAAAACCCCGGCTCAGCAGGCCGCCGCCCCCGTCCAGGCAGGGGCAGCCCCCCTGGCCGCCACCAGCACTCCTCCCTCTGCCACGCCGCAGGGCCAGTTACCACCTCAGACGCAGGCACACATGCCCATCCAGTCTCCCACCCCGCTGCAGGTGAAGACGCAGGGCGGCGCTGCCCAGCTGCAGCTCCAGCAGTCGCCACAGCTCATCAGCATGTCTGGGCTGCAGCAGCAGGTGCAGGTATGGACATGGGGATTGTAGAAAAGTGAACCGCAAGCTTGCAACCTCTCCTACAACAGCCTCAAGGCAGAGGCTGTTGAGCAAGGCACTCAAGCCGCAGCTGCTTGCATTGTGGCCCATGCTTAAAGCCTGTGCTTTTACTGGGCTGTTTCCTGCTATGAATGAAACTGTGCAAGTGTGTAGCACGGTTGATAAAAGCCAAATGTGCATGCTTACACTGTTTAACCCTGATCTGATGGTTAAAAAGTGGGAGCACAATAGCACGCAAAAAAACCCAAAACTGGTTAGTCTGCGCGTTGAAAATTCAGAGTCCATCCGTCCAACATTTCTCTTTGTCACAGTTTTTCCATTTAGCCAAGAGCTCTTGGAACAGCGATCAGGCCGCCAGTGTGTTCTACCTATCTAAATAAATTTTGTATAAATGAATGAATAAATAAAAATGAAATGAATAAATAAAGCCGGAGGCTCAGCTGCCCATTCCGTCTTTTAAGCTTTCATTAAACCCTGTGTGTATCTTTGCTGTGTTGTGGCTGTAGGTGTTGGCCCAGCTGCAGGCCCAGCAGGGGCCTGGTGGAGGCTCTCTGCCCCAGCACATCAAACTGCAGCTGCCCATCCAGATACAACAGCCTGGGACCACCTCAGCTCAGGGAGGACAGGTAGGGCAGCTGGCCTACTAAACCAGAGCTGAAGTCCCATTTCTCTCAGATGGCCTCCCTAAGGCCTTTCTCATCCCTTAGCTGAACATTGGAAATGGAGTCATACATTAGCTATCTGTAGTTTAGCAGAGGAAAAACAATATTTGCCCATTGTTTTCTGATGAACACACACCCCAAAATGTGTTACCCAGCTCATATCATCAATTGGTCTTATCTATCATCTCAAAAGTAAAACGTTTTTAAAAGTGTGCCTTGCTTATTGCTTGCTTTTAACAATTTCCTCATACTGGCAGTTTTCTTGCCAGGCTGGTAATCGCCCATCTCTTGACTGCTGGCAGCTGATCCTGGCATGTCTGCGAGCTTGAATAATTCACGTGTCTTCCAAGCTGAATAAATAACTGCACATGTAAACTGCTTTCCTGCATCCATGTTGATGTAACTAAGATGTTTGCCCAAAACAGATTTTCTTTTCTGTTTTTACCTTCGTAGACTGAGTTACAGCAGTGCAAGTTCACAGAGTATTTGATAAAGAGATATTAGTTTACACATTCAGAGTACAACACATTGGTCTTGATTATGTGCTAATTTTGAATTGTCGCCAAGATCGCTTCATCAAAGCCGCTTCTTTTGTTTTTATTAATCAGCATCTCTTCTGATATTCAGAAAGGAATGCTCAGCCTGTCCACAGTATATTTTTGTCTTATATATTTCATAATTGTGTGTGTGTGTGTGTGTGTGTGTGTAGATGGGGAACGTGGTGACCATCCAGACGGCCTCTGTGCAGGAGCAGCTGCAGAGGATCCAGCAGCTCAGGGAGCAGCAGCAGCAGAAGAAGAGACAAGCTGCCGAGGCCAAGAGAGAGCAGGCCCTGAACGCAGCCAGCCAGAGCGACATCATCCAGAAACAGGTCTGCGTGTGTCTGTGTGTGTGTGTGTGTGTGTGTGTGTGTGTGTGTTCAGGCAGCTGTCACAGCCAGGTTGTCCATCCCAGTCACTCTCTCCCTGCCATCAGTACATAAACAGTCATCATCCTCCAACCTTCCACTAAGACTAAGAGTTTATTTTCACAGCTCAGCCTCTGTCTCTGTCTCTCGGGCATACTACTACTTAGTGTGTGTCTGTGTGACTCAAAGTGTGTTTCTGTGTTTTCACCTGTCCTTGTGTATACTACTGTGTGTGCATTAGAGTGTAGTTCCGCCTGTATATTTCCATCCAAACCTGACCCGAGTCAGAGAGTAGTAACCGAGCCCCTCCTGAACCCAACAGGCTTCCTGTTATTTATGTCCGAACCCGACCCGAGCCCAAAGCTGAAGCACTGAGTTTGTGTCACGCTGTCACACAGTTGTTGTTACCATGGTTACAGCGTGCCTGTTAACCTGATTGCACATAAGTAATCTTGTAAATGACTGTTAAAAGGCATTGTTTTATAAAGCTCCAGACAGATTGTTTCAACACCCACACACATTATGAAATGTGGCCAAACATCTTTTCTAAATTTCTGTCTGAACCCGGCCCAGCGGGTCTCCACAGGCTCAGGTATCCACCCTCTGTTGTGCATCTGCACCCCCGGTGCTTGTTTTCTGTCTGTTAGGCACTATTTAGTGTTTGCCTTTGCCTGGGCTGTCATATAACATTTCCTAATTTTCACCTTCCTTGCATTTTTTTTTTTTTTTTTTTTACTGCATTTAAACTTAAAATCACGCAGTAACAAAAGTACTTTCTGGTTGTGGAATTTCTGCAAAGTGATGGGATTTTGAAAAGTCTGCTCCAGACCAGGAAAGTCAGGGAATTGAATTAGTTATTGTGACAGCTTATGGAATATCATGACATTTTGTCAGCTTTAGTTAAAAAAGAACCCATTTTAACCACTTTACTCACCAAACTTTATATTTATCCTCTATTGTGTTTTGGGTCATTTCCTCTGCAGAATGAAACAGAATAATATTTTTTATGAAAACCTCCTAAACAGAAGTGTGTTTTAAATTTTGATCAAGGAAAAATGACGTCACGTTTTGTTTACATGGAAGTTACACATTTCTGCTGCAGAAAGTCCTGAAAAAGCCATGAAATTTTGTGTTTGACAGATTGTGAATCCTTGGTATTTTTTGATGTTGGTCTCTTTTGAAGCAAATGTGTGATTTGTTCATTTTGTTGATTCAGTTTAGCCATTTTTCATTTTAGATTTCATGAGTATCATGTCTGTTGCTGAAGATGCTGTCGTCTCTGCTGACATGGTTCCTGATATTGTTTTTCTCAGGTGGTGATGAAACAAAACGCTGTGATCGAGCACTTGAAGCAGAAGAAGACCATGACGCCTGCGGAGAGAGAGGAGAATCAGAGGTTAGCCGTGTGTGTGAGTGTGTGAGTGTGTGAGCGTGAGTGTGTGTGTGTGTGTGTGTCATAGAAAGAAAGGCGGTCGAGAGGTCCGATCTCCACTAGATAACACACCACCCTTGGCTGGCCTTATGCTGGACTGTGCAACGTACAAACTTCAGTCAAAATGCTGCCTTGCTTAAGTGTATTCAGCATTGTGTGTGTGTGTGTGTGTGTGTGTGTGTGTGTGTGTGTGTGTGTGAGTTTAAAGGTGTTGTCCGTTCCCCTGCCAGTGGGGAAGTCAGGAGGTTTATATTGAAGCGGTCAGGGTCACGGGAAGGCTTAGATCTGCACCTCGCCTCCTACGTCAGCATCTCCTCGCTCACCAGGCCAGAGGCTGTGCAGCGACGTGTTTTCCAAGCAGCGTCTGCCCTGAAAATGGAAACATTTTAAGAGCATCAGAAACACATTTAGGAGCAGGACCTGTGAAAATAATTGAGAGTTGCCATGCTCCCGTTTTTGAATCCGCAGCTGCTGATGTTCTCGTTTCCTTGGCAGCGTGAATATTTTGTAGGACCACACGTTACTTCAGCAGCGCGGCAAAACACCGCGAGTAGAAAATTAACACAAAGCCGAAACATTAACACCACGCTTTCCCGTCTCTCCTTTTTTCCTCTTTTCTTCCCGTCACCACGTTGGGAGGTATTACACAGCATGGGAAGCCTGACCTTTTGGGTGTGTAACTCCCAAAAGCAGCGCGTCCTCACCATGAACCCACAAAACCAAGACAAACCCAGAGTCATCTGTTTATGGGAAATTGTGCAATAAAATCATCCTCAGCCCAACAGTCCAACATTTGTGATTTCTGCTAGTTATACCACAGTGAGTTCCAGTGGTGCATTTTGATTGGCTGAGAGGCTCTTTGATGAGGGCCAGTGTCTCCCGGTACCAGCACTACGATGGCATTTCGGTATATTTATCACTCCACCTCATTAACCTTCAGTACCTGTAACTAAGCTTAAACATATTAACGGTTAACCTGTCAAACTGTAATAATTAATAATGAATTTATAATGCAGTTTGGGTTTAATCACAATAATACACTGGAGGTCGTGTTACGCCGTGTGATATTGACTCTGGTGAGCTGTGGTCATAGACACGAGGCCAAAGAGCTAAAATTTTATAGCACTCCCTCTCATAAGTTATTTCTTAATTATTAACTGTCAATTCCTGCATGTAAACAATAGAAAATGCAAACATTAGTTTGGGAGGATCTGGACAACAATTACAGCTCCACAAATCCACTTTTGACTCAAGTTGCTTTTGCAGAAAAATCTTGTTTCTGGAAGGGCAAAATAAAATCATCAACTTTCTACAGACATGTCCCCCCTTCCTTCATTTTCTATAAGCAGTGGGTCGATTTTAAAGGGCGTGCGTGCGACCTATAGCTGACCCTGACAGCCGTGTGTTTGTGTCCACAGACGGTGTGTCAACACTTTGACTGTTCACACTGACCTGAAACCCCAAACCCAGACTGCCGTGACATCACTGCAGCAGCTCCGTCTGTTGTGTCTCATCCTCTTTCCATGCCTGCGTGCCACCCTCTCCTCCTGCTTTTCTTGCAGACATGTATTCTGCAAAAAATAACAGGGAACTCTTACATCACTGTGCGTGTGTGTGTGTGTGTGTGTTTGGTAGTTTAACAACTAGTGCACATGCTATAGGAACCCGGGCCCAATTCTCACTTCAACTGCCTAGTGTGTAGTGTGGGTGTGTCTGTGTGTGTGTGCGTTTGTGTGTATGTGTGTGTGTGTCATAATGTCCTCAGCTGACCATTCACACACAGGTGCACTCAACAAGACATGATGGTGAATGTAAACCAACAGTTTTCTATGTTAGTCGACAATGTCAGCAAACACGAGAGCAGACTGAGGTCACATGGCCATAAATTATCTGGGTTTACTGCATCGCAGGCATAAGGAATGTCCCACTCAGCTTTTTGTCTCTTCATCTGAGCAATTAGGATGATGATTGCTTGGATTATTAGCTTGGATTATGATTAATATTATTGTTCTTACTTCTCCACTGAAGCTAAATGGATCTCAGAAACCGTAACAGGCACAGGGCTTAAACTTGGCAGACAGGTTAGAGATCTCACCCACTGCTCAGGCCACAAAAATTACATCAGCTGACTTACATGGTGGCACCGTAAGAACAAACTTTGCATTAGGGCCTATAACATTTGAACCGTAATGCTCGGAAACAAAATTCTTGTTGTCGTAGTCTCTGTGGTTTGAGAAAAATCGATCCATGTAGCCCATTTGTGCCTGGACAGATTTTCTGCCATTTCCAATTTTGTCCAAATCAGGGTTCTTGTTTTTTTTTTTTTTTGTTTGTTTTTTGTTTTTTGTTTTTTGCAAACCCTCCTACAAATTTTTGAGCAGTCAACATCAAAGTTGGTACATAAGCATATATGGACCAAGCCGGAAAAGCACTTTTCACATTTTCAATATTCTGTACGGTTTTGCTCCAATTCACCTTCAAAGTTTGCTCAGATACTGTGAGCGGGACTTAATTTACAAAAAAAAAAAAAAAAAAAAAAGCCGTAACTCCTGAACTCTTTGTCCTATTGCAACCATCGTATTATTTCCAAATTTGGCACACGCTATATCAAGAGCGAGCTGCATGAAATTACTTTCTCAGATTTTTGATATTTGGTGCCATTTTGCTGTAATTTGCTTTCAAACTTTGTGGGTGGGGCCTTAACTATGAACACACGATGCTTTCTTAATAAAATTTCATACACATCCTCATGTAGACTTTGTGGTATTTGGCCTACAGGTGGCGTTATGCCAACTGGATAACTAACAAATGAAAACTGAAAACCATTATATTTCTGGCTCAGTCGTTCTGTACTGTACAAGCCAGTTTGAAAGTGTTCAGTATTGTTTGCTTAACAACCACATTCAAGTTTATTCCAATACCATTCATAATTTAAAAGTCACAACTTATAAAATGCATGGCGACACAAATGCCGACAAAGACATTTATTGTGAGCTGAAATCTTCAAATTCTTCTCTTTAGCCTCCTTTTTTTCCCTTTTTTCCATTCCTGCTCGGATTCATAATTCAGCCATGCTCATGCAGGTGCTTGGACACTGCTATGTTTCATCTTTAGTCCTGAGCTCCAATGCAATGTTTTGTCATTTTTAACAGTTTAAGACCTGCATATTATAAGCATCGGTGATTTATTTAAAATCAGTGCACCCAGACGAAATGAGGAAGGGTGATCCTGATAGCAATACAGCTGTCTTACGAAGAACATTTATCTTCTTCTAAAGTATAAAAATACATACTTCTCCATTGCACTAACACTGAAGGAACCTCTGTTGCTGCCAGCCCTCTAAATACTTGCTTTGCCAGCGTCACCTGTCGCTGTGGGGCTGATTTCTGTCTGCGGTTGAAAGTCATTAGACTCAGACGCAGACATGATGGACATGCTCCTCACTGCTGAAAAGCCTGTTTACAGCACATTTTTAGGACATTTGGCATAAATGGAGTGCAGGCAGAGAAATTAAATAAATAAATGGAGTTGGACTTAATCAGAGGTCATAAAGTCTGTACAGATCAATCAAAATATGCCTTTATTGTGTCCGATTCTGATCTTTCATACTAGTATCGATGTGTGACTTCAGATAAATTGCGGCACCCGTGTTAAATGATGTTGATCTAAATACTGTGGTGAGAGCAGCTCCGTGACTCTACAAGGTCAGTCAGAAATAGTCTCCATGTATCAGCCTGTTATTTTTTACTCTCTTGCTGTTTTTTTCCTCCTCCTTTTCGCTCTATTTGCAGAGGGTTAGATCAGCGCACAGTGCTGGACCCTACATGTGACCCTGAAACCGCACGCGTCTGTTTTTGTGCTTAAACGTGCGCTCGTGACACTTCCCGCTGCCCTTCTCGATGTTTACATGAGCTCAACGTGGCGTCCCGCTGTTCTTCTATCTGTCCATCTCTCACCATCCCTCTCTCCCAACCCTGCAGCTCCTCCGTCCCACTACTGAAGAGCAGAGAGTCTCACACAAATAAACACTGGGCAACAAAATATCCCTCTAACATCTGCCGGACACGTGGCCCGGTAACTTGACGACCGCTCGGCTCGCAGTAGATGTCCTTTTGATTAGATTTTATTCAGATACCAACACAAATGTAGCCACTCTGCTTCGCTTTCAAGAAGCAGACGTTTTAGATTCAGGATCTCTGTAAGAGCTCTCTGAAAGCTTTCACGCCGGTGTTCTTGCTTCTGAGAAGTTGGAACCAGCTCCCCATTAACATTTCCCAGCAATCCTGGCGGAGGCCGTTGGGGAATAAAACAATTTTCATCAACATTGCATTAAAATCATTCATTTTGCCTCCATAACATGAAATTGAAAGAGCAAGCCAAACAAATATTTCAAAGGACTTTTTTTCGTGTTGGGAAGATTAGCTTTTGGCAGGTCAACCTTTATTTGATAGTTTTTACAGCGGAGAGCGACAGGGAAGATTAGGAGAAAAGGGAGGGGGGTGACATTTGACAAAGAGTCCAAGTCAGATTCGAACCCAGGATGGTGTGGTTGCATGTCGTGTGTCCTCGCCAACCAAACCTCCGAGGACTTAGAGAGAAATGATCTGGCTCGGTGACATACTCAAATGTGTGATACAAAGTTCACATTTAAAGTAGCCAATAGCTTTAGTTTACGGGTTGTATTGTCCAGCCTGATCAATATGTTCAACTCATGTTAAGCTCATGATCACCTGTGTTGGTGTCCTGTGATTTTGCATGTTTAACCTAATAACCACAAAATGTATAAAATAAATGTTTCCTCTAATCTTTTCCCAAACCAAGTAGTCGTATTTAAGAGCTCTGATATAATTTTTCCTACATTCCAACCAGCCGTTGGTTTCCATTCATTCCGCTACGATATGAATATCAACTTTCAGAGACTTCAGACTTTCTTCATACCACGATTCCATCGCTGTAATAAAGTCGTCCATGTTAGTTTTCTTGTAGCGGCACTGTTGCGTTTTGATGACTTGAAATTAGTCCCCAGGGAAAGGTTTGCTTTACGCAGCAAATTAATTCAACTTGTTAAATTAGTGAAACGAGTTTTTGTGGTTTATAAATGGTGACAAGAGAGTTAGCCACAGAAACAGAACATTACATTGTGGGATTTTCAACCAAAAATTTTAATTTGAAAATCGGGGGGGTTGATTATATGTTCTTAATTATATGTTCTTGCGTATAAATCTTTAGTACCCCCACCAGCATGAGATGCAAAATGCTGCAATGTAAATTGTATTTAAATTGTAGTAAATGGGCCAAACATTCAGAATCACTGGTATGGTGCTTTAATTCAGGCTTTGCAAACACATGATCAGATAAGTGGTATTTCTTCCACTTTTTTTCTTTTTTCCACTTCTTTTTTTTCTCCTTCACTCCTTTCTCACTAAGGCCTTTAGTGTCTGCAAAACCACTGACATAACTCCTACTCATCAAGAACACTGTCTTACACCAGTGACATGGTGACTAATGACTTTGAACACTGAAAACGTTTCAGTACCCACCACTGGTTTTGATAAATCTGGGCCCAGGAATATTAAAATTGATCACAGTATTTGCTGTTGGCCCTCATTTGACAAAGAATCACTGTGTTTTGTTCTCGGCCGCGGTTCCTGGATGAGATTATAAATTTGTCCTCTGCATCCTGGTGGCTGTCCAGCCTCAGTGTTTTATTCTCGGATATACCAGCGGTTTCCGGTGCATTTGGGTGACAAAAGTTCATTGTTAACATCTGTTAGTTATTAATCCACCTCTCTCTTTCCATTCTCCAGGATGATCGTGTGCAACCAGGTGATGAAGTACATCCTGGACCGGATAGACAAGGACGAGAGGCAGGCGGCCAAGAGGAGGAAGAAGGAGGAGGTGGTGGAGCAGAAGAGGAGAACGGCCAACGCCACCAAGCTCTCCTCGCTCCTCTACCGGCACAAGGAGAGCCTCAAGACGGAGATCCTGAAGAAACGGGCCCTGCTCGACAAGGAGCTGCAGCTAGAGGCCCAGGTGTGGAGGGAGGGAGGGAGGGAGGAGGAGAGCACCGGGAGTCATTAGGGAGACAGGGATTCACTAGTTTTATCAGTTTTGTTTTGTTTTTTCTTTAATTTCAACTTGAAGCAGTCAATGTTTTGTTCATGTTGTTCTTCTAAAGAAATTCTGTGATAAATAGAACTGGAAATGCATTCATTGATGTGCATCCTTTCAGTTTGTTCTGGTAGTTTTAAAATTGTTTTCATCTGTACTTTATTCCTTTATTAGTTTTCAGCTGTTGATTAAAACTTGGTCCATGAACGAGGCGGCTCTTTGCTGCACTACAAATAACCGCAAGAACTACCTCGTTGGAGCAGTGTGACATGTTTACTGTTTACTGTTCATTTATTTTATGAGGTTGAGGTCGCTCGATTTTAGCACACGTAATACATTCTGGAAAAACAAATAAAGTAATCATGGTTTCCACTGGTCAAAGAATTCCAGGAATATGGAATAGTGAGAGGTTTTTGTTATTCCAGACAAGAAAAGTCATGAAACGTAGGGAACATCAGGGAATTGTACAAATGAGGACTATGTAATGTCGTTCATAACTTGTCTGACACATATTAAATATATTTGCTGCTTTTCAGCTGGATTTTCCCGCAGCAATCCCAGCACTAGGAGAAACTACACTCTTTACCCATTTCAGGCTTGAGCTTAAAAACATGAACAAACCAAGAAGGAATATACACTACTCACAAAAAGTTAGGGATATTTGGCTTTTGGGTGAAATTTATGGAAAATGTAAAATGTTCACGCTACAGTGATATTATATCATGAAAGTAGGGCATTTAAGTAGAAGCATACACTGGTGATTTCTTCATCTCAAACAATTTATTGAAACAAAAGCCAACAACAGTGGTGGATATACCACAACAAAAAATGTTAGTGTCAATAACTTGTCATGTGCCCTTGAGCATCAATTACAGCTTGACAACGACGTCTCATGCTGTTCACAAGTCGACTTATTGTCTGCTGAGGCATGGCATCCCACTCTTCTTGAAGGGTGGCCCTCAGGACATTGAGGTTCTGGGGTACAGAGCTCCGAGCCTCTACACGGCGACTCAGCTGATCCCATAGGTTTTCTATGGGATGCAGGTCTGGAGAAAGTGCAGGCCACTCCATTTGAGGTACCCCAGTCTCCAGCAGCCGTTCCCTAATGATACGACCTCGATGAGCTGGAGCATCAAACACCTGATATGAATTTTGCCGTTAAACTCCTTGTTAGAGAACAGCAACTTGTGCAAAAAGTACTGAAAGATTGAACAGTTGGACATGTGCATTAAAAAGTTTACAGAAGGTCACATTAAGTTCACCTGTAAAGGTTATAATGCATTTTAGGTTCATCCTGAAATTTCACCCGAAAGCCGAATATCCCTAACTTTTTGTGAGTAGTGTAATTGTAGTTGGTTTGAGCATGACAGCCTTAGTGCAGTTAAGTTTTTCACAGTTGCCCTGACCCACTGTAACCCCACCTGTCCTGCCGCTGTGTTCTCCAGGAGGAGCTGAAGCGGGACCTGCTGAGGTTGCAGCGAGAGAAGGAGAGGGCCCAGGCCGCAGCCCACCAGGCCGCCCAGGCAGCCGCCGCAGCCCAGCAGCAACATGCCCTGGCACACGCACACACCACATCTCACCACCACCTCACCGCCACCAGCGCCCACAAGAGGAAACGGGAAGAAGAGCGGGAGACGACGACGACGACGTCGGCCAAGTCCAAGAAGAAGAAGATGATCTCGACGACGAGCACCAAGGAGAGCAGGAAGGATACCAAGCTGTACTGCATCTGCAAGACGCCCTACGACGAGACCAAGTATGACGACACAGCATTCAAGTCTCATCACTCAGAGGGAACAGTAAAACAAGTAGTTTAAAGACAAAAAACAAAAAACCAAAGCTCATTCAGTGACATCTTGGGCTCCTACCCCGTAAAATTCAGACTTTTGGACTCGGCAATCCGGTTTCACTCTAATGGAGATAATTCTTGTTTTCCTGTTCTCTTGCCTACGCTGTCATTTAAAGACATTAGACATTCACTCCCACAAGCCAGTCCGTGATCATAAGAGCATCAAGTGGAGTATAAACTAAAATGACACGCAGAGCAACATCCTGATTATTGTAATCTCCTGAGTGACAGCTTGATATACATGTTTTGCAGGGGATTAACCAGTGATGCTGTGTAACAACGAAATTTATGAGACTAATCTTCAAGTAGAGCTCAACTCTCACCCAAACTGCCCACCCTAATATTTCAAAGTTAGGATACAGTGCGGTATATTTAGTGACACACTCTAAGCCAGTCAATCAGCAGTAACAATCACTTTAACTGTTTAATGGAGTTCTCTATCAGAAATATCCTCATGCAACACGTTTCGCTCTCCGCAGGTTTTATATCGGCTGCGATCTGTGTACCAACTGGTACCATGGCGACTGTGTGGGCATCACAGAGAAGGAGGCCAAGAAGATGGACGACTACATCTGTGTCGAGTGTAAACGGGGCCAGGAGGGCAACACAGAGGAGCTCTACTGCATCTGTCAAACGCCTTACGATGAGTCCCAGTAAGGAGCTGCACAAGTGTGTCTGTGTGTGTGTCTGTGTGTGTGTCTGTGTGTGTGTCTGTGTGCGTGTCTGTGTGTGTGTCTGTGTCTGTGTGCCTGCATAGGTGTGTGAGCATCTCAATGCCTCTGATGATGCGTTCCGACATTGTACAAGTAAGGTAAATCCTTCTGATGATAGGGCAGGTGTGTCATTACAGCAGCAAACAGCAATAGGAAAAAGTAAAGAACAACAACAACAACAACAAAAAAAAAACTATTGAAAAAAAATGTGAATAAGAATAATACTTATTCTGACAAAATGAAGATGATAGTTGAATGTGAATGTGATATAACCAAAAAATCAAATGTATGCAGGAATTAAATCGGGGGAGAAATAAAAAATGAGTACATATGCACTTACAAATAAGGATATGATCATATGAAGAAAGTAAATAACTAGAAAAGTGCAGTTTCTGGGGAAACTGCATGGGCAAGCTGGAAGACACTGAAAACAATTATCAATTTAAAAAAAAGTTGTAAAAGCTCTGAGAAGGTTGAAAGGTTGAGAAATTCTAAGCCACAAGCTGAACAGTTTAAAATTTGAATGAAGTTTCTAGCTCAAAGTATGACACAGTAACAAATCGTTGAATATTGCTGAATTTTTGAGCAACTGTCCCATTCTTTCCTATGGGGAAAAAAGTGTAAATAAAGCTTAATAATTCAAAAAAGTTTTAAAGAAGCTGAATTTTTTAAAGTTTGAAAAAAATTTTTAGCACTAAGTATGTGGAAGTAGTTACGTGCCAAAAAACGTACGGAATAATGTTTAGCATATAATTATAATAATGCATAGCATATATGCTTGCATATCCTGTAAGCACATTGTATTCACTTGAACAAGTCTTCAGAAGGAATGCAGTGGTTCTCAGACAGATGAAATGAAAACCAGCAGGAGTGTCGGGCCTAACTGGGAACTGATTTACACCTGGGATGACAGGTGAAGGCAGCTAATTCTATAATGAGTTACTAGCCGGTAGGATGGAAAAACAGCAGCATCCTGGGAGCCAGAGTATTAATAAAACTTTGCGGATATAAGTCATTCAGGTGATTATTTATCCTCCTCTCTTTTTTATGTGAGGTCGGTGAAGATGATTTGGCGACACATGAATAAAGAACAACATACAGTTTTTCAAGTTGGGATGCTGACTGGCCTTGATTTACCCTTCCTTGACCAGCTATGTATTTCACCCGTGATTACCAAAGATATTAAACACTTAACACTGATATTTTTTTCACAAGGTTAAGTAACTAAGGCATCTCTGCCAAAAAAAAAAAGTGTAATAGCTCTGCAACTTTAGAAATGTCTGTATGTGTCTTCCATGTTTTTTGATTATTCTTTTTATTGCAGAAGGGTGGTGTACAGTGTATTCCAATACTGATAACATGTTCTGCAAGTTTTCAAAATTACAGAAATAACAAAAACAAAAATATAATAGTAATAACAAAAACAAAAAGTAATAACAGCAATATTACCAAACTTGTAGTACAATTTAACATATAAGTGTGCACAATAAGTGGGATAATACACAAAAGGCTAAAAATAAATAAATAGATAAATAAATAAATAAAATAAAATTTAAAAAATAAAAAAAATAAAAAATAAAATAAAATAATAAATAAAATAATAGTATTTTATATATATATATATATATATATATAACCCCCCTACACCCCCAGTGACGTCCATGTTTACACTGTAGCAGAACTGTAACCAAAGCCATACAAACTACCAAAACACTAGATCGTTGTTCTGTCCTCTAACCAGAAATCCAAAGTTTCATGCTCGCCGCATAAATAAGTTGTTGGAAAAATGTTGGGAAAAATGCAGTGTCTCTAACCTCTAATTTGTTGTTATCTGAGCATTTAATCATGGTTCTCACAATCGCACTTCTGCAACAGTAGCTTGCCAGGTTCTCTGCTAGTTATCCGGCCCTTGTGGTGCTTCAAAAACGTCCAATTTCAGCGCACAGTTTTGTCCTGCGAACCCTAACGAGTGTTCTCCCCCTCCTCCCCAGGTTCTACATCGGCTGTGACCGGTGCCAGAACTGGTACCACGGTCGCTGTGTGGGCATCCTGCAGAGTGAGGCCAACCACATCGACGAGTACGTGTGCCCGCAGTGCCAGTCGACAGAGGACGCCATGACGGTCCTCACCCCGCTCACTGATAAGGACTTCGAGGGCCTGAGGAGGATCCTGCGCTCCTTACAGGTATATGAAGGATGTAACTTCACACACACCTTAGTCACAGTAGTAATAGTAGGAGGTTGAGCAGTAGTAGCTTTCATAGTGGTATTATGCACAGCCGTATATAAACATCAGCCCGTTTTTATACAAACAAACTTTTCATGGAGGAAGTTCAGGTATGTTGAAGACAGACACACGCATTCACATCAGAGAGGGGTTAATGGATGAACCTTCCCATCCTGCAGGTATAGAACACACACTCTCACTCACACACACGCACACACACACCTACCTCCTCCTTGCCTTTCTGCAGTATAAGAGCAGCAAACAAAAGACTCCTCTGTATCCATCTTATCTGATGGGTTTTGCTCCCCAGAGCGCCAGTTGGACAGCTGCCTGGCCACAGGGCTTTTTCCTAGCTTCCCTCTCTGCTCTCCTCCTCCCACTTCTACCTCTGCTCTATTCATTTTCTCCTCATCTCTCCAGTGTTGTGTTGAAGAGAGAGAAAGAGAAAGTGAGGGAGAAAGAAAGAGGGAGGGAGGGAGGGAGACACCAACGGGCAAGAGAGAGAGGGGGAGAACATCTGTGTTGACCCACCTGCCTCCAGTGTCATTTTCATGGTGCTGTTTGTTTTTCTTCATTGGTTTCAGTTTTCTCAAGTGTCTTCTTCTTATTATTATTTCTCTCCTGCACCCTCTCCCTCTCTCCCCTCCAGGCACATAAAATGGCGTGGCCATTCCTGGAGCCGGTGGATACAAATGACGCCCCAGACTACTACCGGGTTATCAAGGAACCAATGGGTAAGTAAACATTATCATTATCGTTAAACATTATCTTTGCAAACAAAATTTTCTGCACGTTTAATGCATCAAGTGCCATGTTACACTCATGTATTATATACTGTTGGTTAGAATCAGGGAGTGAAACAGTCATTATTCCCTCTCTGATATCTATTTTATATTGCTGTAAAAACAAAAGAAGAATTCTACTTCAGACAACTGTATTTATTCAAGTTTCTCGCCAAAAACTCATTTTTACAAGGTTACTTTTGAACATATCGAGATAACATAATAATTTACCTTCACCAGATACTCATTTTTACTTGAACTTGAATGCACCATAATGTAATTTCATGCAACCGCTAACAATAACAAGGAGCCAACAGTAACTCGATGAGGCCCGAGTCTTTCTTCCAACTCAGAGCTGATTATCAATCCTCGTCCCTGTTCTGTCCTGACTTGTTGGCTGACTCGGCTGAGATTTAGTACTCTTGTGGCTGCGGTCGGTTTGAGTGTCATCTGTGACAGTGCCTCCGTTTACTCTCGTTAAATAGTTTGACATGTTTGCCTCACTGCACCGGGAAACGGTCAATACCGTGGGAACATTTCGGAATCGTAACGTTTTTCATGCATCTCACGCCTCAATCAATGAAGGCAACAGCCAGTGATTACTAACAGTAACAGCAAGAGAAGAGACGAGTTGTAGTCAGCCCCTGTAGTGAAAACACTGGTTATAGGTCCTAAAGTTTACACACTTTCTGCCATGTTGTAGACGAGCCCACCTCTTCTCGCTCTTCGCTTGTGTTTTCTCTCCCTCCATCTCGCTATCATAGATTGCAGCTTGCACAGTCAAATCACATGCCTCTGTCACAGTAATTATCATCCCTGTGCTTCACAGCCCACTGTATAGAGTTCTACAGATGAAATAAAGCTTCGAGACAGAGGCTTTGAATCGAGGATTTTTACTAATCGAATTAACCCAAGCTCCTCGAGGAATCGTTTCAGCCCTGCGCCCATGCCAACACAATTAGAAGTACTGCAGACAAGGTTTGGAATCAGATATTTCCCAGCTCTCCTCATACATTACTGAATGGAAATCAGTTTCCAGTCCCACTTGTGCACACACATGTGTGTAAGTGTGTTTCACTGCCCAATCTGGACACAGGCTAGGTCTGTCTTTTACCTGCAAAGAAGCTTTAATGCCTTAACATTTTCAAACTCCTACTTGATTTTAATTTAGAGGTAAAAGTGCCTCAGTAGTAGTGTCTCCATTTTCATAATTTCAATAGTCATCACAAGTAACGCCCAATTTGTAATGCTAATACATGCACACACACAAGCAAATGCACACCCTCGATCCCTGACCCTGAGGGCCTTTAAACGCTGCCAGCAGAAGGCCAGCAGGGAGGAAGCCCTCCAACTCAGATCAAACCAGCCATGTAAATGGGGACTTGCGTCAACAGGGCCTTTTTGAACTTCCACACAAACAAACCGTTAATGAGCTGGTCCGGGCCTGCCGGGCTCACTGTGGAAACGAACCAGCCCCACACTTAGCTCCTGTTGGCCTGAGCCTGGAAACCCAACCCCCCCGCCCCCTCTCTGCTACCGCAAGAAAAAGACCTTGTTGGTTTCAAAAAATAAAAAGGGCGTCTGGCTGGTGTAGCTGCAGCCATTGGTAGCTTTGGAGGGTTTTGAGATGAAATCTGATGACAGAGAAGAAGGAGGTCTTTGATATTGGCTGTGAGGTTTGTAAGCCCCTGGCTGGCTGGGTGGGGGTGAGGGAGGTTAAGAGTCGGATATGTTTGTTTAAAACGGAGCCCCAGGGACGCAGCACAGAGCAAACCACCGGCAGCAGGAGATTATATGAAGGGCCTAGCTGTTGCCAGCTAGCTTTCTCACTAACTCAATCTTGTGTTTTTTTCTGTTTCTAACTTGATTTAACCAGGTTAGTACTACTGAAAGCTCCTTTTCAAGTGAAATCTGGACTTAGAGGGACTGGTGTTCAGTGGGCTGTCAAAGGTCCCATTAATTTTGTGTGGATTTTCCTCTCAGGAATGACACGCAGATAATGACGTTCTCCTCAGGAATGACAAATCGGTCAGATCTCAGTAACTGATCTGGAAGTCCAAGGAGATTGGGGTTAAAGCTGGCAGAGGCTTTGGATTTTTGCTGTCACATATAAAGTAATGAACTGCGCTCCCTGGAAGCATATTTGAATGTCTATCAAGCACATGCCACATAACCTGCAATTACTTTGAAGCAAGTATGCAGATTTTTGGAGCAAAGTCAATGAGAAAGGCCACAGATTTATCTCTTACTTCCCTTTTCATTATGTTTGTGATGTTTTGTTTTTGGCAAGAGCTGAAAGTAAGTTCTGCTATCAAATATTCATTCAGACAATCGCCGACTCATTATTTTTCCTTATAATTTCACGTTTCCTAGACCTTTCCACCATGGAGGAGAGATTGCAGAAGCGCAAGTACGTCAAGCTGACAGAGTTTGTTGCGGACATGACCAAAATCTTCGACAACTGCCGCTACTACAACCCGAGCGACTCGCCCTTCTACCAGTGTGCGGAGGTGCTGGAGAACTTCTTTGTCCAGAAGCTCAAAGGCTTCAAAGCCAGCAGGTAAGATGACGGTAACGCTGATGATGATGTCACTTCGTGCTTTCTTCCTGGTCAGCATCAAGGAGGAAAAGGAAAGGAGTTGTTGACATAGTGGGAACCTAATATTGGTTGCTTCCTCTCGTATTATTTAGGTGGATGCAGTCATCCGATGCGGCCTCCAGTATTGTTGTTGTACAAACATATTCTCAGTGGTCTGGGGGAAATTCTAGACCTGGTGGTGTTAATTCAGTGCTTTACCAATCAGAGTTACACATGATCCCCTTAAATGATGAGAAATGTGTTTTGGGAAGAGAGGGTGCGACAAAATGGTTGCAGATGTGAACTGTGGCTTTGAGCGAGAGCATGAATGCCAAGGATTAGGGATACAAGCAGGGATTGAATTGTAGGATTTTGGGTAGCAGCCCAGCGGTGATATTTGGCTACCGAGATCTCCTTTAGCCCCTATTGAAATTCTGGCTGATGAGGACAAATTTTCAGTCGTCCCAGCGCTGAATGGCAGTCGGGTGGCATAGTGAGAAGGGAAATCGTCCATCAGCTGGAGGACTTAGGTTTAGGCCTGCGTGTTGGCAAGCATCCACCCTGTGGTCTTGCACATGTGTAGACGACACTGGCCCGATCCCAAAGTCTGTACTTAAAGATTCACAGACTTCAGCTCTTGTTCTTGATAAGTCCACAAGGGTTCAGGGCTGTCCCACTGAGGAATCCTGAGGTATGTGAGGGTGCGCTTGCAGATTTTTCGAGTCCTTCCTTAATACTTGGGCCGCCTAAGCTTGCAAAGCTGCAGAGTTTTCTTGAGGGAAAACAGCGATGGCAAAAAGACATTTGTATAGATATGATGACCTAAGATCGCACTATCATCTGGGACTTGATACTCAGTCTAAATGGGCCAACTCAGAATTTCGATCCCTTATTCAGAACCAACAGCAGCCCTGTGTAATTATGGGCTTCACTTTTGAATGGCAAAGGTGTGAACAGATCACCGACTAATTTGTGACCTCCATAGGCACGACGATACAGGACATGCTTTATATTATAGGAAGGCCATTTTCACCTCGGTGTATCTTGAACCTGTGTTCAGTTACCAAGTTACCAAGAAATCACCATCTTTTGGATTAGCTCATGTTCATAGTGTAGTTGTAACAAGACACCACCGGGGAGGAACAGTCAATAAAAATGCGTTTAAATTGAGTAGGAAGATTGTGACTCCAAGTTAATCCGGACGTGAAAAATATGTCATACATGACTTCTGCTACTGTCCCAGGTCAAAACCCCCGTGTAAATCTCAACTCCTTGGTGTAAAAATGGTGTAAGTTCAAACAGTTCACTGGTAATTAGTAGCCCACCGTCTAGTTGCTGCAATCTGCAATCTGTCCGAGTGCATGTAGAGCATCAGTGTAACACGATGTCACGATGTGCTGTGACATGTTTCCCTGCCTCTGACAAGCTCAGACACCCTCACACACACTCACATTTTCCCTGACCACTGGTCAGTTACGGTCTGTGGGGGTTCAATGCTCTGGATAACTGGATGTTGGGATTGGGCCACAGAAATCCCTCCGCCTCCAGGGTGCTGTCCTGCAGCCGAGCCTGACCTCTGACCTCTGACCTCACTGTGGAAAGAGACGAGAGAAAAGAGAATTACCCTCCCGAGGTTAATAAAGCATCACATTATTGTCTAATATGCTCGGCAGAGGCCAGCGCGGTTCATTGGCCAAGTTATGTATAACTGTCACTCGTCCTACTTGTGATTAGTAACTCGATGTTAGGTTCCCATTATGACAACGACTCCTTGTCTTTGATTTGCTGGGTCACTATCTTCTGTATCCTCTGAGCTGTAATATCTTTTACTTTTCTATTAGGGTTGTGACTGAACACTCGTATAGCCAGCAGGCTTTTTCACTGCTTCCACTGCTTTTATTTATATGTTTTGTAAAATGTAGCTGAGCATGCAGACATTTCTCTTGAAAAAAATATGCACAAAATGGAAGAGTTTAACCACTTAGCGAGTTAAATGATCAGGCTTATTTTCATTTTGTGACACTGACGGACAGTAAACTCACTGTGTCATGGAAGACAAAACAAAATAAAAAAGTGTTGTGCTTCAGTTTGGTGAAACTGAAGTCTGACTGAGTTGCAGGTATTGAATAGTATCGAAATGGGTCTGCATCCATTAGCTGCGTTCTGCAAGCAGTACGAGTTCTCAGTCACATCCTTCCATCTTGGTGTTTTCATCCATTTTTCTCACAACTCAAGCTTCAGTCTTTTTCAGCTCCTCATCCCAGCCTCCACTTTCACACAGTAATGAGGTTGAAGTGTTGGACTGTATGTTAAAAAAAAAAAAGCAGTTGCCGAATGTGTTTTCAGTATTCGTCTCGCTACAAGAAGCTTGATTATCTTCTTTCACAGAAGACGAGGCAACTCAGATGCACCGTGAATTAACTCAAGTGCCCCTCAGTTAGTTGAGATATTTAGAAACGTGTGGTCCGGTGTGAGGGGAGCAGCGTGCCTTTGCATTTTTCCCCACAGCGACGCCTCAGTAACACCGCTAGCTGTCTCTTCTTGTGCTTGGTTGTGCCTCTGAAGCTGTAGCTCTCATGACATTTGCCCTCTGCGTGATTTGTTCTCTCAGAATGGATGCACACTACAAGATGGAGTTCCAGTTAGTCTGTACCAATCTTCCTTTACGCACAGCCTGTTAGATAAATATGTTAATGATTTGCTTCATTCTCAGTTTGTAATTCACAAAAGAAGTGGCATTTTTTTAGTGAATGCCGCCAGAGTACACCTCAGTTTTGTACATTTGAACTTTTGATTACGGTGGCAGCGTGAATTCTTGTAGTTTGCGTCCAGCTTTATGTGCCTAATATGGTGATGTGCTTCACCCGCATGTATTTATACCATCCATTCTCTCTCTCTCTCCCTCTCTCTCTCCCTCTCTTGCAGATTGTGATGTCAAAACTCCTGGGTGCCGGGGTCACTCTTAAAACAAACAAACAAAAAAAATCATTAGCTTATCCCGGACTTTGCTGTTTTTATTTCTTGAAAACAGCATTAAAAAAAAAAAACTTTGTAAGAAAGTGCATATATTAAACCACACTGTAGGTGTGATCCTTTTGTATTTTAGAAGGAAAGGAACTTCAATGAAAGAAATAAAATAACAAAAAAAAATCTTGTTTCTACTGTCTAATAATGGCAGCCATGTTGGTAACACAAAACATTCAAGGGAAAAATGTATTTTCGTACAGTTCTTGCATAACAGATGACTGATATTTTGTTTATGTTTGAGGCAGATGTAAGGCAGAATATCAAGTTTTGTTATCCTCTTCATTGAGATTCAATATTGAAAAAAAAAGCTATTATTTTTCATTGTGAAATTGACTTAATTCCGCACACAGATAACTTATCTCTTAATTTGACAGGTTTATTGTATTCTTCATAACATGCTGAAATGGAACATTTTACCTCGTTTCTTAGCCGAGACTTTTTAAAAAAAAAAAAAAGCTTGCAACATTTATTAGTTTCTTTTTATCGGCTGTACCCATGTATAATGTTATTTTATGTGCATATTATATCCTTTTGTGAAGGACTATTTTTATGTTCTAAAGGAAATAATGGTAGGACTTGTAAAGATAGGTCAGAGAAAAATGTAGTTAGGCTCACTTGTTCTAAATGTGGCGAGCTTGGCGGTCTTTTGTTTTATGAAGTCTATTTGTATATACACTGTTGGGCTCACATCACAGCACACTTAGCTAACATTTCACCAACATGGCTGCTTGGTCTATGTTCAAAATGTCTGACCCCACTGGCATCCAATAAATGTTTTCTTTTTTTTTTTTTCTTTTTTTTTTTTTTTTTTGAGGGGGGGTTGTTTGTTTGTTTGTTTGTTTTTCTTTTCTTTTTTTTTTTTTTTTGTATTCCCCGTAGTGCATATTTTTGTCATATTGTCAAGCTTTTAATAAAAAAGAAAAAACAACCATGTTATCCAACTGTTTCTTCCTCCTCTCTTTGCCCGTCTCTGTAGGTCTCATAACAACAAACTACAATCAGCAGCCTCTTAGCTCCCTTCTAAAAACTAAGTGTCTAAACGGCACCCTTGTGGTTTCCTCTGAATGATTAAGCCCGGTGGTCCGAGTCGGGCTGCATCTGAACCTGAACACACACACAGCCCTCTCTGGAGGAGAGCGCGCTCCCGGCTGAAAAGCAGCTCGCACCGGCGTTAAAGTAAAGCTCAGCGACAACTGGCATCCTGGCTGGACAAGCGCCCACCCTCCGTCACCCTCCATCGCCGCGCTCACGGGAGACTCCTGAATTGAAAAGCCCCTTTTTATCCAAAGTGTCAGCAGGACGCGACCGCAGACGTCCCCCACCTACAGAAAAGGGGCGGGGCAGCCACGGACTCCGCTTTGCAGCCTGTTTCATTCTGACCAACCCTCCCTACTGTTGCAACCCTTCCTATTAGGCAAGACGCTCCAGACTGGAGGGGAGAAGGCAGTTTATGAAGACAAAAAGCCGGCCGGTTGGGCGTTGAGCGGCAGCGGCAGACTCTTGATGAGTTGGGTTCATTTTGTAGCCGATCACTACTTTTGTGTGTCCTTTTCTGACAAAGTCTCAGCTCTCCTCTTCCCAAAGTGCAGGTTTTCATGACTCATGCAAACACACCAGTGAGCCTGGTTCATGCTTCTCATGCAAAGCAGACACGACCGAGTGTGCAGAGAGGAACCTCTGACCTGAAAAGCACTCGGGAGAGGCCTGGAGCTTTCAGGAGCTCATGAGAAGCCCGCGAAGCTTGGGGGCCGGCGTGCACGTCTCCTGCGTCTGCGTGTCTTGCCACACAGGAAGCATGAACCAAGCGTTGGAAACCCACCTGGTGGCATCCACAAACTGAATGTGTCCGTCAGCATTACACATCACTGTAATGTTCCCCCGTCATTGGTACTGCTGAAACGCTCCATTTGTAATTAAAGCTACACTATTTTTCTGAAAGTTGGAACCGTTGAGTATTTTCCGTCGTGTGGCCATCACCGTGTATGGGAGTAAACAGAGCCGAGGGAAACCGCGGTCTCATTTACTCTCGTTCTGAGTAACTCAAGGGTCTTCATTGTGTCTGACGGCCACATTACATTACCTTACTGTAAATTTCCAGAGGGAAACACACGGGACAGGCCACTCATCATCCGCCCACCCAACCCCTTTGTCTGCCTGTTTGTTGTTTGTTTGTTGTTTGTTTGTTTTTTTACATTGGACTTTCATCTGTGATGCAAGTGGAGAACGAGCTCTGACGGGGAATGTGGGCAGCCCTCCTTTCCTTTCCTTGGGACGTCAGCTTGACCTTTTGAGGGAGGTCAAGGGAACGTTGCAAGGAAAGGAAGCCAAGCTGAATACGGCCTTAGGGGGTGGTGAAACTTGTAAAGGGCCTTATAAACCCAAATGTATTAAGCTATCCCCAGCATCCTCCTCCTGCGTACACACACTTATCCTGTCAAAGCTCTGTCTTTCTTTTTTCCGTCGATGGCTGTCTGTGTCTGTACGTGGGTATCTCTCCGCCTATCTAACAGCCGTGTCTGCCCACATATTTCATTGAAGCTGACAGGTTGGCTCACATGTATCTCTCAACTCGAAAGAACTCGCCCTCAAAGCATGGCTCGGTAATTGGATAATAGATTTTTCCACTCAGCATCAACTCAGTTATGTTGCGGTCTGCGGTAGCATGTCTGGGAGTAAACTTTGCGTGGGGATCGCGGAATATTTATACCATGGGGTTTGTATAAAAGTTTTATAGCAGCATTTTTAGCGTATTTGGGAACATTTTTCTAATCTGTGATCATATCATTGCTGTTTTTGAGGAAGGAAGCAATTCTAAAAAAGCAATTACAGTTTTTTGTGTGTGTGTGTGTGTGTGTGTGTGTGTCTAAGTAGAGCTGTGGGCAGTCACAAAATTAAAAATTAGGCAAAAAGTAAAAGTTTAAGGTTCAATAGTCAAGTTTTTCTTTGTGGATAAACAGGGTTGAGAGATTATGTGACATCTGTCGCCTTTTTCCACCCTCCACTGTCCTTTGTTTCCTCTATAACCTGATGATGATGATGATGATGATGATGATGTGTGCTTTGTCCACTATTTATAATCTATTGTATATTATGGCTGTCCATATATGAAGAGATGAGAGATTTTTAGAGCAGTAGAAACTTTTATTTTTCAATCTTTGAACCAGCAGCTAAGCCCGCTTGTATATTTTAACTATTTTTTTTTCTCTTTAATTGAAGTGAACTCTACATTTAGGTGATATTGCCCTTTATATTAAAAGTGCTGCATATTGTGTCCATAATGGTTTTGAATGGGGTAGGGAGTGACACAGTAACTCTTGTAAAGTTTTTTTTTTTTTTTTTTTTTTTTGTAAGAAACCAACCAGTTCAGTATAACTTCTATATTGACATTACATTTCTTGTATTATTTATTCATATCAATGAAAACTTTTTTTTTTTTTTTTTTTTTTTTTTTTTTTTGGAGTAATGTTGGAGAAACGTATCCGGGGCTAAAAGTACTCTCTATGTTTTTAACAGATTGTGGCGACTCCGAAGAGATTCTCTTTTGTACTTGATAGGACATTTCATCCTAGATAATAAAGTAATGTTTTTGACACCACTTTTCAAAAGTTTTGTGTTGTCTTTCATTGTCTTCTTCACCGGCTCACGACGACGCCCTGACGGCAGGGCTCGGTGGCGTGGACAAAATAAAACACCAGGGTATCTTGTGAGGATGATTATTGGTGCTTTCATTATACATTTCACACAGAGACATCCAATAATAAAACAGCTGTCACAGTCTAATAAGATGAAAAAATTGAATCCCTTTACTGTAATGCTCCTTTAAAACCAGGAAAGGTCAACATGATATTGATAAGACATCAGTGTATTTCCCATCCCTGCCTGAAGGTCATTCAAACTTTATCAGCTGCCCCATTTGAACAACTTATGTCAGATTTGAGTGGTAGTTCTGTTCAAACAGCATCAGCTCAGTTCTGTCGTGGCCTTTTTGCTTTAGCGTGCGCACAGCTTCTTCTTTGACATCACCGACTTGTGTAACTTCCATTTCCATTGGTTGCCGCGGGGAGAACCACACCACTGGGCGAACTGAAAGCCTTATTTTAGAGTTGTGTCCATTATCCGGCGCTCTGAGGACTGAAGCGCTTCAGGGCAGACGCCCCTCGTGAGCTCTGAGGGACAAGGCCACGACCCCGACACACTCGTACGTTCTCTTCCTGTGTTCAAATTACCAGCAGCGTACACAAGAAACACCTCCGAGGTTGACCTTTCGCTCTCCTCCCACACCCCTTTATCCCCCCCATCTCTCTCTCTCTCTCTCTCTCTCTCTCCCACACACTCCCTCTCCCTCTCTGTTTCTCCTCAAACCGCTAAATGAATCCAGAAGCTCGCATGGACACTAAATGCACCGCAGATGACCACAAGCCCAAATTGGTTTCCATCCACCTACCCGCGTCCCCTCTCTCTCCCCCCTCTTGTGGCTTGGGGGCTGTCACACAGGAAGCAACTTGGAGATATTCCCACCTCTCCCCTCCCTCCCTGCACTTCCCTCCTCCTCCTCTCCCTTCACATCCTCTCTCTCTCTCTCTCGCTCTCTCTCTCTCTCTGCCTCTCCAACGAGGAATGTCCTCCCGCTGTGATGGTAGCCGAGATGGGAGCAGGCTCCTGTTTCCTGCCTGCTTGCATCTGTTCCCTCCAGCACTGATCCCAGATAGAAGCGTCCCTCAGCCTGGGAACCGATGGATGAAGCGGAGGGAGGGAGGGAGGGAGGGAGAGCAGCTCGGCCCCGTCTGCCTCCATATTCAAGTTCCCAAGTCATTCCTGTCCCCGAGGCCAGACGGAGTCCACGGTCGTTAAACCCCAATCAAGGCGTCTTATTTTGGATCTCCTTCTGGTGCCATCACTGCCAACGCTGCAGTGAGTATCAGCGTTTCAGATAGATCCTCCCCGGTTGGCAGCAGATGTATGTGACTGCGTGAGCGGGGGATTATTAAAGCTTTTCGAATGCTTCCAACAAAAACGACATAAAATACACACGATGCCGCCGGGTACAAAACAAATTAAAAAATGTCTTTATTGGGTTTATGTATAATAAAGAAATGTAAGCATTCAGTGCAAATCTTTTATCTTTTTTTGGAAGAGCATGAGATCAGGGCAGGACGAAAATCAAGCCAGAGTTTTCTATGATTAAAAAAAGAAGCTGTCCCCTTTAGGGATGGAGGAAGGACAGACCCCCATCACCCTCCCAATCGTCCACCCACCCCACCTCTTCTCCTCCTTCAGTTCCCTCCCTGTGTCATTTTACATAACCCTCTTGTTTTTTTTTCCCTCCCTCCTTCACCTAACCCCCACCTCTCTTTTTCTCTGATCCTGCCTAAATACTTAAATACCTCCTTTGAGCTTTGGCCCTTCCAGAGGGGTATGTGTTGTGTATATATGTGTGTGTGTGTGTGTGTCTGTGTGTGTCTGTGTGTGTGTAAGCGAGCGAACAAGAGCCAAAGCTGGCATTGCCGTTCCAAAAGAGGAGCTGCGACGGAGGCACTTTTCCGAGTCATGTGTCCAGGTGCGGAGAGGATCAGATTCCTGTGATTAGATTTATGGCTTTCTCCCTACAACAACACACCCCCTCCTCATTCAGCCAGGACCCTTTTGATGTCCCAGTTTGCTCAGGCAGACATTTCATCGTGGACACATAATTAAAGTTAGAAAAATAAGCCGCTCTCATGACAAGCTAAGGTCCTGTGTTCTCTTCCTTTGCTCCCTCCTCCTTCTCCTCCTCCTCCTCCTCCTCCACCGGGGTTCATTACTGCTCTTCCAGGCCCTTCATTCCCTCCCCTCGGTCCTTGTAACAATAATAGTGCATTTCCTGTTTCCCAATAATAACCACAGTGACATGTCATGGATGGGGCTGGGTGTTGAACAACAATACTGATCAGTGCCATAAAAGCAGTGTTCATTTTTAAAAGCATCGTAGAATCATTACAGGTGTCAAAAATGTTGGATTTGTGCCTGAAAAGTTGCCAGGACTTGATGAACACTTTGATCCAGAAAATCAGCTGAGCCTGATTGTTTAGTGAAGCCAGTGGCATGGAGGGATTGTTCACAGAAGATAAGATGCACTGTATCATAATGTGCGGAATAAATTTAACACAGATTATTAAAACGCGGGTCTTGGATCTAGAAATCAGTTTTATGTGCGAGACAGTGATTTAAAAAAAAAAAAAAAAAATTACCCATAACACGCAGATATGTTCCAAAGGGGGAAACTGCCACCTCTGTGCCAGCTTGGAAAAACACATTAAACAGATAATCTTTCCTCTGTGTGTGTGTGTGTGTGTGTGTGTGTGTGTGTAACTGTGTGTTTGGGTCATAGTGGACGGGGACCTGGCAGTATTTTCCACTTAGGACAAATATGGGCTTGATTAAAATGCTTGAATAAGTCATAGAAAATGGCTCTGCGCTAGCTCAAACAAGATGATGAAAAATTCATGCAACTTTATGAGAGCCAAAAAAAATTCCTTCACCTGAATTATTCTATTGAACTATTGAACTTGCTTCATGCTAAATGTCAGAAGGGAGTTGGCTTCAGTCAAGCCAAATATTTCCCTTAGAGGTAAGCCAATTTGAGACCTATGATACTGTAATTGAGTGATTTCATGTACCAGACATGAAGGGGTCGCCCTAATAATGCCCAGTTTGGGTGAGGATGCAGCTTGCTTACCAAGTTTTAACTGGAGTTGTCAAATTCAGTCATAAAACAGTAGTGGGCTGAGTGAGCACCCTTGTTTGACGCCTCAAACACCGAGGAACACTATCAAAGGGAGAACAGGAACCGTACAAATGAGTAAAAAATATCGATCTGGATTATGACACACCGGAGCAGTCCATTTGAAAATAAATCCTTGCCTTCAATATTTCTTCTTTCTCCTGCGATACTAAAGGGCTACTTATAGGTCAGTTCAGGTGAGCGGCTGCAATGTCTCTTGCCCTGCAGCAGGGGGCAGTAGTCCTGTCTTTGGGGTTCACCTGCACCTGGAGCGGGTGGCCTCCAGGGCTTTCTGGTGCCTCCGTTTGTTGAACCTCTTGACGTAGTTGTTGCTTCGCAGAAGGCCGTCGCCGGGCTTCAGTCTGCCGCCCAGCAGGGTCAGGAGGTCGTTGGGGAGGTGGCGCCTCCGGTGGTAGATTTGACCCATTACAATGTATCTGCTCCCTGGAGAGAAAAAACAAGGGTAAAATGTGTCATTTTCAGACAGACAAACCAGGGGTAGTATGTAAATTTTTTGAGTAATATTTTGCCTCTTTTTAAATGACTTAGTTTATGTTAAAGACTTATTCTGGTGGTTTACTACTGTACTGTACTGTTGTTTTATTTTCAGTTTGTACAATCTAAAAAAATCTAATCATCGAAAGTGGCTGGATGCAATCCCACAAACACATTTCTCACATGCTTGATTTTTCTCCCACGCATGGATCCTTTGGATAAAATTGATAGTAGTTTTTTTTGGTTTTTTTTTTTTTGATTGATGGGTCATTTGGACTGCAGACTTATGGTACTAATAAAATTCTATGGATAATCTTTAATCTCACCGGATGTTTGTTTTTCTTTTTTCTTTACTTAAGCATCCAAATTGAGAAGTCAGACAGTAACACAGAGCGACATCCCAGTGAGGGCAGGTTACACACACTCAAGCTGCTCTGTGTGGTTTTTATATTTGTACTATTCACCATGGAGAAGCTCCACCTACACAGCAGTGCCTTGCTCAAGGCCACTGACGGTGGCTGTGAGGGAGAGGAGAATTTCATTTTCTGTCCTCCCTGTTGGTACGGCGGCATATTAGGGCCATTGTGGGGAGAAAAAAAAGCAAAGCTGGGGGAGGGAGGGTAATACTCCAAGAAAACAATTAAGATATTCCCTGAGGTTAAAGTGGTAAATTTGTGAGAAAAAAAAAACTCACAAATGTATAAGAAAAAACTACAAAATTCTGAGACTGGACAGTCACACCTTTGCGAAAGAAAAAAATTCTGAGACTGAAATCGTAAATTTACTAGAAAAAACTCACAAATTTCTCAAAAAAAAACTTGGAAAAATAGTCTTTCTTATATCATCAGATTTAGTAATAAGGATTTATACTTGCGATTTTAGCCCAGAATCAAAAAATTATTATCAGCATCCAGACTTTGAAGAGATGTTGCTTGACTTGGGCTTATTCAGAAGAAAACAACACATTAATTTTCAAGTTTTTTCTCATAACTAAATTTAATTTTTCATAAATTTTACAACTTTAATCTCAGAGAATTTCTGAGTTTTTTCTTGCAGATTTGTGACTCTATAATCTCTGAATTTTTTTGTTTTTTTTCTCCATAAATCAGTGTTTTTTTTCTCTTGTAAATTTACCACTTTAATCTCAGAGATTACCCAAGCCAAATCTCACAAATCCTGTTTTTTTTTTTTTCTCAGAATATTAACCCTCCACCTCACCCCACCCTCCCTGGGCTCTGTAATTGGCCCTAATGCACCTCCATAGATCTCCTAGGAGCTCACTCAACTCAAGTGAAGGCAGATATTTTGTGTTACTCTCCTGCACGTACCGAGTTTGAGATCCGGGCAGGGCTTGCTGCACTTGTAGGTGTCCAGGACCAGGAGGCGAACCTTAAAGAAGAAACTGTCGGGCGTCACGTAGAGGCGGCTCATCTTGTAGAAGCCATCGCTGCTCACCATCAGCGTGATGAGGCGTATCCCTTTACGCACCACGTCGATGTCGTGAACAATCCCATTGACGGCTGTGAAAATGCACATCAACATGCTAGTGGGTTTTAAAGGTACAATGCAGACATTTATTTGATCATTTAAATCCATAGATATTTTGTTTTCTCAACATTACTCAAAACACAGTGTTGCTCCAATGCTCGCTAACATCACATATGTCAATAAAAGTTTTTATTATGAGAACCATTTTCATTTTAAAAGTTACTAAAACAAAAACTGATGAATTTCTTATAGATATTGTTGTGTGTGTGTGTGTGTGTGTGTGTGTTTCAGTCTCAGAATTTTTGATTGTTTTTCATTTTTTGTTTTCATTGTAGGTTACTGTTTTTGTTTCATCTGTAGAGTTATTTTACTTATTTACTGATCTTCACATTTGGCTTGTTTTGATCTTTTTGTATTATTGAAACAGCGTGATTTTAATCATTGCTTGTTTTCATTTTTGCTGTTTTTGTGTGGACTCCAGGAAGACTGGCAACCACTCTCTGGAAGCTAAGGGGATCCAAATAATGAATAAAGAATAAAGAGGTGAGTTGACAGATTTGCCGGAGGAAATGCCATGTGGCAGTTATGGATTGTATCTGGAAACAACTAATAACATAAAACGGCTCATTAAATCGCCAGATTCCCATGGCCGAAGTTGGCTGGACAAGGCATTGTTTCCAGTCCTGGTTTCATTGTGTTTTCACTGGTTAAATGCACTTGCATGTTCCCGACAGACACTCCAAGGCTGGAGAAGCACGCCCACGTTATCACATCACAACAGTCAATCTTTGTCTCTCACTGGATACATACCAAATTCACTGTAGCAGTAATAATCTCTCTCCTCCTTCTCCTTCCTGCACTCGCTCAAACAGAAGGCGTCATGTGTGAAGTCAGACTCTGAGGGGGGAAGACAGGCAGAGGACAGGATGGAGGGATGAGAAGAAAAGAGAGAGTGACTGTCTACCCTGCCAGCGGTGGAGCCAGACTCTCATTCCAGTGTCATTAGAAAGGACAAGGTTGTCATTACAAAACCCAGGAATCGCATTCCTCAGCCGGGGATCGGGGAGGAGCGGCACTGGATGGGATCGCATCCTTTCTTACATCTTCTGTCTTAATTACAGTATCATAACCGATGTCACTTGTTAAGCATTTCTGTCATTATAAGCTCTCGCTACCCCCCTAAGACGCCGCACAAAGGGACGCATTCACAGCCAGATTTGAGGGAAGAAATAGTGCTAATTAGTGGCAGGAGACATTAAGTAACTGGCAGAAGTCAGTCACCGTCATCATAGCCCCCCCACGTAGTCTGTGAACTGCATGACTTTCTGTGCAAATACAGTGTGTGCAGACCACGAAGGAAATAAGTGTTTTCACTTTTGCATGTTATCCCTTGAATCTACTTGTCTGTCTGTGAATCTATCTATGCAACATACATCTATGAATGAAGTCTGACATAGGACAGATGCAACTTGTTGGTCTTTTGAGCCATTTGTGATTCGTGTTGCTGTTCAAGGGTATTCTGATCATTTTGTGTACTTTTGTGTCAAGAACTATGGGTCAAATCAGCATCTCCTAAGACAATTAGAGGTTCCCCGTGACTGATTTTCTAGCCTGTCACCCATTTCCAATTCATGTGTGACCCAAACATTAATGTCCCAGGCTCATTTAACTTCACAAATGATCCAATTTCCTTTGAAAAAAAAAAAAAGAGAGAGAGAGAGAGAGAGAGATCTGAGTGCATGTTTCTGTTTCTGTCACTAATTATTCACTCAAAATACTATTGGGAACCCTATTGTGTGACAGTAAAAGGCTGCTTTTTCATGTAAGGTCACATACATGCATGCAGGCAACTTCTTTTTATTGAGTTAATTTCTGTTGAGTGTGTGTACATATCAGAAACAAAATGCTACCTTTCTTCAGGATGTCAAATTGGTAGAGGAGGCTGGAGGAGCGCCGGTTGAAGAGGACGGAGGGCCGGCTGTTGTTCCTGTTTGCTCCACCGATGCCGGACTGATAGAGGCTGGACTTCCCTGGGCGGTTCTCCTCCGGGTCCAGCCGCCGGTTGGGGGGATCCCTGCGTGGGACTGGGGCCTGGGCCGGCTGGTGTGTCTGGGTGGGAGGCTGGTGGGGTTGTTGACCCCTGGGTCTGGAGTTGGGGTGTCCCTCTGGCTCATTCTGCTGCGGTGGACTGATGTTGGAGTGGCTGTCTGGGTTGTTGTTTTTCTGCACGGTGCGGTTGTTGGCAGCACCCGCAGCTCCAGTCTGTGCAGTTTTGGGAAACAGACCGGCAGCCTCTCCTCTGGTTTTGTCACTGTTGTGCTCTGTCAGACGGTCGCTCTTGGAGCCCTTCTTGCTCTTGTTGTGGGGGGTGTGGTGGCGCAGGATGGGGACCAGGTCGCTGTGCTTTGGCCAGACACCAGACGGTAGAGGATGGAGGGAGTATTTTGTGTCCCCGGCCCTGCTGCTCTTCTCGAGCAGCTCATTGATCGGCAGGGATGGTTCCTTAGCCCCCAGCCTGCTCTGGTTGCCGGGAGCTGGATCCGAAAAGCTGCCCTGGCCCTTTTCTATCAGGCTGTACAGCTCTGTGGTGGAGACACACAAAAACATGTCCTCTGATTAGACAGCTCATGCAGTGTGATGTAATATAATATGATATGATATGATACCATTTCAGGGTGATATTAATGCCCGGCTGATCTCATATGTACTGACCTATCACATGGATTTGTTCAATTTCAGTGAATCTTCCATGAAACTTTCCTCATTTCTTTATCTACAAAATTAGCTTTTGCCTAATAAGTATATTATTTAACTTACAGCATTTTTCTTAGAGCTACAATTATTATCAAGACAGGCCTTTTTGTACTAGACCGAGATTCATCTGTAGTTCTGTGAAATGTTTTATCTCCAGATGAGAATTTGATACTTTAACTTGTCTTGTAATTACATATCTTATTTTGAAATATGTGGGTTAGATAAATTAAACCCAATTAACATCTAGAGTCAAAATCTAAGTTTTGAAACTTAACAAAGATCTGAGTATAATGAAGTCCTCAGTCCATCAATAATAACATAGTCAATTATTCCTCATCTTTTTCATCCAGATTGCTGCAAATGTGATCGCTTTGGCCTGTAATTTTTCTAATAGGAAGCAACTGTGGCTTGAACAAACAAATTAACCGAGGCTCTAAATCTAAAAATGTATACCTCTTGCAGGATTTTCAGAGATATTTGTAACAGGTAAAAGGGAATCAGTGGGTACTGTGAGAGATTATCAGTTGGTAAGATACAAAATTACAGATTCCACAATTACCAAAACTCGAAAAAACTCAAATAATAAACTACGACAGCAGGGAATCCAGAAGGGGAACTGGTGTTGCATAATTCAATTCCCTCAGGAATAAAAGTGTACAGCAAGAAGTTTGTGTGAATAAAGGCTGTTTTGTAAATAAGTGAAACAAAAATACATTTTTACCAATGAATGAAAAAATAGTCACCACAAACTCTCACTTTTATGAATGATAGCAAAATCCCAAGAGGAATAAATGTTTGCACTCACCGTTAACAACATGCTCCTCTGTCTTGAGAAGAGGAAACACAAGAAACAAGAGGAGCAAAATAATCCCTGTCATCCTGGATGGCTCTGCTGGGACACACTTTGAGGTCTGCAAGAGTGTCTGGATTCCTGGGAGTTTTATACGGGCCCTGTTTGGGAATGAGATGGGATGGGGTGGACAGGGCGGTGGGACGTCCCACATGCAGAAATAAACACTTTGACGTGACATCAGACGCTCTTTTCATTCATAAATGGATTACAAAAAAAGAAAAAGCTTCCCTTTGTGATTTATGCTATAAGAGTGAGGAAATGGCTCCCTGTAGACTTTATTGTCTGCAGTGTACCTTGTAGTATCCGATACAATGGGAATTAGATTTGCATACAGCCTTGTGTCTGACATTTACGTTCCCTCAAGACCTTCAAAATCTTCTGCAGCAATCTTCCAGCCATGAAAAATTTATCCCTGAGTAATGCAATAACGTGTTAAAGTTTACAACCAGTATAGTTTATGAACCACTGAAAATGAGCAAAAGAAAAACAATAAAGGGAAGACATTAAAAACCAGATATCTTCTCATTTGCTGCAAATCATGCTGGGGGTACAACAGTGCAAGTTTTAGCCACACATCTGAAGAATTAGATGTGTGCAATTAAGGCAGGCTGTTACACACAAATAACATGTTTGTTTGGTATTCACCTTTTTTTTTTTTTACTCAGACATGAGTTATGGTTATCTCAGAGCTGCTTCGTGTGCTGATACATCACTGCCCTCTTCAGGACCGAGGGAGTGCATGTTACTGGGAGTGTGCATTTCGGTATTTTGTGGTCTAAAATCTGCAAATAATCCTCCGCAGACGCAAAGGTGCACGTCTCTGTCGGAGGCGGTGCAGAAATAAAACCCCGGGCGTCATTATTTCTTACCGCGCTGCATCGGTTTGACTGCTTTGCGCACCTTTTTTCATTTTTAATCGGTGTTAATCATCCATAGGAGTCGGAATCCACAGTAGCGCTCATTTTCTATGGCTTTTCACATCACTCACTTTGGGTTGTGCCTTTATATACTCACTAAAATGTTAAGTAAAGACGACCCAGATGGGACTCGAACCCACAATCCCCAGCTCCGGAGGCTGATGCCTTATCCATTAGGCCACTGGGTCATCACGTTTCCCATTGTAGATACAATACATTATAAAAAACAAACCTACCAATGAGGAACGCCGTACATAACTGTTTTATACTTATACATTTTCACAAATAATCTCGAGCAGTTCGCAGTGAGGTTTTCAAACACTAATTTTTTTCAGTTATTCGTTGGCTTTCGGTTCCTTTTATCTCGCGATATTAAAAACCCGTTGTCATGGGCGACGGCTTTGTGTGTACGGCGTCGTTGTGTTTTTTTTTTTTTTTTTTTTTTAAATCACGGCCAATGGGGAGGCGCTTCTACTCCAATTGACCAATCGGAAGCGTTGAAGGATCAGGGCGGTATGAAGGTGACGTCACGGCTATTGTAGAAACAAGGAATCGGTAAGCGCGTAGCACATGCTCCGTGGCTAAATGTGTGTTTTAATAGGGTTAACAGCGTGTTAAATTTGTGAGTAGTTGCTCCGTTTATTTAATGTGTGATTAATCTTTGTAAACTTGTGTTTTTACAGCGGGTTTACTGGGAAAGTTTATTAGAAAGGCTGTCGGTTCGGTGGGCCACATGGTGTTAGATAACCGGCTTGGCTTTTAGACAAGTTAGCTGCTAATCACGGCTTTCTAGCTAGCAAACGGGTGGTGAATGTTAAAAAAAATTGTCTCAAACGTAATAGTTGTCGATAGGACGCTCGTTTTACTCCTATGTAATTTTGTTTCCATAGTGAGTATCGACTGTCTTAAGTGAAATCCATTGTCTTCCTCGACGGACGGAGATGTCAGCTGCCAACGACGGCGGGGCTCGTCTCACCCAGTTCAAAAATAAAGGGAAAGATGCCAGCGTAAGCCCACGACGGTCCTTGTCCTTTCTAGCCAACTCATAACTTTAGAAAATGTATGGTGTAAAACTATGAATTAGCAACACGTTTCTACTGAGCTTCTAATGGGCCAAGTCGACTTCCACAGGAGCTGAGGCGCAGGAGAGTGGAAGTCAACGTGGAGCTCCGGAAAGCAAAGAAGGACGAGCAGATCCTGAAGAGGAGGAATGTCGCCAGCGTGGAGGACGAGCCAGGCTCTCCTCTCCAAGAGAAGGATCCAAATACCCAGGTAACCAACAACCGATAAGCCCCTGGTCACCTCTGTTGCCCTTGCCAAGCTTAGAAGTGATTACACGGTGCCCAGTTTGGCTGGCGAGAGTAAATAACCCACACATGAAAGCTGGTTCTTAGTGTTTCCCCCCCAGTGTAAAAACTAAATCGTTGAATTTAGTTTGTTGTGGGTGAATAGTGGCAGCCACCTTGCCTGACTCTCCAAGAGAAAAACTCACTACATTGCGCGGGAATCGTGACAGCTGGCATGCCAACTCTGTTTGGACACTCCCTACTTGAGCCATAAGCTTCGGCTGAAGAAGACATTTTGCCAGTGTTGTGACCAAAGTTCATTCGATTGTGAGCAAAAACAAGCATCTGCATGAGGAAAGCAGTATTGTGCTTCACGCTGAATACAGCCTCGACTGATTCAGGCACCGGTGTTTTTCCATATTTATGTGTTCTCACCAGTGCCATTGTCCACTTTGCAGGAATCACACTTTCTCTTTCTGCCGTGACAGAATAGGGAGTGCTCAAGAATGTACAACCTATCATCAGCAGTACTTCCTTATTGTCAGCTACTTAAACTGTCAGGGAGGTTTCATGTGACAGAGACGCCCTGGCCTACAAACCATATTCTACAGATGAAAAACATGATGGTTTGGTGCAGACTCCAGCAAAAATCACACCATCATTTTACTATTTTTTCAGTTGAAACAAAAATTATGATGCAAAAATGATCACCTCTACTATAATGTCATGTATCATTGCAATTGCAATCTCTGTCATAGTGATCACAATAGGATTTTTTTTTTTTTTTTTTTTACCACATCATGCAGCCCTATTGTCAAGTTGGCACTGACATGTACGGTTGTGACATATTAATGTATAGCAGTTCAAATGGTATTTTCAAGCATTTCCTGTTTGTTCACACATGTATAGAGTTGACTGTGCAGTGAGCACCAAACAGTCTGGACAATAACTGGAAAGTATTTGACACTATCTGATGTGTCATACTCCACGCAGGTTAAAGCAAGTGTTGAGAATAATTTGCAGCTGCTCTTTGCCCTTGGTCTGGTTGGCAACTCATTCCTCTCTTTCTGTGTCTGTAGCCTGCTCAGCACTGGTCTGTGGAGGAGATTGTAGAAGGCATAAATAGCCAGAGTCTGGATCATCAACTGCAAGCCACACAGGCAGCCAGGTAAGGTCGTTAAAAGAGCTCTTTGACTTCAGAGCTTCATTGGTGGAACGGGATCATGTGTGTGATGAAATGTACTTGTTCCATCCCATGTTGTTCTTGTGACGTTTCATGCATACACACAATCTAAATAACTGAGGAATTATTTAACCTTTATTGTGTACCAAACGCACAACGTCTTGAAGACATCTCACTTCCTGTATTCAAAACAAACCCATTCCATTATTACCACTGCCACACATGCTGTCTTGTGCAATGTGTAGCAGCTATTTGTAGCACCACAGTAATGAGTTTTTTTTTTTTTTTTTTTTTTTTTTTTTTTTACCAATGCTGGACATTTCCTTTTTGTTTAAATCATTTTCCCTTTAATGACTCCCCTTTGGTCTGTTTTATTTATGATGTGCAGAAAGCTTCTCTCCAGAGAGAAACACCCACCCATCGACAGCATCATCGCCGCTGGCCTCATCCCCAGACTTGTCAGTTTTCTGGCCCTGTCCGAATGCCCCCCTATCCAGTTCGAGGCAGCCTGGGCCCTGACCAACATTGCCTCAGGCACCTCAGACCAGACCTCCGCCGTGGTGGACGGAGGGGCCATCCCAGCCTTCATCAGCCTGGTGAACTCACCGCACCCCCACATCAGCGAGCAAGCCATCTGGGCCCTTGGCAACATTGCAGGTAGTGTCAGTGTGGTAGTACATCCATCTTTTTCTGTTTGAGGTGCTTCTTTTACTGTAGTATTATTATTGGTTGTGTTGTTGTGTTTTTCAGCTCCTACGCCTGGATCGTTGTGGTTTTAGATTGTGGTATGCAGTTATGCTTCCTCTTTTTTTGTATTATGGTGTTGGTGGGCTTCCACGCAGTGCAATTATAGAAGTTATCAGATGAACGCACAAGGGTGTTTCACAACCTGTAGATGTGTTTTTGAAATATACATGGGTTGGTCATCCAAAGGTGGTTCTTGCAAGATAAGGAAGGCACAGCATTTGTCAGTGTTTCACCAGTTGGCTGTTTTTTTTTTTTTTTTTTTTTCCAGAGTCAGTGAGGTTACAAGCACAGAATTTGAGTGTTTTGGAAAAAGCACTAGTGTATCAAAACAATGTTTTGTGTGTAGGGAAGTGCATAAGGTCCAGAAAGTTTTCTTCCAGACTGCCACTTAAATGTTCAGCTAAATGTTGAATTTTCCATGGTAACCATTGTGCTTTCCGGGGCTCATTCATCAAACGTTTGGTACTTTCCATGACATGAATAAACATCGTATTGCAGTCCTTTTCCCATTCTTTGGAAGTGCCAGGTTTATAGTGTTGACAGGAGTGTCTTTTTCCTAACGCAGGTGATGGATCAAACTACAGGGACGAAGTCATCAAACACGGTGGCCTCCAGCCACTCCTGGCCCTGCTGGCAGCCCCCAGCCTGTCGGTGTTTCCTGTGAGTGTCCATATATATATATGTAACTTAACTCCACTGCTTGGTTTCAGAGACACATTCTGTCAAGTGGCACTCTGAGCCCGAGGTGTGGTCTAAAGCCATTTCTGCAGCAATTTTTATGGTGAAGCAAAAGAAAGGCCAAAGTACAAACGAACAAAACCTATTGGAAACAGAGAAATAGATGCATTTTAAAGCTGTCTCCAGACAGCATTGGTATTACCAGGGGAGGCTAGTGATTTGATTTTTGTCTATGCACCTCGGTAATTTTAGTCAGTCATTCAGATGGTGGAATAATTTATTTGGGGACCTTGATAATCACGTTGTGCAGCAGCTCCAGCTGTACAGTTAAACAGGCAAAACTGTCAAGTGGCTCCATATCTTTTTAAAGCCCCACTGCTCGTTAATTGTGTCCAGACGTGATTGAAATTACCATTGCTGTCACCCTCATTAGTATGACTCTTGTTAATTAAAAGTTAATTTAAAATGCAGTGAGTAATTTCAGTGGGAAGTTTTGCTGGAGTTGCCAGAGAAAATCACTGACAGATTTCATGTGTGGGAACAACATTCCTTGGGTCTTGAGGTTATCGTTTCCAATCACCATCTCCTGGTAATACAGTGCTCTTCAGAGAGGCCAGGTATCTGTGAATCAGCTTGATGCTTGGCCCTGGCAAGATCGATGTCATGGACTCTTTCCATGTTGTGATACATTGAGGTTCTAAAATAACACTTGAATCTTTCCCACCCTACCAGTCTGGCTACCTGCGCAATGTCACCTGGACGGTGTCCAACCTGTGTCGGAACAAGAACCCAGCTCCTCCTCTAGAGGCGGTGCAGCAGCTTCTCCCAGCCCTGGTGCGTCTCCTGCACCATGACGACCAGGAGGTGCTGGCCGACACCTGCTGGGCCGTGTCCTACCTGACCGATGGCCCCAACGAGAGAATAGAGGTGGTGGTGCAGGCCGGCCTGGTGCCCCGCCTGGTGCAGCTACTAGCATGTGGAGAGCTCTCCATTGTGGTATGTCATGCTTGGTTTTGGTTTATTATTTGTGGCATGTAAAGGTGCAGTAAATAAGATTTGTTCTATCTCACTGTATAAACTAGAATGAATGAGCTTGATTAAAATTACCATAATATATCTGTGGGAATTTAATAGGTTTATTGATCAGTGCAAAATTATTCAACAAGTAACTTTACCAGTTTCTGCTCTAATTAGCTATCTTACTCATTTCTGTTGTGAAAGTTATTTGCTACTGTAACCTGTTTCAGTAACCTTTCAATGTCGCTGCAGTTGTTAGGTTGCAGTAGAGATTGATGAGTCACAGGCTACGTTCAGACTGCCAGGAATGAATTTTATCTTTCTTTAAATGTGACACAGATCTGATTTTGTTTTTGCATGCCAGTGTGAACAGCTAAAAACCCACACTGGACATGACATTTTCAGTTCTGATTTGGGCCACTTTCATGTGTGGCCCAAAATCAGATCTGTATCTGAATCCTGGTGACAGCTGTGTGAATTGCTAAATCTAAATTCATGTTTTGTTTTGTTTTGTTTTCTGTGTTGAGACAGGAGGATAAAAATGTAATATATAAATTTATATGGGATGATCTTCAATCCAAACACCCTTTTGTCTTCTTGCCCTGAACAGCTGACAAACAATTCAAGAAATGAATTTCTGCACCATTCTTTCATTAATTGTGATACTGGACTGTCATGCCAATGACATTTTCTGTCGTTCAGTGGCATGCTTGTTGTAAATATGTGCATGCTGGGTCATGGGATCTGTCCACACTGATGTCAGATGTGGGTCACATACAAAGAGGAATGTGAACAGCCATGGGGGAAAAAAGAATTGGGTCATTTTCAACCATTGATTAATTCTGCTTTTTAAATAGTGATTACTGGTGCTGTTGGGTCTAATAGTGCATTTGGCTGAAATACCCTTCGTCACAGGACGAAAACTCATCTCAAGAATTACCTCCCACTGGGCTATATCCCGTCACCCACATCCACCTTTAATGCCTCTAATATTCCCTTATAAGGCATAAGGCCCTTATAAGTAAAAGAAATTCCATATACTTCTCTTCCTAACTCTTTATTTCTCTTCCACCCACTTATCTGCAGTGTTTACTCTATGGCTGCAGTGTATTGTGGCTCTGCCCCATGAACCCTGCACTGGTTCCTGTTTATAGTGCTGAAGCTTTTTCTGCTGTTTCGCTCATTGTTAGTTGCTTCAGATATTTAGATGTCAAAAATGTTCTCTTTTCTGTTTAATATTGTTCTTCTGAATCTTGAACAGTCCTCATTAGTAACTAACTTTCTGTCCTTTACCTCCCAGAGTCCGTCCCTGCGGTCATTGGGCAACGTTGTGACGGGGACTGACGAGCAGACCCAGAGCGTGCTCAACGCGGGCGCCCTAGCTGTCTTCCCTGGCCTGCTGCGCCACCACAAGGCCAGCATCCAGAAAGAGGCGGCCTGGACTGTGTCCAACATCACTGCCGGGAAGGACAGCCAGATCCAGGAGGTTATCAATGCAGGCCTGGTGCCCATCCTGGTGGAGCTCCTCCAACAGGTCAGAGAGGAAGATATATCTGTCTTGTTAGTCAAGTCCTAACACAACTCTCCTACCATCGAAATCTAAAGGGAGGCTTCTTTAATAAAGCTGGCTAGTCTTTAGTAAATAAACAGACTTTTTTGATTGGAGCTTAGTGAATTGAGCAATCACAGGTTACACCAGTTAATTTGTTCTGTTGTGTTCAAGTTTATTTATAGTCCTAAAATCACTGTTTAGAGCCTTGAATGGCTCTACAGGCCCACATTATAGAAAACAAAATGGCATCTTCTGACCTGAACCCTCACGAGGGGCAAAAAACCCCAAAGCCATAAGCGCTAAAACCCATGATGCATAGACGTCGTCTTCTACCTGGAGTCGATTATGCTTTGTTTCTCCATCCAGGAAATAAGAACCAAATAAAAGTTAAGCTGGTAATTTTCTCACCCCTTCGTACTGTTGTTGTCCCATCACGTTTTGCAAGCACTAAGCTACCTACAATTCTAATGATTCATAAATGTCAAGTCATTCTAAATTCATCCTCTGCACTTATTGAAAGTTTCTCTTGCCAGACATGTTGATGTTAAATTCCAAAAAAATGCGTTCTCTGCCCAGGGAGATTTTAAGACCCAGAGGGAGGCCGTGTGGGCCATCACCAACTACACCAGCAGTGGCACGCTGGCACAGGTGGCTTACCTGGTCCAGTGCAATGTGCTAGAACCTCTGCTAAACCTGCTGACAGCCAAAGACAGCAAGATCATCTTGGTCATCCTGGACGCCATCTCCAATATTTTCATGGTGAGTGAAAAGAATAATTTAGTTTGACTTCAGTTTTGACAAGTCAAGGAAAATAAGATAAAATTCTGCATCTCCAGAGCATTACGCTAGACACTGGCGAAGAAATGACTGTAAAAAATTGACACTTGGAATTGATTAAATTGAATAGGGAATGGCCTTGATTTGTATCCACATAATCTGTTCTGCCAGCAGACATCTGTATTTAAGTCCCAGGGGGGAAAATGGAGATTTGTGTTCTGGGTTTCTGAGATTAGGCAGCATGATGATTTGCAGAATTTAATCTGGGTCGCATCACACACTGTGATACAGATGGGTTCTTGATGGTTGTCACAGGGATCTTACAGTTAAATTGGTTTGTCACATGTTCGTCTCTTGCATATGAGTACTTTTATAGCCTATGATTTTTGAGTTTTATGTCATTTTACCTTTCTCTACAGACTGCAGAGAAGATGCATCAGACCGAGGAGCTGTGCCTCATGATTGAGGAGTTTGGAGGTCTGGACAAGATCGAAGTGCTGCAGTCCCACCAGAACGAAGCCGTCTACAAGGCCTCTCTCAACATCATTGAGAAATACTTCTCAGAGGAGGTGAGCACTACTGATAATATCCAAGGATTCCCTCTATCAAAGGAATTTCATCTTTCTAGACAGTATTTACATTGGTGTTTAAAGGAGGTTTTAATATGTTCCTGCTTTTACCATTTTTGGCCGGATCAGATCACAAACTGATAGCTTTTAATCGACCGATTAAAAATGACCATTAAAAAATAAGCTCTTTGCATACTTGATCTGCCTCCAGTGTTACTCTTGGCAGGGTTAATTAAGACGGCTCAGTCGGGAAAGTGCAGAGCATCCTTTTTCAGACATGGGTCTCCACTGACAGAAATCATCCTAGTCTGAGGAATTTAGCTTAATCCACGTCCATGAAACCATCCCCAAAACATGCTAAGACTCGGTTAATCCCCTAATGCTTCTCTGCTCCTGTCCCGCTCACTTGTCTTTCAGAATGAAGAGGATGAGTCTGTGGCTCCTGAGACCACTACAGACAGCTACGCCTTCCAGATCCATGACAACCAAAGCACGTTCAACTTTTAACAAGTCCACTTGGCGCTCTCTCTCTCTCTCTCTCTCTCTTATTTTTTGAACAATATTTCTTGTCTAAATTTTATATTTGTCCAACTGTCCTTTATTTCAAACCTGTACATAACAGTACAAAGAAAGAATATCCACATTTTTAATGCAAGATTTGTAAATAAATTTTTATTAAGAAATGGTGTTGTCATAATGGGTGTTCCTCCAGGGAGCAGGGTGTAAAGACGGGGGAAATGTTTAGGCAAAAAATGTACATTACATGTACATTTATGGTTCTTGATTTTGTCTCAGTTCCGGGGGTCTCAGGGCCTTATCCTGAGGAGGATGTCACTGTATTCATGTCACCACCAGGTGGCGCTGTGATGCTGTTTGCCTCTTGCTGACCTGCCACTCTGAACCCTGTCCTGCCCTCTGTGCAGCTGTAAAAAGCTTTATGAATGAAAGCCCTCTCCCTGCACGTAATTAGGTGATATCCAGAGGGATAAGGGGGCAGGAGGGTGGGGCGGGGCTGGAGCAGAAGCTTCCCTGAGACTCATGACGTCAGACTCTCAGCTCTCAGGTGTCACAGGAGTATCAACCCTCAGGGGGAAAAAAATAAATCTTATTGTTTCTCAGTGGTACACACACTTTAAATTCATGTTATTGTCCTGTGGTGCATATCACATATGAGGAGATGCATCCTTGCAATATTTATCATAAGACAGCAGGGGATAACCAAAACTCCCCTCTACTCTACACCTAATTCTTCCTTTCATGATCTGGGATAAAGCCTGTGTCCAGAGCCAGTGCGTATTTTCTGAGCAGAAATCACCACCACCCAACCTCAACTGTATCCACATGAATTTTACATCTGACTCGTGTGGCAGCGAGCTGCGTCAAGCCGGCCAGGGAGCCCTGCTAAGTCCGGAAGTAGCACGATTTGGCCTTCAAAATTAAACTACAGGAGCAGCTGTGCTACTGTGACGGCCTGACACTGAGGTCGAGCAGGATATCGTTTTCCTAGACAGTAGACATGCTTTCAGTTTGTGTCATTAGGTTTTATGACTGAGTGTGAGTTTTTGGTAGGCCTGAATATAGGCTATCACATCTTGCTTAGGCCTAGAATGGCAATAATATATATAAATATTGATTAATTTTAATAGTTTGTCGTATTTATGAGGATTATGAGATTTATTATTATTATTATTGTAGCAGGTTTTTAAATTATAATTATTTTAAAATTTTTTAGATTTTAACAACTCAAGTTGAAGTACTGTTACTTTGCCAATATTTTACTGCAGTAGAAGTACTGCTGTGAAAATCTACTTAAGTGTAAAAGTAAAAAGTAGCTCATGTAAGATATACTTGTACTTAAAGTTATCAAGTTACTTCTTCTAAACAGTAACTGTGTTAGCTGTGATCTCCGTGCAGTTAGAAAAGGAGGAAAGAACAACATTCTTTTAAAGGGGCATTACACAAAACTATTGACGGCTGATTGAAGTGGGGTCCCTCTAGACTCAGCTGATAAATATGGAGTAAGCACATAATATGATGGTTAACAATGCATGGTTCTCATCACCATGCCAACTCACTGATATATTTCTGACACTCATTCCACATTTTTTTTTTTAAATTTTATTTATTCATTTATTTTTTTGCAAGTTGAATCTAAATGGCCCTCGTTTCCATTGACCATCTGCAATTTTTCAGAGTGCACATCTTATTGGAAATTTCAAAAAAAAGTTGAGCCCACAAAGTAGAACCACACACTGATCATTTGTTCTCTGTAATGGATGTAATTCAAAATGTCATCAAGCACAACACTCAAGCAAAAATGGACTCAAGTAAAAGAAAAAATACTGACTTAAAAAAAAACAGCACACTATATACTTTATGGTTGCAGCGCATATTCGTTACTGAGGGTTTTATTTTGACAGCTGGGAGCGGAAGTGCATGTGTGTGTTATTTGGGGCTGAGCAGCCTGCAGCGCAGCTCTCTCCGTCATTACGGCCAACTTCAGTGCGAGCAACGCGGCTCCTCTCACAGGCAGGCGGCTGTCCGGATGGAGGGCGACCCGTCCGATTGATTTGGTTGTTTCAGGCTCTCGGACTGTCGGTACCCGTGGATCACGGGATGAAGACGTGCGTGGACTTAGCGACTCGCATTTTTTTCGGAATATGAGCTCAAGAGGAGGAGTACATTGCCAGCGATATGACTGTGACACCGTTCCTCTTGCATTCACTTAGTACGATTCGCAATGGTGATACTACAATGCTAACAACCCGCAGCTAGCTGAAGGGTTGTTTTGCGGGGAATTAATTTTTTTTTCCAGAACCCATACGTCGACACATGTATTAGACACTTTTTTCAAAATCAAATTTCATCAAGCTGGGACACAAAGGGGAATGTCTAACCAAGGCTTGAGGAGAAATGGCCCAGTGAAGCTGCGGTTGACAGGTAAAAGAATTTAAACCCCCTGCTCGGAGCCGTTAGCCAGCTAGCCTGCTAGTCAAGCCAAGGCAGGCTAGCTAACAACATCTCCTGCTGCTTTCGCTGCACACTTATGTCGTGTTTTAACCCACAAATTTCAATGAGCCCAAGTGTTAACATTGTTTTCTGTGGGGGAGTTTTGGTCGAAAAGGCAACTGGCAACTCACGTTAGCTAGCACGCTCGGCTGCTACAACACACAGGGATGTTGGAAGTCAGCAAATGAGCCACTTACTTATCAGCAAATACAAGGATAGCTCTAACAACAACAGTGTTAATGTTGTATTAGCTGTAGCATCGTCACTGATGGGTATTTCCCCAAACCTATCGTTAGCTAGCTCGCATGGGATAAGCCTGATATAGGCAAATCCGTGCCACTGCACTCTTGCTCAGTCTTTTGGCGTAGCTAGCTATTAGTCTAGCACTTTAAATGTGCATGTTAATTCTAGATCATAATCACCATACTCGGCATAAGTTAAGGAATTTGTACTATTTACATATATATGTGTGTGTATCTATATGTACAGGGTAAATCTTAAATTACAGCTTAAGCGCCATAATAAGGTTTCAATGGTTGTGGGATCAATAGGCTTGTTCCGAAATATTATTAATATCACAAGGTAAAATTTGTGTTTGGTGCCATTCACACTGTGACTGATGCAAAATAATACTTTTCAGTTAGAGGGAGATCAGCTAAAAAGAAGAATCTTGGTGTAAAATGTTGCCTGAGAGATATTAGTGTGCCACCTGTTTACTTAAGCATATCCACCCCTCTTCCATAAGGGATTTGCACATTGCAACAGCCCAAACATTTTCTGGTTTGCATTACAGAGCTGTGTTTTGACTGGAAGGGAGATTGCAGCTGTAGCATTTTGTGTTTCTCTTGCATCATCAGGTCGAAAGCAGATTCACCTCTTCATCTGTATATTATGCAGGCGGCCGGATGAAATATTTAATCTGGTAATATGCTCACTGGAATGTGACTGAGGGAGAGACAGAGAGCTTTTTGACTCTGTCATTCTGATGGAATGGGTGTATATCTGTGGCTGGTGGTGGACCTGCTGCTATTACTATCATTAGTCTTATTCTTATTCTAATTATTATATTTCAGTAATGGGAGACAGTTTGGTTTTCCTAAAGCACAGTGTAACCAAGCACTAGAGCTTTAAATGGCATGATTTTTGGAGTTCAGCTCTGCAACAGCTTTTTGAAGAAAAAGTCTCCCTCCTTGAACATAATGTGCTGCAGGTGGACAACAGGTCCCATTTCCTAGAAGAAAATGTAATTGTAATTATTTAAAAAATAAATGTATTTGAATGGTAGGCTGCTGTAGAAAGAGGTGAACTTGCAAGGCTCAGGTCCTATCCTGCACTTCTTCCTGCTTGCGCGCCCCTGGGTCTTTTTTTTTTTTTTTTTTCCTCCATATGGGGAATGGTTTTAAATGTGCTGCAGTGGTCTTCAGATGGAATCCCAGGAATGTGAAACCTCAGAGGGGAAATGTGAGTCTTTCCTGATCATAGACACATCCCCTGTCTCTCCTTCACTGGAATGCCAATAAAACTAATTTGCATTTTAAAGAACAGGAGAGAAAGCGTGTAAGAGGCGAGGGAGGGTGAGAGATTGGGATTCATATAGCAGAAAGACCAAAGTCACATTGCTCACATGCTGACTGAGGATCGACTGACACTGATTCTGCTTCCAGCATACATCTAGTGTGCCCGCACCTCATTTATGTGTCTGAGTCGTTGTGCATTTAGGCCTAACATTGCATACTGGCAGCAGTCCAATTTTATGCTGTCTGCTCTGTGGTCTCTCCTATAGTCTACATACTCGTTTCTGTGACTGAGGGAGGGGAAAGTGTTTCAACTAGAGGCTTGTATTTAAAGAGGCAAAGGTGTTTGGAAACCTTTTTTAAACTACATAACCTTTCTCTGAACTTCTTGGAAATCATTATTGTTTTTTAGGCTCATAATCCAAATGCTGTCTTCAGTTGGAAATATCTTTAACATGTTATGAGAAAGTATTGACAACATCTGGCTGATGCTGCTGAATGCTGCTAAAATTTATCTTTGGTGAAGAAGTAAGTCAGTAAGTGTCACCAACAACTTTTAAATGCCTCAGTTTTATAGAGTTTTGGTTTTTGACTGTGCTTAAATGTTGTCCCTGCTGTCCACTGTGTGCTGTTTGAGCATAAGCCAATCAAATCTCAGAAAGGTGATGGCTCTCTATCTCCGTCTACTCTGCGTTTCAAAACAGTCTCTCTTAATTTGAATTCTGTCAGATTACACAGTTAAAATTTCAAATTCAAGATTATTTACAGGCTAACATCACTGATTACAGTCACAAAGGGCTTTATGAGCCCACAAGTTTCCAACAAGCAAACCTGGGAAGAAGACAGTCATACTCGAACAAGGCATCCATACTCAAACATAAGAGACATACACACAAAAGATTTGTGGGGTATCAGGACTTAGTAAAAGGGACATCTACAACCTGCAGAAGTAATTTTTTTAGTAAATCAGACCATACTTGGTAAGCCAAAAAGTAAATTTTTGGACATTGACTTGGAGGCAGTTTTTCTGGGTAGCCCTGCGCCTTGCCACCAGTTTTCCCTAATGTCCTCATACGACCACATGTCTTTGCAGAGCCTCTGCCTTGGCTAATGATTACCTGTGCTGTCATCAATACAACTACTGCCTGCTGCCAACTGCAGAGTTTCTCAGGGTGTTTGTTTGCATGTTTGCTTTTTTAACCAGCATTCACTGTCAGGACTCTCAGTTTACCTCCAGTTTATTACCATTCCTTTCAGATGCAGTTTTAAGTCTGAAGGTTAGCCAGGGCTGAGCCTTCAGACCTGGCTAGTGGTTGTTCTGGCTGCGTTGCTCATAGATATTTGAAATTAGAGTGCTTTTGTTCTTGATGTTCTCCTCCACAATGCTCTGCACTCCATAGATCAGAAGACAGAGGGAAAGTTCACTTTGAACGGTGGTGCTATAGCTTTCCCATCCCCAGCAAGCCCCCCTCTCATCACTGTGGTGGATTAGAATTTGTGTAGGGTGTGCTTAGACACACTGCAGGATTTTGACTGTATTCATCCTTGGTTTGGTTGTCCCACACCGCGTCCAAATTTTCAACCTTTTAGTTTCTCACAAAGGCTGTTTTGGAGCACCTCCTCTGTTCTTCAGCATTTATCTGGGACAGCTGTTCTTTGATGCTTAAATTAAATCAAAACATCTTAGTATGAGTTTCCTGGTAGGCAGTGGATTGTGGTTCCCCCACAGAGTTTGCTGCCAAGCTCGTAAAGGAAAACAATCTTGGATTTGGGGAGCTGCTATTTCTAACACCGCAGGGAGGTGACAATCGCTGTCGTCCCCCTTCTGTCTTGAGTTCAGGGAGAGTTAGTGTATGAGTTGCCCAGATTAAACAAGAGATGGTGTTTTCCCTCACTTTTTGTTGCTGAAATCTGTAGTTCTCGGGGGTGGATGATATTACATGTTTTATGGTAACAAGAGGGGATGAGTCCATCTCTCATCTCCCTTCAGATGTGTCTCTGTGGCTACAGCATGGCTGCTGCTGCTTCTGTGAAGGAGCAATCCTGCCTGTGTGATCCATTTGCTCCATCGCCTCCAGTTGGCATGCTGCAAGCAGGGAGAGACTGGAAGAGTCATCTCAGGATTCTCCCTGTTCTCTGTGTGTGTGTGTGTGTGTGTGTGTGTGTGTGTGTGTGTGTGTGTTTGTGTCTGTTTGACTCTCATGCAAGAAAGCAAACCCATACACGTATGCATATTTTTCATCCACTGTCATGCTTTGTGTGAGTGAGCTTGTGAATGTTCCCTTCACTCTAGCATTTTGGGAAGTTGGCCCTGGAGCTTGTGTGTGTGTGTGTGTGTGTGTGTGTGTGTGTGTGTGTGTGTGTGTGTGTGTGTGTGTGTGCGTGTGTGCGCGCGCGCGCGCATGTCTGTGTGTGTGTGTGTGCGTGCGTGTGTGTGTGTTTTGCAGGGGGAAAAGCCAGGAAGCTGGTGATTAAGATAAAGATCCAGCCTCCGTCCCGGGCCCAGCATTAGCACTGGGGCAGAGTGCATTTTAGGGAAGTTATCAGGGGCCACTGTCTCAGCATTCAGACACTACAGTCAGCGCTCAAAAACTACAGCTGTGAGTGTGTTTGTATGCCTAAGCACAGTGATGCATTCCTTAAACAGAAGACAAATACACATGCACGCATGCATGCTTCTACAGGATGCACTGTTGGCACGCAGTGTCAAGCTAAATAAAGCCCACTGGCTTCCTGAAATATAGGGAATGTATTTCTGCATGTTGCAAAAGAAGTACATTGTGGACTGCGGTGATAGTGAGAAACAAGAGTTCACAAACAGGAGTTTTCATCTTGCAGGTTTGGGTTGCAAGATGAGCGTGGGCCCACAACATGCTTTGCACAGTGTGGAAAGAAACAAAATGCACAAATACAGAGGTTCAGCCTTTTAAACAAGTTTTGGAGTCATAGCCTAGTTCTTTTATGTCCGCTTGGACTGAGCCTGTGGTACCTAGTCCACAAGTTTGAGAACCAGTGACAGATGATTCAGTCGACACTTAAAACTAGTCTTACTCTACCCTCTCTGACCCACTTCCTCACCCTCATCTTGGTTGGATTAAGTTGGTAGTATTAGTGCTGCTTGCCAGTCTCGCTGGCTGGTCCAGATGATTTGAATGAAAGCAGATTACATAGTGACACTCACTGTTAATCAACACATTATGAGCTGCTAGTAGTGTGAGGACTTGGACAGAGCATGTGCTGGTAGTGTAATTCACTTTGTTATGTCTAGCTGTTTCAGCTCCAAGTGTGACTTTTCTAAGCTAAACGATGCTGCGTTTTGACAGTTCAAAAGTGGACCGCAGTTAGCGAATGATTCATCAGCGCACAATGGATATGATCCACATAATGACGTGTTTTCTGGGTTGTATCTTCGTTTCATCCATCTCCAACCATAAGCTTAATTTGGAGACAAGCAATGCTTTGGCAGAAAGCGCAGTTTGACCTAGTTATGGAGCAATCAATAGGCAGTGCCAGATTGCTGCTTGTGAACTGCGAGATGAAAACAAGGCCATGGGCCCATACATTTCTTAATTAGACCATGTTAAAATTTTTTACTAGCTTTCTTAACAAGAGTAAGTCTGCCTTGACAGTACGGCTGCAGCGCTATTGTTGATTGATCCGCACACGCACAAAAAAACTACGATTTCACATCATTTCATATTTCTGAATATGCACAGCACATGTGATGCAGATTCAAACCACACAGCATCAGGAACAGCCCATGTAGAAGCTTACAAATCAGCCTGAGCTACCCAGACAGCTTTAAGTGTTCTGTATGCACCCCATATCTCTCCTCAGCTCCCCTCCACCACATTGAAAAGGCCCAGTGTTGTCTACTGAGCTGAATATCAGTGGAGGTCAGTGGGCGAAGTGTCTTTGCAGTTCACTGCCTTTGAAGTCTGAGGCTCAGTGCTTCTTGTATTTAAGCCAGCAAGCACAATATGCCCAGGCCTATGCACTCATTTCCATACTGCTTACTTCTGGCTTTTCTCTCTCTTAAATCAAAAGACAGTTATTCTTTTACTTAACTCCATGTTTCTTCCATGGGCCTGTCTGTCACTGTGATTCTTTGACATGCCAGTGCGATGTTATACTCTCCTGAGAGACTTGAATGGGGAGAGGTGCGTGTGTGTAAGAGATTTCAAATAGATATGTGGAGCGTGTGTGTAGTGTGCGTCCTTGCTTGGCAGCCTGTGTGTTTACGTGCTGCAGCTCAAACCTTTCACACTTGATCTGCTGAGACAAGAGAGCTGCCCATATGGGGCAATCTCCCACTGCATCTGTTCTTCTCCCCTTATTTTTCTTCTTCTCTTGCTCTGTCAGCCCTTCTCTCATCATCTTTCCCTCTTTCAGCGCGTCTCTTGTGTTTTTACCTTCCTCATGTATACATCTCACATTTCCTCTGGCCATCTCTTTTTCTCTATTTTCAAGTACTCACTAATTCTTTGTTTACCTTCAAAAACACGCCTTCCTCTCAGTTACAAATTGTGTTTTATCCCCTAGTTTCCTTGTGAAATACCACAAGGCAAGTCCTACCTGTTACCATAGAAACTTTACCCTCGCCAAAATTGAGTATTTTCGGTTGCCAGATCAGAGCAAAATAAGGTTAGTCTGCGCACAACTTGTGTCAGTAATTGGCGACACTCAATCATGGTGTTATTGCCAGACTTGGTGTCTTTTTTGTTTTGTTTTTTAGGAATGATAACAGAGCAGAGACTCACTTTACTACTAATAGTAAGCTATCTGAAAGCAGTGAGACCCATATCATTCCAACTGTTCTTTATTTTTAATTTCCTGGAAATTTGGGGCTCATTGCCGCTGCATATTTTCAGCTCGACACCTTTAGCATTCAAAATTTAAAAGGTTCTCTTTACTTTTGGAGGTGTGAAGATGTATTCAGGTTTTTGGTTTTAAGTTTTATTTTAGAACTCTTGTATAGATATGAGTGGTGAAATGTGCCAATTCCAACTACTTTTACAATTGTCCAATTTTCCCTCAGAGATCAGTAAAGTATTTCTATATTCTGATTCTGAACCGCTTCCCTCCTTATTTGTATCCTCCAGTTACTACTACTTCCTTTCCTTCAGCTACTCTTCCTCCAACTAATCCTTTCACTGCTCCAGGTGTTCCTACAAGTAATCCTCCTACTCCTGCCACAAAACAGTGTATCCTGTTAGAGACCTACTAACCACCTACTAGCACCCTAGAAACCGAACAGTAACCATGTTGGGACCAAAAAAAAACAAAAACAAAAACAAAAACGATATCACCCAGCAAACCTGTAGAAACAACAAGAAAAAGCTTTAGAATCCCCCAGTAACAACATAGCACCTGCATCTCCAAGATAACATGTAGTAACCAAATTATCAAGCAAGCACTTCTTACGTTTTCAAAGATCTATTTATTAACTTATTTAGTGTCTGGAAAAGTTGTTTGCTTTCTATGCATTCAGGCATTTTTATTCTTGGACATTTTTTTCTAATGATGGGCTTTCATGATGAACAATGTCTGTATGAACAACTGAAAACTTTAAGACAACAAGTATAAAAAAAAATAAAGAAAGTACAGTCATTGCATAACTGAGTGGTTAGCGTTATTGACTTTGTTTTGAGGAAGTCAGGTTTGGTTAATTCCCTCCTGACAAAAAGTTATGCACGCATTGTAGTCTTGTGCTATTGCTGTGTTTTGTGATTGATTCAGTTGTGATTCAGTTCGTAACTCAGTCAAAGCTTACAGGTGTACTACGCAAAATTGTAGAGGGTCAGTTGAAGCAAGGACTCTAAAGACTTGAAATGACAAAAGATGTGGAACATAAACATAATTTGATGGTTGAGTTTATATGGTTCCTACCATGCAACTACCTCGTTAATTACATCCTTTTTCCATATTTTTGTCATATGAGGCTGAAGCATCTTCACTTCAGTTGAGCCTTTGCCATTTTGCATAGTGTACCTTCAGAATTTTATATATATACATATAGATGATGATTTTTTTTTCTCCATGTCTTTGGAGCCATGGTCACATAGACATCATTCAGCTCTATATTTCCTTGGAATGAGCCACGCAATATTGTCTCCATTTAGTTTTATTTTGAGAGCTTTCAACTTTGTCCCGTTCCCACGCAAGTTGAACTTTACTTCCACGTTAACAAACTCTGCTTGCCACCGTATTCCTTTGCGTTGTAAAAGCAGCAAAGCAGCTATGATGTTTGTGTGTGTGTGTGAGGGTAGGCTTTAACTGCAAAATGCCCTCCAGGCTTGTGAAGGTGAATCTGTTAGCTTCTGGCTTAGCTTAGCCTCTCCTTGTGTAGCTGTCAGTCATTCATAGGAGAATCTCGATGTGTAGTTGAATTGTAATGGGGGAAACCTCAGTCAGTATGTAACATGTGTTCCATCATGGATGTTTACAGTCAGGAGCATATATTGATTAGGGCATGAAATTAACTCACAGCATGCACAAAAAATGCAGGACTAGGTCTGAGATAACATTTAACGCCTTGAATGTGCTCAATTTCAGCACAAACACAAATGCATCTTTCTGTTGCACATGCATTGTGTTGTAATGCAGGTATTGCATTCTTTAAATTTGTTTCACAGAAATCTCTTTTGCCCCTTTTTTCTCAACATGTCTGAAGTTTTTGAGATGAGAACACTCTGTAAGTGAACTGAGGTTGAAATGGAAACTGATGTCGTAACATGACATTCACTTACCACATCTCATCAGTTTCATCGCGGTACATCTACACCGTAGGATCTTTGCGTCAAACTCTGCACATGGTTTAAACCAAGCTGAATGTGTTACAAAACCAGGGACAAAATGTTTTAGTCCCTTGCAGTAATTGGGACATTTGTCATGAACCTGGCACCATTCACAATCTTGCCACCATTTTGCATTGACATTATTATAATTTAAGTATTTTTAATTTTTGGTTAGGGGATGCTTAGCAGTCAAACAATTACAAAGAAGTCTTATTGAGCAATATAGGTTGTAGGTCTGTGTTTGATCCCGAGGCAGAGGTGAGTGCTAGACTTTGTAATGAAGAGTCTGAGTTCACTGCAAGCATATGAGGCTGTGTCTGAGTGAATGCATAGTCTGCGGCTACAATAATTAGGCTTGTTTAAGACCCGTTTTTCATCTGTAGTGAATGACTCAGTGGAGTAGTCTGCTTGTACTGAATTATCCTCCAGTCTAAATATTCAGTATTATAGATTTGTCTGTGTGCACAGGGCTTGACAGGGAAGAGGTGATGTTCCGGTGTGATACATTGTGTGCGTGTGTGTGTGTGTGTGTGTGTGTGTGAGTTGCTTGGGGCTACTGTGTTGTGGTCAGATGTTGTCATGAAGCACATAGCTCTATACCAAAACTTACTTCAGTCTGTTTAGTCTGCCCCACTTAGCATATACTCCAGATGACCACACACACACACACACACACACACACACACACACAGTTCTCCCGCTCCCCGTAAGTCAGTCGTTCAGTGTTCACGTGGCCTCCCCTCATATGGAAACCTTTATGTTCGCTCTATGATGTAACTGTTCCAGCTGTAAGTTCATACTTATTTTTCCCTAGTAAATCTAAAAGGAAAATGCAGGAGCGGACAGTGTTGTATTAGACCCAGTGGAGCTGGTACTATGATGTGCTAATTTTACTCCCATTCTAGCCAAAGGATGAAAAAATAGAACATAAACAACAAAAGGTTGCTTAATTCTCTCTGGATGTGTGGTAATTATAAATCTTTAAATTCTGACTCATGACTTCTGTCGCTCTTTTTCCCTCTTAAAACAAGTTGGAATCACTGGTACCACTTTGACTCCCCAAAATGGATTAAAAGTTTTAACTTACAAGGCTAAAGAAAAGGGGGTTGAATGTTTTCTCACTTAAAAATACCTGGTATCATAGAATACTGAAGCTTTTTTAATGTCCGTTTTAATTGTGATCCATCTGTTTTGTTTCCATAGTAATTAGTGAGTTTGTTCTCGATGTCAGATGTCCCTGTAGCAGTAGTGTGTGTACAAGTCTTAGGGTGTATGGAAATCAGAAATTTCTTTTTTTTGTGTGTGTGTAGCAGACAGTAAAAGTTGTGTTTAATTGTGCATTCAGATGAATTCTCATGACAGGTGATAATAGATGGTGCCGTTGGTCTTCATTGTTGAGTCTCACACATTTTATGCTTTGCTGCTCACCTGCATGTCTTAACATGTGACATGCTGGCTCGATCGCACTGATCCTCTGGTAATTAAGCTGATCAATTAGAGACAGTTTGTTTTTGTTTATGCTCACAGTCTCATGATGTCATGATGTCATGATATGATTTTTTTACAGGGATCTCAGATAATTCTCAAAGAGGGAATAATTCGATAATTCTCACAGGGCGAATAATTTGATTATATAAAATCCTCAATTCATATTCACTGCCTCAAAGCTTTGATCTAGTTTACTCTTTAATAAAACAAAAGTATTTCATGTACGATGGGAAAATTGGTAGAATACTTGATTGCTGCAGCCCTTAAGACTAGATGCCATCTGGGATTTTGGATATTGTTATACTGGGATATTGTCTAAGTATGTGAAGGAATGCAGTTTTTTATACCATAATAGCTGTGTTAATATTTGCCTACACCTGCGTGGTCATCATAGCCACATTACATCTAGAGAATACAATTTGAAGGCGAGGGCATCTCTTTGGCACCGCAATACTTCATTTATAATGTTATTTTGTCACACATTTCATTTTGCAGCTCCTGCTGTTTGCACATTGCAGTTATTCATATTGTGATTTGATAATATTTTGATTAATTGTTCAGCCCTAGTTTATGGTTATGACAGATCATGAAATTCCTAAATGTCATTCTCTGTCATTGGTGATTGGCTGAACAAGCTCAAACTGTCAGTGTTGAGCCAGTCAGTCTGTTAGCCAGCAGGTGGCTTGGACTGGGTAATACTCTATTATTAAGCTGATGATTAATTCATGTAGAAGAGTAAGGCCCAGCTCTTGGTTTGACAAAGCTGCAGCTGGCTGACAGAGTCTTTTTCCTTTCCTGATTATCTGCAGACTCTCAGCCAGGGTCAACAGAGTATTTATCTAACCCATTGCTCACCTGGCCAACAATGGGTGAGCTGTCTGGTTGCTATGCTGGTGCCATACAAAAGACTGCTTTTTGCTGCTTTCCACCGGTGAGTAACAGCAGGTAGAAGTGGCACCGGCATTTCAGTAACAATGTACTGAAGAATGAGCTTCCTTCACTGCTGTTTTCAGCACAGCCCCTATTGACTTCTGTTTGATTTTGTATTTTCACTTTAACTGATGAGGCTTTCACAAGTTGTTAGAAGAGAGCTGATTGTTTCAACATCTGCTGAATGTTTTGCCATGTCATTGGAAAATGTAGTCTAGCCCCCTTAAGTGTGGCTGTCTGACTATAAGTGTGGAGAAAAACTACCTGCACCTTCAAACTTTGGTGCCGGCTTTGCTTTAAAAACTAAAATAAATAAATCAATTAAATTGTTTAACGGCCTCTTGTTTTGATGATTCATGAAAGTTTTGTGTTCCCCAAGATTTTTGCGGCGGAATAATTCTGGCAACCCCTGAAAGTCGTCTGTGTCTAGACAACAAGCTAGAATTTTATTATTATTACAGCCCTTGAATGCCAGGATTTATAAAGAACCACCCTTTCACCCCTCTCTTTACTCCATCCATCTTCAGACCGCTCCGTGGAATGAAGCTCTTGGTATGTTCTCACCCTTGCAAGTGTTTTTATTTTGGATTTTGGCATGGCCGATGCTGATTTACGGGGATGTAATTCCATAATGCCGTCAAAACGGGGAGCACAGAGCGCCACGCCGTTTGTGGTCATCTCAGTTTCCCCTCTGTGCTCGGTTTCATGCTGTGTGGGAACCCCCGGCTCGCTGGCATGTTGGATTATACCCCGTCATTTCATTGATACATTTGTTTTCAGTTGACTTGTGGATTTTCCTATTGAGTCGAGCACGTGTAGCACCACCGCAGCAGTGCAGGCACAGAAGAACAGCGCTCTGGTGAGAAGTCGCTGTGCGCAGCTTGTCGATCCTCCATAGCTCAAGATGGATGCCCCTTGATATCCGATCGGGCCATGATGATTTGTTTTGAAACATTACTATTAAAATGACAAATTGAAGCTGGCTTATTATTTTAAGGCAGTGGGTAGCTGAAGCAACATTCTCCTTAGGTCTCCATAAAACACTGTGTTTTAGCAGGATTTTGGCGCACTAGGACACGGTGACTCAGTAATGAAATCTCACAAGGCGCTGCCAGTCTCATAACTCAGCTTTACTGTCCTCAAGTCATGGCAGTTCCTGTGACCAGCCTTTTACCACAAGACACAAGCAGCTTGCACCCCGTTTATTAGACCTGAAGTCTGTGAACCCAATCAATAATCTGTCACAAAATCCTTTATTTATTTTAGGTGCCAAAGGGCATAGCAGGAACCGGGGAGACTTTTATTGTGACATTGCTCTACAATTTCAAAAACAGGCCACATTCCAGAGGCTTTGGAGAGTAATGGTTAATATGTGTCATAGTATTAATATACTGTATAATATGTAGCCTCTGATGTTGGACCTTATCTCGAGTCTCACCAGCTCAGAAAAACCTTTGTTCACAGGCTTTGGTTGTTTTAGCTAATCGTACAGTAAGTTCTAGCTTTATCTGCTATTCAAATTACTTTTGAACTTAGTGGCATCGGTGCACTTCTGAGCAGGAAAATGGAAAGACTGAACACCTCAGTGTTGCATAACAGCCTCTTACCGGCGAGGAGGTGGGCTTCAATATGCAGAACACATTAAACTTTCCAAAAAGTGCTTGAGGAGGATTTTCCTGCATTATGTGCAGGAGAAATCTCACCTTTTCTTTCACTTGTTACATATTTTTTATGGCCAGAGCCTAAATTTCTGACAGCCTCACAGACTGTCAGAGGAAACTTGAAGGTGTAAAAATAATAAACAGCGAGATAAATAATAAACATGATATTGCTGTTGTGTTGCTCATGCACTTTGATTTTTTTGATGTGAATTTGACTCTTCCATGAATCTTTTTGCTTTCACTTCCTCTCAGTACTGTCCCTCCCCACCGTGGCCTCATCATGTCTGTCTCCTGCACAGACACACACACACACACACACACACACACACACCGGGCTCTTTTCTTCTTTTTCCCCCTCAGTCTTTCACTCTCTCTTTTCTCCTTCAAGAACTGGACCCCCCTCCTCCCATCTCTCTCTTTATGTCATTTCTCTCTCTTCCTTCCTCCCTCGTCTCCCTCACCCCCGGATCTAGACCAGACAGCTGACAGACGACTCTACCGGTGTGGCTCCAGTGCTTTTTTTTTTTTTCTTTATCTGTGCTCAACTTGTGACACACACACATACACACATACGCACTTCCTGTCCCTGTCTGTCACCACAGTATAATTTAGCTCAGATAGCCTAAAACAATGCTTGTTAAACTGGGGACCCTCTGGGGTCCATATGGGTGTTCCATGTGTCTTCTATAAAATGAGGAATAATTTAAAGCTACATTAAGCAGTATTACATGCATTTTTTTTTTTTTTTTTTAACAGTAAAATGACCCCTGGCAATGTGAGACTCATCACTGTAGATCAGCTTCCCACCATACAATTTTCAGACAGCATGTTGTAATTTCCTGGTTTGAGCTTTCGAAATTTCTGTGTCAGCTTAAGAATAAACCCACTCCTCTGCCCTCCTCTTCACCCCGGCGGCACTTCAACGTCATTCAGAGCGTCTCTGAACTCACACATTCTGCAGAGCGAGGTAACTAAATTTTAGAATAGTCAGCAATGCAGCGACAGAAAATGTTCATTCAAAGCAGCCTACCTTGTTAGCTGAAAGTCTGCAGTTTCCCTGCTTTTTCAAATTGGAGGTCAGAGACAACATAATCCAAGTAGTTCAACAAGATGCTTGTGAGAGCAAAATGTACCTGTCATTTCCATCCCCTAAACTTTTTTTTTTTTTTTTTTTTTTTTTTTTTTTGGCTTAATTTTTGTTTTTGTGCTAGTGATCTAAGTACTGTTAACCCAGAAGCAGGACTGACTGTTTGTTTACAAATGTAGTTTGAGCTTTCAGCACCCTCTATTGGTCAGAAATCACATCGTGCAAATTTATGTGTAATTTTGTTTATACCTGAAGTTAACCCTGTCAGAGAATGTATAAAAATTACTGTCCTAGTTAAAGTCTGCACTGTCACCACTATTATTTCCTCACAAAAACTCAAGACTGGTCTGCAGTTAAATACTAAATCGACAACAACAAAACTCTGGGGCTCCCTTGGACAATATCTATCAAATGGATCTAAGTGGCCTGATGAATGTTTGTTGGAAACACTGAGAAGTGGCTAATGCACGTGACACTATAAGGAATGTTGTTTGTAGCCTTACGCTTGGCTATGGATTATTTGTAAGGTTTTGGAGTGTTTCATTGGCCAGCTGTGTTGAATCCAACTACAACAGAGGCAATGTCAAAATGACCTAGTCCTGTGTGTATTTGCTTTTTTTGCTGCATATTTTCAGTGTTGTCCAAAGATTCATCACTGTTGCCAAGCTAGTGTTGTGAATGTTAACTAATTTTTTGCTAGTGGCTAAAGAACATGTTTTTCACTCCTTGGTGATAGCTGTTTGTGTTAAAAATCCAACAGAAGCAGGAAGCCAGGTCAGGCCAAACTGTATGGATCACACTTCACTCCCCCTCACTGTTCTTGTGCTACTGTTTCTGCGGTTAGGCTGCCCACCACAGTGTGTGTGTGTGTGCGTCTGGTAGACCACTCAGGATGTCTACTGTACACACACACACTCTCTCTCTCTCTCTCTCTCTCTCTCTCTCTCTCACTCACACACACACACACACACATGCACACACACACACACGTCCATTCCAGTGGCATCTCTCTCTCTCCCTCTGAGTCTGTGTTTTCAGTTTCAGCGTGGGAGAGCAAGAGAGAGAGACATGGAGGACATGAGCGATGCGGTAGTTTTCATTCTGGAGAACGGGATCAAGTAGCTCGGACGGCGCCGGTGTGCCACGCCATCCTACTCTTCTGTTTAACATATTCAGAATATCAGTGGGATTTCCCACCTGTTTTCTGAAGGTTCACAAAAGAGTCGAGAAAACAATGCCACACTGTTGGCTACTCCATTGCTTTACTGTGGCATGAAGCCACTTGTCATCTTTGTGCTTTTATGTGGTACATTTTGAGAGCTCTAAAGCTCAGTTCCCTGCAGAATAGCAGGCGCTCTAGTAAGTTATGTATTTGAAAGCTACAGTCAGGAGGATTCACTCCTGTATCGGTTACTTATACATAGAAATCAAGTGATTGTGGTTTCAGGCTACCTGTATGAGCCAGTTACCAGTTTTTTAAGGAATGCTCTTAGAACTGCAGCATGATTTCAGACAGCGTCAGGTTCTGGCTGTCTGGTGGTGGATATGCTTCTCAGCCCCCCTACCACACCGCAGGCAACAAATAGCCCTGTACTCCACCGTGAAAGTCTGCCAGGCGCAGCTGAATATTTATGTGTACACAGAGATGGAGAAAACTGCTGCAGCCTTAAGTAACCTCTCTCCCTGCCATTCACGCACACACTCACACACACACAGACTACAGGAAACATGGCAAGCACTGCTCCATCTCATTCTCTGTTGTTCTTTCTCACTGTCTATCTTTCCCTCCCCTTCTCCGTCTCCACGGTAGCTGCGTATCTCTCATCACTCTTTGTCGATATCTGCCCACTCACTGTTTAGCTTGCTCCCATGCCTTTCTCCCTCTGTGTAAAGGATACTGAATAGAATAGCATTATGAATAGAAGCCTGCTAGGTGTAAAAGGTATTTTGATTTGGAGTATTTAAGATCCAGTCACAGTCCAGTGAGTTGGCACGTCCCCAGTGCCTATGCCATATTGCCAGTAGGTGGTGGGCCTTATGCTGACTGGTGACATGGAGCTTCATGCAGTCATTTGCCCGTATGTGTTAGAGGATAGCGTCCATATGGCACACTACCCATTTGTGAGTCATTAGATTATTACTGAGATTAGTTTTAACAAGAGGCTAAATGCAGTGTTGCAGTAGAGCTGGATATTTTCTGATACTGGCTTTGAAGATTGAGGTTTTAGACAGCAGCTCTTCAAGTCTTTCTCAACACTTTCCACCATGGCTCTTCTAGAGTCAGGTTCAGGTCAGTCAGTCATGGGGTGAGATGCTTCACTCTGTACCAGGATGCTGTCAAACCACAGAACTTGAAAGGCGTCCAATATTGCTCTCTTTGCCATGATTATTGCCGTCACACTTGTTTTAGAAATGTGCAGGTATGTTGCACTGTAGCTATAGCCGGAAACCAAAAATTAATTGAATAATTGTGAACATTTGAATCTGTGTGTCTGAACATTATCAGGACTGTGCTTCTCCTATTAGCAAACCTGGCTGGTCAGCATTATCAAACATGCCTTTACTTAATACAACTCCTTAAATACTACAAACTTTGGTAGTTTGATCTGAACTTTAGTGGGGAAGAAAAGTATTGTTCAGTCTAAATGGCTAATGGAAACCGGCTTAAAGGCTAGCTGTCTTTCCACCACTTTGGTTTTTGCTGCAAAACCTCTCATCTTAGTGGGTTGCATCTTGCCAGATGGTTTATATGAAAATTAGCCTGGTACAATGGCAATGATATGCAAAAATTGCCACCACTCTGACCATTTATGTAGATTTAACTGGGAAAGACTATTCTACTTTATTCAAATTCTGTGTATCAGACTTAATCAGGGTTTACTATGGCACTTGCTCTTTTGATTATATGATAGAATAAGCTGGTTTCTATTCCTTTATGCAAGCCATTGATTTTAATTCGATTCATTTTTTTTCCTGTGCCGTTTCTTTCCAGTGCACGCTCAAGACTTCTTTTGGAGATTTGAAGCGTGGCATTTTTACATTCTCAGCCATTCCTCTTCTAATCTCAGCTGAAACTAGGCTATGAAATTATATGTCTGTGTCTGAGTGTGTGAGGTGCTTGTGTGTATTTGTGTGTGTGTGTGTGTGTGCACACGCATGCGCCTCCAGTTCCCCATGGAATCCCTGGTAGAGGCCAGTGTATTTAACATGCAGACTGTCCCTTGTCATCAGCAGGCTTTCTTCCAAAATGGTTGTGGGATATAGAAAGAACTGGTGCAGTGTATTATGCAGGGACTCGTCTCTTAGCCTTCTTCTTTTCCCTTTCTCTCTTTTTGTCTTCTTTCTCCTTGTCATGTATTTTAGTCTCTTCTTCTTTCCCCGCCCCTCGTCTTCAGCTTTCTTCTCTTCTTCTGCTGGTGCTCTCCAGTCCCCCACCTCCATGCCCCAACGCTGTTTTCCACTTCATAATCATCATCGTCACTCTCCTCAGCCGCTGTCTTCTCCTCACTCCCTTGGTTCTCAGGGTTGGCAGTCCATGCAGACAGTTCCACACACAAACACCCATGTAATACACCCACAAACATGACACAAACACACCCAGAAATGCATATACATACAGACATGCGTACACCATGCTGAGGGGCTGATGCAGCTCTTGTTGTATGTGGTTTGAAGCACCCTAAGGAGATGAGCCGTGTAAGCTGCAGTGTAATGCCTGCGACTAGAGCATCTCCTGACTCTGACTACATGAGCTCCACACCCCACTGTTGTTGCCTTTGGGATTATGTAAATATCAGGAGGAAAAAAAGGGGTTATTCAGATTATATGCCATGTATGTTTTACTGCCATACACAGGCAGTACTGCTTGCTAAAAAAAAAAAAAAAAAAAAAAAAAAAAATCCCTCCCTAAGATGGCTGGCTGCAAGCTAAAGCTGTTGGCTTCACTGAGATTTTCTCATCATATTACAAATGAGAGAAAATGTTGTTTTATGTTTGTTTAATGTTTTTTTTCTCCCCTGAATATTACAAATGGGCGTCACACTGGCATGTAGGTTAGCAGTACCACCTCACCACAAGAAGTTCCTGGGTTCCATTCCCGTCCAGCCTGTCACGGCCCTTTTTATGTGGAGTCTGCATGTTCCTCCTGTGTCTGTGTGGGATACCTCCGGGAGGTCTGCTTTCCACCCACAGTCCAAAGACATGTAGGTCAGGTGAATTGGAGACACTAAATTGCCCCTAGGTGTGAATGTGTATGAATGTGTCTGTTCTGTGATGGACTGGCAAGCTGTCAAGGGTGTTTCCCTGCCTTCCGCCCAGTAAATGCTGGGATAGACTCCAGCACTCTGTGACCCTAATTAGGATGAGCAGCGTGGAAAATGAATGAATGAATGCATGAATATTACAAGTATCTGAAAACCACCCAGAATTTAATAAAAAAAAAAAAAAAAAAAAAAAAGTTAAGATGCATCATCAATAACAGAGTACACTGATGACTCATGCTCACATTAGACACACACTCATATACACACACAGAACCAGGACTGGACAATTATGGCAAAAAAGTTAAAAGGGTATCAGATGAATGTTTCAATAATAATGTAAAACAACGTTAAAGGGATAAACTCTTTATGTACACAGACATAATGAATACATTTGAGACTTTCTACACACAAATTTCTTAAACTCCCAGCCGCTTCATATTGATTCATATCTGATTGTCTCTTGTTCTCACACTGAACTTCCTCTTTAATATTATGAAATACTGAAATGATTTGACCATTGGTCACAGCCTTGCTGAGTTCCAGACAAGGTTGTGATATGAATCATACATGTTAAATATAATGCAGTCTCTATTTGCTGGCATGGAGGCCAGACCAGCTTATATCAGATGAGGCAGATGCAAATGAAATAAGCTCAGCCATCTCTCTGTATAAGTGAATATAATGAGTCATATGGGAATGATATTCCACTGGCGTTGCATGAATCTGCACCTGAATATGAGTCAAACTGTAACTCAGAGGCTTCCTGAGAATATTGAGTGTTGTGTTTATTTTCAGACTCAGTATTTAGATGAGCACGATTCCCTTTGAGTTATTTCCTTTTTATGTATCGGTCAGTCAGTCAGTTTCTTTCTGCTCCTTGTCACTTTTGCTCCCGGGGTTTTCGGCGCTCATTTAGTGTATTCCCTGGCCTCTTTCCTGCTGTCACCCTCATGACAGTTGAAACACCATCCAAGTTTCTTGATCCATATAACATACAGCGAGTTTGCTCAAACAGCTTCTGGGCAGACTTCAACAAAATAACAAAAGTTTGTGGACACAGAGTTCAGGAACAGGCAAAAAAAAAAGACCAAAAAATTTCCCCAAACAGGATAATCTATGTGTTTTGAAGCCAAACCGTTGCACTGTAGATCCACAAGTCCAATATTTACCTCATTATCTCCTACAATTTCCAGACTTGTTCTGCACCTCGTCAGTAGTCACAACAGCAGTGAACAAATGCTGTCTTCAGAAGCTGTTGGAAATATTATAATTATGGGTAGAGAGCTTTAACAACCCAATAAAATGGTAAATATAAATGGGAATTCAGTTATAGTGAACTATAACTGCTGTGAAAATAATTTAAAAGCAAATTGCCTTTCAATATCTTTCTAGAAGTAATAAAGCAAAGTTAAGCTTAATTCGATTAAAGCCCTCTGTAGTCTTTTACTCATGACAGTTTAAGTACTTGGAATTGACAGGAGAAACTATATTTGAATTTGATTCTATATTTAAAATTTGAGGGGAAAAAAGGCACTGGAATCGGTAAAACTCTTGAGAAACCCAGCACTGTAAACTAGTAGAAAAGAGTAGAGCTAAAAAATTACTCGAAATATTGTTGTAAATAAAGTATTATGGTGCTACAGAGGTACCTTGGCCTACAAATGTATTTTCCAGATGTAAGAAAACATGTTTATTGTCTCATGTGACCTGTGCAAGTCCGCAGCTGTCTGCTTTCAATTCAGAACGAGTATGTTTAGGCCTTAGCTGGTCTTCCTGTGAGTTCAGAGCCATGATCTCACATCTGTCTGTCCTTATTTTAACTAACTGTATTTTTTCATTTTTCTTTTTCTCTTCTCTCAACATCATTGGAAACGAGATCTCAACTTCAGTGACCATTGAGATTAAATAAAGGCTAAATGAACAAATGAATGAAATGTTTGGTACAGACCGTGGCAAAAATCACACCATCATTTCACTACATTTTTTCAGTGAAAATGAAAATTATAATGCAAAAATGATCTTTCCAGCTAAAATCATGAATCATCAAAATCACGGTACCTGTACACAAATTTTTTTACTGTATTGTTAAGCCCTAGAAAAGAGCAATCCCTTTTTTTTTTTTTTTTTTCAAATCCAACACTTTGAAGCACATTAGCACCTTGTCCTACCCACATTACATTTTCGGTAGCTTACTTGTCAGTGTTTTTAAAAAACTGCCAGTGACTGTAAACTCATTGCTCAGTGTGGATTAGTGTCCCCTCTGCTCTCATCCCTCACCTCATATCTCTCTCCACCCTCTCTGCCATTGCTCCCTCAGCTTTTCTAGTAAACTAGAATGCTGTCAGAGTCTAAATCCCTCCTCCTCTGTCTGTCGTCCAGCCTCCTCATCTCCTCAGCTGACTGTGTTATATAGCTTTGTGACTCTAGATGGACCTCCCCCCTCTCCTCCTCCAATTCAAACCTCACTGCTCCATCTCCACTCTCTCGTTGATTCCTGCCGCCTCACCTTCTCACCCACTATACCCCAACCCCACCACCACCCAGCACCCCTCCTCTTCCTCCACTCTATGGCAACTGCATTCCACTCCAGATTCCTGACGCCAGATTGTTGGCGTCTCCTCAGGGAACAGAGAGGAGGAGGGGGAGGCAGGGAGTGTCAGCTGGAGACTGCTGGCCTCTCAAATGAATGACATAATTGGCATCCCGAATATTTGCTGGGCTAGAGAAAGGCGAAGGGAGGGTGTGGGGTTGGGAAAAAAGAGTAATGGGTGTTTAGAGGAAGTGCAGTGTAGATTAGAACCCCAGTTTGGCGACATGGATCAACTTGGCAGAGTGAGGGAGCGATATTAAGTCCTACCACAACATCAGCGATTGTTGTGTATTTGGTGCAGTAACAAAGGTGGTCACATACACTTGCTTAAACTTGCAGCACCAGTACTTGAGTGTGTGTTGACACGTAGTTTGTGTGTGTGTGTTCCTGTAGTGAGTAAGCCCGTCAGGGAGGCGTGAGGAGGGGAAGAGGAAGCTTTTTGTTTAGCAGTGGAACAATGCTGTGAATGAGACAGCGTGGGGCTGCAGCAGGAGTCATAACAGGAGCAGAGGCAAGGGACGCAGGCCTGCCTGAACGCCTGAATGACTGTCGTTAATGGGTTATGGAATGTGTGTGTGTGTGTGTGTGTTTCTGTTGTGTCAGGAATTTTTAGCAGGATTTCAGGTCTGCAAACTTGCAGAGCTAATTAATTTCTAATGCAAAACAAGGTTGATGGTTTTCCTGCTTTTCCCCTCCATTATTTTAGGTTGTTATGTGTCGTGATTACATCCCTGTGCAAATGAGACTGCAGTTAGAGGCGGTGTGTGTGGCTGACACGCTGACAAGTCTGGGAGTGTTTCAAATAAAAATTTGGGAATAAAAAGTCTGTGGGTTGTGTCAAAAAAATAGTAGAAGTGGCTCTTTGGAGAAGGGATATCTCATGAAATTGTAACAAAAAAACTTTTAAGTCTCCTCTTCCAAAAATAGTTAAAAAGCCTTTATTGAAATGGATAAATCACGCATAAAATATATAAAAAAAGCCAACATGTTTTCAGCCAAAGTTTTGTGAGCCCTGATGAAGGCCCATGGCCGATACATGTTGGCTTTTTATATTTTAATTACAATCAATAAAGGCTTAATTTTATTTTTAGTCATCAGAAAAAAATTGAAGTTTTTTAGGTGTTATGTTTTGGAAATTGCACAAAAATTGCAGCACAATATTGTACTGCCGGGGTATATATCTACAACTATACATTGTCTATCCTGTTTAAATCCCTGTTATCTTACACATTTTTATTTGTCGCTATGAGGAATTTGTGACACAGTATGGTGAAATTAGTTGAACCCATCAACATAATTAATCCAAAATACTTAAGATTAAATTATGGAAATAAAGACTGAAACACTATGCTATTTCAAATTTAAACCGCAGAGGATCCCCGTAAACATTGCTGAGCATAGCAGCTTGGGTCATGGCACACATCCCACACAGGCTGGTACTGGGTAAAGTGAGGCTTGTGAAGGTAAGAGAAATTGAATTCTGTTCCTGGCTGCAGGCCAAATGCACATTTCAATACTTGGTGACCTGGTTTTGGGAGAAGTGAGGATCTGTTCCTTCAAAGTACAACTCTTTCCCCTTCTTTTTTCTTGTATTATTTATCTCTCCACTTCCATGGTCCTTTGGTACAGTTCTGGGTAAGCTGAGTTACCTGAGGCTTAAAGCTTTGCTAATATAATTGCATACTTGCATATAAGCATGTGGTTTTTAGGTCACTGAATCTTTCAAGGGAAGCGTCACTTCTTAGGAAAGGTTAGGTTCATGCTCAACTCGTTAATAGACAACAAATCCCTATTGTTATCCTGTACTTTTCAGTTTTGACAGGGTGTGGTCGCACAGGCTTGGTTGCACTCCATTTCTTTCCTGGGAGGTTTAAAATGATGAGTTATGATCAAACTTGACACCGCTCAGTGAACTCTTAAATACATCTGGAAGGCTGATGTGTTACATTTTTCGTTTCCCATACTTGGGTTAGGTTGCATTTAATTGAGCTGCACCAGGTCATGTTTCAGTTCCTGTTTGGTGGTAGTGACTTATAGGTTATTGAACCCTTCTATTTGTTATCTGTGTCGTATTTTGTTGCAGACAGGTTAAACCTCACCATTCGCCTGTCAGAGAGGCTTTAAAGAGAACAAAGACAAATATTCTCTTATGCAATATTTGAAGTGCTACAAGAATGGAAGTTCTTTGTTCACCCTGAAAGCCTTTGCCCCTAAGGGGTTTTGGCTGTGGGTCTCCTTGGCCTTTTTCAGGATTTCTAGGCAACCGAATTCACACTCTAGTGTTGAAAATTTCCTCTTAAACAACCCAGAACCACAGTGTTGACCGTGCTAATATTTGGTAACACTTGACATTTATGGACATAATGTGTGAATTAAATACCAGCATAGCACAACACAAACACATTGGTTCATTAAAGAATCATAACTTGAGTCAGACTAAAGATGTTTTGCCTGATACTCACACACATTGGAGGGTCAATGACCTGCAAAGGCTGTAAACAACATGACATTGCCATTGCCTTTTTTTTTTTTATTATTTTTTTTTTTATTCCCTTCTCTTTCGTTTTGGTGTCTGGTATTTTGGATATTGTCATATCATGATACAGAATATGTGTTGTCATTTCCTAGATTTAAAGGCTTCATGACCGTTAAAGGATGCATTTTTTTCTGAACTTATTAGACTGTTGTAGTTACGTTATTTCCCTCTACCTATTAGTCATCAGTCACATCACTAATGATTGTTTATCAAAAATCAGTTGTTTACGTTTTGTTAAATCGCCAATGGTTACACAACCAGCTCTTCTGTGTTGTATTGCTAGTGGATGATATAAAATGTGCAATTTACAGTTTCCCTTATAGCAAAAACACACATATAAACAGAATTAGTATTTTTATTAGTAATGCTGTGGTTAGGAGCTGGATAAGATTTACAAAATTTTTGAATGATACCACTAAAACCTCCAGTTCTTCTGGAAATCCTATGAAAATTAGAAATGCAAATGTTTGAACTGGTGTGGGTCTTGAATTCATGGCAAATCAGAGCACTTCTGGGTGGTTCCCATTGCCATGGCAACAGCTGTAGCAGTCACTGATGTCACAGTGTCAGCAGGCCCACAAAGGCCCGTGCCATTTCTACCCATTCATTTTCTATGCGAGCTGCAAGTAGCGTGCACACCCTGAATAACAAAATTCCCACTTATGCATGCAGAGAAGATAACACCATAATTCTTAAGTCTTCTTTATTTTCTGAACTATAACAGAGATTATGTCGCATCACCACAAGTGTCTTTATACATGTAACCTGTCTTTAATATGCAGATTGTTTTGTGTGTGCACTGGTTTGGGTAATTGGATCATCAGCGTGTGTAGGGTGCATTTTCAGCAAACGTTGTATGGGGACAAGTGCAATTGGAATATAATGCAAACACCCAGGATGCCTGTTAATGCGAAGACTTTCCCTGGGAACCAGAGCATGACAGCAAACTAAATTTGCACGCTGCTATATTACTAGGTTGTTACTAGCAGGTGCACTTGTTCTCCTGGAATCTAAATCAGTCCACAAATTTGCTTTAAAGTGGAAATGAGCACTAATGTAAATATTTAGTTTGTGTGTGCAGTCTGTTGCACACACAACAGGGCTATTTTACTTTTCATTTATGTGTATACCATTTTTTTTATGATGAGAGGGCTTAAAAGAACACTGAGAAGATTCATCTTACAAAATGTTTTATCATACACAGTGATTGGATTGGTTTAAAATGGGTATGTAGCTATGCACTTTTGCACATCATTTAACCAGAATGACAGATACTTTGAATCGTGCTCATGGGAAAAGTACCATAATACATGAATATGGAAAACAAAACAGAACCCTCACATGTAGATATTAGAAGTGTGCAACACACATACATGGTGACATAATATTATTATGTCAGGTTATTGAGGGTTGTGATGACTTTGGGCTGAAAGCTGAAACTGTCTGTTTTTTTTTTTTTTTTTTTTTTTTTTTTTTGGATCACAATAAAATCAAATTGTGAGCACCCTTCTGATTCCCATTCAAACAGACTTCTCCTCCCTAGAGGTTTGGCTATATTGTTGATATTGGGACATTTGTCTCTGTTTCAGCCTCTGAAAACAGACTATTTCATTACATTACATTCTGACAGCTCCATTCACTACTATAAGGGGACTGAAATCAGAAACACATAGGTGATACCGGATCTGTATCTGTAAAAGTGTGTCCCAGATATACAGTACTTGCAATGGCAGTGTAACATTGGTGATTACATGTAGTTGTCCTCTTGTGAGGAAAAAAATCAGATACCACAAACAAGCTACAAAGAGTAATTATTTTTCCTAATAATAATTTGACAATTAGTGCATGGATGATAGAGCATCAATCATCTAAATAACAGCCATTTTGAAACATTACCAGTGACTACAAGTGGCACTGTAAACAGGATTAGGAACAGATCTGGGTCCTGCAAAAAATGAGACTTGCTGAAAATGCAATGAAGAATAAACTGTATCCCTTAGATTCTAGTCACTCCGTTATAATATCCTTATCAGAATATTTCCTCTTGTCAGCTGCAGTAAAACCAAAACAGAATTTTAAAAAAGAAAAAGAAATCATAAGACAAAACACAACTGCAGCTTCTCCATTGTTCTTCCAACTGTTATAAGTAGCCAATCCCACTCAGTGGAGGCATGATTGCTCTCATGGGTCAATACAGATTAACTGGCCTGTCCTTGCAGTTCTGTTGGAGAATTAATTTTGATCTGGAAAAAATGGACCACAGAGCGGCTGTGTTTGACTATGGAACTGGCAGTACCCAATCACACATCACACAATCCCCCTGCTGACTACCAGCCCCTGGTCTAGGGCGGAGTAGCTCAGCTCTATGGTTTGATAATGCTCTCAGAGTCCAGGAGGCCTGAGGCATGCTGGTGGTTAGTGGACTGTTGTGCAAATCACATACTCACACACTGTTGTGGACTTGAATACAGCTCATGTCCTTTTTCCTTTCTGTCATCCTCTCTGTAGTGTGTGTGCACGTGTATGTGCACCTATCATACTATTTCTTGCAACAATATTGTGGTTTTGATGAGCTATATTCAGGTTAGTCAGGCAAGGTTCACCCTCAATCCACCTCTACTGTATGATACCTGAACACTATTAAACCTCATGCATCGCATTGAAAATCGTTGCATTTGTAGGAAATCCTCAACAAGTCATGCTTTTTTCTTAGAGCAGTTTCCAGTTAATGAAAGGGAGTAGTCTGTTTTAATGAAAATTTAATTTGGGCTGTGAATCTCCACACATTAATTGTACACAAGTTTCACACAACTCCCACAATCCTCATTATATATTTAGAGAGAATCCCAACAACATGAATGTATAAAAGACTCAGAGGTAATTATAAATGTGCCACAAGTACAGAATTAAAAGGTGAAGAAGTGCTGCACCACCTATATCTGTTGACCCAGACTTTCAAACTAAATTGTCTGTCTGCTGAAGTTCTTCTCAAAGAGAAGAATTTGAATGTATGTCCACCACCCACCCCATCCCCCTTTCCCAACCAACAGACCGATGCGTTAAGCAGCCGTTGCAAAAGAGCAACTCAGAGACTCCCTTGAGAAAACAAGTGGGAATCCCCTGAAGGCCCCCTGACCCCGTCTGTTTACGGCCTCTCACCTTTTGACCAAGCTTCAGCCTAACCTTTGTTTAGACAGACGGTGATGTTGCAGAGCTCCAGCCGTTCTGGCTGCCTCCCCCCAGACAGAGAAAAGATTAATGTTCTGTAATGAATAGTGAGGTAGTTGTTTTGTATTTTTGGAATACAGAATACAGTGATTATACATCATTGCACGGTGTTTTATGGTAAATGAAGTGTGACATCTATTTCATTTTGTCTCTCTGAGATAGGGCCTGGGTTCATATTCTGTGTAACTTATTACAGAGGGAAAATAAAATATTCTTATATTATTGCATGACATTTTACTAGAATAAAAGTATTCACTGTTTCCAGAGCCAGCTCTGGGAATTTTTGGTTTAGCTCCTAAAGACTGTTGAAATGTTTCTGGAAGTTTGAAGCTCAGACTAACCAGACCAACAGAAAGCTGTTCACACCTGACAACAGAACGATGGATGGATAAATAATCTGTGCCGAGCGTCTGGGTGTAGCGTGGTGTGTGGGGGCTGGGGCACTTGGGCCCGATGGTCGGCACAGATTATCAGGATGGCCCAGCTGGCCTTAGAAACAGCATTAAAATTGTCTAATGTGACACACAGGCTTTTACCACATCTCTCTGTCCGTGATTGGAGCTGATTTTTTTTGTGTGTGCCACTTGTCCTGCTGGGAAATAGACATAATAACTTTAATCTGATTAGACATCAAACAGCAAGCAGATCATTAGTGTTTTCATAGCATTTTTTATTCCTTTCAAATATGAGTTTGCAGGCTTAATGAAGGGTGCACGCTTAAATGATGCACTTGCCCTGCTTGTTCCCCTGGGGATGTGAAGCTATATTTGACCTCTGGAGCAGGATGACACATCGTCTGGGTCACTGATGGCCCGCATTTCTGTTGCCAAGTCCCTCAGCTACCAGACAGCGGCAAACGTATTAGGCCTTTATATCAGTTACTTAGATAGATGGGCTTGGTTGGGTCATGTGTGACTGTTAGTTTGATTTACGGCTGGTTTCAGAGTGTGGAATCGGGTGGCTCACCTACAAATGGTCCATAAACCGCAGCTGTTTCAAATCCCCATACCAGACAATGGAGCAGAGTCGACCCCTTGTTGACCTTTTTACTACTGTCACAGCTCAGGATGAAGGTAGTGTTAGGGTGGCTGAACTACAGAATACCTAATGTTTTGGTGAAGGACCTCAGTTTACTGCAGGACTGCAGTTGCAGTTAGGTTTTTCCTCGACTAGAAGCTAATTTTTGTTTTCCTCAGGTGAATATGTAGGACAGACTGTGACTGTTATTATGGATTTTGATCCATCAAGGACATTTTGAGGATGTTTTGAGGTTTTGTAAATGGAAAGATAAAATAACTAGCTGTTTCCAAGTGAGCAAGTTACAGTTTCTAGCAAGGGCCAAGTAGATTTTTTTATATTTTGGCTTGTGCACCAGACATGTTTTTGTTTTGTTTTGTTTTTTGTTGTTGTTTTTCTTTTTTCTTTTTTTTTTTTTTGAACATCATGCTGCTTCAGTCAAACTCACCAAATTGCTGCATTCTGACGCCTGAAAATGCAGAGAACTGTAGTGTGGTTTTTGGGCAATGAGAATATAATCCAAACAAACTATTACAAATGTCCCCAAAACATAAGGTTTTATGACCATAAAAAGATGGATATCAATAACTGATAGCCAGCGGTGACTCATGCTTGGAAAGCTAAATATAAGAAAATGAACTGAGCTCAAAATTCTTGCTTATATTCAGCTGCTGTTCAAATTCTCTCTCTCTCGCTCTTTCTTTCTCTCTCTCTCTCTCTCTCTCTCTCTCTCTCTCTCTCTCTTTCTCTCTCTCTCTCTCTCACTCACACACACACACACACACACACACACACACACACACACACACACACACACACACACGCACATGCACACGCACACAGTCTCTAACCTCACAGGGTGACACATCACCAAAACTATGTCCATTAAACAAGTTACTTGTGACTCCATACGACTTTTATTTACAAGCCCTGGTTTACTTGTTATTGCCCAGCTGGGCAGTGTGAATGACCAAATTACAGAAGGCGTCATTGCACCCTGCTGACTCAGCTCTCTTATTTTAGCCCTATTGTTTTGAACCCAGACAGCCTATTAACCATTCACCACAAACTAGTCTTAAGGTTATTTCAGTGCACCTTGTGAATACAAAAGATCAGGAATGGATTACCTTTCTTCGATCTAACAGTTGTCATCAGGAATAGTGTCTTTGGAGAATTCCCCCTCATACAGGCTGAGGAGAATCCCTAGTGATGTAACATTAATGGATGGTTGTCAGCTGCTGCTCTGCTTACTTGTTCTTAAGATGCCGGTGTGTGGCCACGTTTACAGTCTCTCCCGAGAATTTGTGGTGGGGAAGATGATCCACAGACAGCACTATGGGACAGCATCACTGTAGGGTGCACTAGTAGTTTCCTGGTTGATCTAGCTTCCCAAGTTAGGAGCAAAATGAGTCTGGTCCTCTTCCAGGCAGGGGCCGTCATGGCCTGCCTGGTCACTGGGCAGCCAATCAGCACTCAAGAGCCCTTAAACCCCACAAAACACAGGGATAAGATTTGATTCCTCATTGATGCTAAAGCACATGTTGGTCAAGCCTACATAAATACAGATTAGCTTATCAGCCTGTTTGGGAATTAATATCAAAATCCTGGGCCGCTTCTGTGATGGGATACTGAATAAAGTGGGACCTGCATATCAAACTGCATTAGCTTCATTGCCCACTTACGCGCATTTTCAGTCCGTTTCTCAGGCCACCTTCATCGTCAAAAATTTCTTTCAACCCTGCTCTATTTTAAGCCATGATGAAGGGTAAAAATACTCCGTCCTGCAATGATCTATTCAGTCTGTGTAGCACAGGATTTTAACTTTGTTTTGACATCGCTTTTGAAAACAAATTCCTCAGAATAATTTTGTAGACCACTAAAATCCTCCTGCAACCCATATTTGGATGTAGCGTTTGAGAAAAATTGTTTTTACAGTTTTGAGACATCAAGAAGCAAAACATTTTTGTTTTGTTTCTATTTTTGTCGTTTTATATTGTAGGTAGTAAGGGCTATTAAGGTTAGTTAGGGCTGACGTAAATTATCTCTTTTAGGTAGTTTTTTATTTTGTTTTCAGCTGTATTTTGTTTTTATCATATTCTGCAGTATTGAGTGTTCCAGCTAGTGTTGGTAGCTCACTGCTGCAGAATAGATAAAGCTTGAACACTGCTGAGAAGCTTTCTCACATACTAAATCAATAAGCCCTGCTGAGCGAGCGGTTTGTCTGGATTTCTGGGATGGGAAGTTCACCAGTTCACCTATAATGCAGACCCCTGGTGCAAAGTAAACCCACTGGAAGATAACCAGTCGTAAATTAGACAGCGTGACTCTCTAAATCCTTCTTTCCTTGTTTATCTCTTTTTTATTTTGGCTCCCCGATTGTCATTATTACTTTTAGCGGCAGCCAGTAGCACTCACCAACAGAGAACGTGAGAAGTCATTGATAATGACGAAAGAGGCTTTTACTTCCATGATGGTTGTGACCGAGGCAGTGGAGCAGTGTGCAGGTTAATCCTTTAATCTTCATTAGCGTTGTTTGGTAATCGGAGAGCCAAGTCTCCCTTAGTGCTCCAGACACTCAGTTTAACCTACCAGCTACTTATCAGTGTTGCCTGGCTGTGTTAGGCAGTGAGCACCTAAAGCAAGATAGATGGACCAAGGAGACAGCAAGGAGAAAATATATCATTTAATGTTGACAAAGATAGTTACATTTTAGTTGGATTTTGAATAGTTAGGAATGTACAAGCCAAAGATAAAACTTCACTAAGCAATTTTCAAGAGGGAGTTGAGAGCTGATACTCCATTTGTAAACAAACATAGTCAGTCCTGCTTCTGGGTTTATTGTAGATCGTTTGTACAAAACCAAAACTGAACGTAATTTTTTTTTTTCTTTTGGGACAGAAATGAGAGATATATTTCACTCTCACAAGGCTCTTGTTGGATTACTTGGATTATGTTGTGTATGTCCTTTAGTTTGGAATTGTGATGAAGCTGTAGACTTTCAGCTACAGGGCGGGCTTCTTTGAATGAATTTTTCTCTGTGGTTAAATTGCTGATTGCAGCGACAGGCACTTTTGCAACTGATCTGTAATTTGGATACATTTATCTGGAATATGTGTAGTTTCAGAGGTGGAGCTTATCTTAGACTGATATAGAAATTTAGGAAATTTCAGCAGACTGGTGAGAAATTGTGTGATGGAAAATAGACCCACAGTGACGATTCTCACATTGCAATTGGTCAATTTATTCTTATGTAATATTACTTAATGTAGCTTTAAGTTGATAAACAATAACCCAAATCATCTGACCATGAAATATTGCTGCTTTCTCTTTCCCACAACTTTTGTTTGCTGTCTTTCATTTACATTTGCCTCTGAGGTAGGGAGGAGAACTTAAAATTAGGAAGAATTAAGACAATTGGAAAGCAATCTCCTCTCCTCCTATTCCACACACACACACACACACACACACACATCCTCCTTAGTTACGACCTCTCATGTAGAAAATAGCCTTTCATTGCTGAGGGCTACAGCCTTTCATCAGAGCTCTGCATTGTCATGGCAGGCTATTGTGAAGCCTAGCTCTGCCCTTTCTCCAAAAAGTGAAGGCCTTTTTCAGCCTGGCACAATAATATGATGAATTTTGTCATACCATGATATCTACAGTCCTCATGTGGAGGCCTACAAGAAACAGGCCCATGACCCATTTTGCGTTTTGACCAGTCATTTAAAATGTGCAGTGTTTAGGCGAGTGAGTCACTGCCTGTAGCTTCTGAATATCAGGTTATAGCAGCCAAGGCCATGCTCTTTGTTAACCTGTTTCACAGCCTGCTCTAAGCTCTTGTTTAAGCACAAGGATTTGGTCGGAATCAACTGATTGTACTTGGAATCATATAAGAATTTCAAACCAGCAGACAAAATGAAAATTGGCTCTGCGTAACCCCAATAAAATTTGCTGCTAATCTTGTGGAATACAAACGCACCAAATAGGCTTACACACAGATCTTTGAGGCAAGGATTTAGGCCTCTGTTGATGACCCACTTATACTTTGGTGGCTGATTTTGTCTCAGAGTTGGACTCTATCCACGAGCCTCCTGCCAAGACTCCAGACCCCTATGACTGTATTTTCTCCTGTTTTTCTCCTGTCCGCCGACAACATGGTGTCCATTTTGTCCCACAGGAGGCTTTCCTGGCTGCCTCTGACTTGGCCTGTGCCCAGACTGTCGGCTTTGGCAGTGTAATTTCCCCTGACGAGCTGATCGTTAGTTTTTATCCAGTCGGCTCAGTCAGTGTAATTTAGTTTGTGTTGTGATTGTCTGTTCCCATGTTGTGATTCTGTCTGATTTGTCTGGCTGTGTCATTTTGGTTGCTGTCACGGTCTCCACATTGAATGGGCATAATGCTAGGTCGGTTTCCTGTCCCTGTCCATATCTTTTTCGGAAGTGGTACTTGTTTCTCAGTCGTGGTGGCTCACATTCTCTGACATGATCTAGTGTGTAATCTGTGTGCATGGTGTCTCCAGCCCAGAATTGTTTTGGCGAGGAGGAAGCCTGCGTGTGCCTGAAAGCTGAAGGCAATGGGTCATTTCAAGCCAAGTGATGGGTGTACACTAAAGGGGGGTAATGACATGCTCCACTCGTTAAACACTTAAATGTGCAATAGCAGCTTCATGATGAATTGCTCTTATCCATGAAATTAAGTTGAAATTGAAATTAAGCTGCTTATAGGCTGTTTGCTTGGCTTTTTGTCTTATATGACCAGTTGGATAGTCTTGATAGTCTTGATGCAGAATGAATTTGTTGTAGTCACTCATACCTTTGTCTAATTGAATAAGCATCAGACTGAAACAACAGCAGTATGAAAAAGTTCACGACTTCTCTTACAATTTCACCCTATGGATTAGATACACAAGAACTCTCTTATACATACAGTATATTCATAACCTGTGTAGGCTGTTTTCTAAATGTGGCTAGTATATATTCAGTTGGCTACCACACAGAAATATGCTCCACGTGTGCAGCTGATGGCAAACCTTTGAAAATTTCAAGGTTTTGAAACTTTGACAAGGCAACAGCAGCAACACACAATAGCATTTCCATTGTAGGCTTTCACTGCATTGTGTCAAAGTTGTTCTGCCACATACTGTACCTTCAGCCAAGCATATCTGTCTGGTTATGGGCAACATTAGGTCATGCATAAGGTTGTGTGGAGCAAAGCATTTTGTAACCACACAATGGTTTTGGAGGCCTATGTCTGTGGTCATGTTGTCACTTACATGTATTGAAGACTCACTTTTAAAGTAATTTTAGAGATTTGTGGCTTGTCATAAACTGTTGGATTACATATTGTTATACAATGATAAAATAAATCGTTTTTTCTGTTTCATAGATCATTTTTATTTTAACCCTCCTTTGCAAGCACAATCATCATCTAAAAATGGCACATCCAATAAACCCTCAGCATTCAAACTTCTGCCCGCCAGCCCTGCTAGTGTAATTTAAAACGTCTGGATTAGTACACAATATCTGATTAATCTGATTAATTTAATCTTAAATTAACATTTTTGAAACTGTTTAAACATTTAATAAGTCCAGATTTATCCCTGCAGTCATGTGGTCATTGTGGAGGTGAAGATGGAGCTGAATTGGAAGGAAAGGCTCCTCATTTACTGATAGAGCTACATTCCAGACCTCATCAATGGTCACAAGTTTGGATAGTGACTGAAAGAAGGAGGCCGCTGCAGCCACAAACGTATAAAGATTTTATTTTATATGTTCCTTGGGTCATGAATACAAGTAGCTGATATGAATTTCCTTTTCCGGATAGCTAGGTAAAGCAGGCAGTAGAGTCGCTATTCCCCCACGTTGCCAGGAGCCAGTTCGAGTGGTTTGGGCATTTAATTAGGGCGCCTCCTTGTGGAGGAATTACGGGTGCAGCCAACAGTTTCCCTAGGAGGAGCTGGTGGATGGTCTGTTACCAACAGGAACCCTTCCATTATAAGCGTTTGATAATAAAATCAGTGAATGATTGATATATGTTAATCCATGAGTGATTATCATCTTGAAAAATAATGTCTTGATTTATGTGAGATCATGTCCGAAGCTCAGTTTTACCTAGCATATTCTCTCATTGTTACCTTACTTACCAATATCGCTACAAGGGCGTCTGAGAGAATCTGTTTGTTTGACCAACTATTACACTTGGCACTCCCTCTTTCTCTGTTTGACTATTGTTTGAGCACCAGTCCACATGCATTGTTAGAGGAGTGGACTCGATTAGGGCTGTCTGTCTTCAGTGTTTACTGGCAATCCGTAATGCTTATTGAATTCCTTCTACATCTTTGCAGTGACTTGGTTGAGATTACGTCCATCGCATCATTGCCTTTAATCTTATATCCTTAGCTTTGTCTGCTCTATGATTGCCATTGGATTGCCTAGTTAACTTTTCAAAGAAGGCTTTGGCCTGCTTCACTCCAACCCGGGCCATCTATCCGAGCAGAACATTTAGGCAGAGGAAAATAAAGAAAAGCCTGGCTTTGGAGCACCTCAACACTTACTCAAACACAGATGCACGTTCTCCCAGTGTCTGTGTCTCTGTCTCTGTTGAAAGCCATTGTATGTTGGCTGTGATGTGAACCTCAGGGACTCACTTCATACAGGAAAGAATGCTTGTCTGCTCAATATTTTACAAGGAGAGCCTCTTAAAACTGTTCTCCTCCAGGCCCATAATGGGACAGAGAGGACAGACAGACGGATATATAGGCTAAGGGACAGCCATAGTTATGAAGGGGAAACTGTGTCGAGCTGTACACCTAAGGCAAAAATTGATATATAATGAAACTGTCAAAAGTTAGCAGAGCACCCAAAACTTATGTTACCGAAGAAAATTAGAGTGAGCCAAATTATGAATATTGCCAAACAATACTGGCTTATACTTCAGAGAAACCTGGTCTAGCATATAATCTCAAACTATCTGAATTTGCCAGAGATTTGTTAATTTCACCAGCAGGGTGGGAATGGTGGAAAATTGAAAATGTCTGAGAGCTCACAAACAGCTACAGAACAAGTGTAAGGCTAATGATTCTCAAAGAGATTACACTTAATGCAGCCAATTTGTAAACTTAATACAATAAAATCAATATTGTTTGGTTTGTTTGTTTGATGTTTTCCTATAGGAATGGTTGATGCTGCACGATTATACCCGTGCTTTAATGTATGAATGAAAGTTGACTATGACTATTCAGCCTGTTTGCTTTAATGTGCAGACTTCGTTGTCTGTTGTGTCATTAACACCCCTCTCTGCCTTCTCTCTTCTAGTCCTGTGTGCGAAGAACCTCGCAAAGAAAGACTTCTTCCGTAAGTAGAACCTATTTTTGTATGTTTCTATTCCTGTCTTATTCAGTCTCCTGTGCATTAGAATGGGCTTTGTCAGCAGTGGCAGCTTGCTGGCTTTTGAAGGCTCGCTCTAAATGAAGTCCCCTAGGAGCCGTCTGTCTGCTACACAGACCAGGAGGCCTGGCACGCCATGGGACCCACAGCTAGCTAAGTGCTACTAATAGGTAGAGAATTAGGTCCACTGGTACAGAAGCACTACTTGACAAATCGAATTGGGCAGAAATGTTTCACAATTCAATCAAGGACTGTACACCCTGGAGAAAATATGCAATGCGCAGTTGTCTCATTTGATGTTTTGATGGTGATATGAAATGTGATATAGCCATTTTGATACACCTCTGACAGAGTTTATACAGTAATGAAAATCCTGGAAAAGTTATGGAATTTGAAAACCTGTTTTCCAGGCTGTGGAAATGTTTCAGAAAATGATGAACTTGGAGAACCTGATGATGAATCTGAGAAGGAGAACAATTAAGACATTTTTCTCTCCACAATTCATTTGTAGGAAAACAGCTAATCAGAATCAGCAGCAGTGATGTAGACCTCCAGCAAAACCTTTAGAAAAGGGGAGACCTGTGGCTGCTCATAGAATCCATTTTCATTCAGATGTCTTGAGGTCAGAGGTCAAAGGACCCCCTCGAAGATGCCAGTTTTCCCCGCACCAATATTTAGCCAAAATTTGGAGTAATATTTATTCCCAGTGCCAACAAGTTAGCATGACATGCTTGGCACCAGCACATTCCTTGAGTTATCTAGTTTCATATATCTTCACTTTAAGTTAATTCAGTAATAAAAAAGTGAATAGATTTCCCCCCCTACACCTAACAGACAAGAAAATAAGTCATCCCATAATTGCAGATTGATGTTGATAATCATAAAATCATTCAAATGTGGCTTGGGGTTAAATGAGGTGATATGAATAAATAGATAAGTAAACCCTCTGTAGCCTTGTTTGGCTTTGTATGTAGAAAGAAGGCTAATGAGAGTCTAGAGTAATTTGATGATTGCTAAAGCACAATGCTGAGGTTGAACATTGACACCCACTCACTTAGTCAGTCAGACAAACACACACACACACACACACACACACACAGAACCAAGATGCTTACTATTCGAAAGCATTGTAAGTACTTACACACTATTTTTCCCATCTTGTGTGGCCTCTGATTTACAATAAGTTAACATTTAGCCTCAAGCCTTTTCATCAGCTTCTGTTTTGGTAATCAGGACAAAAGATCTTCCTCTGCCACTGACATTAATGCAGGTGAAGATCTATTATTTAGTTTCACAGACGAGACAGTTTTCACAATAGAAAGCCCTAAAGCAGCCCACACCTTTTCACCATAATTGCCGGTTACAGCCTGGGTAAAAGCGATGAATTGCAGCAATAGCAGGGTATATAGCCATGAATGTGGTTCTACATTTACCTGGAAGTCATGGACTGTCATACTGCGGAAAACAGTCATGCAGTCTGTAGTGCAGTTTCCTGTAAATGATACTGATTAATACACTTACACACACATTGAAACACACACATACACACACAGACAGTGGGAAGTCCCAACATAGCATTTGGGTGAATGTGACTGAACAGGTTTGACCCGCCTGAGGTATCAGTGCCCACAGGCACATAACTCTAAAACATCTACACACAGACACACACACAGACACACACACACACACACACACACACACACACACACACACTCTCTCACACACACACACACACAGAATGCCATTTGTATGAGAAACAGACAAAATAGTATTCCTTATCAGATTTCCCTTTGAAGAGCTACTGTGGAGTCACTTGTACGTCCTCCCTTTATGTAAATGATTCACGTTGAAAATGGTTTTGTTGACATTGTTTGCATGCCACCATTTGATTCCCACGGTTGATTTAATTTGACCAGACCTTGACCGATATTGGATTTGGGACCATTATCAATATTTGGGAATGAAAGATTTATAATAGATAATGTTTTTTTTTTTTTTTTTTTTTTTTACATAAAAACATAATTTAAGCAAGGCATCTTAAATTTAGAACAGTTTGCGATAAAGATATGTATTGGAGTTAATTTTTACAATTTTCACAACGGTCAGCTCACCTCAGCTACACTACTCTACTGTCTCAGTGCAACATAAACTACTGTAAACAGTGGAGTTGGCTGGACTTTTTTTAAAACTTTTTTTTACATTTTCCCAGGCACTTTTTGCTGCATGTGTACTTTTCTTTTACATATCGGTCAACATACAGACCTATCCTGATGTCTAGATTTATGATGAACTAATATTGGCCAATAATCAGCTCTACTAAAAATAAGCCAGGGAATACAAGTTTGAAAAACACTTGTAACTCATTTTGAGTTTTCTTTAACTTAACTGTCATGCAGCTTATACATAAGGGACAATACTGTAAGATGTGTAAAAATAGGTTGACCAGTGTCCAAAAAAAAAGTATCTGAAACCTTTGAAGGTACGCAGGTGAGGTCTGTGACGGAGACACCTGTTGTGATGAGATTGTTGCTCTCCCTGCTTTTTGCCACTGTGATCCCAGAGGGCTTGTACAGTTGCTTGAAAAACCCGCACCTTGTTGATTGAGATCTCCTCTTCCTATTGCTTTACAGGACTGCCGGATCCTTTTGCCAAAGTGGTGGTGGACGGCTCAGGACAATGCCACTCCACCGATACTGTGAGAAATACGTTGGACCCCAAATGGAACCAACATTATGATCTGTAAGTCAACAGGAGAAAAGGGGGAAATGTTTCTTTACTCATCAGCCAAAACAGAGTCGCTCATGGGGGACAAGTAGCACCTGAAGTTTGAAACAGAATGGGTGGCACTGTAGTGATGTTCAAGATTGGATGATTCCAGCAGGGTTTTTTTGTCCTTAGGCCAGGTATACACCCCACATTCTGCATCTAAGAGACCCTAGAGTGTCTGTCTGATGTGTAAACCAATGTCGCTGACTCCTAGTAAGCAAATAAGCTACCTCGACATCAAAAATAACCTGGAAACAAGCCTATTAAGCACATTATGTATTCAGATTTTCAGAAAGACAATGTTATTACAGCGTTTCTTATGTAATATTATGCAGTTGTGGTGCTTTTTGGCAACGATTCTGGTTTGGTCCTATGTCGCTGGTTTTGAAGTTATGATTCAAGTTGAGGCTCAAGAGTTAAAAATGTTTTTTAATCACAATATAATTATTATTTATGAAACATTTAGACGACACTTATTTTAATTATCGATATTGGTATTAGAAAATGCAAGCCTCCACTTGCAATTTTTTTCAAGTGACTTTGGAAAAACAACGAGCCCAGAGTTACTTATTATAAGCAGACCACAGTAAAAGTAACATAGTGGGACTCCTTCTGTCATACTGTAGGCTTTCGTTTCACTTTCTAGCTCTGCTGTTTCTTTGTGGGTCTTCTGTGATAAGTGTGTTAGGAATGCAGATTCGGCCTCCCCTCTTCTCTGTGGGGCAACAGCCATCTATAAACCATTTGAGCTGTTTTACATGCGAACAGTGCCTCCACAGTACAATGGGATTTCACACATTCCACAGACCAGAGACCTCACGAAAGTCATATTCATGGGAGATTTTTGTACGGGGGAGGTGGGGGGGGACTCACACTGATACAATATTAATCCTTACATTCTCAGATGAGATTTTGTCTGTTTTTGTCATTAGGAGATGAGGTTTGCTCAACTGTTTTGTACACTATAACTCTATTCCTACTGCAGAATTAGGGCTGATATTCCTGAGCTTTGTCACTTTTTTGAATTTCTCTGACTCCTTTTTCTCTTTTTCTTTTTTTTTTTTTTTATTGGAAATCTGGCTTGCCCACCTCCACTGAGCCAATCTTGGATTTACATAAGCCTACCCAAATTTAGAGCACTACTTTATTTCTTTTATCCCTCTCAAGGAGAGCCATATATCAATCTTTGTGACTACTTGTGCCTTTGTTCTTTTAAATCTGATCATTTTCTAAAGCAACAAAAGCTCTCCTTTCACTTTTTGTCAATCTTTGACTTGTAAATCACTGGGATTTTGGACAGAATCTCTGTGAATAATGTGATGGTCAAAGAACAAAAAAAAAAAAAAAAAAAAAAAAAAATGACGCATGGGGGAAAAACATTCATCATAATTGTTGGCAACATTGCCTGTAAAAGTTACTGCAAAATGTTGCAGTATTGTCCTTGGCCCTACATACAAAAAGACATTCCATTCCATTCCATAAGTGCCTCTATGAAACTATGTGCTTGACTGAGTGGCAGGACGAGTGTTTTCACTGGGGCCATGTGTTGTGAATGTTCCCTGTATTGAGCTCTGTGTCGACTGGCTGTTCCAAGGAGCAATCACCCCAAAGGACCCAAAGGACCCATTGGCAACCGAGCTCTTACGGTGACGGAGAGAGGGAGGAAGAGGGAGAGACAGAGGGAAAACAGCGATAGACGATGCAGGGAAAGGCTGCGAGGTGGGGTGAGATGGGGTAAAATGAGGGAAGAGGTAGTCTGATAGACAGTTGGAAGTATACATAGAAAGTATACATATAGTAAGAAAGAGCCATAGAGGGAAAGTTGAGGGGAAGGTGGGAGGGTTGGTCGGGAGAGGCGAAAGAAGACGACCTGGGGATTGCACAGGGAGAGAGAGACTGAGGGGGAAGCGATGCACGAAGACAGATATGTTGGCCCACAGCCACTCTCAGCAGACCGAATAAAACAGAGAGTTAAGGTTAAAACATCAATTACGAACAAGGAAAACAAACATGACCTTTGGAATAGAGTGGGGTTGTGGAAGAGAGTTGTGCTTTGTACAACTGTTCATGCACACATGACCTTAGGTGTGCAGTCATCATTTGCATGTTTGTACAAATATGTCTGGCCTTTCTGACCACATACTTCTGTTTCCTCATACACACACACACACACACACACACACACACACCTGTTTCCCCATGCTTCTCATGCTCTGTCAACATCTACCTCAGATCCCCTTTCTTCTTTATAAAAACCTGCCCCGCCCCCTGAGGGGAGTGTTCCCCACCAGTGACCCCTGGCCTCTTCCTCTGGTTCAGGAAATGGCTGACATGCCACAGAAAGCAGATGGGATTGTGGGTTTGGCAGGCTGCCACCTCGCCACACCCCCGTCTGCACTCTCCAGCTTTAGGAGGCGGGGTCCCCTCTCACGCCGCTCACATCACGGCACTAACAACAGCGGGGTTAGGGGTTCAATTCCCTTAGGGCTATGAAATCCAGAAGCCTGTGGGTGGGCTTTTATTTTGAAAGATTTATTTTTTGTTTTATTTTGGAGGGGGGATTTTTTTTGTTTTGATAATTTTCTGAAAGATATCAAGTGAACCTTATTTTGTCTTTCAAAAATATTTGGAAGAAGGTGATGAGGAAAAATAGCAAATTACCCAAAAAATAGCTATAAATTAGTTAAAAAAAAAAAAAGATAATTTGCAAAAAAAAAAATAAAAAATAAAAATAAATAAATAAAAATACCAGAAGATTAGTATAAAATTATTGGCTAAATTGCAAAAAATAACAAGATGACTATCTATAATTATTATACACATATATTTAAAATCAAAATAAATTAAAAGAAAATGACCAGAAAATTAATTTTGTTGAGAGGGTGAAATAAAACCTTTATATATATATATATATATATATATATATATTTGGCTTCTATGTACAAAAAGTGTCTAGATGACCAGAGCCAAGTCAAACTGTTGAAAAGACATAGTTAACTGTCAGAGGTTCATGAACTCAGTTGTGTGTGGGGTCTGGATTTGGCAGGTTGCCACTTTGCTCATCCACTCCCTTCTCCAGCATTTGGTGAAGCTGTATGTGGCAGTGACTTAGCTTGGGTTGGAGGAGTTGAATTCCCTCTGTACCCTCACTTCACTCTATACTGAATGCTGTAAATTTTGTTGTGTGCAGGCCCTACGCTCTCATGTGGCCCCTTGGCACGTTGCCAGCTTTCCACACTTCCCTGCTTCAGCCTGAGAAGGAGGGGGGGTGTTGTCACGGGTAATAAAACGTTAAAAGTATGAATGGCACTAACACCGCCAGGGTCAGGGGTTTCATTCTCCCCATGGCTGCTTGTAGTAAAAATGGATTGGTACTAGTTGCCAGTTTGCCACCTCTCTCCTCGCTACCCACCACAAGCCCTGAGGCCTGTCTGAAACACACACCCTCCCACAATCAAAGAGAGAGCCACACCAGACATTGATTAATCATGGCAGTAGTTTGAGCTGGTGAAGATTTCGCTCTGCTTCATTCCTGTTTGTTGTTGTGCTTTCCCTTCTCATAAAGCCCACAAAGAGCAGGTAGAGTGTTGGGCATCAACATTGAGGAGAAATGCTTACAGAACACAAGATGTAGCCTGTCGGCTCTCTAAACTTTGGTCCCAAATTTGTTCCTCAAAAGTCTGTAGAAGCACTGTGTCCTGTGAGAGGAGGGCACAGATAGGGATGGACCAATCCACTTTTTTCAGTTCTGATCTGATTCTGATTCCTGAGCTTTGTGTATCGGCTGATACCGTGTACCTATCTGATACCAGAGGTCTTTTTTCTTGATGATGATTATTTTTTTTATCATAATAAAGAAGAAAACCCCTGTTCATTAGTTACAGCCAGGGTAACAGACTGTTGTGGAGGTTGTAGCGATAGATAAACTACAGAAATATTATAGAAATACTAAAGGTGGCATTGTGCATGTGCGTCTATCACGTACCGGTATGTGAATCACTAACGTCAGTCCGATATCCAATCTATGAATTACATCCAGATTGGACCGGATACTGATATATCGCTGCATCCCTAGACACAGACCGCGCTCTTGGTTTCTAGGAAGCAAAGGAGAATACTCCGGCTTCAACTCCGCCGAGATAAATCAGATCATAATAGTGATAACAGATAGTAGAGGGATCTGATTTCTGGTTCTCTTTACAGATGCTGACAACCGAAGGCTGCCAAACATTAAATGTGTGTTATTTGGGAGAGTGGTGTTATTTTTGTTCTCCCAGCTGAGGGGACTTTGGTGAGAAAAAGTCTGGGAAGTCCTGCGGGTCTAGACTTAGTATGGGCTGGAAAAGCTAATCTAGATTTGACCCAAGAATTCTTTCCCCCTCCACTGCTGCTGTCTGTGGGATTAGGAGCACTAATCATTTTGTTGTTGTTGTTGTTGTTGTTGTTGTTGCCTTAACTACTTAATAAAACCTGTGTGTGTGTGTCTGTATGACAAAACTTTCTGACCATGTTGTCCCAGTCTCTCACGGTGGTTTTTGATTTTTTGATTTGATCTTGATTATTAGACGTTGATTAGGCTACATGTCTGACCTCTGTACTAATTTCTGTGTGTGAGTGTGTGTCACTCAGCACAGGCCAAACCAGCAGACTGACAAGTAAATATAATTACAAGTGTTTAGTAAACATTTAGTCATGCTGGAGTTTCCCCCTCCTCTTTGTAAAGGGGAATTGGTGGCACAGCCTCCTTAGGCAATTCAATAAATGACTTTAGGACAGTTGCAGTGAACAGAGCAAGGGAAGTACCACTACAATAGGATAGTTGGATGATTTAACATGAGCTTGATTGTGAATCCTTTGCTTCAGTGCATGAAGAAATAACCAGTCAAAACGTAATAAAATGTGCCTCTAAACAAGTTAGAAATACAATAACTTATTATATCATTAATATATTTAAGCAACAGAACACTCAAGGCCTGATATAGTAAATAGCATCACCGTTCCTGATTTTATTTACTATAACACACTGGCCTCGAGTGGTCTATTACTTTTATACAACAGTTCATTTTGTAGCAACAGTTTTATTTTTATCTCAGATAAAATGCTGATAATAAAATTGAGATTAGCGTTATTTATCATCCTCCAGGCAGTATAGTTCCCAAACTTGTTTAACAACCTAAACTAGTCTGAGGCGTCAACTGTTTCCAGCTGACATGCAACATTGCAAATCTCTTACAATCTTAGCCCACACCGTCTGCCTTGTAGAACCTCGTTTTCTTTTCTAGTTTGTTCAGCTCCTCTTCTGTAATGCAACATTTCAAGGCGTTTAACTTAATAGATAATCTTATGAACAGTAAGAATTGCCTTGTTTTCTTTTTCTCCCTCAGACTCATAATCCAAACCAAAAGTTATATTTGGAAACATATCCATTGTTAGCAGCACAGAGAGTAATGTTAACACACAGCTCTTGACCAATCATACTGCATGAACAGAAACCACTGTTTAAATTTCTATACTTGCCATATTACTATAATATCAGAACTATGTTTTACATCCCTGCTGAAGTAATAGTTGCCAGTTTATATGATAATATGATGTTATTACATTATCTGGAATGCATTACACTGATAATTTTATTACTTTTTTCATCCATTTAGAGGATCATTTTATCACATTTTGAGAACTCGCTGTATTATCTGATAGTTTCTGTGTTATCAGTTCTTGCAGGCTGTATAACCATTTGTATAGTTTGAGTTTGGTATTTTTGGGTACACTAGTTGCTGGGACCAGATTTCCTGCCCGGCCCTCAAACTCTAATGACATCAGTGGGAAATGAGAAGGTCATCAGAATGCTGTTTTCTTGAGTACGTCTCTCCTGACCACACAAGAACCTATAAAGCCCAAACAAATTATTCTGTGTCTTTGTATGTGGTTTTTAAATGACGTCAAATTGTCTTTCCCTTGACTGTGCATCAGGAATAGCTTTCAGTGTCCTTACAGACAATTAAGGCGGTGGTAAACTAACAACAAAGTCAAACTATCCTGAAAAAGAAACACAGTTGAACATGGCGCTGCATACAGATATTTAGTGCAGGATTTGTATTGTTGGTTTACACTCCACACCAGTGGCGATGCATGGAGATGAAAGAGGAGAAACAGGAATTTGTGAATATAAAATTTCCAGACAACAACCGCGGCTGTGGTGAAAGACTAACAAACATGTCGGAGTGAATATGGAGATTTCAAAGCTGTTTGTTTTGTCACAAAGGTGCCCAGATATCCTCTAACAAGCTCAGCAAGTCGACTCTTGAAATGAATAATTTTTAAAGAGTTTAGTAGAGGATGTCATCATGGAGATGTCAACAAAAGCAACGAACCGGCAGAGGGAGTGGAGACGCTTTTCCACAAGCCAATCCACTCATGATGTTTCAGACCAGCCACATTTGTATAAACAGCAAGTCCATGCACTACGTCCAAAGCCAGTGTGCTCATTGGTACTCAGTGTGTCCTTTTTGTACTTGGTTGTTTGATCTTTGAGCACAGTGCTCACCCTGTATCTGTACATGATAACTTCAGCTGAAAGTTACCATCGTCACTGTCCAGTTGCTGCCTGCTGAGACTGTAGTGACGCCATGTCACCTTGTTGCAGCTTTACATCTCAATCATAAATGCAGACAATTTATAATTTTCTTAGTAGTCCACCCCACCCCTCCTTAACCCTATGAAACCCCTGAGCTCGCAAATGAAATGATTTATTTAAACCTCTGAGGAAAATTCCCTTAACTTTTTATTAAACATTTTTTTAAAAATCGCTGCTTTGGCTCACTACTATGAAGATACATTTTTTTGTTGGAAAGTGCACAATAAAATCAGAATCATAATAATAATGATACACTGATACTATCTTTTTTTTTTCTTTTTTACTTAAGGATTAGGGTTAGGATTCGTTTTTATTTTTAATTTTTTATATATATATATATGTTTCTGCACTTATAAACAAAAATAATTGCACCACCATTTTTTCATATTTTTAAATGTCTGAGGAAAGTCAGTGCACTGAAATGTTGCATACATTTCTGTCATTCTCCCAGCACCTGTTATTCATGTGTGCATAAGAAACATTTGCTTCAAAAACAATGTAAAAATAATTTTGTTCAGAGAGTTAAATGAAATATTTCAAAATAAAAGCCCTCATGTGGAAGTTTTTTTGTGCTCATTTTGAGTTAGGATAAAATTTGGATATACCTGCTCTCTTATCTGCAGATGTTCAGTCATTGTCTTGATGGCTGTTTCACTTCTGCTTTCTTTCTCTGAGACGGCGCTTTGCACAACACACCTCCGCTTCACATTGCTCTGTTTATGTCACATCCATGCTGTGTGAAAGCAAGGAGATTAAGCTTAGAACACTTTCATGTCCTTGCATAGGCAATTTGTGTTGCTCCACGGCGCACACAAACCAGGGAACCAAACTGAAAAACAACAGCAGAACACTTAGTGCATCTGTTGTTCCAAGATTACAAGAGCATCCTAATCAAGGATGAGCTGGATGAAATTACAGTTCCTCCAAGTCTCTCTCCATCAAAGGAAACAACAGCACTGCTTTGATTAGAAACAAGTCAAAAATAAGTAAATTCAATCAGCTTTTTTGTTGCTGAGGAGTTTTTATCTGTCTTTTTTTTTTTTTTTTTTTAAACAGACAGAGGTTTTGGAACAGCATACCCCCAGTGACTGCAGTTCTATAAATAACCACTTCTTGGCAAATACACTCTGTAATTAACTTACTTTTATTGGACAAGAAGATTGGAGCTTTGATTGAAAAAAAATGGTGTGTTCTTCTAGCCATATGTCATCAAATAGTGTTAAACAGCTTGAATGAAATCTAAATCAAAAAGTGCAGTGTAGCACAGGTCCAGACAGATCCGTGTCTTGAAAAAGTTTGCCATTGAAACTGCCAGGACTGTAACCACTCTTGATGCGTTCTGATCTGATTTTCAGTAACCTGAATTGCTGCAGATTTTAGACGATCTAGCGCCTTCAAATTTTGCAACTTTTTCAAGAGCAGATCTTTGCTGTGTTAGTTTGCATATATTTGTTCTCATGCCCTTAGTAGGGAAATCCCTCCCCTCACCAGTGATACACACCATAACACACAGCTTGGCATCATGTTGGGGAGGCCGTAATTAGGTTTGTGTGTGTGTGTAGGTGAATTTGCAATTGTGTATTTGAATTCTCACTGTGTGTATGTGTGTTGCTTTGTGTGTTATTTACTGAAAGGGCTGTCTGTGTTTCAGACAGCGGTGGAGCAGCTCTTGGGAACTTCCTCTGTTCTTCAACCACGACTAGACTGGCCCCAGCCACATTTATCCACAGAAACGTGCACACACAAACCCGTGCACACAGAGTTGCTTTACAATCAGCTAATCTGACTCATTACACAGTCTGAAAGTCTGCACCACAGACGTGGTGTGCATTGTTCTGTTTTTGAGGGAGAGAGGTAGCAAGAAATGATGCAAAAAAAAAGTACTATCAATTTGTCTTTTGTTTGCATCTTAATGCTTAGGATAGCTGCTTGTGTACAAGTTAGCTTAAGATTTACTACTCCTGCTCTGTTCTTTGAGCCATGGCCAGGCTGTGTAAAACCGATATCAAGAGTGTGTCCCTTGTGCACTCTGCTTTATTATAGTCACATTAACAACTGATCAATGCCATCCTTTTTTATGAAGATTTTACGCTGTGCTAGTCATATTATTAGACTTCCTCCTCTCAGTCTGATCCATCTTCTTCTCTACCCCTCCTCCCTCTTGTGTCCTCAGGTACATTGGAAAGTCAGACTCCATCACCATCAGTGTGTGGAACCACAAGAAGATCCATAAGAAGCAGGGTGCTGGTTTCCTGGGCTGCGTCCGCCTCCTCTCCAACGCCATCAACAGACTCAAAGACACTGGCTGTAAGTGTGAGTGTGCGTGCACGCGCATTTGTGGGGTCACGGGGTTCACACAGTCACACATTCTGCACTCAGCACCCACAGAGAGATGTGATGCTGATGGGACCAACTGTCTTCTGTAAAGCCTCTGACACACCAAGCCAACAGTCGCCGGCTGGCTTAAAGTTGCCGATAAAATCTGTTGAATCAGTGGCAGAGGCTCTCAGTGAGGTTTCTTAGCAGTGGTTCAGCTGAAGCAAATCGGGGCACAGAAGAGAATCTAAACTTGAGTCGTGCTGGTATTGTGCTAACTAACCAACAAATTGGCTGGGCAGAGAGAGCTAGTTGTGGAAAACAACATTTTCCAAAAGCAAACGAGTCCAGAAGTCTGGCTGAGAATGCCACTTGCAGTTTAACTTCTCATCGGACTTATTCTCAAATTGTACAAGACAACCACTTCAGCAGATTCAGAGTGGGATGAAAATGATGGGCAGGTCCTGTTTTATTTCTTTACCTCTCTGTGATCCCAAGGCTTTACTTTCTTTAATTCTACCCTCCCAACCCTCTCTGTGTTTTTTTCTGCCCACATCAGTGTTAGCACCTTTGTAGCTAGGTAGCCAGCTACTAGATGTGTTTTCTCAACAGTACTACCTCACCAGTTCCAGCCTAGTAGCCTGCCACTGCTGTGCCAGCCATTCATTGCTACAAGATTTGTGGTCATAATATGTGGGGAAACTCCTTTAGGCAACATAGAGTAGATGGGGAGAAATTGCCTGCTGCAGAGTTTTGGCAACTGAGATCAAATCAATAGCCACAATTCATTGCAGAGCAGCGCCAACTGTAGCTTGTCAGGCACAGGGTTGACTTAAAATCTTTCTGTCGAAGAAATAAATTACTTGTAGCACTGTAGTCGTGCTGATATACACAGCTTACATCAGTATGCAGAAAGAGGAAGAGATCTGCTGTTTCTGAGGTTGTTCTATGATTTTTAATATTGAGCAATATTTATTTGACCTGCCAGTATCATAAATATATCATAATGTCACATGGGAGAATATTGGGGGCAGTGTATCAGAACAAGATGCATACATTGCTCTGCTGTGTTCACAGCTATACTCCTAATGTCATAGTCTGCTCCAGTCGCCAGAGTCACCGTCTCTGTCTTTCTCTTTCTCTGTCGCTTGACCACACACTCGCTCCACACACAACCTTTGCACTGAGTTATTCCTTAAAGGAGCTACACTGCTTGTGTCACGCAAAAAGTCTCCCCCAAAAATTCAACCATGGATGTTTTTAGCCAGCACCCAATAGCTGATATACTTGTCCAATCACCACGCGCATACATTACTCCTCTCAACTGAAACCACACATTTTCATGCACACACAGTTGGTAAAATATCACATCTGATATATCTTTAGGTTGGCGCCTTTGTGTTTTACCCTTTGATTAACAACTGATGCAGACTCTTTTCTGTTGTCTGCACAGCAGACGACAGTTTGCTTGTCAGACTTGTCTGCCTTGTTGGCAATACCAGTCAGTGGAAACTGACTGACACATATACACTTACCATAGGCCATACTGTCAAATTAACATTCCTTCCACCCATTCTGCTCTTTTCCTTCAATCCATCTTCTTGACCTGTCTCAAACACAGAGAGAGAAGTCCCAGAGTCACCACGCTGGGCTACTTTTTCCTCATTTTTTTAATGTATCTGGCCTTATCCTTATTTCCATTAATCCATTCTACAGAGTCCCACCCTTACCATCACTTGAGGAGTTGTCGGTCTGATGCATACTTCTGTCCAAGCTGCCTGGTTGAATAATCTCATGAATGCATGGAGTTGCAGTTTGGTTTGTCCAGAGGGAACAGTCTTTCACTCTGGTCCAACTCCAAAATGTCAGGCTAAACACCTTTTATATTTTCCCTGTATAAGGGTTCCTAATGGGTTCCAGCAACCTTTATGTTCACTCCTAAATGTCATTTTTGGCTCTGAGAGAGTCCAGCCCCGATTCCACCAAAAGCCACAACATCATCAGTGTCGCCACATAAGGCTTTGTGACAGCCGAGCTCCATGCCGCCGAACACCAGAGGACGTGCCCTCGGATCGTCCTGCGTTTTCCAGAGACAGACGGTATCGGCTCCAGTTAGGCCCCAGGGCAGCCACTTACTGTACAGCCAACATGGCTGAAATTATACTGTATCACAACCACAGGAAGTGGATAGGGCGACATGATCTATGACAGGGCACCAGTCCTCACATTACCCCTCTGTTTGTGTCCTGCGCTCTGCAGACACAAGAACATAAACCGGTCTGTGGTCCGACCAAGATACACACACACACACACACACACACACACACACACACAGAGCGAGAGAGAGCGAGAGAGAGCGAGAGAGAGCGAGAGAGAGCGAGAGAGAGAGAGAGAGAGAGAGAGAGAGAGAATGAACCGTAGTGGAATTGCTTTTCTTAAAACGCTCTCATATCCAAACACACTGTTAAGTCTGTCATCAAGCACACACACAGTCTTACACAAAGGCACACACAAATGATACTTATCCTCAGTCTTGCTGTCTTTCCTCACACTCTCTCCTATACACACACACACACACACACACACACACACACACACACAGATACAGACCAGTGGGGCCTCTGTGTGAATGCCTAGTCTCATAGAGGTCTGTCTGGCTGTACATCGGGCTCCACTTCCTGTAACATCCCAGACACAAACCTCCGAGGCCTCTGCCCCACTTCTGAACACACAACCACACTGACAAACACACTTTTTTTTTTTTTTCAGAAACGTACTTCTTAACATGTGCTTCAACTGACTGATTTTTTTTATTATTTGTTTTTACACATTTTAGCTCGTGTTTTACTCTTATATAAGCAACCCCGTTGGTGATTTATGTCTAACATTTTTATTGTCGATGTAATTTAATTTTCTGGTTTTTATGGTTTCTGAAGCAGCTCACAACATGGTTTTGATGTAACTACATTTTTTTTTAAATTTATATGCAGACATACACACAAATGCGGGGATGTGTATGAGTTGAATGAACACAGGCGTACAAATGCATACAGTCTGCCCTCACACCTACACATGTGGGCCTTCAAAAAACATACACACACACTTAATGTACACAGTCCTTTTTAGCACGTTATCCATTTTCAAACCCGTAAAAAGTTTAATGATATTGTATAGGCTAGCGGTTAAATGTCTATATTCTCTGTTTCCGTTTCTCTTCCTCTTTTCCTCTTCTCTTATGTATTTAAAAGAAAAATGTAGATACTCTTCCATCCATGTGAAGCTAAGTCCATCCCTGTTTAGTCTGTACTTGGAGCCGGAACAGATGCACACATACACACATGCACACAAGACTGGGACCCAGCCGCAGTGTTTAGATCCACCTAATCTATACATACACACAGACGTGGATATACATTCACATCCGTCATGTTGGGAATTTCTCCTGCACACATGTACACACATGTGAAGATAAATACATGTACACACACACACACACACACACACACACACACACACACACACACACACACACACACACACACACACACACAGTCAAATCAAAGACATGACAAATCTGATCTGACTTTGGTTTTAGTATCAGGACATGAAGAACTAGGGCATCTCTCTCTCTCTCTCTCCCCCTCTCTCTCTCTCTCCCCTCTCTCCCTGTCTCTCTCTCTCTCTCTCTCTCTCTCTCTCTCTCTCTCTCTCTCTCTCTCTCTCTCTCTCCCTCTCCCTGTCTCTCTCTCTCTCTCTCTCCCTCTGTCTCTCCCTCTCTCTGTCTCTCTCTCTGTCTCTAAACAGTCTTTCCCTCCTCGTTCTCTTTTTCTGTCTCTCTCTCTGCTTATTTTTATGTCCATGTCATAACCCACTGTAAACTGAAGCCCCCGTAGCACCACTACACACACACACACACCTACTACCTTGTTTATGGGTTCTAACGCTAGACTGTGTGTGTGCAAGTATCCATGTGGGACATGGTATGTGTGTGTGTGTGTGTGTGTGTGTGTGTGTGTGTGTATGTGAGACTGTTCTGGGTGTATCTGTGTCTGGATCTGACCGGGTTCTTCCTGGGTTGTGTTTCTGTGCTGTCTCTCTCTGTCTGCCGCTCCCGTCCCGTCCCGAGGAGACAACAGACAATGGGCCTGCATTTAAACAGAAACTTGACGAGGCTGCTAGCAAATTTATATGTAAATGATTTTGAATTGTCTTTGCTGTCACTGTATGTCACAGCTGCCATAGCTTAGCCATTTTCCAGCAGCCATTTCACATTCCTCCGGGTAATAAGTAATCAGCCGTTTGTTTTCTTTTGTTTAGAGGAAAGAAGTGGCATAAATGAAAATGAAAAAAAGACGGCCTTTTAAAAGCAGTTGGAATCCGTACTTCATCTGTCGCCTAAAAGTTTTGACTTGGCCCTTTTGTAATAATAATATAATAATAATAACTTTATTTAGCACTTCTTTAAAACACACAGTTACAAAGTGCCTCACATCACTGAAAACTGAAACAACAACAGAAATGCAATACATATATACATATAGAAGTTAAAAACAGACAACCTAAAACCTTTGCCTGTCTCACTGTTAAATAAAGGTAGACATAAGGCCCAGTGGGTTTTTGAGTGACTAACTGAAATTTAATTTATATTTTGCAAAATTTCTGTTCATTTGTCTTCTCCACATGCGTTAAAACTACAGTGGCAATACTGAATATTATGAAATAAGTGTTGCAAAAGCTTCACAGCCTGATGGTCATCTTTGGCCTGGTTTGCTTTGGTACTGCACAATTCACCAAACAGTTCACTTTGTTGTTGTTTTTAGTAACAGTGCAGCAACAGTACTGCAAGCATGTAAACATCTTCCTCTCTGTGTGGTTAATGAGATCGAATAGATCGAAGCACATTACACAGTGAAATGTGCTCTTGATAGTATATCAGCACAATCATCCGTACATGCCCACGGTGATGGTGAAAATTTACATGTTGTGGATTAGCTTTGTGTGAGGATGCTTTTCTTCAAACAACAACAACAAAAAAAAGCTGTCGGTGATGCAAGATAATCCCACTTGTTTCCAATGCAGAATCACTTCTTTCAGGATTTTTTTTTTTTTTAACAATCATAAATAGGATCTAATGTTTAATGAATGGCACCTTATTGTTTTTGTGTTTTTGTTTGTTTTCCCTTTAAAGATCAGAGATTGGACCTGAATAAACTGGGTCCAAATGACAACGATACTGTGAGAGGACAGATAGTGGGTGAGTAAAGCGCGCACACACACACACACACACACACACACACTCACACACACATTCAGTCACACACATGTCAGAGGTAACGGTGTATTCCTTAAGGCTGAATTATGCTTCCGCGTAGGAAGAGCGTACGGAGGTTGTGCGAAGCTTACGGGGGTTGTGCGACCGCCGCAGAGCCTTGTCGCGCGCCTCCCAAAAAATGTAACTACGCGGACCCTACGCAGCCCCACAAGAACTGTGATTGGTCCGCCGAAGTACGTCATTTCCGGCATTTCGTTGCAACCGGCATCACATCCTGTTGTTGTGCCGGCCGGCAGCGCCGTTTTTAAAACAACTGTTGTGTCTCGACTCGTCGGTTGTGTTTGAAAACTTTGGAGAGTGCTGGATCTCGCGGAAGAACGCCTGGCCGAGGAGGTGTGCAAGTACCCGCACCTATACGACTCGTCCACTCGCCAAGAGCAGTGACGTTGGTGGGAGGAGAATTGCTCAGTGTGTTTCGCAGAGGTATGTTGGACACACACGCGCTGCGTAGGAAATGCTTGCTTCGCACAACCCCCGTACGCTCTTCTAACGCTGAAGCATAATTCAGCCTTTAACGTTCTTATGTCAAGCTAGATTAAAAATTCTTGTGTTTGTCGTGTGTGTGTGTGTGTGTGTGTATGTGTGTGTTTGTATGCATATGTTAGCATGTGTATATCTGCATAAACTGAAGCCACAGTGGCAGTGTGGCCTCTCTCTGTGGGCAACAAGATGGTTTTTTTTTTCAGTGAAGATGTTTTTTTTTTTTTTTTTTATGCTGCATTGCTGTTTTTTGTTGGGTTTTTTTTCATCTGATGTCTCAGTGAAAAGCAGGCCTGACCGCTGCCTCCACTCTGCCTGTTTACAAAACCCTGGGCTTCAGACAAAAACATGTGTCTCCATTTTACCCAACCTGCTTCAGGGGATCTTCAGTGCCAAAGGGATCATCGATGCTTTTATTTTGCTTTTGGCAGAAATTCTTTGGCAGTTTTTCAACTTAATTTTTCCAGAATTAGTTCCGCTTATCTGTATTGCCAATAGGGAGGAAAGAAGGTGTTATAATTAGGCATTATTTCCTCGCTAGGATCAGTAAAGGATCACTTTACGGTGGTATTGGGGTCTTATGTTAGAATTATGTTAGTATTCACCTTAGGTCAGCAAACACCCACCCTGCTTTACTGTCCTTGAGAAAGACACTTAATCTTAGTCTCATTCATTTATTTATTTACTTCCCCTTGAACATCTAGTGAAAACTAAAGGCAACATAACTAGAGATTAACAGGGATCCTGGGATATTCCCACACATATTCTCTCAATCTTCCTTCTGTGAGATATTTCAGGTAGACCTTAAATTAAATATTACATTCATCTTGCTGTTGGAATGTTAAAATATCATTGGTTCTGAGCGGATAAGCTTGACGAATATAAAAACGAACTTGTGCTTCTTTCATGTCAAAAACAAGGTCAAAGCATTGTGCGCATAGTTGTCAAAATTTGGAAGGCAGCGAGGCACAGATTTGTTTATGCAAAATGCAAAAGACTCGCTAAGTGTTAATATGGTCTACAGTCAAGTATTGCTGGGAGATCAAAAAGTATTTATTTCTGCACTGACACAATTAGAGAATCTGCATTTAGTCAAGCATTTTTTTATCAAGACAATTGAACAGGACAGTTGGATGGATCTTGTTAAAGGTTAGATGACATCAGCACAATACAGAGTTTATAATTGTCTGAATGCAGGAATAAATTTATTTTTTGATCCTCCAAGTGGTTTAGGTGCCTTCCACCCCACACCACAGCCTGAGCAGGACTTTAGAGTTTACATGTTTGCTTTCTTGTTTCTTGTAATTTTGTTGACCACAACTCTAGGAATACCTTCTGTACACATTTCTTCACTAGAAAGTAAAAATGCACCAAGGGGGCATAATGCAAAGACAGGTTATACTCCTGTTTTTTGGATAAAATGAATCCCTGCTTTGTGTTAATGTGTAGAAGTGAGTTGCTTGAAACAGAAAATGCAGTGGGAAAAAAACAAAACAAAACAAAACAAAAAAAAAAAAAAATTGAACTCGACAGGATAACCCTGTTTGAAAATTTGTTAAAATGTAATTTAATAAGAGCCCAGTCAAAGCAGACGTTACCACAGCCCCGTCTGGGCCTGTTTACATAACCCCTGTGCTCTCATCTGCATCGTCTAACGACTCTGTATAACCCGAGGCCTGGAAGACGCTACTGGTCACATCCTTGAGCGTCTGTCTACATTTTCTGTCTGAAGACAGAGAACTAATTAACAGCTGGAAGACACTGCTGGACCTGCTCCATCAAAGTTCATTCAATACAAAATAGAAATGGAAAACTCAGCTCATTTCCAAATAGTAAAAAATTCACTCAGTTATTTGTTCTTAGGCTGTATGAGGCAACATTCCCACACTAAAACTTTTTTTCAGTGGTTTAATTTATGGAGGGAAATCATTTGCTCAATCAACTGAATTGGAAGCGTATTGAGCCCCGTCGTGCCAAACACAACTTTGGGCGTCAGAGTGTGTCTTCTGTCTCGTTGCATTGTGTTACTCAAAGGCTAGAAAGCACAACTTGACCCTGTGCTCCAGACGACATCCTCTGGCTCAACACTCTGACACAATACATTACCTAACCTCTGTAACCGCACGGTAGTCGAGCAGACTTTGTTACTTCTCCGTTAAAGGGCCATTTCAGTTTTTTCTTCAGCTCTGTAATTACTTATATGTCAAAAATGTCCCTGTATTGTATTGTTGTATTTAAAGCCCAAATTGAGTAGAAATAGGAAAAACGACAGGGCTCGATCCAAAAAATGTATAAAACAACATTGCAAAGTGGAATCCACTGAACCGCAGGAACTTTGTCATTGTTATGTTCTTTGTTCTTTGTGTTTTTGTGGTAGAGAACGCTGAGTGTGCTATATTTTATTCAGTATCATTATTTAAGCATCATGGGCTATAAAATAACATAACTCCCTTGTCTTTGTAACTGTAGTAAGTCTTCAGTCCAGGGATCGCATCGGGACAGGAGGGCCGGTGGTGGACTGCAGTCGCCTTTTTGACAACGACTTACCTGATGGGTCAGTATGTTACTGATTTACAGAAGCTTTTTCCACACTAAGGATCTGTTTCAGTCATCATACTTGTTTCTTTTTTCTTTTTTTTTTTTGCTTTTGCTTGATGTCTTGCAACTGCATGTTTAGCAGAACTCTTTTTGAGCAAAAGTTTTTGTTTTAATTCTAGCATGTACCAAATGTAGCACCAAATGTCTCATTGTAAAGAAAATACTCCACATATTCTCTAGATTTTTAAATATCTTTTTGTGATGAAATTTTGCTGTGCTGCTGTTAGAGGCTTAGGCTGTGTGCCCACTGCTGACTTCTGTCTTTTTAATTTACAATGCAAAAAGATACACTGTTGGCAACGTTGAGATGAGCATGTTTTTTTTTTTTTTTTTTTTTTTTTTTGAAGTACTGAATCTGTCACTCTCAATAAAATCAAAATAATTCAGATTTACATAAAGGTTGTCAAGTTTACAATATTCCTAACAGTGGGAGCTGTTCCCAGCACATCTCCAAACAGCATTTTTACAAAAATGGGTACTTGACAGACACTGGGCTTATGGCCGATTCAGATCAGTGTCATTCGGAATTTTTATGTTGTTTTTGCTGTTTGAAATGAAGCAAGTGATTTTTTTTCCTTTCCATCTGTTTTGTGTTTATTATGTGCATGAAACAGCTGGGAAGAGAGGAGGACGGCCTCTGGACGCATACAGTACCTGAACCACATCACACGCACCACGCAATGGGAAAGACCCACCAGGTACATCTGCTCACACACAGACACACACACACACAGACACACTCACTCACCCTTACATACACTCAAACTCCCTCTCACAGCTTTAAATTATGTAGAGCCATGTTACAGCGGGACCTTCCAATGCACATTTCGACCTTACAGCCTGCCCTCAGCTTACAAAGGCAGAGCTCCACTTAAACATTCATCCTGATGCAATGCATAACAAAACCTGCCCTTTTTAGAAAAGTGAAAAATGTATTTAAGTGGTTCCACTTTTCCCCCATTTCCCCTTTTCACAAAGAACTTCAACCAAACTCAATCCCACTCACAACACAACAATAACAGGCTGTCGGTAATGAGTGAGTTCCTATCAATTTCCTGCACCCCCTCACCGCCTACCCCCTACACACATACATGCACACACATGCACACATACACACACACACACACACACACACACACACACAGTATGCTGGGCAGCCAGTCGGGCAGCCAGGTTTTGCTTGGCCCCTATTCCTGCAGGAACAACTGTCGCCTTCCTACTTGGCTCATATCAGCGGAGCCGTCAGGGGAGTAAGCAAACAAACACCACGACTCCCACCCCCTGCTCACCCATCCACCCACATTTACTACACTGGTCTACTGGTCTTCAGGCTGCAAAATGAAAGGGTATAGGAAGGGATAGGATGGGGGAGCAAAGCGGGAGTGGCAGGTGAGAGACGGAGGGAGGCAGAAGGAGTGTGGCAAAAGAGGAAAACAGGCAGGACCAGCATATAGCGGAGTAAAAGGAAAGCGCATGAATGGAGAAAAGGGGTAAAGTGAGGAAGGGCAAAAGATAAGCGAGGAGGAAAGATACCAGGTAAAATAGAGAAAGGAGGGAATAGGAAGAATAGTGATAATGATTTGTGACAGTAGGTGTAGCAACTAGCATGCATAAAAACAGAGAATGCACTTCATTTTTAAACTTATCTGATTGTTTTATGTTTAGTAACAGAAGGATCATGCTCAAAGCACTGGATTTTTTCTGGCTGCATCCAACATGTCAGTAGGTCATTTTACAGAAAAATTGTTAGGATTATGGGGGAAAAAAAAAACTTGCTATACTGCAGGACTTGCAAAATACCAACAAGGTTTTATTTGGTGGAAACATAAGCATACTCCTGTACGAGACATACTGGCTATCAAATTGCCAGATAGCTCAGATAGCTGTACCTCCATAAGCAGCCAATAACTGGTTATCTTTTTCTAAGTACACATTCATAAATAATTATGTTACGTTATCTTCTGTGTAGCTTGTTGAAAGTAGCATCTGTAGTTTAGATGATGTTTAAACCTTGAATTGGTACTAATATTGGCTATGTTTTCTGATTGTTGGCCACTCTTCCTGCTCTAAAAGTTGAACACTCCTCCTATTTTTTTTTTAAAGTTGTTTCTCTGCTGTTGGTCAAGAGGACTAGACAGGTGGAGGTCGAGATGGGGTTGAACAGTAGTGAGATGGGATGAGAGGAGATATGGGAGCTAAAGGGAGGACAGAGGGAAAAGTGGAAGGGGAGTGGGAGGTAACTGAGGGGGAGAAAGAGGAAGAGGGGGTGGAGGGGGAGGGAGTGTGTGTGTGCAGGGTGGGAGTGAGCTGCGGGGCCAAGGTTTTAGATAGCCAAGGCGTCAGTAACTCTGGACAGCCAGACAGTGGTCAGACATATCACTCACTCTCCCTCTCTCTGTCTCTGTCTCTCTCTCTCTCTCTCTCTCTCTCTCTCTCTCTCTCACAGACACACATACAACTTCAGTAAGCCAGCCTGTCTCTGTTTGTGTCTGCTTATCAGATATCTCTTTTGTCATTCCCACCACTCTTAAGTAGCATACAAATACATGCGCACACACTCACACACATTTCTAAAAGATACCTCCCTTGAAAAAGCGTTGTCGTTGGCTTTCACCCGACCTATATTAACGTAAAATTTAGCCATAACCATGAAATAAGTTTCCCCGCCTGAGGAGCGGGGACTAACAACAGTTGTGCTCGTAAGTTGTTTTCCAGTAATCATCAGACCATACTGCACACATAACACACACATGTAATACACCCACAGTCTCACACCTTTTTGCTTTTTGAAGTTCACTCACTCAAACCCACACATGTATCTCTCAAGCACATGAACACAAATATTAGAGTGTTATTCTCACAAATGTATTCACAGCAAGAAAAATACCAGCGTTACCAGAGGAAATGTAGGGCTGAAAAATTTAGCCTTAAGTCCCTTTTAAAATATTAAGTAGTCCAAATGTTTAGAATTTGTTGTTGTGCTAAATTATCCAAAGACTTCTATTTTTAGCACTGCAGTGTTAGAACTGTAGCTTGGATCAGAACAGATTAAAATTAAAATTACACCCATGTATCATATTAAATACTGCATGTGCACGCACGCACACACACGCACACACACACACACACACACACACACACACACACACACACACACACACACACACATTCACACATGGTTGAATATCCTCTGCTCCTTGTAGGCCAGCATCAGAGTACTCCAGCCCGTCGGGGCGTCCGCTGAGCTGTGTGGTGGATGAAAACACACCAGTGATGACACCCGTTAACGGGGCGGTGGCCAGCGGCCCAGTGGGCGACCAGCGGCTCCAGGAGAGACGGGTCCGATCACAGCGGCACCGCAACTACATGAGCCGCACACACCTGCACACACCACCGGACCTGCCTGAGGGATATGGTGAGAGATACAACACACACACACACACACACACACACACACACATATACACACACACACACACACATATACACACACACACACACACATACACACACACACACACTGGATGAACAAGTTATTGCACCAGTGTTGCCAAATCAGAATCAGTTCTATAAATCTTGATTGTTGTTGTTGTATATCAGATGTTTTTTTTGTTTTGTTTTGTTTGGTTTTGGGTTTTTTTTTTTTTTTCACTTTCAGAAAAAGTCTTTACTCTTGTGGGTGTTACACTAGCAGTCATTTCACTGCAGTTTCAGGAAGTAGCTAGTTCAGCTATTTACATTTGATGAGACTGAGCCTGTTTATTGATTTTACCTTAAAATTTCCGTGAATTCACTTCAAAGTTAGAATATATATCTATATATACAGATATCTAGATAGATAGATAGATAGATCGATAGATAGATATAGCAAAGCAAAGCTTGGCCATGCAGCACACACTAGTAATGATGAATGATGAACCCAGCTATGGGGGGCCTGGCAGGGTTGATATTAAAGCCAGTTTTGTCAGAAATGCACATAAACCTTTAATCAAAACACGGTAGATTGCTGAGGTTGAATAAATTCACTGCTATTTTTTTTTACATTTTTCTGTAAAATATCAATACAGTGTGAAATATTGTATCATACTCTATTATATCATGACCCATAATGTCAGTATAAATTAGCAAAGGTGAGGTGAGATCCCAGCCAAAACATGCACACACACACACACACAGAGTATGTTAGGTGAGATCAAAGGGATCTTGAGCTTCTGTTTGCAGCCTCGAGAGGGAGATGCTTTGAAAAGTCCATCTTTTCGTGATGAAAATTCACTTAAATCACCTCTCTATCCTTTCTCCCGTTCTTCATCCCCATCTGTCTACTGACTGTGTCCTTTTATATTACAGTCTCTCCACTCCTCCGCCTTCTCCCCACTTTCCACTTCCCACCGCACCACATCTTGACAACTGCAATCAACACTGGCTGTGTTAAAGTTCACCCCTCCTCCTCTCATATCTTGCTCTCCTCCCCTCTCCTCTTTTTCTCTCCTCTCCTTTCTCCCCTCTCCTCTCTTCTCCTCTCTTCGTCTCCTTTCTCTCTTTCCTCTCCGGTGCACTCCTCTCCTGTCCTCTCCTCTCCCCTCCCGTCCTGTTTGCAAACACTTTCCAGTGTTGGACTGTTTTGGCTGTGCGGGCTGATATTCCCACAGTGTGAAGAGAGAGAGGGAGCAGTGTATTCATAGCTCAGTGTTTAGCTCAGAGAAGGTTCCTTAAGTTATTGACTCCTTTTTATTATCCATGATTCTCTTTGGCCGACCTTACGTAGGGTATGCAAACTTGTTGAGAAACATGCACATGTTGTGAAATATCGCAGAACACAGTAAAGTATCACCACCCCACATTATTTAAACAAGTAAATAACCCATTGGCTGAGTTTTTTTTTTTTTCTCCCTCAGAAAGGCTCCTTTTCACGGTCGGCCACAGTCAGTGCACCCAACAATGCCCGTAGAGTCTTTAAAATAAGTTATTATTTTAAGGGTGGCACTCGTTGCCAGTGATTTAGAATGGCACTGTTGGACCTGTGCCCCTTTTGAAATGCCCCGCTGTGTCCACTGAGGCTGGCAGAGGTCGGACAAAGTGAGTCACTGATGCCCGACTGCTAGTGGGCACTTTTCCTCAGCTGAACCCTCTGAACCACTGGATGGGTGTGGCGAGAGAGCGTGAGAGAGAGAGAGAGTGAGAGAAAGAAAAAGAGAGAGACAGGGGGAATGTGTGAGGGGAAGAGAGAAAGAGAGGAGGGTAGGAAATAAGTTGTGCCAGTAGGAAGCCGGGGTGGGGGGAGTAGTGATGGATTAGTGGGTGAATGTATACAAGGAACACCACGCCCATGTAGCACACACACACACTTTCCGCCAACATTCACACTCTCACTCAACATTCACCCATTAGCTGGAAAACGAGGTCCAGCAAGCGTATGACAGATCACAGACGAGGAGCGCTCACCTCAGTTTATGTTTTGTCTTCCCTCACTTGGTCACAGTTTATTGTTCATATATGTTATATCTGTTTTTGGCTCGTGCCATGCAGAGTTTTCTAATCTTTTGGTTTTGTGGATCGGTGGGGGTTGGAGTCTCTTTGAGCATGCAGCAAACTTTAAGAGAAAACAGGACAACCATGACACATCAAGTAGCCCTGCACAAGGAAAAACACTCATGGAAGGCTTTGATAAATTTGTTCTTGTGTTTTATTTTTATCCCCTTAGGACAGGTCTGCTGGAGACTGTCTGGAGACTGGCAAAAAAAAAGGAAAAGAATTACTTGATTACATTGGCGCACACCTTAAGAAACTCTTAAGTCAGCTGTGTCGTTAAAGTTTGCCTGTCACATCAATTATTACCGCACTTCTCTCTTAAAAACACACACACACACACACCATGCATTCTTGTAGCCTATTTGTGCACCGTTTGTGACTTCCACACATTTCTGACCTGTTCCTTTTAATCCCTTTTCTTTTTGTTTAGAGCAAAGAACAACTCAGCAGGGCCAAGTCTACTTCCTCCACACCCAGACTGGAGTCAGCACCTGGCACGACCCCCGAGTGCCCAGGTAACACCTCTCCTCTTTGTGTATTTTCCTTTTTAGTATTTTAGTCTTTCTTCCCAATGTATGGTTCTTATTTTTATATATATCTCGTAAACCACTTAGTAAGTCTCCCTTGAAAACTATTATTGTCATTATATTTTGTAATTACTAACAGACTGATGCACACACAGCAGTGCTGACAGCCTGTACTGTTTTAATCCCGATATAAACCTTGACATATATTCCCAAAACTGACAGGACCCAACTGGACTTGACTGGGTTGGATCAGGACTAATTACTGTCTTAATTGTTCAGGGCTGGGTTCAAAAGAAGCCATATTAGTCAGGTTTCAGGCTCAAGTCAGGGCCAGCCAAAGTAATGACCTCTGAGTCTGACGTGGGGTTGGGAGAGAATTTTTGGACAGATGTTCTGCTGAACACACCACAGGCCACTGGTTCTGCATTCAATCATACTGTTTCACCAACTCTCTACAGTCCACTAGTAAATTCGCCAGAGATCGCAGGCAGTCCTATTGCATTACATAGTTGGCCGTGTGTTCATGTAGCTGCTCCTCAGCAATGAAACACATGCACATAAGCATCCAACTCCCAGCAACCTCTGGGCTTGGTCGTTTTGGACAGCGCTGATGATATGACCCAGTATGTTGTGATGAGTGCAGTGAGGCATGGGCCGTGTCCCTGAATGATGTGTCCTCACTTCACATACACACACACACACACTCAGAGACAGCGAGCGAGAGAGAGAGAGAGAGAGAGAGACATACGAGTCCTCCTGAGGCAGTGTTGTCCCAGATCAGGACTAAGGTTTCTGCTGACAGGAATGCAGATCTACAGGGGAGAAGAACACTCAGGGAATTACAACAAGTAGTTTTTCAGATGCGCGGTGGTAATTTTATTTTTATTTTTTTTAGTCTGTTTTCCTAAAACTGATAGTCCTTGTCCTTGCTTCTTATTGGCTGAGTCACTATTTCAAGCTGTTGTAAAATACTTAGCAAATGCAGCGTCTATAACAGTAAAAGGTACCCAGTGTAGTTTTTCTTGTAAACACACTTTGTTTTGTTTAGATTTGACATTTCTCACCAAAACACATTGTGTGTGTCCTTGATGCCTAATATACACATTGAATGCATTTCCTACCTCAAAAGACATTTGCAAAGCCTTATTTTGGACTGTTTTGAAAGTTGCCTTGTTGGCATTTATACAACAGCTAACCCTAACCCATTTATACAATAAGTTCTGGTGGCGTGATCTGATTGAACAAGAGGTGTTCCATGAGTGCTGATATACAGAATAACAGCACACTTCACTATTATGGATCACTCCACTTTACAGCTACTCAGTAATAACTGTTAAATGCATTAACACCCGTTGTAATGTTACCAAACTTCACATCGCGTCGGCACAAACATGGACATCTTTCTAAAAATAAATGGAGTTAAATCGGGAATGGTTATGAAAGGACAATGTGTTGGAGGACAGAAGTATGGACAATAGTGGCCGCTTTCTTTGTTTTTGCCCCAACAGTTGGGATGCCTCCCAGGCTATGGTTTTGGTTTTGGTTATGGCTTAGAAACCACTGCTTTACGGTTTTCGGGGCAACAAAATAGCATGAGTGGATACTACGGCAGAAACCTCCATGCAAACTAGCTTCCAGTCTGGAAGCTGTGATGTTACTCGGTAATGCTGCTACACTTGTGCAGCAGCACCTTAATGAGCCACAGCTTAAAAATAAAAAAAATAAACAAAATCCCATGTTTTATGGTTGTTTCAGTAAAACAGTGAAAATCCAACACTTGACAGCTACAGTTAGCCTTGTTGGTCAAAGTTCACCTTATTGGCTACCTTTGTTTTTGTTGGCGTATTAGCTTATTAAGCTAATGGCAACAACCTTCCTGAATCCGATTTCCTAAGCACATTAAAGCAATGCCATTTTTCGCTAACTGGCTTAGTTTTTTACTGTTTTATTGAGAGTTTTGTCAGATCAAATTTCTGCTGCACGTGCACACTTCTGATGGGAAGAAAAAAGATCTTCTGATGACCGAATCACATCCGGCATGATATGCAGTTTAACAGCACACCCTCTCATGTGATATTGCTTAAGTTATGTTGCCCCCAGTGTTGGAAGAGCATGTTATGTAAATAAAACTGGGATCTGGTTTTCTCAGTGCTCACTATAGTACCACTAGTGCTCACAAACTACATTGGCTACCTTTAATGTTAGTGTGCAAATCATACATCAGTCTTATTAAATGATCTTAAATTAAAAATGAAAGACTTATTGAACAGTTGCATTTAGTTTTATTGCAGTGGTGGAGTTACTGCCATTTTGTAAAAAAACAGTTAGTCACTCAAAGCTTTGGATTACCACAAAACTGAAGAACAGCAAAAAAAAAAAAAAAAAAAAAAAAAAAAAGTTGCATCATAACCAGCAACACTGTGTATAAATTCGCTGTAAACTAAGGCCTGTTGTGGCATATTGCTTAATTTTAGACTGAAGAAAATATCGACTCAGCAAAGGATGATGATGGACATCAACACCTAAGTTGTTTCAACATTGTTTTTTTATTTATATAATGACTCAGAATTACCCAGTCTGTTAACGGGAAAGATTTAAATAGATTTTTAACCCTGTGGTTCCCTTTGTTGTGTTTTTGGTTGGAGCATTACCCATTTACAGTGCCCATTAAATTGCATAGCACATCGTAATCCTAAGATAGTTAACGTGGTTAAAGTGAGATGTTTAATGTCAGGGTATTAAGGCGTGCTTTCAGCAGGCCTGTTTTATTTAACTAAATATATAGTGATAATAGATTTATAATGCTGAGACAAGTGGTGTCATGTTTAACTGAGCTAATTCATTCTGTTTGCAGTTCACATTGTGCAAAGTAATGAAAACATAATGAGCGTTGTGCAACACCATTTAAATCAGTAATGGCTACATTACGCTGTGTGTCATAAATTTGTCAGTTTGTTTTCTTTGATTTCAGAACTCACTGCCCGCTCAATGGTCTTTGCAATTTAATCAACTTGATGAAATGAGACAAGTAGCAGTGTATCCATCACTATGAGTCCGTCATATTTCAGGGTGTCATTTTGATTCATATGAACTCAGGAACAACAGCTACATCAACAGAATTTTTAAGTAAATACTCTCCAACTGAGATTTTTACAAAGTAAAAGGGGAAATGTGTTTGTTTTCCACATTATCGTCTACTGTTTGGGTGTGAAGTGGAAAATGTTAATGTAGAGGAAATAATGAGCATGTTGTTAACTGTTTCTCTGTCTTTGTTCAGGGACCTGAGCAACGTGAACTGTGAGGAGCTGGGCCCCCTGCCACCAGGCTGGGAGATCAGGAACACCGCCACCGGCCGCGTCTACTTCGTCGACCACAACAACCGAACCACGCAGTTCACGGACCCGCGACTCTCCGCCAACCTGCACCTAGTGCTCAAGTAAGTGGATAGAGGAGCAGAGTATTACCTTGACTACGCTTACCACTGCACTAGTCAGAATTGCTGAAGGACAGTGAACCATGAAACGAGCATGTAAGTGCTGGAGTCTTTATTTTGGCAGTTTCCATTATTGTAGCTTTAAAGCAATAGCACACAACTTTCACTTATAAATTAGCGTTGGTACATTCAGTTTAATGCTAAATGAGTTCACTTCATCATCCACTGACTCCTTGCCTTTTGCATTATCACGAACCTTTTAAATCTGGTATCTGTGGTGACTTTTTACATGCTGGTGCACAGTTGATCTTTAGTGACGTGCCGTACATCAACCACACTTAACAATTCCAACTGGAATTGTATAATTGAAATTATAACACGGCCAATTACCTCGCCTGACAATTCCATGACTTTCTAAGTTGTTCTTCTACTGTTTTTCTTTGCATGCGAAGATTGAAAGGAAGAATTTAGAAGTGTCCTTTTCAAGCAGCATTTAATTTTCTGCCAGAGAAGGGTGATGAATCATACAGAAATGGAAAGTTCTGTACAGCAGTTTTAAGATCTGTGTTATCCCAGATCAAAAATAAGGCTTTTTTTTTGTCAAGCCTTTCCACTGTCAGTACATTTTTCAATTCATTCCTTTCCTTACTCTACCACTTTCAAAAGCCACTGTCTCATGAGCACAGCAGTGTGCTTTGAACGGCAAAGTTTAACATGTCCAAAATGGCAACACAGTTGAATGTGTTGGCACATGCTAACTTGTGTATACTGGCTGTGGCTTTGTATTGTTTAGTCTCCGTGCCAGTGGGGGCGCATTAAGGTTAAAGGATGACCTTGGGAAACTGGAAATAGATGTGACCAAAACTCAACAACAACAACTGCAATGGCTGCGGTGAACGAATGACACAGGTGGCTGAGGGAATCTCTGCATTTAGAAGCCATAAAGGTGCAGATATCTGCAAAGAAGCTCAGCTGGCCGACAGTCAAAGCAATTTGTTTTGAAAGACTGTAGCACGAGACGTTAGCACAGACATGTAAACAAAAGCAGTGAAATGGAACTGTAAATGGAGAGCACTTTCCACACAAGGCAACACAACTAATCATGTTGTTTCAGACGGTTGCACAGTGGGATGAGCTGGACTTGTTCAGACAGCAGCCCTGCAGAATCTGAAGCCTGTGTAGCACTTCTTTTTTCCCACAAATGTGTCTCTTTTGTGTGTGCAAAGAAGCAGGTGCAATTTGCTCCCACACCATGGCCCTAACTCACATCGTGCTACACCACATTTGAAGGCATACTTAAATGTTTTGGGCAAAACGTCCTTTTTCTGACTTACCCAGACTGAGACAAGATGTTCGATACCATTTTCACCTCTGTATACATCCAGTGGCCTGGTTCCTGTGGGAAGCATTTCGTGTTAGTGTAGCATGCAGAGTTGAAGTCTATGGGAGTCATCAGCCAGGATCTGTCAAAGTGAAAAAATAAACCTTACAGCAACTCCGAAGCTGTCTTATGTACACAGTGTATCGTGTATTTGAAATACATGTCAGCCTAAAGACTTCCATAGCCTTAATGTCTTGACGCAAAGCTAACATGAAATGCGACTCATAGGAACCAAACCAGTGGACCTACAGAGATGAAAATGGTATCGAACATCTTGTCTCAGTCTGGGTAAGTCAGGAAAAAAAATTAGACTTTTCCTTTAAATGTCAAAGTCAGGTTTACAAAAAATAAGCCCTGTATTTTGTTCTGCAGAATGTCTCCATGGTTTGGTTACCTCCCATGTAGTTGGGTTGGGTTCAGATTGGCTGAGTGTTTTTAACATTAGGCTCACACCCAACCTGTCCGTCCTGGGAGTGGACAGTGATGCCTCCTGCCTGATGACACTGGTAAAATCTGGTGGTTAAATGTACAAAAGGATCCACGAATCCATCAGAAATGTGAAATGTACCTGCTGTAACATGAACACTGATGGCTTTCTTCTTCTCCTTATTTGTTGTTGTCTCTTTCCCTGTCTTCTGTCCATCCCACGTCTCTACCCTCCTACCTCTCTCTGTCATTCTGACCACCTCTGCTGCCCTGTCTGTGCTTCTTGTCTTTCCTTACTGCCTTCTCACTCTTCCTTTTGGATCTTGTTACTATTTTCTGTTTCTCCCTCTTTTTTTTTTTTTTTTTTTTTTTTTTTTTTTTGGTTGATCTTTTGTGTTGCTCTCTCTCAATCTTTTTTTATCTTTCCTGTATTTGGTTTCTCCTTCTCTTCCGCCCTCTTCTCTGTATCACACTTACTTTCTCTTTGACCGATCTGTCCTCTGTTGTTTTTTTTTTTTGTCTCTCTTTCATCCCGTCCTGCTCTGTTTTGTCCTTTTCACTATTTCTACTCTCCAATCCCCCTCTCTCTCAATCACCCTTCTTTTTTCCGACCTTGTCTTTCTCTCTCTCTCTCTCTCTCTCTCTCTCTCTTTCCCTCCCTCCCTCCTGTTTTCTCCGGCAGCCCAAGTCCAAATGGTTCTCGTGTGGCCATGGATAGCCAGAACACTAACCTCAGGTAACCTTCACAAACACACAAGCACGCACAGACAAACACACACACTCACACACACACACACACCTCTACATACTTCAGAGGTTGACAAACACTCACACACACCTAACCCAGCTGCCTGTGCAAAGCAGCTTCAGCAACCAATCACTGACACTTTCACACAAACACACACTGTTACATTATTATGTGAGAAAATGCTGACTGCGATGCTTTTCCACAGGGTGATGTCCATCTGTGTGCGTGTGTTCGTTTGTGTGTACGTTTCCTCAGGGTTGATTTTCATGTGGATGTCATTCAAGTTCAGTACATACACACACACACACACACACACACTCGCACACCCTCTGGCTGTCAGTTTTGGGCCCTGTCAGTCCGTCTTTCGGTGTGTTTGTGCTCTCTGTCAGCAGTCTGTCTCAGCTGAAGCTCAGCTAATCGGCGGTTCAGCCAGCAGAGAGGCCTGGTGAAGCCTCCCTGCTCAGGATCTGTAATGCTAAACATGTGTTAGCACAGAAGCTGTTAGCTTAGCACCAGCTCTGATACCCAAACCCAGGACTTTTCAAACTTTTTTTTTTTATGTGCTGGACCCAAAACTCGACTTTCATTAAGCTACTAACCCCATTTGAAGTTGTTTTAGGGTCCGTGACATGAAAACATATGTTGGCTTGTGTTATGTCTTACAGGACTAGCACACATGCCTGATGAAGACGTAATGTTGTCTGTGTTGAATTGTCTGTGCCCGTTTTATGCCAAAGAACCTGAGAAAAAGATCTTTAGCATATGCCTACACTACATTTTTTATACTTGAACACTGACAAATAGACTCAAAGTATCCTCATTTTGCTGAGGACCCCCTGGAAGCCTTTCGAGGGCCGCTGCAAGTACCCGGACCATACTTTGAAAAGCAGTAACCTAACCAAGGGCACATGCATTTGATAAAGTAGGATCGCATTATGTGGATTATTGAGGAAATTGAGGAAAGCATGCACAATAGCAAGCACTAGGAGTGTTTGCTGAACATTTGGCCAGCAAGGTAGCCGTCTGTACCCCCATGATGCGTCAGCTAGTGGACTGCGGTGCCTGGTGCTGTGTGAGGCAGGAGAGGTCAGCTTTGCAATGTCACTTACACACTGTAGTAATGAGTGAAAACTGCAGCACCAGAACAGGGAAAGAACAGGAAAGCGAGAGATCTAAGTCTGTGCCTAAAAATGTGGAAATCTTCCCCCCTTTGCTTTAAAAAAAAAAAAAAGAATACAGATTCTTAGTCAAAACATCTTGCAATAACAGCAGCTGGCACGATGGAGATGTTTGGGAAATCAGCATCTGGTCATTTGGTCAAATAGCATCCATATGTGTCAGAACAGCGTCTGGTTGTGAGTTAAAGCTCAGCTATGTTATCCAGTCGGTTAGCATCATTAGCTGCCTGTTGGGCTCCTTATTAGGAGAGATTTGAGAGACTCCAGACTGCGTTTTGGAATTTTGTAGTGGTCAAAACCAACAAACTTTAACTTCAAAAGTAGGCTTTTGCGATATGCGCTGATTAATGAAAACAAATCGTTTTTAAAATACCATATATAGTTTGTATATTCAGTACTGGTCACATAATTTGATGTGCAGTGTGCAACGACAGTTAATCTGTGAATGCAAGTAAATTATGAGGATAAACGCTTGCACTTTATTTGCTCCATTTCTTATTTAAATATGATCACGGTAGACCTGGGTGTTTCAGATGCATGAGTAATGCTTGCCTGTATAGCAAATGCAACCTGGATTTTGGCTGTGGGATCTGTAAGTCAAACTAATGGCATTTTGATAATGCTAAACTATTTAAAAACTATTTTTCATATTTAGCCCAATATGGAAAACGAGTGTATGATTTAAAATGGTAAACTGAATCAATGAAGTATGAATTTTGAATCCAAACAGTACATTTTGAATAATCCCTAATGTAAAAAAAAAAAAAAAAAAAAAAGTCAACTGTAGGGTTAAATATATATATATATATATATATATATATATATATATATATAAATTGTAGCTGTTGAACTAAATTTGGTCTCTTTGGCTGGTTTAGCATTACATAATGTGGAGGCCAGTAGAAACCCATAATCAAAAACTGGCAATCTGCTCTCTTGCCTTATATTCCCCTGTCAATGTGAAATACATTGCACTGGAGAGAAGTCACAAAACAGCAGTAAAGTGTAACTTAACCTCACTGTCGAAATTCATATGCTTTGGGCTGTGTTGAATTTAAATTTCTGACTGTATTTTGTCTTAATCTCTGAATCCAACCAGCCAGAACTGCAGCGCTGTGACGGATCAGCGTGCCGCAGTTTTCTGAAAACACAACATTTCTTCTAATGTGGCTTCCCAGTTTTGGCTCGCAATAACTGGATTTTATTGAGCCTGCTAAAGACCCTGAACATTAGAGAGACATGTTGTTGGATTGTTTACTGTAAACACTGCGGAGTGACTGACAGCAGACCCATAAACAACAACAACAGACACAAGACACGAGCCAAATCGGAATCAGAATCAGAAATACACTATTGATCCCTGAGGGGAAATTAGGGTAACGGGACGAGGGAGGACAGAGTCTCATGGCTTTTACACAGAGGGACTTAACGAGTTGGTTCAGCACGCTGGTTGATACAGAGCTTCCACACGTTAATAAGACCTCTGTATCTGTGTGTTTAAAATAGTAGTGTTTAACATTTGGGTCAAGGGAAGAAAATGTCATGTTACCGTTTATATCGGTCATGGAAATTCAACATGATCGTCAGTTATACCCTCTGGTTATATACCCCCTGCTCAGATCTCTACAGAGATACAAGTAGAGACAGTCTTCCCTAGACAGTCACAGCTCTTTTTCCTAAGTTCACCTCTCCTATTCCGTTTTTTCCCTCACTCCTTTCTTGTCATCTTCCCGTCTCCCCTCCTCCTGTCCTCTCCTCTGTCCTCTGATTTCACTGTCCTCTCCCCTCCTCCCTCCACTCTACTCTGCTCCAAAAACTGTTAAAGTTATCAGCCTCTCTGCTGGCACTGTGTCAGAACATCTGTCTTTTATCAACACAAGGATTTCAGAATATTTCACCCAACACCCGCATAGGTCCACCACACACTCACACACTCTCACACACACACACTCAACCCTTGCTGATGGGTTATTCGCTGCCATGCAGTGCTGCAGTGACCTGTTTGGGTTTTTCGGGCTTGAAGATATGATTAGCTCTCTGTTGGTGACACCTCAGGGTCAGGACTGGCTGGGAGCATGTTAAGTTGTGTGTCGTGTGGATGACTTGGTGTGTGTTGGTTAAGAAAACATGCATCTTCATTTGTCTTTAAATGTCTGTACCAGTCTGGATGAAGTATATAAAGACACACAGACATATATATATAAAATACAAAGTGTTCTTTTCTTCATTTAGTTACTTTATTGTGGAAAGAGTTTGTAAAGGAATGTATGTATACTGGACAGGGAGAGGCAGTGGAGGGAAGTTTCTTGCATAGTGGTAAGAAAAGCATTGAGATCACCTCTGTTTCTCCCTTGTGTTGTCCTTTTTGCTGTCGTGCATCTTTCCCCTCTGTAGCACTCTCTTGCTTTGTCCTCAGCCTGTCTTGGTGAAGGAAGACAAGAAAGAAGACTGTCAATCCTTTTTGAAGAGTGACAGCAGAGATGCACAGGCTGGCAGAGGGACCCAGAGAGTGAAATCAAAAGAAATAATGAAACAAATAGGAAAAAGTCAGCCACGGTATAGAAGAAAGGGAATTGGTCAAACAAATACAGCAGGTACAGGGGAGAACCTTGTGTTGCTTTGATTAAAGCTGGAGAGAGACTGAAAAAAAATACCTTGCTGACTTAAAAAAAAAAAAAAAAAAAGACTTACTGCAAGCCGAACTGTCAAAGTAGACCTGAAAAGAGAGTGATGGAAAAAGTCTATTTCCATGAGAAGAAAGCCTTGAGATGCAGAGTTGTCAGACAGGATGGTTCACAGTGGTTTGGGGTTATGTCTCAGCGCTGTCTCTCACAGCGCTGAGTGTTTTGTCAACATGATGTTGTTGCTACCTCCTCCATTCAGTTCTGCACAATCTAGCACCATATCTTTTTTCTTTTCTTTTTTTTTTTTAAAATCTAATCAAGCACCATCTTTTTTGCTCTTTCTGAGAAATCTTCCAGATCTGAGTTCCTCGAAATACATGTATTCTCTTTCATGATTCCCAAGAAATCTCTCTCATTTACACCACTGGTGTTAACACGTGGCTTCGACTGCAGCAAGATCAGTATTAAATCTTAAATACTCATTGAGCAAGCCCCGTTGTGCTGCTGTGGCATGAAATACAAACAGGATTCTTGAAAGGCCTCTTGTTTTAAGACATTTCCCCCTCATTTTCTTAAAGACGTAGAAAGCTGTGAAGGTTTCTGTGAAAATTGTGGCTCTGATTTCAGTGGACAGAGTCTCTGTAGATCCGAATCCAGGCCATAAGTCATGTTGCATTTACAGTAAGAGTCACGACTCTTGCTTTTTCTCAGCTGGAAATCTTGCTGTCATGCTATTACAGTCGCTATCCCTATTGCCCTCTCCGCTGACACATGCCGAATACAGCAAGTTCAGGCCCGTTCTGTCGGGGTCGTCAAAAGTTATTCTGGGAAATGGAGACAATCATAAACCAAAGAAGAAGTAGGAGACATAGCAAAAAGAGGAAATTACAACACTTCATCACAAATTAACTCCTGGAATGTACCGAGTGAATTGTGCAGCTTTTAGGAAAACTAATATGGACGACTTTGTTATGATGATAGTTTGAAGTCTCAGAAAGTTAATTTTCATATCATAGTGAGATGAGTGGAAAGCAACACTGGATAAAAGGTAGAAAAAATGATATGACTGCTTGCTTTGGGGAAAAGATTCGCTGAAACGTGAAGTCACATTTTGTAAATATTAGGCTACACATGCAAAATCACTTGTGTTCAGTAACTGTCTTCATTGTTGGGTAAATTAGCCTTTCTTGTTTTTAATTTAATATCATACAAGTACAGTTCTCTCTGCTGTTGTCTGTAGGCATGTTTTGTCCCATTTCTCACTAATTATTGGTATGTATTTTCTGATTCTCTGCTGGAAAAGATAATTTGGATTGTGATGGATTTGATGCCACAACACGGTGAACCTGCAGTACGTGCCTTCCTCTGCTGATCTGCTGGTGCACTTTTGGCTTGAATGTGACTCAGACGGCCCCGTTCTCGACGACCTCAGACTCGTAGAGGCCTTGGGTTGTCAGACAGTCAGACACAGCCACATGACTGTGGTCTGCCACACTGTCTCTCACATACACTTAGCTTCCTCACTTGCACTGGCACATATATGTCTCCTAGATTACATCAGTGTTTGTTGAAGGTATTTTTAGTTGCTTGCTGGGTTTAGGTTTAGTGGCTGTCAGCAGGTATTTTCCCAACCAAGGTATAAATCTCCAAGACATTTATATCAACATTTGCCTTGATGCTCTGAGAAATTAGCTTTATATTTGATGGATTGTGGCTGTGGGGATAAATTTTACTTCTAAGAAATAAGTATAACGTATTAGGTTGCCATTACAACACACACATACAATAACCTGTGTTTTCTGTGATACTCAATGCTATACTTTCCTTAGCAGACCCTGCCGCTTTAGTAGCAGTGGCTTTTCTAGAGCTATACTTTTCCCTCCTCACTCACAGATGCCTCAGTGATACATGTACAGTATCCAATGCCAGTCACCTCAACAGTAAATGCTGCAAATGTTTTGTCTATAAGTGGTGCGTTAAAGGGGTCTCTCTGTGAAGCAGCAAAGAGAGGACAAGGTGTTTTTCAGGCTATTAAAAAGCTGAAATGGAAAAAAAGAACCACAAAACAATTCCACTCCTGCCAGATCGCTTCTGCTTTATTCATAGGTGCCTTGTACACTAAATATATAATCGTCAAACAAGTCAATGCAAAATAATAACTGTAATAATAATATAATATAATAATCAAAATAATCGTCACTTACAGCTCTGCTCAAATCCTTTTACTTAAGAGATAAGATAAGATATTGCTTTATTAGTCCCACAGTGGGGAAATTTCCAGCATTACAGCAGCAAAGTGGATAGCAAAATATGAAACATAATAAATAAATAAGAAGTAAAAGCATTAATACTGTTAACTCACAAATACAACACCAAAAGTTATCAGTCGGCTCTTTTTTATTACACCTCTCCCCCTGCCCACCAGCCTCCCTCCTGGACTCTCCAATTAACAAACTGGGATTAAAGTGATAATCAGTATAATAACAAGTGTCCTTACAAGTTAACAAATGCCATGATGGAAAAATAGTCCATAAAAATTAAGAGCCCTGCTTGCACAATTTTACTTAAGGTATAGAAGTATTGGCAGTAAAATGTACATAAGTATGAAAAGTAAAAGTGGTTGTAAAAGTAGTGTTAAACTATTGATGCATTAACATGTAGAAAGTATGTTAATGTTGTAGCTCTAACTGCTCTATACACTCAGGGTATCCGCGGGGTCTTGAAAAGTATTAAAAGGTGATAAATCAATTTTGGGAAAATTAAGACCCTTAAAAAGTATTAAAAAGTCTTATCACGACTTTATAAAGTCTTAAATTTTGAAAGTATTTTTAATGAATTAGCTGTCCAAGAGTTTGAGTCCCAAAAACATCGTAAAAGTGTGTGAATTTATTCATTTTTATTATAAAACAAAGTTGAACAGGTACATAAAAAAACTAGGCTATTGTGGGTGCGTTCCTAAATTGTCTCTGAGAGCACCAGAGCGAGCGGGCGGGTGTAAATTCAGAAGCATAAAGCACGCTCTGGCGCTCCCAGTGCATATTACGAACGCACTGAAACGTTACATGAAGCCCCGCGAAAACGGAAGAGAACGCATGGATTTAACTGAACTTAACTAGGGCCGAATCGCTGACAGAATCGCGGAATTAGCCAAATAAAAAGGAATCTATTTTCTATTTTTCCACTCCGTTTTATTTTCACTGGCTAACAGCTGCACACTGACTTAGCTTGTCTATTCAGAGAAGCGGTATCACTTCGGCTTATTTTTTAATCTGTGTTATCACATGCATACTACTGCTCATGGTAGTTGAATTGTTAGGCCTGTCTGATAAGTAATTTACATTTTTAAAACAAATAATAATTTAACATCTACTCCTTCAAGATAATTTATTATGTTCTACAAGTCATAAACATACACTAACACTACATACTGAGTGTTTGAGCAACATGTTTCCTCTGGGCTACAAAAGATCCGTGGTAAAAAAGTACACCGTTGTTGTTGGCTGAAGTTTTCAAGGCTATGTTTCCAGATTCAGATATAGCGAAGTTGTTCACTTGTGGCAAGGACAAAACTGGATACATCATACAATTCGGGTTAGCACCACACTTCAAGCGGGAGCATAGTGGTCTGTAGTCTTTATCACAAACTAAAACTGTTAAGTTAAAAATATCACTTATTTAAATGGTTACAGCTTGAAGTGGCGGTGAGGTATTAAAAAATACTGAGAAGATCTTGAAAAAGTCTTAAAAAGGTATTAAAATTAACTTCAAGATTCCTGCATATACCCTGACACTGTTGGGTAGTTTGTCCTGTAACAGCACACTGTATTTTATGTTTTGCATCTAAAACCTTATTCTACAAAATAACAAGTAACTAAATCCGTCAGATAAAGGTGGTGTGATTTAAAAAAAAAAAAAAAAAAGTACAATATTTAATACTTTTCAGAAGTCTCCTCCCTGCACAATGCAGCAGTCTGTCTGCCTTTTAGCTCCACCTGAACGTTTGCTGCAGATTGTCAGCAGCAGGTTGCAGTGTGTGGATCTGGTGGCAGGTGGGAGGCACGTCAGAACACAAGGCCACAAGTTCACCGGCAGACACATGAACACACTTACTCCTACTACTTCGGTAAATATTTCTTTACACACACTTCATCTGTTGCCACATTCTGTAGAATCAGCAGCAGCGTTGTTTGGCCGACCCCTCGGTCCTCTCCTGCTGTTGAGGCTGAGTGTAAAGAGCCGGAGAGCCAGCTAATACTCCCAGCAGACCGACTCATAAAAGGCCTTTTGATTTTCTGGGCCGGGTGAGGGGCCGAGCGGCTGGGGTGGGGGGCACCGGTGTGGCTTTAACACCGCGGCACCCACTCACCACTCACTACAGCACACCTGTGCCAGCTGCCATCAGCTAGATGCACGTACACCCTCTCTCGCACGCACACACACACACACACACACTGCTTTACTCTCGCATGTGCGCTCTCTCGTCCAGGACACACCCGTTTTCCTTCACATGTACAGAAAGCAGACGGAGGGCTATCGTGACTGTGCAGGTTCAGGTGCAGGGGAGCCCGTTCTGGCAAATGTTCGCTCCTTCACTTCTTGACTTCTCCAACCCCATTTGCCCCCCCCCCCCCTCCACCCCTCCGTCTACCTTGGAATAACAATAATAAAATCTCTGGCTCTTACATTGAATTTGAAAGTTTGTATTTTTCCCTGATCGTCGTATTTCACCCAAGCTGTCACAGCAAAAGGAACCGTTTTGCTCTTCTCGCCAGGGCAGATTTTCAAGCTTTGCTGCGCTTGTATTTTCTATATTTACAGTCAAATATGCAGAGCTCGTCCCGTTTGGAAACCAGAGACGACGAACTATGTTGAAACGTATTTTTAATTACACTGTGCCCTCAGATGAAAAAAGTGCGCTGAAATTATGCTTTATTATATGGTTCTTGAGCCTCCTGGCCAAGAGCAACTCATTCCATTTTGTTTTAAGGCCATCTTTTTTTCCCCTCCTCCTTCCTAAAGTGGTTTTCGGGACTGCTCTGCTGCAGTCTTACCCTTTCTTTGACATGCTAGGGGCCTCAACGCCTGCCAATAAAATAAATAGCAGCTGACTTGATTATACAGGGATAGACTGGCGAAACACTGCACCCGTTTAGTTTGGAAGCCCAAATAGAACAGGCCTTTTTCACCCCACTGAACCAGAGAGCCCGAGTCCACAGCGAGTGTTGGAATAAGTGGGTGGCTATGTCCTGCTACCTTCAAGGGCCCCTCCTTCCTTTATATACCAATTCAGGCATCTCGGTATGCCGCCTTTGTTTAGCCAACGGCAGCCTCGTCACTCCACCCCCAGAGGTGGACAGTAGCTTCTTTTAGAGAAGCCCCTGCTGGCTCAGCGTCTCCTTGAATGAAAATGAGGGCCGGTGTCCTGTCGGAGGGTGAGATGGATTATGTTTTTACGAGGCCCACCCAGGTGTCCCACCACCAACACCACAGTGAGGCCGGGGGAGCGGTCAGAACTGGAGCACTGACCGGGGCTCAGCCTCCCCTTTGCTGAGATTGTTTTTTATAGATGTCTCCACTTTATTAGATGGCTGGCCCCAGATAGAGGGAGAGCGAAATGGGATTGACATGTGATAAAGGTCATGAGTCACGCTCCTTGGCCCATTCAGTGCCCAGGACGCAACCGTGCACACAGCGTTTTCCCGCCCTTAACCTCATTGGTACTAAAATTGCAAAACTGCAAAACCAGTGTTGTACAAGGCTGCACTTTGGCCAAGTAAACACTAACTCAGAACTGCGGCTGGAGTCTGCTTTTATCAGAGGATCATTTGTAACTCTGAGAAACCCAGCTTCCGTGCAATGTTGACAGAAACCAGACTACAAGTTTTTTTTTTTTTTTTTTTTTTAACAAATGTTATTTCTTTCCACCACCTCCAAGCATGAGGCAGGGTGGCAGTGCCAGTAGTTTGGGGGGGAAGTTCCCAGTTGTGGTTTGCAGCGGACCAGGACACCTGGGGGGAATCTACCTTCAACAGTCAAGGTGTCTCTAGGTGGCAGACGGTGTTCATGCTTCACTGTGAGAGAGAGGGAGGGAAGCAGACAATGCTTTGACAATTGGAGAAAATAAAAGCGCATGATATTGAAGATAATGGGGAAAAGTTAGAGAATACCATAGAAGTGAAGGTCTGAAAGGTTAGATGTGGAGAGAAATGTATAATAGAGGAGGGCAGAAAGAACACACCATCGACTTATCTGTCCAGTTAAGCTAGCCGGAGGCGCCAGCAGTCCTTACACACTCTCCTTTGTATATTTCTCTCTCTCTCTCTCTTCCTGCCTGGGGTTTATCTCCCTCTTTTAGTCTTTGCCGGTGGCAATATTAACCAAAGGTCTGGTCAAAGGCCCAGCCTATCCACATGTCTGGATCACATTTACTCAGGCCTTAGGGCTCTGTGTTCTGAGAGCAGAGAGGACGGTCAGAGCTGCAGTGGGAATTTCTTACAAAACTCCCCAGTTTGGCAGTTGAGGGCGATTTGAGATTCGTGGGGCTGGGGAATTCCCTACAGGAGTTTTCCTCTCTTTCTTTTATCTGTCTTGGTCTCTATCGCTCGCCTGTAGCGTTGTCAAAGCAATGTACAAGAAAAGTCACAATGCCCCCATGTCCCATTGACAGTAAACAGCTGTCATACACCCAAAGATAATTAATCTTTACAGAAAAACACCGCAGGATGAGCTCTGTTCAATACCACATTTCTAGTAAAAGATGAACGATGCTGACATGACTTTTATCTTCTTTGTGTTCCTGTCCCTTCCCTCATGTCATCCATACGTGCCCTGTTGATCTTTCTCTGCGTCCTCAACTTATTTCTCTTCTCTTTTTCCACCCCTCTTCTCCTCCATTCCTTCTTGATCTTGCCCCCTCTCTCAATTTCACACTCCTGCACTTCCAGTCGTCCGAGCCAGTTGAAGGAGCAGGGGGGTCCCGGGGGTCCCCAGCAGGTTCTGTCCCCGGCCCAGCTGCCTGAGGAGGCTGAGTGCCTGACGGTGCCCAAATACAAGAGAGACCTGGTGCAGAAGCTGAAGATCCTGCGCCAGGAGCTGTCACAGCAGCAACCCCAGGCCGGCCACTGCCGCATCGAGGTCTGCCGCGAGGAAATCTTTGAGGTAAAAACACAAAAATACGGACACGAAATTAGAGAAAATGACAAAAGAAACAGAAGTGCTACCCGCAGAAGAAAGCATGGATGGACACTTTCAGTTATTTCACAGACCGTGCATCTGAATTTTTTTTTACATATCAATTTAGGAATACATGTGCTCCTTTGGAGGAAAAAAATTCTCTCTAGAGCCTTGTGTTGACGTGCATTCTGATATGCATAAGCGTGCAAGGGCCTGGGGGCTGTCTGAGATACACAGGGCAATCTTATCTAAAATTTCAGATGTGCTGTAAGGTAGCCATAAAAGGGAATATCTCATGGGCTGTTGAAAAAGGGTAGTTGGGGAAATGAGCACAGCTGCAAACAAACACTTGCACACACATAATTTAATGCGCAATCACAAAAAATTTGGGATGATTTTTTTAGATGTTTCTAAATAAGCATGATGCACATTGCCATAAAATATGTTACATTCCTGGAATTTATGAATTGTCCTGCAGAGGATCAAGTGTAAGCATGCAATATTTAAACATCCATACAAACAATGGCAGCACATTCACAAACCCAGATCTGTGCACTTTACTGGCATTTTTTCACCCCATTTACAGTCTGCACCAGAAAAGGGCCTGGGGCAGCGCAGAACCAATACTCAGAACTGCTTTACGATTTCCAGGGAAATGCAGACCAGAAAGGCCCTCACAACATCACAAAACTCCCTCGTTTTTCCTTTTTCTTCTCCTCCTCTGTCTCTCCTTTTTCTCTTGCTCTTCCAATCATTTGTTCTACCAAAGCAAGGCATTCTTTCTGGATGATTTCAGCAGTTAAAGAGCAGGGGGAAGGGGAGGCGAGGGAGGGTGGGAAGGAGCGGGTGAGGAAAGGAGCTAAGGCAGCAGTGGCAAGTATTCAGGGCCAGACATAACTTCATAACTACAAGTTGAGCAATGAAAAATATGACTTCATCCCCCTTCGCGACGTGACAGCTGTGAGAGGGGAAAGCTAAGTGTGAAAAACCAGCCCTGCGGATCGACTTGAGGTTTTCATACAGGAACCAGTGCTGCAGTTTGCCACTGGCTCTGCGTCTCTCAGTCTGTCTGTCTGCGTCTGTCTGCCTGCATGCAAATGCAAGCCGGTGCAAATAATGCCTCACAAAGGAAATCTGCAATAACTACTTTCTGTGTGTTTTAAAGGTCAGAGCTCATAGCTTTTATTTACATTTAATATTGAGAAAATGTATAGCCACTAATGCTATTAAATAGCTCACAATTCATGCCAATACCCATAATTTTTTGGGGGAGGACATGAGGAAAAAGCTTTATTTTCATTTTCACCGACAATCTAGGTACTGATCTTTATAATGGTTGGCCAGTGTAGAAGTGCATGTGGTTCTATCTCTAGATATGGGTTGGCACCAACATGAACTTTCGGTCATGTTTCTGTTTGAGTGTTTGCATGTGCATCTTCACACCTTTGCAAGAAGCTAACGTATGACTAACACAAACATAACATCACACCCGGCGTGATTGCCATCGTTGATGCAGGTTAATGGCGCTCTGGATACTTTCATGAGCCATGTGTGAGACGCTTGAGGTTTTCATGTCTGCCAGGAGCAACAGCTCAGCAGCTGGCAAGACACTTCTCTATCTCGGCTGTGTGGCAGATGAGGCACCACCTGTATCCTTAAGTGTCCTTAACCATAGAGCCTTGGAACATTATTTAAAATGTGTGTGTGCTGTAATACCAGCTAATAGCCCTCCCCTCTGCAGCCCAGCTCCCTGTCATGCTTTCACAGTTGCAGCGGTGCTGTTGCTGTGGCAGGAGATTGTTTACTGTGGCACGGCTTCTGAGTCCTGGACTCCTCAGAGAGGAGAGACGGAGGGAGAAGGCCCTTACGTAATGAAAAAGAGAAAACACACCCGGCTGAGTTGCTGTAGTTGTGAGGACCGCTACTGAATACACTCATTCCCCAACACACAACCCTGACTTTAACCAGCACCGCTACATGCCTGACCATAACCCTTACCATGGCCTCAGCCCTAACCAAAATACTTGAGTTTTTTGAGAGATTTCCAGCATCTTTGCTCTCTTTTGACAGCATCTGGTCCTCATAAGAATAGAAGCACAAGCGTACTGACACTCACACACTTGGCCAGACAGCGCTGTTTTGGTGTATTCCTACAAATTTCTTCCCAGGCACCATGAGTAACCTGCTCTCCCAGGAGGTGTTTGTGGGTCAGACATAACAGCAACAGGTTTTCAGAGTAGAAATTACACACTTGTTCTCTCTCTCTCACACACACACACGCACTCATACACACAAACACTAAGCAAACCTCCAAAGGTCCAACTAACTATCTTTCTTTTCTATAAAGATAAACATGCAACCTCTTGTTTTGAGTTGTAGACGTCAGTTTTGTAACACTGCAGCTGTCCCTGTGTGTTGAGCGGTATAATAATAATCATGCTGTGTGTGTTGTGTTTTATTGTAGGAGTCATACCGCCAGGTGATGAAGATGCGGCCCAAGGATCTGTGGAAGAGACTGATGGTCAAATTCAGAGGAGAAGAGGGACTGGACTATGGAGGGGTGGCCAGGTACTTTTACATGTTTCTCTATGGGTGTAAATTAGCATAGTGGCAAGTTAATGTTACTTTTTGTTAATTGTTTGAACATTAGTTAAGCACTTTCTCACTGTGCATCTATGGGAAATCTCTGCCTGCCTGCCTGTGTGTGTGTGTGTGTGTGTGTGTGTGTTAGGGAGTGGTTATACCTGCTGTCCCATGAGATGCTGAACCCCTACTATGGCCTGTTCCAGTACTCCAGAGATGACATCTACACTCTGCAGATTAACCCAGACTCTGCTGTCAATCCAGTAAGAATTATTTAGTTTGGTAATTTATTCATTCATTGATTTATCCTTTATTCGATTTATTTATTCATTATTTTGTCAGATAGTGAGCTGTGACACCTGCACAGACAGAAATATGTGCTGCCTCATTTGCAAGGAGGCTTCCTTGCAGATGATCTAGAGCTATGAACCTACAAAAGGGACGGTCTAAATATAGTGTAGAAATAAATGAGGCAAGGCTGTCATCACTTCCTCAAAAGAATATCTGCCATTTTGTTACGTCTTAACATAAACTGCAATCGAATTTAACAGTTAAAAGAAAAAAGTTTCTCAGAAATTCGTGTGAATGTGTCATAATTTACTTAGATATCTGCAGATGCATGAGGGAAAAAAAAGTTAATAAGATGACAAAAATTGCATCCAGCCACTCGATGCCTTCACGTGATACAGTGTAAACCAAGTTTACCAAGTCATTGTTTTTTAATGCGATCTCAGCTCTGTGTTGGTCAGCTGCCTTCATCTTGTCTATGGAGAATACAGTTATGTTCACTAATACAGCTTATGGCATTTTTCATTCATACATACATACATAGAACCACTGCTTACGTAACAATTTGTTTTATTATTAAATGCCTGCGTGTGTGATGTGTCAGGCTCATAAATCATTTAGACAATATATTGTGTAGGGCAGCAGTCTATGTAACAGCAATCAATGAAGATCCCACACATAATACAACTTTTAATCCATTTTAATAATGGCCTAGTGCTCGATATAGAACAGGAAAGATTTGTAGGAAGTGATTTTCTGAAGTGCTGTACATCATGATGAAATCTGATAGTGTCCAAATTTAGAAGAGTGACTGACTGACCTGAATTTGCCCGTCTGATGTTGGCATTACGGTAACAATGAATCCCATGACATCGACCTAGACGGGTTTAGGCTGTGGCAGGGCAGACACATAACGTGCTGCAGTCCTCTGAGCGCGCTGTTATCTCATTGAAAACTGATACGTACCTCAGCGTTTTGGAATGAAAGGCTCCACTTTTAATATCCCGCTGTTTAATCTTCAGGAGCACCTGTCGTATTTCCACTTCGTGGGTCGTATCATGGGCATGGCGGTTTTCCACGGCCACTACATAGACGGAGGCTTCACCCTGCCCTTCTACAAACAGCTGCTGGGAAAACCCATCACCCTGGACGACATGGAGTCTGTCGACCCCGACCTCCACAACAGCCTCGTCTGGATCCTGTAAGAGACACCCATCTACCCGTCCGGCCTTATTTTAAGTAGCGCAACATAAGGAGAGACACCTGTCATTTCCCCATGTGCACAAGGGATGGAAAAGAAAATGTAGGAGTACATAAAATACATAAATAGTTGTATCAAAGGACAGGAGCGAGTGTCTGCGTTGACACACACACACATACTTGCCCAGTCTGTCCTCATAAAACTAAACCTATTTTATTGATCCTGGCGCCCTCTGCTGTCAGTTCAGATGAAACATTAATAAAAAAGTCTGACCTCAGAAAATATGAATTCATGCTGGCTCAGTTCCTCCTCTCTGAATGTGTCAGAAATAGAGATGATAAAACTGTTTTAGAGGACCGGTGTTTTCCACATGCGGAGGCTACATCAGCCTTGTCTTGATAGGAGTTCATCGTTTTATCCACCGTTTAAGCCTGTTAGGTGGCGTTAGGTGGTTTTCTGCTGAATCATCACTGCCCTTCGCTTCCAGTCTACGGAAGTCAGGGATTGGACGCAGTATAAAATGCATGAAAACACAACCATCGGACCAATTTTTGAGAATAAACACAGTTAACAAGCATTCATCCTTTAACTATGTAGCTGCATTCTATTAGGATGCTGGATGCTGTTTTCTCTCTTGGGGACAGTTGCATGCTAAAAATAACATTCAGGTTGAAAGAGAAATACCAAAGTACAAGTTTTTGTTGATGCTAAGAGCTGCTTCCTGCTGTTTTACACCGTTCTGTATTTCTTTTCTCTCCCCTCCACCCCCCTCAGGGACAATGACATCACCGGCGTCCTGGACCACACCTTCTGCGTAGAGCACAATGCCTACGGTGAAATCATCCAGCATGAGCTCAAGCCCAACGGAAAGAGCGTCCCTGTCACAGAGGACACCAAGAAGGAGTATGTCAGGTAATGGAGAAGCACACACACACACACACACACACACGCACACACACAGATAGACACAGTAAGGGTTCATCAGACAGACAGCAGTGTGATAAAATGAGAACAAAATTTTCACAATATGATATAAGGCATGGTTAAAGAAATCATACTGAAAAGAGCCTTTAAAGATTAACTAGCCTATATTGAGCTCGTATCATAATATTTAAGTCCTGATTTCAAATACATTGAAGATAACATGGATCACTATGAACAAGAGATGGGATGGTATAAAAATGAAAAATTACGCTTGTCATGACCAAATATTTTTTGCTCAGGTTTTGGTATTATTTTGGTGTTAAAATGTGGTGTCAATGTTAATCACTAATATTGATATGACACTGCTCTCTGTATATTCATTTAGCAGCAGTGTGCCACCACAGCAAGGAAATAACCATCACTGCAGGAGAAAATGGGAAAATAAGACAATTATTATAATTTCGTCTTGCTGTTGACTAAAATTAAAATAAACATGATCCAAATAATGACATGTAATTATTAAAATATGATTAGACATTTATAGCACTATAACTTAAAGCTGAAACATAACTTGGATCCAAGCAGCAACAGATTTGGGACTAAACAGGAGTTATCACGTAAAGCACAGCAGTTAAAAAGAATTACAGAGGAAACACTGAATGATTTCAGTTAACGCTAAAATTTGACTGTTTTGCATTGAAAGTCACAGCTTTAATTTTCAACAGTATGAAGTGTTTGTGTTAATAACAACCAGTGCCATATATTAACATATTAAATGCACCACAGAAGCATATATATTATGGATGAATAGTGCCGTCTGCACCGTTTGCACGTGGCAAATAAGAGAAAAAGGCAGCTAAAAGAAAACACTTCCCTCCGGTGTTGCTGCTGACTGTCATATCAGCTGATCTAATCAAAATGTTTTGTGGGAACCTATGGAAATCTTTATTGCCGACTCATCTGCTGTGCAGTGACCTGACAGACCTGCCCTGTGATTTCTCTCTCTCTCTGTGTCTCTGACTCTCTCTCTCTCTCTCTCTCTTGGCGTTTTCTCCTCAGGTTGTATGTGAACTGGCGTTTCCTGCATGGCATCGAGGCTCAGTTCCTGGCCCTGCAGAAAGGCTTCAATGAGGTTATCCCTCAGCACCTGCTCAAAGCTTTCGATGAGAAGGAACTGGAGGTACAGAAGACAATATCATTCCCTCATTATGGGATTTTCTGCCTAAAAGTCTATTTCTTTCTTTTTTTTTTTTTATCCCGTGCATGAGCAAAAAGACAAACACATATTTTTATATTTGTTTATTTACACAAAAAAGTTATGGTTTCAAAATGTACCACTAGATAAAGAAGAATCCTTTAATTACTGCACATAATGCACATCATGAACCTAAGTATGATTCCACATTTCCACCATGTGATGGCACTCTACTCACACCAGGAATGCACATCATTTAGAGAGTTTGTTACGATGAAAATGTACTGAGACTCACCTCCACCCATGTGCAAATAAAAACAAAAAATTTAAATAACGAGTAAATTAGTTTTTTTGAACCAATGTATGCCTCAAGTTTATTGGTGTATTAGGATCTCTGTTAGCTGAGCGCACATGCAGCAGCTATTCTTCATATTCTTCACGTCGAATCTCAAGTTCCTTCTCTCCCCTTCCTCCGCCTCCTCCTCCTCCTCCAGCTGATTGTGTGTGGCCTCGGCAAAATCGACATCTCGGACTGGAAGTCCAACACCCGTCTGAAGCACTGCACCCCCGACAGCAACATCGTCAAGTGGTTCTGGAAAGCCGTGGAGTCGTACGACGAGGAGAGGAGGGCGCGGCTCCTGCAGTTTGTCACCGGATCATCCAGAGTCCCGCTGCAGGGCTTCAAGGCTTTACAGGGTACGCTTCTGTGTGTGTGTGTGTGTGTGTGTGTGTGTGTGTGTGTGTGTGTGTGTGTGTGTGTGTGTGTGGAGTCTGCATGATCTTCCCGTGTCTGTGGGGTATTCCTCTGGGAGCTCCGGTTTCCTCCCACAGTCCAAAGACGTGCAGGTCAGGTGGACTGGAGATACTAAAGGTGTGAATGTGTGTGTCTGTCTGTCCTGTGATGGACTGGCCGCCTGTTTCCTCGCCTTCTGCCCGCTGAGCTCTGAGATGGACTCCAGCACCCCAACGACCCTGACTAGGATAAGCAGCTTGGAAAATGAATGAGTGATGAATGAAATTACAATATCCAAATCGCAGGAGCTGCAATTTTTTGATTAATGTAAAATAACATAACATTATAAATGAAGAGATACAGTCTCAAACCAAAGGAAACATGTTTGTTTGGTACATTCCCCAGCAGAAATCACAAGGTGTGTTGTTTTTGCCAAAAAACTCTGATGCAAAAAGTAGGACTCTCAGTGAAATCGTGAATCATATCATGATTACAGCATCTGTCAAAATAATAACTTAATGATTTTAACACATCATCATCAAGTTTATTATCACTAATTAAATGATTGCATGCATGTTTTTAAATTGGTTCAAATGATGCATTCAAAATGTCTGTGAGTTTGAAAGGCGCATCAGTAGTGTGGAAGTTTGAGAGTGTGTTAGTTTTGGGGTGTATGTGTAAAGCGTGTGTGTGTGTGTGTGTGTGTGTGTGTGCCTGTTGCACAGTTCAGATTGTGTTTTCAGCCCCTGTGGTTTTCTCAATAAAAATTCACCACAGATTTCATGAGCGTGTTTAAGTGTGAAATGCTGGCTATAGTGAAATTATGGGCTCCAAAGTGTCTAATGAATCCTGTGTGTGTGTGTGTGTGTGTGTGTGTGTGTGTGTGTGTGTGTGTGTGTGTGTGTGTGTGTGTGTGTGTGTGTGTGTGTGTGTGTGTGTGTGTGTGTGTGTTTTGCCTGCAGGTGCAGCGGGGCCCAGGCTCTTCACCATTCATCAGATAGACGCCAACACCAACAACTTGCCCAAAGCCCATACCTGGTGTGTGTTATACACACATGCACACACTCCTGCACATTTGCCCCAACACACACAGTACATACACACTTAAATGCACACGCACACATACACACACACACAAACTAAAACAAAATCTGAACTCATCTACTCCTGTTTTTATTTTCTTAACCAGTTTGATTCATATGGCTAACCTGTCTCTCTCTCTTTGTCTTTCTCTCTCTCTCTCACGCACACACACACACACACACACACACACACACACACACACACACACACACACTCGCTCTTTCTCTTCCTCTCTCTCAGCTTCAACCGGATCGACATTCCTCCCTACGAGAGCTACGACAAGCTATATGACAAGCTGCTGACGGCTATCGAAGAGACCTGTGGCTTCGCAGTGGAATGAGAGTCACATTGGCAGAGAGTGTGTGTGTGTGTGTGTACGTGTGTACGTGTGTACGTGCGTGTTACTACGTGTGCAAAGCAGCAAGACTGTCTCAGAATATATTAGCGTCACGGTGTGGCTGCGACGTGCCGACTCGCCCGGTCGGTCCGACGGCACGGCAGCCTGCAGTCTTCCTCTCCTCCCGCCGCTCTCCACGTTCTTCCCTTCTCCACACCGCGCTCCGTTTCAGCTGCTGCTACACGCCCGAAGGTCGCTTACCCAGAATCCCCCTCTGTCGCAGTGTGGCGTCGGCTCTCTTTTACCTGTCATCTTGCTTTTTTTTATCTTTTCTTTTGCTTGTTAGTGTAGCTTATGTGAGTGTAACGGTGAAATCCAGAGAGCAAGTTGAGTAAAGAGCCGCGACGTTTTGTCTCATCGTTGTGAATAAATGGCTCACCTTCCAATCAGGAGCAGAGAAGGAGATGATGGAGGCCCCTTTGTGTGGGAATGACCGACACTTTTGCACGGTCATTTCGCTTTCAATCCAGTCAGTTCAGGAAGTGGATTATGTCTGCAGCTCGACACCCGACCCAGTTAAAAGGTTTTCATTATTATTTGGTAGCAAAGAGTTGCATGTGTGACTTGCGTTTGGGATTTGATTGCGTTGAGCCCAGTCCTGCTACTGAATCGCGTACATGTAACCTACAGGTAGCCATATCTTGCCCATAGTAGCCGTTCTAACCTCAACCAGTGAACCCTCGGACCCTCACACCACGCAGCTGGTGCACTTCATCCTGTGGGAGCGCCACGGACTCACGTCATACCTCAGTGTAACGCTTTGATATCAGAAGAGTTTCCTTCCAAAATGCTATATATCCATTTTAGGGGAAAGATGATACTCGTTATTCATTTTTTAAAACGTTTTCAATGCATCTTCAAAAACTGTATAGCCCGTAATTTTAGAATGCAAAGTCCTACAACTGCTTTTACGACAACAATGCTTTTACTTTACTGCGAGGGGCCACTTTGTTACTGTGGATGTCATATTATTTAAATATTGGATATGGAGAGTCATTTTGAAATGGAACTCTTGACATCAGCACCCTAGGGAGTCTCTTGGACTTTGGTCTGATGTTCTCTGGCATTTTTGTAAAAAACTAAAAAAAAAACAAACAAAAAAAAAAGTGTGGCGGGGATGCTTGGTAACGAACAGCAGCCTCTTGTGAAGGAGAAAGCATCAGTCATTTTCTAAAAATCACTGCACAGTGCGGCCACTGCTTTGGTAAACGTGTGTGTGTGATTCTGTACCTGTTTAAAAGTGTGCAGCAAGAAGTGCACGTGTGTGTGCGCGCGCACGTGAGGGCAGGCATTTTATAGATAACACGACGACTCCCCCCTTTATCCTCTCGTAGCACCGTATCGTCTCCCAGGCGCTGCAGAGCCGACTTGAACCTCACCGTTACAGGCCCGGTTCACTTCACACAACTCTCACTCACACACACATTTGTCTCGAGCACAGTCACAGATGTGTGTGTGTGTTTTTATCCAGCACACGTCCACACAGCTCATACGTGGAAAAAAAGGGCACAAATGTCCAAGGGACCAGGCTTGATAAATGCTATTCATGAGAGATATCTGTTTTCAGAGTGACATCTGTTTAAAAAAGGCAGAAGTGTTTTTCTCTCTGTCTCTTGCCACTTCAGAGCACTTTACAAACCAAGCGGCGACGGCAGGAGGTGCTTTCTTCATGTTTGATTAAAAATGACCGTAAATGTACCGTGTTTTATTTGCAACCATACCAACTGCATTAGAAATACAGAATAAAAAGTATCTATATACCTGTAATTTTTGAGTATATATATCTATATATAGATATAGATATATATATATGTATATGTACAAATACATAGCTATTTTGTATATTGCTGCTTGTTCTTTCTGTTCAATTTACATGGAAGCATGTCGGTGTCTGTCACAGACCTCTTTGCATTCTCAGGTGAAGTCGTCCTTTGTCTTTTGTTATTTTTTATTTTTATTTTTTTTTTATTTTACATTTATCAGGCTAGTATGTGAAGAGGAGGAAAACCAGTGTGAATGGACTTTAAAGGAAACTGTAGTTCAAAGTCCCTCCCTTTAAAACCCAGGACGGAGAGCAAAACCTCTCAGTTGAAAACGAGATTTCTCTTTGCGTCGATTACTTTCACTTTTTAACAAACACACCCTCACAGGCGATCATGGGTTGTCAACCACATTGGCTGCTCCAGGGAGCTGTAGTTTGAAAACCAAGACGACACACTTAATTTAATACAGACATGGCACATTGGAGCCCCAAAACTTTGAGGTAATGTTGCCCGTTTGCAAGATTATGGACTGAAATCTGCTGATACCTCGGATCCTCAAAGATAAAAAATGTTGGAGGTTGACTGCTGTTGAACTCCTGGGTGCTGCAAAATACTCACACAAATGAAGTTTTGCTTTAAACACACACACACACACACACACACACACACATACACACATACACAGAGGCTACAGTTATGAGCATTTCCCTCTGTCACTAAAGCCTCCATCCAAAGCCCCTGCATGAATGAATGCATAAAAAAGAGAAAAAAAGCCTATTTATTTGCAGATTATAAGTTTCCTCTTAGCAACATGTATGTCAATTTGCAAAGGTCTGTTAAATGTTTTGATGTTTTTTTTGTTTTGTTTTGTTTTGTTTTTAATATTGCCTGCTGTCAATAGCAATCGAGTGCAACCATGAACAGTTTGTTACCTGATAACTCAGAAAAACCATGTTTATTTGTATTATTTTTTAGTGTAGCCTACCTTTTTTGGGGGGGTTAACGGCTCAGAGCCTCCTCACGAGTCAAAACGGAGCAACACACTTCCTTAAGATGGCGCTCTTTTGTTTATACAGTATAGAGAATCATATTAATACAGTTATCTGTGGATCACAATCAGCAACCTTTGATTTTTTTTTTTTTAACTTTAATAACCTGAGTCAGAAACGGAGTAGAAATGCATTAAGAAGTTTTATTTTTTTTTTTTTGCACACGTTATGCATACTTGGGTTCCAAGTTATAATCAGAAACTTCCTTCTATTTACCAAATAGTTAATGGACTGATTGATCGTTTATGTAGATATTATACTGTATATATACACAAACTCTTCGATATGCACACACAGTATCCACAGTATCCTTGTCCAGTGCACACACACAGTCTGCTTCTGCTTTTTGTTCTTTATTTTATTTTATTCTATTTTTTCCCCCCATCAAGTTCTCTGGCTGGTTCAGTCTTCAGTGAAGAAGTTAACGGAGGGTTAGTGACTTTGTCTGGGAGCTTTTTTTTTTTTTTTTTTTTTTTTTTTTTTTTTGAACATGTATAAATCCCCAGTCTAGCAACCAAAGTGTATATCCCAGATAATTTTAGCATTTTTTAAAGAGTGAAGGTCTATGATGTCGGGTGAATTTTAGTCTAAATCTTGGAAATTTATGTGAAAATGGCCAAATGAGGACCAGATCTGGCCAAAACCCTGTTCGCTGTGCTCGTTAATGCACACAGTGTAATATTCAGCACACCTCTTGTTGCTTTTGGTTTATTTTATTTTATTCTATTTTATTTTTTTGGTTCGGTCAGCTCAGCTCCACACAGTGGTGTTATCACCTTTAACAAACTCTTTTCTGTCCACTTCCGCTTTTATGTACGAATTTACAGTTTTATATGTAAATTCTTGTGACTTATGATTGAACTGCAAAAACAAAAACTGACAAAAAAAAACAAACAAACAAAACCAACAACCTAATATTTTCTAACGTCATACCATCATGTTTTATTTCCTATCCGTTTTGTATTTATTATTACAGTATTTGTGTTCATAGTTTTTCACATCGGCTGCTCTGTGAGCTTGTAACTGACACCTGTACATAAGGACAATAAAAAAGCAGATTAATAAAGTTCTTGTACCCTTGCAGAAAGCTGAGCAATAAAACTATGCTGTTTGGACCTCACAGCATTATGTTTTATAGAGCCGCTGCCATCACTGCCTCTTCTTTTGTCGTCTCCTTTTTCCTTCCACTCAGGGTAAACACTCAGAGGAAAAAAGTTTAATTTAAATGAGCTGTGTAGTCTACATGGTGATGTCTAACCCTAACTCTGTTGGTTTAAACCCTTTTAATTAACCAATAACTTAACACCGTAAAGTTACAACCAACCACAAATCACAGAACTCACATCAAGACTTCAGTCGTTGTTGGTGTTGAAACCACAGAGGAAGTGTGTGTGTGTGTGTGTGTGTGTGTGTGTGTGTTTTACAGAAGTGACAGATGCTCATTGTAGTTCACTAAAAGCTGCGCAGCGGGTGTTCTCATATAAAGGACATTTATGTTCTTTTATTTTATTTTCCCACTTAGTAATTTTATTCCCAATTTTATGCACAGGAGGAGAAGGCACTGTGCTGATGGTAGTGAAATATCTGCCTTAGTGACATCTGATCTTTTATTGGGTGGCTGATTAAACCCCAGCTCTAGTCTTAAAAAAAAAAAAAAAAAAAAAAAAAAAAATGGAGAGAGCAGCTTTGTTTCAGGCTGTCCAAATGGAAGATGTGCTCCTATTTTCACTCCTGGCTGGTGGTGATGGCTCAGTGTTGGGCTGGACCAGAGCTTTTCCCCATGGAATAACACCTTGATGTTTGGGAAAAATCAAAAATATAAAGTCAAAAGTCAGCTCTAGAATGAACTACAAAAATAAATGTATCTACATAATGTATCTATAAATCTATAATTTATGATTCCCTTTAGCTGGGAATCATAAATTATAGATTTATCTATAAATTCCTCTATAAATTATAGATTTATAGAGGAATTTACAGCCTCATTCATTCATTGATTGAAAAAAAAAAAACTGGAAAGACTTCTGCAAAGGAAACACTTGTACCACCTGTACACCTGTTTTGTTTGTTTGTTTGTTTGTTTTTTCAAACTTTTATCAAACCGTTTTAACAAATCTTGACAAAATATAATGGCATTGAACAATAAAAATACACATCTTTTTCAGACAGCAGACAAGCAACAAATAACAGATATGGATGGAATATGGGGAATAAATTACAAAATAAACATAAATAAATAAATAAAAATATAGTCTACAAGTTTAAATTCCTCAGTTAAATCACATGATCCTTCACTTTCAGTGCAATTGGAAACTAAAAAAAAATTGGCTCTTAATTTCTTTCTTAATTCTTCAATTTTGGAAAAAAGAATGTAAAATTGTAATTCTGTTTGATATAATTCCTCGACAAATGCTGTCCGGGTTGTTGGTGTTGGGCAGTTTTCAGATTAGGGAGAGCAAGTCCACTCCCCAAAAGCTGAGGAAGAGACAGATTAATATCACAAATCAGTCAAATCAAACTTTGAACAACAATCCTCACATGGGATAATGTTTCCAGTAGGCCTACTGTCCAATAAGTGACAACAACACAGACCATACCCCTCTCTCCAGCCAATCCTTGTAAAATAAAGATTTGTTCCTAAATACCTCACACCTGATACTCCACACATTATTTTTCAATATGAAAACACCTATTGATGAAATGTGGGTAACTTAACAGGGAGGTTTTTTTTTTTTTTTTTTTTAAGTCGTAATCCCATCTAAGGAGGAGGTTGATGCATCCAGGTGTCATGAAAATTTGACAGGAGCTGGTTTCATTTTTCAGTGTGAACATCAACCCTCCATCCTCATGCTCTGTAACCATGATACGGTGTCTTTTTATTTCTCCAGATATAATTCAAATCTGCCTGGTTCATAGCTTTTAGTGCACTTTTGGGAACACGTGCACCTCCTCGCGCCTCCACGTGCATCATATTTGGCGCGCCGGGATTGATTTCCGGGTCAAAGCAAATGGGACAGAGAAGAGGAGGAGGAGGCACGAAAATATAAGGATAAAAAAAAAAACTCACCGTCTTGATAAATTAACAACCGGGAAGGAAAACACACTAATGGATTTTTTCCCTTTTAAATGTCGGGTAGGCCAGCTGGTAGGAGTGTTTTAACAAGTTTTATGACGCATTTTTCCGTCTCCTCTCTCACAAACTTATAGTTAAAGGAGCCGTGTGAAGGATTTAGAGTGACATGTTGGCACAAGCGGGAGATAATATTCAAAAGTAGTTTTTTTTAACTAACGTATAATCATGTGGAAATAGGAAAGTTTGTGTTATCTTTGGTGGAGAGGGAGGGCTTTGCAGCGACACGGTGGCCGGGTCCTGCTCCGTGTGCGCCTCCATGTTTCCTCTCCGGCGGCCGAACGGAGGGGCTCTAGCTTTGAACCGGCGTTTGGTCTTGGGAGAACTTTTATAGAGTTAAAGGTGTTTTTATAAATGGAGGATCATACTTATTACATCGGGCTACACAGAGCAAGCAAGCGGGAAGCGTCTCCGTCCAGGAGGAGTCAGCTGGTGGAGGCCAAGCGGGTGAGGGACCAGGAGCGGCAGAAAACTCGGGTGAACATCGGGGCGGCCTTCCCCCGGTGGAGGGCGCTGAGGAGGGACAAGCGTCTCAACAGCGACACCGAGGTGGCCTGTTTCCTGCTGGACAGGTAAGATAGTCTACCTGTGTGAATCAAATAAGTGGTGTGTGTGTGTGTGTGTGTGTGTGTGTGTGTGTGTGTGTGTGTGTGTGTGTGTGTGTGTGTGTGTGTGTGTGTGTGTGTGTGTTTTGATTTAGCCAGAACAAGCACCCAAGTCAGTAGCTGTCAAATGTGGGTACGCGCGCCCCTAGAGGTCTGTCAGAGAACTGCAGGGGGTGTGTGACGATGATGATGATGATGATGATTATTATTATATTTTTAATGATCTACAAGCATCATTTTAGTCCCCATAATGTGTGGAATATCAGGTATGAGATATTTAGGAATAAATCTCTATTTTACAAGGATTGGCTAGAAAAGGGAATATGGGCTGTGTTATTGTCACTTATTGGACGATGCTGGAAACGTTATCCCATATGAGAATTTTTGTTCCAAGTATGATTTGGGTGCCTGAAAACGGTATGAAAATGTTATCACAATCTATAACTGTGATGTCTGTGAGGTAAATCTGTCTCTTCCTGAGCTTTTGGTGGGTGGACTCGCTCTCGCTAATCTGAAAACTGCCCAACTGCCCACAATCCGGATACCATTTGTTAAGAAATTATATGTTTTTGTCAATCAGAATTTCAATTCTACAATAGTTTTCCAAACTTGAAGCTGTGAAATTAAGAGCATTTTTTTTTTTAAGTTTCCAGCTGCACCTCAAGTGAAGGAGGTCCATTTTAAAACTCCTGCTGTAATATTTATCCTTCATTTGGTCTGGATCATAACAGTTGCTTCTTTTTGTGATGAACAAACTGAAACAACAGGACATTTATTTTATGATTGTACATTTACTGTAGTACCTTTTGGGAAGATGTACATTCCTGGTTATTTCCTAAATTTGACAATTTTTTTTTTTTTTTCGATCACGTGACTTAGTAATTGAATTAAATTAACCAATCAGAGCCAGGGGGCGTGTCTGCCGGAGTGTCAATCACTGCTGCGCCTCTGCTCCCCTGGAGGATAAACCACATCCAGCAAAGAGAAAACTCCCTATCCCTCCACTGCCAACCACAGCCTATACAATAAAGACAAGTACTTACAAGAAGACCAAGCAAGAAAAGCAAACATTAAGGGAAAAATTAGACCGAAACAAAACCAGGATAAACATCTCTGTGCTTGACAATTTTAATTCTGAAATATGCCAGCAAGCCTTCTCTCCTTTCCTCTCTCGTTTCAGACACATTTTAGGGACTGAGACATCCTTAAATTTGTTGAGGAAGCATAAAATAGGGACATGAAAAACACTCATTGTTCTGATAAAACTATTGACTAGGGAAGAAAACACACCAATGGATTTTTTTTCCAGTATTGCTTCCTCCTCTTTCATTTATATTGTTGGCAAATGACCATGGTATAAGTGGGATAGTCAACTCGTAGATGTGTGTTAAATGAGTCCGGACACATCCATATATTTACTTAAGATTGGGCATAAATGAGCCTTAATGGCCTTCTGAGTAGAAATTGAAGTCTCTCATTCTGTGTTTGGATTGATGATGATGGTGGTGGAGAGCTCTGTCCAAAATCTCCTGTGGGCGTTCAGTTGGGATGAGATCTAGTGACTCTTTTGTGAGTGTAAATGCTTTCAGGGCAATAATGCGGCTTGTCCACCTCCTGCTGTATCAGTACCAGACATTAGACAGTCAGGCCTGCTGTTGTCCTGGTTCACTGTGTGCGGTTACCTAACAGGCGTTTTTCACGTTTTACTTCTGCAGTTATCATAGTGCTAATCCTTCACAAAACACACCTCAGCAGTCAAGCAGAAACTCTTCAGCCACGCCAAGGTAAGCAGACTCGCAACATTTTTTTGGTCTTCAGTGTAATAGGTACTATCATCACTAATGGCTGCATTTTTGAAAAATAAGTTCCATGAAATCTTGTGTGTTGTCTGCATATCTTTAGGGGGCGTGCTTTTAGTCTACAGCCATTTGCAGAGGGATTATTGACGGGACTTGGACTTCAAAACGGAGCTGGCTCTTCAGTCCATCATGCTGCTGCTGTCCAGTCATTTGTAAATGGAACGGTAAACTGTATTTTAATTAACTGGACTGTCTTTCTGGCTGATGTCTTTGGGCCTTTTCACACCTGAAAGTCTTAGCCAAGGTCTCTGTTTTTGTTACGCTGTATACATTCAGTCCAGTCTGTTTTGGTTTTCCATTGCATATTCGCAAGCACACTGAAGAGCTTGATCACCTGTGTGGGCTGCATCTCCCTGTGATTGGTTTGTTTGTTATTACGGCATTAATACCAGCAGCACCAACTTCAAGCACCATTATTCAAACTAGTGCAAATTCACTACAAGGCTCCTACTTTGTCTCAGAAATCTACCTGAGAATATCGACTTTGTTCCCTTTAAAGAGACAGGGTTTATTTTAATGTCACTTGAATTAGTCCAGAGGTCGACACAAAGGTCGATCCAGCACGTCCTACAAATCTCATTTATTTTACAGCACGTTATATAATATATGTGTTATACAAAACAAAATACTGAATAAAGTATTTCTGATTTACGATGTTACTACTTCCTCTGAGTGTACGTGTAGAGTTGATGACTTTGTTTAAGCTCCTCCTGCTGCAGATGTTTATTGTTGCACCCTCCTCCTCCCCTAGAACGAATGTTACCGCCTGTATTTTACTGCTGTCACTAAACTGTGTGCTGTCGTCTCTCTGTGTCATGTCCCACTTCCAGAACCAGAGAAAAAGAGACATTGGTTGCCAAAATATCATGAGACAAGACAACTGGACAATGACAGACACAGACTTGGAAAATCAAAAAAATAAAGGTCAGTCCCTCTCGCATCAGCTCATAAGTTCTTCTGCTGCAAAGTATTTTTGACCGTTACTTGGAAATATTTTTTTACAGATCAAAATGGAGTTGACTCCAGGCAGTGTGACCCAGTGCAACAGAGCGACGCGAGCGCTCGAGAAGCTCGGGAGTGTCTCAGCACCTCGACAGGTGTAGATGACGGACAGTACCTGTTGGATCTGGAGAGGTATGTTGGTGTGAAAACCACAAATCAGGATGCACTTTGTAACACCAATTTTTCAAGCCTTGTGAATTTTGACTCGTAACCTCTGCCCTCATTAAGATTCACTTCCTAATCCTCATCCTCACTCATATTATCTAGCCTAAAGCTTTTAGGTTGACTAATTATGTCCAAAATCTGCCGATTTCTTTCAGTTACCCAGTGACCACAGTGTGTAACAGGCGAGGGTGTAACTCATTACATTTACTCATGTTTTTGTAAATGTAACTGTAATTGAGCTTTTTCATTCAGTAATTTTGCTTAAGTTAGGGCTGCATTCTCCAAGCCCAAAACATCTCTCCTTGACAATAAAATTCTGTTAAATATGTAACTGATGGTTAATTATTTTTATAAGTCACAAAGGCAAGCTAACTGAGATTGGGCATTGCCCTAACTTAAATGCATTTTGCTGATGTTTTGTACTTGGTGACATTTTAAATCCTATCCACAGCAGCGTTCAAATTTTTTTCACTAAACATCACAAACTGGACAAATTGTGGAGCCTTCCACAGTGAAGAATTTAGTCAGCAAAGAAGAGAAAAATATTTGGGCTATAATTTGTTAGTTCACATTATATTTTTCCATGTACGATCTTCCCAAGTTAAAGTTTGAAACTTGTGCTCTCACCTTGGAATTGCATTGAAAAGATTGCCTCTAACAAAGTTGTCCCAAAAAAGTAACTCATTAACATTTACTCAGAGTACATCTGAAATAAGTAGCTTTACTTCTGCTTCAGTAAAATATCAGCAAAGTAACTAGACTTCCAGAAAAGTAGTGGTTTCTAGGACTTTCCCACCAAATTTCAATACCAAATTTCACCCCCGTATCCCACATTCTTTCCATTTCATCCTCCATTTATAAATCCTCGGCTCTCACTGAAGGAAACCACACGAGTGCTGCTTATCTGACTTGCTCCTTGCATCTTTTCCGCACTGTTTCAGCCCGACTCAGCACGTTGTTGATGAAGAGTGCATCCTCCAGCTGTTCAGGAGTTGCCTCGAGTGCAACAAACAGTGCACAGTCAGGAAGCGGGTGAGAGGACTGCGGCTCGTGGTGTACCAGGCCTGCTACTACTGTCACTGCCGCTGTAAATGGTCCAGCCAGCCAGAGGGCGAGGACAACTAGACGTGCAGGAAAGACGCAGCACCCGGACAGACCACCCAAAGTGATGCCGCCCCAGCAGGGAGCCGAGCTGACGAAGCGTTGCTGCATTTCAGCCGGTAACACATCCAGAATGACATTCCACCTGACATCAGTTGTGTTGGAAACGAGTTTAACGGGAAATATAATGATCACCTCATGTTTGAACACAAAGTGCAATCGGTGGCAGGAACTGTATCCTCGTTGAGACTCTGATATTAACTACCTCCACCCATGTTGTTTCTGTTTATCCACTGAGATGTGTTGTTTGGAACAACATTTTTCTACCTCACTTACCTCAATCAGTATTTCTTGATTTCATAATTGCACCTTGGATCTGAATTTGAGGCATATTTCACTCAAGAACATTGTTTTGGGCAGACTTGATATCGCTCTGTGGCAGTGATTGTACCTTTTTATTGTTCCAGTAGCAAGCAATATACCTGACACTACAGAGTTTATTTTTATATGCTTTCATAAATCTTATAAGAAAATAAAATGCAAAAAAGTTATCGGTGTAAGTCTGTTACTGTGATCCATTTACAGTATTTTAGTGAGAGGTCAGTGAGCCCATATGTTTAATAGGAGATGTGCATGAAGGTCATCTATAATTAGATTAGATAATGCACAATATTGCTCAACACTGCAATCTTTGTGATGCTGTTGTTGATGTAGTAGTGTTTAGAAACTAATGGCGCAGTCACAAGTCTGATTATCAGCGCCCGCTGGTGACAAGAAACCACAACACCAGGTTAGTAAACAATAATATAAAGTAAGATAATAAGAAATAATAAGAAAAATAATATGCAGCACAGTTTAAACAGTAAGGAAGCCATCTCTTTTAACAGAAGGGGAAAACGTCATTTAATTGTATCCAGTTTGCAAGAGAGAAATTTTTCATCTAGTTGCTATAAAAACACAAAGATTGCACAGCAGCTCACTTTAAAAACATTCTTAAAATGGTTAAATTCACAAAAAAAAAAAAATAAAAAAAATAAAAAAAACATGGAGAAGCCAGCCTGGTCCAAAGTGTTGGTAATTGTTTTTAGCTGCAAAGGAAAGACGAAGAGGAGGAAGAGTTGGGTAACAGCTGTGTGTACAGTTCATTCAAAAATTATAATTTGTGCATCAATTACTCACCCTTGGGGAAACCTGAATATATGTTGAAAAGAGCAGAAGGTCCTGGCTTCACATAGAAGGGAGAGGGGGAGTAATCTGACACGCAAATAATTTGGGGTGAAGTATTCCTTTACTAATCCTGTTCCTGACAAAAGCCCTATCACAAAAATGTGAATGTGTGAATGAATCCATATTTAGATTGCATGGCATAAAAAACTGATGGAGCAGTTTGGTACATGAAATTAATCAAATCCTTGTACTTAGTACAGCACAGCAGGAAACACATTCAAATGCTGACAGTTCTTTAATTCACTTTGATCTCTCTCTCTCTCTCTCTCTCTCTCTCTCTCTCTCTCTCTCTCACACACACACACACACACACACACACACACACTGACACACACACACACACACACACTGACAGAGGCCACCATGCAAGGTGCCAAGCTGCCCATCAAGAGTGGTTAGGGGTTCAGTGCCTTGCTCAAGGACACTTTGACATGCTCTCTGGAGGAATTAGGAATTTCTGCTTTTAGTCAGTAAAACACACCTCTGCACCTCTCAGGTCAGTGTCAAATACTTTATGGCCCTTCTCATATAAAACTACAACCGCAACTTTAGTCTTGTGCAGCGTGTGGTACGATTTTTTTTTCTAGGATGGCGAAGGCATGACCTAATTGACCAGCATTCATCCCTTGCCTTCATTTCTTGCACCTTTCCCTTTCTCTTAATCTTATCCACAACCAATTTATACTCAGCCTTAACCTGTAAGTCAAAATGACCTATAAAATTTTAGAACAAGAACTCTGCCATCCTTGGAAAAAGAAATACAGCCTACTTTACTTACTGTTTCCCTCCGCCCTCGCCACCACGTAGTAAGCGGCACACAGGCACCGACAAATGGAGCGCACCCCGTGTGTCCAGTCCGCTGTGTTGAGCCTGCGAGCCAAACTGCTGCCAGACGGAAGAGACGAAGGAGACCCAGTTTGGCACGGCGTTGCTTTGCCCGGCTAATTTTATTTTTCACTCAGGATAAAGTCAATGTCAAGAAGTTTCCCCCGACATGCGGACGTGTGCGGTTTGCTTCAGGAGATCCGACAGAGCCGAGAACAAATCCTTCCACAGGCTGCCTCTGTACAAGCCGGAGCTGTACATGGCTTGGCTGCGGGCCATGCGCTACCGGGACGCGGACGCACCTGTGCGCGTCCTGCGGCGGCGGGACATCAGGCTGTGTGACGACCACTTCTCCCCGGACGACCTCATCCAGGGAGCCGAACATAAAAGCCTGAGAGAGGGGGCTGTCCCGTCCATCTTCCCGTGGACTCCGGCGGAGCCTGGCGCCCCACTTCAGGTAAAAACCTCTAAAGGTATCGATCTGTAAACGATGGCTGGTGAGTTTGCAGTTATCTAGCGGTAAACTAAAGAAGCAGGATTATCAAGTTAGCCGGATAACTTAAAAAAAAAAACTCAGTGAACATGTTCTGAAATGTCGCCTCATGTTAGCAACGACTGAATCATCATCCTAAACGTACCATTCAACATTTGTGATAATACAACACAATAGCTCTATAATTTCACATTTTATCTCTTTCCTCTCCTTGCCTGTCCATGTTACCCACATTTGTGTCATAATTTCACCTCAAACGAGTCACGTTACGGTTCAACTACAAAGTTCAGGTCGTCGGCTTGCTCAGAATCAGACATCGTTTACATGTTTTATCGTTAATTTAAGGAAAATGGCTTATTATTTAACTATGCATGTTGTAGACAAGGCCTGTCGTGGCCGGGATTTCCTGTGTTAGAGCATCAGCGCTGCCCTACATTTAGAACAGGGGCTAAGGGAAGTGTTTTTTCTTTTTAATCCAAAATGGATGAAATATCCCTTTTTAGATGTCGCACTTCCCTGTTCACATTGAGATGGACAGCTGGAGCGGCCAATGAGAGTCGGTGGGCGGGTCTAGCATCTCTTCTTTGGACGTGTTTTTTATTATTTATTCTATTTGAGTAAATACATGTCAAGTACATGCAGTAAACATGTTACATACACTTGACTTCAGAAAAGACGCTGTAGATATACTTCAGTATAAAAATAATATAAAAATAAATAACTGAATTACTTTGAACAACAAATAAAATGTAGCAGAGAGGAAAAAAGAAAAAAATTAAGAATTGGCTAACTAATTATGTCTAATATTTTTTGCTAGTTTATGATTTCTGAGCTTTAAGTTTCATCGGTTGAAAAATTTGAGTAACGTATCAGCTTTATTAGTATGACATTTTCCTCTTACAGTCACAAAAAAGTGCATCTGTGGTTTCATTGTTGGGAGGAATTGACATGGACATCTTCTGCTGTGTGGAGGAGAAACCCAGCAAGCAGTTTTTAATCTGTGAAATTAAAAAAAAAAAAAATAGGAATTCAGCCGCAATGAAAATATATCCAAGAACAAACCTTTGAGAATGAGGCTGGAGATATCTGATCAACCGCTGTGCCTTCCTCCCTTTAGTATTAGCATTAGTAATCCAGTGTTGTCTCTATATTGTGTTGTGCTGCCTGCCGTTTCCAGGACCAGAGGAGAAAAGATGTGGCTTGCCAAAGCAGTCAGACACAAGACAACTGGACCATGACAACCTTGGACTTGGAAAGTAAAGAAAATAAAGGTCAGTCCCTCTCAAGTGAGCTAAAGTTCCTCTGCAGCAAAAACAAAAGTGTTCAGCTCTTTTTTTTCCATGTTTCATGTGTCCAGACAAAAACAAATGGAAATAACCATACAGCAACCATGCAACATAGAATAAATAACATTTCCATAATAGAATGACCATAAAATTACACATACACATACCCACCCTCACACTTAGCCAACAATACAGAGTGAGATTAGACAAAACCCAAACAAAATCAAACCAAAACTGAAACAACACAAGATGGAAAAATCCGTATTGCATCTCCCCCAAATTAATTTAAGCACCAGTGCCTCATCACCGCTCCTTAAACTACCTGCTCCTGCACTTTTTGTCACACAGATCCTAGTCCAGTCCCAGACCTTTTGGCCTGAGGATGAAATTTGTCAGTTTTCGTAACCCTGTGACCTTCCCTCTAGTGCCACCAGCAGGCCAAAACATTGTAACAGCGGTAGTGGTCATTGTAATACCTGAAATTTTGGGACAATCATATTTTCTAGAAGACAATACAAAACTGTTTATGCGTTCTCAGGAGAGGGAGATTATAAACTTATGACCATTCTTCTCAGGACCAGGAGATTTTCATTTTTTTGAGGGATGGCAAAGAATTTCTGATCGCAGCTTATGTAACTTCCCCATCTTATACAGCAGTGTATGTCTGTTTAATGACCAGTGCCTGTTCTTTTAACTGCCCAGGATCTACAGATGAAAACCAGCCTTTTTGCCTAATTCTGGCACATTTTTAAATGCGCACTGTCCCTGTCAAATAAAGTAATCATTGCATGGAAATTATTTGTTCACAGGTCAAAATGGAGTAATAAGTGACTCGAGGCAGTCTCACGTTTTGAGATGGGCCGACACGAGCGTTCGAGGAGCTCGGGGGTGTCTCAGCGCCTCGACAAGCGTAGATGATGGCCACTACCTGGTGGATCTGGAGAGGTATGTTGGTGTGAAAACCACAAGTCAGGATGCAGTTTGTCACACTGATTTTTCATGCTCTTTGATTTGTAAGCTCTTTCCTCATGAAGATTCTTTATTTCTCACTCTTTACCCAAATGATCTGCAGCTTTCAGTTACAGTGGAGCCATACAGCTTTGCCCTCAATTCATTTTCCATATGGAGCGATCAAATCAGTGTACAGAGAATGCTGGGCTAGCTTGTGAGATGACCCTGCAGACAACATGAGAAGGCCAGGCTGAAAGTTGAAATTCATTCAACTTTATGCAAATGCACAAGGTCTAAAGTATGCAATAACTCATAGCTTAGATGTTGAATTTAAAGACATTTTTTCCCCGCCCTACATTTCCACTGTACTGCCACAGCTGATAAAAGTTAACAATTACTGCTTCTTCTTTTTCTGATAATGTCACTCGCCACATACAGAGATATGAAAACAGCAACAATATGTCTCCGTCTCCAGTGATCTATAGTGCCAGAATGACAAACTCTGTAGTTTTGAGGATCGGGTGGATTTGCAAGCTACAATACAAACTCCAGCAGGAAGGCATATTATTTGATAGTGTTTACATGCCACTCACAACCATCACGTCTCATCCCTGCCAACAAGCCCTGACACAACCAGTTTTGTGGAGACTTGTGACTTGACATGAATAGGCTACATCATGTCCCGTAGTCCACTGCTATGCTTTATTATCCAGTGACCATAGTCTGTAAAATACCAAGTCTCAACCCCCATACCTTGTTTTTGTCATTTCATCTTTCATTTATAAATGCAATATGAAGCTTTCACTGCACTGGTCATTAATGAGGGAAACCACACAAGTGCTGTTCATCTGAGTTGCTCCTTGCATCTTTTCCGCACTGTTTCAGCCCGACTCAGCACATCGTTGATGAAGAGTGCATCCTCCAGCTGTTCAGGAGTTGCCTAGAGTGCAACAAACAGTGCACAGTCAGGAAGCGTGTGAGAGGACTGCAGCTCGTGGTGTACCAGGCCTGCTACTACTGTCACTACCGCTGTAAATGGTCCAGCCAGCCAGAGGGCGAGGACGTCCAGACATGCAGGAAAGACACAGCACTTGAACGGACAACCCAAAATGACGTCGCCCAGGCAGGAACCTGAGCTGCTGTGGCGTCGCTGTGTTTCAGCGGATCGTAATCTGGACTGATGTTCCAAGCTCACAGTGGTTGAGGTGGAGCCAAGGCAAAGGGGAAATATAATAGCTTCCTGTTTGAACACCAAGTGGAATCAATAGCAGGAACTGCAGCAACGTCATCACCCTAATGTGAGCTACCTCCACCAACGGTGTTTCTGTTTTTCCCCTGGAATGTGTTTGCAGAAAACCTGACAGGATTTTTGTTCCCGACACTTTTCCACGTCAGTGATTTCCTGAGTCCATCCTTGAGCATCTGAATTCAAGGCATGTTTTAATCAAGTGGGCGTTGTTTTCTGTAGTTTTCTCCTCTCCAACTGAGTATGTTTTTTTTTTTTTTTAAACAAACTTGCCAGCCACTTGAGATTGACATAAATCTGTAACTATGGCACACTGACAGTATTGTGGTGAGAAGGAAGTGAGCCCACACATTTAATAGGTGATGAAGGTCATGTGTATTGATTAGACAAAATGCACAAGACTGATCAACAGTGTTTCCTTGGTGTGATGCTATCATTGGTCAAGTAGTGTTACACCACCTGGTCCTCAGCTCTGGCTACAGCTGGGCTGCATTCACACAGAATCAGTCCACTGTCTGCCCGCTACGTGATTGGTCGATGCAGCATTTCAGCAGAAGTTGAGTCTGAATCAACTTTCTTGCTGGACGCCGCCGTGAAACATCTGTGGCATGTACTGCCGCAGCCAAAACGCACTATGAACATTAAAATGTACAAGATTTCTTATATTTCTGCTGCATCCTGTCTGAATGCAGCCATAGAAATACAATTCAAAGGTAAGGGGCAGTCATATGTCTGATTATCATCACCCCCTGGTGACCAGAAAGCACAGAACCAGGATTGTTAAAAAAAAAAATTATTAATAATACATTCAAATAAATAATGCACAGCACAGTTAAAACAATAAGGAAGACATCTTGTGTAAAAGAAAGGAAAAATGTATTTTAAAAATCTTGTCAATCTGACATTCATACTAATTATTTTTGCATCTGTGGTCCCAGTTGGCAAGAGGAAGAACGTTTCTGAACTAGTCTGCTACAAAACAGCACACAAAGATTGCACAGTGAGGGAGTCACTTTAAAACATTGTTAAAATTAGTAAATACTAAAAAACACATGGAAGAGGAGGACGTGGTCCAAGCTGTTGGTAAGTTTGTGTATAGCAGCCGAGGTGAGAGGAAGAGTTAATAGCTACATTTCATCTGTGTGTTCAGTTCAATAAATACTTGCTCCATCATGGCCCCATTTGGTTGTTGAGTCGAGTACATTGTGTCACTATGTGACCTTTAACTACATAAGACATTAAAAGTGAATTTTCTCTTCCTGTGCAAAACAATCTTAGAGGGAAGATGTGTGCTGAGACGACATTGTTAGCACCAGTCTGGATGTCACCCGCAGATGTGACTGGCAGAAACAATGTTGTCTTTTGCAGTATTTTCCTCCAGAGTAAATCCAGCCTTCAATATGTGAAGTATTCAGCTTGGAGCCTCTTCTGGTCAGGGCAGACAGCTAGTGCTGTACTGGAAGGAGGCCATCTGGACCCGCCTGCGCAGCCTCTGGACGTCCAGCTCCCTGAAGTAGTCATCTTCGTCATTCTGGATGATGATCCTCTGCAGCTCACCAATCTCACGCTCCATCCTGGAACGCAGCTCTCGCCTCATCTTCAACAGGGTCTGTGAACAGAAGGATAAATCATGCCGAGCCACAGTGAGTTACTTTCAAGGGTAAAAAAGTAAAGTGCAGTCCCAAGGCTAACTCATGGCAGTGATTCTGATCTTGTCATTACTCAGCCTCTGTAAGCCATTCTCCCTGGCTTTGGCGAGCAACTGACACAAATTATAATTTTTGGTGAAATAGTCCTTAGTGATGCTGTTCCTGCAAGAAAAGCTCTACGATGGGGGGAAAAAAAAAAAAAGTAATCTATTGCCTACAATCCATGGTTTATTTTCAGAACAAACAAACTCTGAGGCAACAGATTTTACACTTCAAATTAAAAGTCCTTATGTAGTGTTATGTCTTGATGATACACTGTGATAAGTAGAATTTGCTCACAAAGAGTTTTACCTTCTCTTGAGCTTTTTTCCGGACCTGGATCTCCTCCCTTTCTTGTGCAAGCGCTTCAGCCAGTAGTGAAAACTGAAAGAGAGTGAGCACATTGGACAGCAATTTACGTTACTGTTATGAACACAGTGTTTCCATGTTTACTAAGGAAAGGTTTCTATACCACTGTAATCAAACGTTTTAGTCAATTCAGTTGATGCAGTGGACTTTTTGTGTTCAGTCAAATCACACTCACTTGTCTGAGGACTTCAAATTGATATTTTAGTGACAAAATATGACAGTGGTTAACAACCAACATCAAGATCTCATCAAAATGTGACCTGTTGAAAAAAGGACAAGGTCAAGGTCTGGGTGCAGTTTTCCAACCTGGTCCTTGTAGTAGTTCTCCATTGACTTGATCTGGTCCTGGTGTCGTCTCTGGTGCTCCAGCCGCTTCTCCCTGGCGTAGGCCCTCTGCTCCCTGAGCCGGGCCTTCTGCAGCTCCAGGCCCTCCTCAAACAGCTGGCGGAACATCTGGACACACCGACATGAACCATCACTGCCCTGGTGGAAACTGATGTCCCACTCCAGGAAAACACAATTTTCCTTCATTCAACCTTTATTTAGTTCTCAGGAGACATAATGAAAGCGCTCATTTTCAAGTGCATTGAGATTATACACAAAGAAATATAAGTAACTGAAAATAAAAACAAAGTGCAGTGCGTATTTTTATGACCACTAGAAGGTGCTTAGAGTTCAAACGCCCTCTGTAAACAGCCCTGCTTTCTGCTTTACAGTAAATTGCTTGGGGGGGGAAAAAATCTGAAGGTGAAAAAAAAAAGTTTTATGGATGGAGCAGATGGATGATGGATATGTTTCACTCTCAAGAGGCTCTTGTTGGATCACTTGGATTATTTTGTCTCTCCTCTCCATTTTGAAAATGTAAAGCTGCAGACTTTCAGTTACTAGGTACACAAATACTTTGAATGAACTTTTTCTGTCGATACATACACAAGAAAAAATAAACATTACTGTAGAAAGAGACATTAATTAGAAAATGTCCCAAATCTGGAGCCACACAAACTGGCCTTCACCACCCACCTTCTCCTCCTTGGTGCGTTCCCTCATCAGGCGGGCGCGGAGCTGAACATGGTAGTCGTTGTGGTACTTCTTGGCTCGAGCGATCTGCTGCCTCTGTTCCTTCAGTCTGTTCTGGGCCGACTTCTGCTGCTGGATTCGCTCCTTGAAGTCCCTCTGCAGGATGAACATTTTAAATTGCTGATCAGCCAATTAGACACACCAAACATGTCTAAACTAGACACTAGTGGCCCTTTTCCACTAGTACCTACTCGGCTCGACTCTGCTTGGTTTGAGAGCTTTTCCATTAGGTGGTAGCACCTGGTAGCAGATACTATTTTGGGACCTACTCAGCCGGGGTTCCAAGCGAGCTGAAATGTGACGTAAACGCTGTGCAGGCCACTGATTGGACGTGGAGCGATGACACAAGAGCGATTCCTGCACAAAAACCAGACCCGGCATTGAAAAAAAAAAAAAAAAAAAAACGGCAACAGGGACCATGCTCATTGATCATCGCTGAAGTTGGCAAAGTCGGAAAATGGCAAGCAAACCGGTACCGTGGTCAAATGAAGAGGTGGAGACTTTTGTGTGCTTGGTGGCGGCCCAAAGAATCCAGAGGGAGCTGGACGGTGCGCCGCCTTGCTATGACGACTCCACCCACGGTGAGGTGCTACTCAACTGTAATGGAAAACCACCTAAACCATGTCGAGGCGAGTAGAGTCGAGCCGAGTAGATACTAGTGGAAAAGGGGCATAGGTAAAGCTGTCCATGTGTATGTGCATTCTGTTGTTTTGGGTTTAAGAAATGTTTACTTGGGTGTAAAAGAAAATATGAAAATAAGAGAAACGCATGTAAGTTGAGATATGTTTTGTCTCTGGACAGTATGAGTGCACAGAATCATGAAGAAATACACAGGACAGAGGAAAAAACACTGCTTTGAGTCATACAACCTGGTCAGTGAAGAGATGGTAAGATAAGTGAAAAAAGTAATTTCTGTTACTTTAAATGTGGAGGAATCTTTGGGGTATAAATGTATGTGTGTGTGTGTGTGTGTGTGTGTGTGTAGAGGCTCACCAGCCGCCTGCTGTGCTCTTGTTCTTTGCGAACAATCTCCACCAGCAGGTCGTGTTTCTTTTGGGCTTCCTCCACCTGCAAGACAGGCAGCAAGTTTTGTTGTGATCAATCAGGACATCCATTGAATCACTTTTCCCAACACGTCATTTTAAAGGGCAGCTACAGTTGAGGAAAAAATTGCTTTCTGAGGCCGGGTTCTGTGCTGGTATATGTGCCTGTTAGACCTCAGTTAGTGTGTCTGGTGGTTAACTGCTGTCCTACCTGGCTGGAGAGTTTGTTGCGTTTCTGGTGGCTGTGAGAGGAGATGGCGTGAAGTCTGTCCACCTGCTGCAGCTGCTGCTCCCACATGCGGCCCAGGGTGTGACGGGAGATGTGGAGGTGAGGGAACTCCTCCATGAGAATTGGGAGGAGGTCATTCTCCTTCACCTTCACTGCAGAAAGAGCACGAATCAGAATATTATAATCAAACTATGTTTACATACAGCTCCTCTATTTACAATGCGCTTCAGTGCAGCTTGAGGAAGAGCATTTTAATTGCATGTATTTCACAGCCTGCCCTATTCATAATAAGTCTTGTTTACACTATTAGACATAATAGGAATTAATATGTAGCTACATGTTATGTGCCTCAATCAACATTAATATCTACGTGGCTTTCTTACGCACTCTTTAAAAAAATCCACCAAAAAGAGTAGACTCTTATCTACATGAACGTTTACTTAAAGTGTTTGGAAGTATTGACCAAATACATCTAGAGTGCTTTGTTATGTGTTTTAAATGGCTTGTTTCGCCGGGAGCACCAGTGTTGAAATCGAGCGCACACTCTGCCCAGCTGAAACGTCACAACTCAACCGGCAGCAACGAGTGCGCATGCTCAGAAGCTGCCCAGCAGACGTTAGCAGGCTGCTAGCTGCACTGTGCACAAACAAAATGCCTCGGTTGTGTATCGTCGACGGCTGTCAGGGCATAAACAACGGCTATTTATTCCCCCGGGACAAAGATGTCCGCATGCAGTGGATGGCACAGCTGAAGGGGAGGACGAGGCACTCGCCCTCCACCAGGAGCTTCATCTGCTACGCTCATTTTCGACAAGACGACTTCAGCAACTGGTACCAGAAGGCGCTCGGGTTTGCGAGCAAACTGGTGCTGAAGAAAGACGCGGTTCCGTCGGTGTTCAACAGCCAGGAGGACACGGGAACAGCGGTGAGTCAGGGACACTGCTAACTCACATTAAACCCACAGGATCGAGGAGCCGGACATCCTCCACCTGCCCTGCCATGACCGCCTATCCGCGTCCCGCATCCGACCCGGAGCCTCCAGACTCTTAATCTGAAGTCACTCCCTTGTTGTAGCTCCGCACGGTGCATCCCTGCCTTGTCTCGTGGAAACAGTGATGGCACCTCAGCTGTCCACGTTGCTAGCATTACGTCCATCACTTTTCCTGCTGAGCCCAGCCTCCCGTCACATTAAGCCCCCGTCCCAAGATGAGCGTCGACCGCTGACCCTCCAAAATAAAGTTTTTATTTCGCATCCGGTGAAAGCTGTGGCGAGTACACTGCGTTTTTTTTTTGTGATGGGCGGTCACACTGGAGTCAGTAATAATGATAGGACAGACAGTAAGAAGTGGCATGGATATTTTTTTCTTCCAATTTGACACGGATCTGTTTTTTTTTGTTTTGTTTTTTTTACGCCAGCATGACCTGCCAAAAATGCACGGCATGTGGCATTTTCAATTCTGACGTGGTCCTAAATCAGATGTTAGGCTACACCATATGGACAAAATGTCATACCACGAAATTTATGCCAAATATCTCGATAGCAACACGATATACGATATGACAATGGGTTTATACTCGTTTGAAATTTTGAAGTGAAGTTAAGCCCTAACGTGTGATTCCTGGTAATGTGAATGGTCAAAATTCATGTTTTTCCCACTGAACATGCTCACATCCCTGTCAAAGTAATTATTAAATTCATTGTCAGCAGTGAGGGGCCAAAATAAAACATGGATGATAGCTGCAACAGTGACAGAGAGACAAGAGTTTACAAATTTAAGATGCTTCAGTCCAAGCCCCCTTTTTGCCTTCTTTCCCTCAACCTGAACAGCCAACACTGCACCACTGTTCCCAAAGCAAACTATTCAAGACATGAATGCCTGCACCACTGTTTCATTCACTGTGATTGCTGGACTGTCATGCAAAATGCCTTTTTTTGGGTCAGATCTGTCCATACTGAGGTCACACACAGATCAATGTGAGCAGTTAAGGCTACAAGATCAGATCTGAGAAAAAATAAAATCACAAATGGATCGCTCTCAGCCGCTGTGAAGAGTTGCTTCAGTCACAACCTTCTAATTAAGGAGTGACTCTCTATTTTTTGTGACCACTAGCAGCCCTAGATTTGCATGATCTAAATTCTATAGCAACATGTAAAATTATGATGCTACACAGAGTGCCCAGATTCAGTGGCGGCCACCCAGCCCATCACCACATGTGGCAGAGGAAACACTGTTTTATAATCTCTACTCTGCATATGGTAACTCTGAAAATTACTTGCAGGTCAAAGTGGGGTTTAAGTCTATTGTCCCTCTAAAAGAAGAGGAACCTGCATCTTGTCAAGCCTCAGCCCTGTCTCTGGTGAGTACGCTCAGAGAGTCGCTCCTGTTGACGGCAGCTCTGTTTCTGTCTGGGGGGCAGACGGTGGTCCAGTGGTCAAAAAAACAAACAAAACAAAACAAAAAAACAGTCTCTTGACTGCTGCTTACAAATGGCTGTTTTCATTATAAATTTTCCTAACACCCTTTGTTTTGGGTTTCTGTTAGTTCAAGTCACGAATCTTCCACCTACCACCAACTGTTGAGAACATGTTTGTAATATTTTATAGCACCCAGAAACTGCTGAAATTAACAATCAGTACGTGGACGTCCCCCTGCAAGACAACTCCAAATCCACAGTCAAACAGACGGGTCGTTTCAGAAGGAAAGGTGAGTGTGAGCGTTTCCTCTGTTCGTTTAGCAGTGGTGCGCCGCCACGCCAAGGAAATTACTTCCAGTCCCAGAGAAAATGTTACATCAAAATAAATAACTGTAATTGCATCTTACCATTATCTAAAAAGTAAAAAGTATAGTCCAGTGTTTTATAAGTAATGACTGTATTGTGGTTAAAATCATTTTTGGCACTAGAACCTCAACTTGAAACATAATTTAGGCCCAAACTGCAACACATATGGGAGAGCTGTGGAATCGTTGCTCAAGAGCACCACAAAATGTGACAGAGCACACTCTGGATCAGCTGGTTATCATCAGTTATATAACCCTTAAATGTGTTGTTTGATTGGGTTTTGGGTTTTAACTCTTGGGAACTGGCCAGACACTGAGCAGCAAGCTGGGAGAAAAACTCCTGTGAGTCAAGTCCACTCACACAGGAGTTACTGACAGGAGAAGGTGTCCTAAATGAATTGGCCTTTGACAGTAGTAGTAGTTGTAGTAGTTTTCTGGGTTTTTACTGCTTGAAAATAAATAAAATATACAGGCATATACATACTTTTCAACCTTGGCTTATCCTTGACTAATAACGCTGATATATATGTATATATATTTTTTACAGGTGTTCAAGTAAATATACCCCGAAAGGATGCTTCATTAAATGTAAATGAGATAGGCCTACATCCTGTGAACATGGAGAGGTAAAGTCAGCAAATAACTTAGTAATAGATAACAAAATAAACTTAAACGTGATAATAAGTTATTAATATTATCGAATAATAAATAATATTTGGTATTCTCAATGGCCCATTTGTATGGCGTATGTAGAAGTAATGTATTAGACAACTTTATTTTATAATCATTTATCAAAGAATCCCTACTTTTTCGCTTTCTCTTTAAAAATATCATGCATAAATTGTTTTTTTCTTCCTTTAGATATATTATGTACGAAGTGCTGCACAATTATCATGTCTTCTCTGCCCTGTTGCAGACCAATTCTGCAGCACATTATCGATGAGGAGGCCATCTTGCAGCTGATGGAGAACTGCCCCAGGTGTAACAAAAAATGCCGCTGCACCAAGCATGCACGAAGCCCTTACTTCATTGTGTACCAGAGCTGCTACTTCTGCGAGTATCGCCGCAAGTGGGCCAGCCAGCCAGAGGCTAAAAATATGAATCTCTTTAAGCAACGGAGCGAACCACGGAAGAAGAAACTTCCCTTGTTGAAAACTGTGTCTCCAAGTCAGCCATCGCCACCTGAACAGATCTGCCTTTCCAAACCCCCAGACTCTGAGTCTGGCCAGCAGTTACAGAGCTGATCAACATAGTAACTGTATTATCCAATCCTGCAACAGCTTTCAGCCCCTGTTAGACCACCGTGACGTACAAGACGTTACAGGAAAACAAACCTACCTCATGGTTAATATTTGATTTATACATAGGCCTACATGTCGGGCTGCACAGTTAGTTGTAGAAAATCAAATGTGCAATGGGCTCCTTGTGGCCAAAAGAGGTTGAAGTCCCCATGAAATGACCTCACATACTACCGTTAGTAGTGACATCATCCTGCACTAGTTGGTGCAAATTCAAATTTCAACCAATAAAAAATCCTTAAACATCCTTTCTCATCCACCTATCCCTTCAAATAAAAGGGTTTCTCTCCCAAACTGATATCCTGTTCGTGTGCACTTGGGAATCATCCTTCTCTGCACTACGTTCCGTCAGGAAATACATAAAATCAAGAAAGTAAGAGTCTATTTCATGGGTTAGGAAATAGACTCTTAGTTTCTGGTAAGAAGGAAAGAGAGAAACCTTACATTGGCAAGGTTTGAAAAGACATGATAACAGACAAAGTGGAGAGGAAAGACATTCCTCCTGAGTCTGAAAACACTCCTGACATGACTTCAGTCTTTCGGAGTTAATTTGATTTTAAACCACAGTGACGTGCAAGTTCAGATTCTGTTTTCCTTAGGCTTGTAGTTGTGCCCCGAAGTAGTAAAGTAGGTGCTATTTAAAATTTGTAAAACTGATGATGACTGTGCAGCCCTTCATATGAAGTAGTGCGTGCATGAACAAAAGCCATTTTAGATATGGGAAAATGGATGCTGACTGAAAGGCAAAGGTCCTAACGTACTTTGTGAGGGTTTCCTGGGAGACTCCTGTCGTCTGTGTCCTGTGCTGGTCGGTCTGGTGCGTTGTGAGCGATGCTGAGGAGTTGGTTTAGCTGGGGACACTCGGGGGGGCCGGGGGAACATCACTCAGTATCGCCTCTCTGTATGCCCGCTCCTGGACACACACACACACACACACACACACACACACAGAGAATCTGGTCAACAATGGCATTGCTTCAAAACCTAACCCTTCAAAGCCAATGACACACAGTCACCAGGGGTGAAATGGACAACAGAATTAATTTATTTATTTACTCAGTTATTCAGTGCTACTGCCTATATTATTTGTCATGATCACAGCTGAAGGCAGTTTGTTCTTGTTGCCTTTTCCTGTTGATGTTGCACCAAAAACTGATATTGTAACCAGACAAAGTTTGGGGTTAAAGTGAAGTTTCATGTGCATTACAAAAAACTGTACGCCTTCTTCCTTTGCAATAGAACATTCTTATAAGATACTAATATCTAGCAGAAATGCAGTCAGTTTTGTAATTTTAATGATGTACGCCGAGGATAGTTTGATTTTTGAGGAATTGTTTTCCTAACGTTATGTTTGCGTTTTATACATTTTTAAATGTATCTGCGTTGTTGTGTCGTGCATGACACAGCAATTTTTTTTTTTTTTTAAATAAAATGAAACATTCTGCCCCCCATCTTGCCTGAGGAAATGTGCCCTATATCACTTTCTTTCAATTTTGTTGTTACTGTTCCACACAAAGGGGTAATGATTTAAAGTCTGTTGTACTTTATTATAATCAGGATTTGAGCTGAACAGCACAAGAAAACAACAATTAAAGGGATGAGCAGGCAAATAATTAAACTTCATTTATATAACACATTTGTACAAAAATGTGTCTTTTAGAGAACAACGATACAACTCGGTGAATAGGAAATTTTAACTATTTCTGTTAGCATGTCCAGTGGTATGTGTGTGTCGGGGGTGTTTGTAGGCCATGCCATGACTTACTGCTTCCTGGGCTTTGAGGCGCTCCTTGTCTAGGTTTGCCCTTTCTCTATCTTCATATCTTTTCAGCTCTTCCTCATAGGCTTTACTCATCACATGCTGAAAGAGAAACATACATATAGTGTGACTTAGGGCCTCTATACTCTGTATTCACTTCATTTTAAAAGGCATATAACTTGATAAGGTAGACACCAAAAGGGAAACTCATTCTGAAAATTTTCAGAAATAAATTGTTTTTGTTCAAGTGAAATTTAGAATGAATAACTTGTGTATTTGAGATTAATTTGCTGCAAATAATAGAGCCAAATAAATGAGTTTTATCAGGCCTAAGAGCAGAAAACTGAAAAAAGTTAAAGCAACTGACTTTTAATGGGTTCCACAACATGCACAATCTAGAAGGAAATTTGTACCCTTGAGATCAATAGCTATAAAAGGTGTCAATTGCCCAAAGACAATGTTGAGTTTGTGTTGGGAGAGAAGGTTGTGCTTCAACAAAATGATTCTCAGTGGAGTGCTAAACGCCAAATCCAACAGGCACATTCAAAAAAATGTGAAACAGAAGCACATCCCAAATTGTCCAGTCAAGAAGGACAAATCAGCCTCTAGAGGAAAACGCTCTGATGAAGGCTCTATGCTGAAACATGTGCATGTTTTTCCAATGTGATGTGACTCAAACAGGTGAAATGTGAGGACTTTTTCCTCCTTGACTTGACAATCTGGGATGTACAACCTTTTTACATTTTTTTACAAGTTGAGTTACTGAGCATTTTTCTTTTTTATGCAAATCTGTGTTTAACTGCTGTTCCTATTGTTGACTAATACATCACCCAGCAATATGAGGAGAATAAAAAACAAGTGTGAGGTGTGTGTAGGGATGGCGAAAATGGAAAATTTTCTTGGTTGACCACCGGGCCTCATTAATCGGTTTATTTCGGTTAACCGAGAATATTATTTGATTGTCTGTAAACCTTAAAAGAATAACCGCAACAAACAACAGTTTCAGACATTTTTTAAAGTTTCTGAATATCATAAGCGGTCCCGGAGAAATCGTTATGTAAAGTAGGCATGCCGAATGCTGTCGGTGCCAACATCGCCGGGTTAAATAACAAACTCCTGTGTTTGTTTCTATCATAACAAAATGCCAACATTTGTAATAACGTTAGGTCACTAAGCCATCCCAAACCAACCGGTAAATCAAGCTGTCAGTGGTTTACTCGCTCTGATGTTTACATTCAACGTCCGCGAGATCTCTTTTTCTTCACGCCCTTTCTATGCTTTCTGGCACACTCGACTCGCGAGACCTCCTTAGGAGTGGACGTCTCGCGAGCATATGCTCACGAGGGGCAGGTGTGTGGCGTGCACACTGGGTAATGTAGTATAGCCAAATCGCAAGGAGAGAAATAGAACAAGACGGTTCTATGAGCTCACAAGAAATCCCAGTACACTGTAAAAACTGCCGATACGCTACAGGCTAAAACTGAGAAGTGCCGGTACTCCGTGCCGGTGCGTACCGGCCCACTTAAAGCATCATAATTCTGTTCGAAGAGAACAAACGCACGGCACATTCCAGGTTGACTCAACTTCTTTTTAACCGACAAGATTATTCGGTTAAAGTTCAAACGGTCAACAACCGGTCAAACGGCCACCGGTTAGCATCCCTAGGTGTGTGAGGCACTGACTTGGTTGCTGAGCAGTGATCCCTCCCCTAACACTGTATAAGCCTTCGTGCTCTTTGTGTCCTATACCCTGGAGTGAATAAAATCAGTAAAAAGTCTGACACAGAGGTCAGAAAACATTCATAACCAGGGGCAGGTTTGAGGTAGGGGGGCAGCAGCACTGCTAAAGAGGCCCTGGTATGATAAACTCCAAATCTCTTCATTTTTTTTTAAAGGCAATTCCAGATTAGCTGTGGCTGATGTTTCACCACTGGACTGAGAACTTGGTCTTGATGTCCCTAAATGCCTGCTGAAATCCAACAAGTCAGGCAGGGCCGCGGCTGTCTGTCAATCCGGGCGCAGTGCCGAGACTGCTCTGTGTTTGAAAAGCTATTCTTGAAGCTTACACAAGAAATACCCAATCAACATTCTGCCCTGAAAACAATGGAGCTTAAACACACACAACAGGCGTCTCCTGTTATTTAAAAGAAAATTAAATGAACTGCATTACACACCTCTCTGTAGTTTCTGTGACGCTGTCTCTGGCGTAGCTGTCCTCGCCGCGAGCGTCTGGCAGCTGTGAGGTTGGTTTGTCTCCCGTCGTCCAGGCTCAGCTCCTCCATCACAGCGCCCCCTAGCTGCCCCTGCAGGGAGCGACAGGCCCGTGGAGGGGAGGGGGACAGGGAGCGTGTCCGGTGGGTGGCCTCAGGGTGGGGTGTTCCTGACAGAGCAAATACAAAATACCAGAGTCAATTTTAAGTTTTTCATCAAATTCTGATTACTGATGGGAGTAATTTAGTGACATCTGATATCACCCTGGTGCCCATATTGTTGCACCACTAGAAACATTGATAAATGTCAAATGTATGTCAAATGTGGATACCTAGGACAGCTGTTTGTTCATTTCCAGACAACCTCAACTGCACCTGGAATTTATGTTGTTCAAATGACAGGATCTTTTTTCAGACTTTCATAAAATCATGTGGTAACAACCCATCAGACCGGTGAAACAATTGTCAGTGTGTTTATGTGGAAAGTTGCAAGTTGCACTAAAATCTTTCCGGCCAAAGATAACAGTGTTTCCCCTATCACTCTATTGGCGGGGCGCAGCGCCTCACCAACGGAGCCTCCTGTCTCACCTGAAAGTCTCGCTAAATTAAATTAATTAATTTTCAAATGAAAAAATAAATAAAATCACAACAGAAATAATTTAGCGTCACGTTTCTATAGAATATGTCTAGACCACATTTTTATCAAATAAACTAAATATATTCACTGTTCAGGTTGGTTATTAACCTCATTTATATAATTTCAGTATAGCGTCTGTCTGGTCAGAATGTGCTCTGCTGTCTTGTGAGAAGCCAGGGTGGGACTCTGCTCTAATCACACAATAGTCACACACACGCAGCACACATCCCCCCTTGCCAAAGCCAGAATCCTAGGGGAAACACTGGATAAGATTTAATTGGACTAATATTGTCGTCCCAGTATATATCACCAAATCAAAGATATGATTTACTGACAGAAGTAGCCTTTGTTAGCGCCTGATAAAGACATTGTTCCGGTTAATGGCGAGAAGAAAAAACACTATCTTCTGGTTGACTTTTGCGTCACAACACAGCGACAATTTCAACAACAAAAAAAAATTCTGGCTAGCAAGCTCCAAAAATGGAGAAGAGACATTTCCTACATACTGTACACTCCACTTTTGGTACATATGAAATGTACGCTATCCTTGGTGAGTTCAACATCTGGGTCAAATATGTGTGTGTGTGTGTGTGTGTGTGTGTGTGTTTGAGAGAGGATGAGTGAGTACCGGTCTGTGGTCTGGGCGTCCGGCGACACTCCATGATGCTGTCGCTGTGGTGGGACTGCTTGTCCTCCTCCCTCACCTCGCTGGACTCCCCGCTTTCACCGAGAGCTCGCTTAAGCATCTGCAGGGAGAAAATTTTATATCCGCTAATAAACAGCTGCAATAATGTAAAACTATCCTTACTCTACTGTAATGTGAAAAAAAAAAAAAAAAAAAAAAAAAAAAAAATCAGACAATAAAATTACTTTAAAAACTGTGACAAAAAAACACATACAAAGAGACTAAAACACCTCTGACTGGTTGATAGACATTATGGTATGGTATATTTATGGTAAATTTTAATGTAAAGCACTTTGAATGGCCTTATGTTTGAGAGGTGCTATACAAATAAACTTGCCTCGTCTTACCACACCCACACCCACAAACACCCACACACCCACCCACCCACCCACACACACACACACACACACACACACACACACACACACACACACACACCTCGTCGAGCTCCTCAAGTCGTCGGGAGAGTTTCTCTGACATGAGATGCAGCTCCTCTTCGGTTTGCCTGTTCTTCTGCCTGCGATAAGACAGAGGATCGTCATAACCGTCCTCCTCCATCCTGCTCCTGCCGGGACAGAGGAGACACAGTCAGGGATGTGGTCAATAAGAGGGAGGAAAAACACAATCAATTTTAAATGACCTGGTCAACCCCTCTGGCCCCTCTGTTCACATGTGTACAGGTACGTCCTTTTCAGGGGAGTTTAAATGCATTATAACATTCAAAAGTGTGACTCTGTGAATTTCCTAAAACATGATGGCGAGCGAGGAGGGCTGAGACGAGCCGCACACACTGCTAGAAATGGAGGGAAAGGACACGACTGGGGAAAGAAAGGGGGAGGCAGACACCATGTAAGGAAATTCCACATTCACAAAAATATTAACACTGACCATTTTCTCTTTTTCAGTCTAGTTTACTGATATCATAACCTGCCACAATGAAAACATCTTTGTCATGTATGCTGCATGCTTCACTTTCCAGACGGATAGTCTTACCTGCGGCCTCTCCTCTTTCTGTCAGCTGTCTGTCTGTCCTGTTGCCTCAGGGTATCATTTACATCGTCCTCATCTTGCTCTTCCTCCTCGCTGTCAGGTGGGGTGGGGTCGGTGGGCTCCATCTCATCCTGCAGGGTGAGGAAGAGTACATCTGGCTGGGTGCGGAACAAAACCCTCCTGGGACCCCCGTTAGTTGGCTGAGAGGCACCGCAAAACAGGAAATCAAGAAGGGCAAAAGAAAATGGGGATATTCATTAGAAATGTATGGTAAACACTAAGACATCCCTGGAAAAACAACTGAAGAGTGACCACTTTCTAGCCTGTTGGTGGCGCTGTGATGGGCCAATCAGTTTCATTGTGTTGATACTGGATATCAGTGGAAAACCACATCATTCCCCGAAAGTTAATCAAATTTGCCAATCAGGTTTATGTCCAAAATACCAAAACCCCGGTGTCAGAACCAATCAGACGCCCAAGTTTCATCCAAAACAGGCAACAGAGGCCTCTCACATGACATCACATGACATATGGACGGACAAAGGAATGGAGTCCAATCTATAGTCCCTTCACTGAACTTTGATCCTGGGAAAAAAATTAATCCATTCCTTAATTTGTTAGTTATCTGTAACATGGATACATACATGGGATGGGATAGGAAGAATTAAGTCTAATCCCAGTTTCCCTGTTGTGGTTTCTAACAATAATAATAATAATAATAATTATAATTACTTAACTTCTTTTGCACTTATCAAAACCAGAGTTACAAAGTAGCTGGTATTGCTTACTAAGAATGCTTATCTACTCATTTAAGGCTGAATCACAGTAAGTGTAATGGAGTTTCCCATCCACTCAACTTTCCTAGACTGTGAATTTGGTTTAGAGTAAAGACAAATCACATACACTGAATATCTTCTGCAGACGGACTTTCGGTGAGTCAAACAGCCGAACGCACTTAAAACCCTAAACTGACAACAGTATGAGGAAGAAAGTAAATACTGGCATGGTGCCCTACCTCCAGTGTCTCCTCTTCCAGCTCCGTCCTGGCTCGCTGTTGACTGGATACAGGCTTCTCACTCAGAGCTGGAACATAAGTATTAAAAAAAGTCACACTTCACGGCACTAATATTCAGTATTATTTTCAGAGCTCTCAATTTAAATAGTTTGGGGGAAAAAATCTCATGCTCTGAGACTGAATTAAATCTGGGAAAAATTACATTTAAAAAAACTGGAGTTTTTTTTATGTAAAATAAAAATGCTGATTGGGTTTGAGGCTCAAGCAGCTGAGTCAGTTTGACGGCATGTTTGTGTTTTGACTCACCAGGAGAGTGACGTGAAGCAGGAGACTGTAGTCCATTGGCCGTAGCTGTCTCCAACACATGCCTAGAACTCTGGGAGAGAGACAGGACATGTCACAGAGAGAGAGAGAGAGAGAGAGAGAGAGAGAGAGAGAGAGAGGGATAGACAGACGCAGAGAGAGAGGGAGAGAGAGAGGGAGAGAAGGGGAGAGAATTATTGGCACACAGACAAAGGGGCCATTCACACTGACTGGACAGGGACAGATTTAAACCTGAATCATCGTTTGCCTGAGGGCGAAACAGTTTCCAAGACGTTTAGCAGCTCACAGAAATCTATTTACTGAAATCACCAGAGGGAAAAGGTACAAAAAAAAACAAACACAAAATTATATTACACCATACAGAGTGATGGGGCGGGGAGATCAAAGTAGATGCAAGCCATTCTGAAGACACAAAGCACAATTCTGCAAATGAACCGGAGAGAAAACCTCAGATAGTTTGGGTTTGTAGAGGCTGCTGATAGGCTGACTGTCTGCAAACAGCCAGACAACGCCAAGCTCTGAGCATGTCGCGACCTGTGTGTCTGTAAGTGATCCAGAAAACTGTGCTGGAATGTAAGTGCATGCTGCTCTTCAAGATTAGAAAATAGACATTTTTTCTTTAAATGGCAGCCACTTTGACTTTACTCACACACACAGAAGGAAACAGTGCAGCTGAGCTGCCTTATGACCCACCATTTCCATCAGGAATCGGCTCATTATATAAAAAATATGCAGTAACATGCATACATTGTAAAGGTCTATGTATTATCTATCATGTGTTGTTCTCAAGTTGTTGTGTTCAAAAGAATGTCTACATGGAGATGAACATGTAGACAGATGCTACCATGATAAAGTCCTGCATACCATGGAACATGATGGTGGGACAAAAAAAAGTGGGATAAGAAGAGAGGAAGGAAAACCTGAAAATTACCATTCATACTATCTTGATTGGACTATATCTTATTTTTTGCTGGCTTCAAAGTTTTCTTTAATTCTACCTGGAAAACGTTTACAGTTCAATTATGTTTTAAAAGCTTGGGGCAATTAAAGAAGCGTTTGCAATGATGCATATGCCTAAGGCATGGTGTGACAGCAATCTGTCAGTAAAGTCTGTAAGTTCAGCTTCAGGATAGTCTTTTTTCCATAAAAAAGGGTTTTAAAAAAGTATGTTTTTGAAGTGACTCCCTGCCTCAGCCATTTTTGAAAGAGTCAGTGAGTCAGCAGCTGCTCATCTTTAATACGTCCTCAACCGACATGAAAATGGGAAGCGTTTGTGCGACAGATCCATATTTCACAGCTCTGACTTTGACATTTGGTGGAGCATGTGAGCAAAACATGAGACTGTGTGTCAAAAAAGCCAGAGCTGCATTTTTTTGGCCGCATGCTAACAGAGCCCATTGCTTCAGAGGACACTGAGAGGGTGGATTATTTTGCATGCTCTTTCAAATTGGATGCAAATGACAGATAAATGCTGTAAAACAAAGCGTGAAGCTTGTTATGTCACAGGCTTACCTCTGTAGTGACCAGGGCGACTTCCTCCTCTGAGGGCCCGAGGCCATCAGCTGGAGGTGGGTGGCTGGACGAGACAGGTGCAATGTCGGGCCTCTGGGGGGTGTTGCTCTGGCAGGGGGGCTGGAGAGGGATGGCCGAGTACAGCGGTTCAGTCAGCGGAGTGGCCTGGGACTCCTGAGGCTCTGAGGTGGTGATGGGCTCTGTGGCTGAAGGAGCAACAGCTACTCCTTGAAGAAGAATAAATGCACACATGAATAAATGATTGTCTTTTTTTAAAAAACACAGAATCTTTCACTGATGCATCAGTGAATAAACATCCATAGAAAATATTGTATTGAAACATTTAAGGAGAAAAAAAATCAGTTGCAGTCCAAATGATGTGCATCACTGTTGAGATTTGCCATGCTGTCGTACATCAGGAAAATTCCATGTTTAGCAATGTCTAAATTATGCTGCCTACCTTAATGTAAGAGACATATCTGCAAACCAGTTGACCAGATAAAACCTAAACGAGCTGAAAATGTTCTGATTAGATTGGAGCGCCATGTCCTGCTCCATCTTTTCTCCAGCACTAGTCCCATCTTTCTTGCTAACAAGAACCAAGCGCCACATTCCTGATATTTTGAAGAGTTTTTAAGCTGGAGGGAGATCTCTCCTTCAATACACTCAGGCACAACATGGGCTTCTGTCATTTTGGACATTCGCATGTAATTATCAGCCTCTCTCCACTTACTGTGACATTACAACATCAGTGATACCTGTGATTAGGTATGGGCACTAAAATGAACTGTCAATAGGCAGCATAAGAAATTAAAAAAAAAAATGCTCATCTAAATTTCTCATCTGTTGTGTTGGTCTAAAGTATTCAGGTGTGCATGACAACAACAGGATGTTTAGCCCAAACACATTAAATGTCACTGTCAAAAGCAAAGATGGTTTGTGGGTGTGTTTGTGTGTGTGTGTGTGTGTGTGTGTAAGCCTCACCGTCTTTTTTAGCTGTGAATGTGCGTGCAGAGTCTCCCAGCTCAATGAGCTCATTGGCTGATTCCGTCTCTTCGGCGTTCCACGAATGGAGGGAATATTTACTGGACTGAACAGCGGACCTGAGGGATAACACACAGTGTGATCTAACACCCGTTCACACAAACACAAAATTAAGATACACATATAAGTCAGTCTTGAAAGTAATCATGTGTGACATTCTTCTCTTTGTCACCAATTTATAAAACAGCAGTGATTCAACTGGTACCCAGTTTATTAAAGGGTTTACAGCTGCTGTTCAATACACAAGGTACCTGGTTGGTCTTTGAGATCTTTGTATCTCTGTACAAAGCAATATGAAGTTTTGATTGGAAAAATGCTATATAAATAAAGTTATTATTATTACTCTTGGTGCTATACTTCTAATACCACAACCTGCAGCTGAACCAACGCTGGGACCAAAAAAACAAAACAAAAAAAGAAACTTAATTCATAAATGCTAAGAAAGTTATGGGGGTAAACACAGAGCTGCAGACACAAGCTTGTTTGATTCACTTATGACTAGGATATAATGTTTGACCTGTAATGTTTGCAGTGACGTTAAGGAGGCGACCAAGCTGGTTGTTGGGTCAATAGGATGTGCAGGCAGGATCTGCGCTGAGGATCACATGGTGAGAGTCATGTGGCTCAGCCCCGACTGCGTCAGCACCGCTACTTTAAAGAACACTTAGTCTGTCCACATGCTTTTATTTTGTTCACTTGTGACTTTTATCTTGTTCTAAGTATAGCAGTGGCTTTGGGGGTTTTGTCTTTCGGTTTTTAAGAAAAGCATGTGGTCTCCAAGTGAATCCAGTGGGGTTATATGTTAAAATAGAACCAAGGTGATGATGGACAGAATTAGAGGAGCACTCCACTGTTTTGGTGGGCAAGATGTTCGATACAATTTTCACCTCTGTACGTCTGACTCAGTTCCTTTGGGTAGCATTTCATATTTGCGTAGCATCACGACTTGAAGTCTATGGGAGACGCTAGCCTAGCTCAGTCAAAGTGAAAAAATAAACCTTACAGCATCTCTGAAATCGTCTTATTTACACATTGTATCATGTGTATTTGAAATACACAACTTGAACTAAAACTTGCAGGACCTTCCTTTACCTTCAGCGGTGTGTGGATCACTGGATGCACTGTGCTTTTTTTAAAAGAGGTCAAGATGTGTATTTCAAATACACAATACATAGTGTACACAGGGCAGCTTTGGAGATGCAGTAAGGTTTATTTTTTCACTTTGATTGAGCTAGGCTAATGACTCCCATAAACTTCCAGTATTTGTGCTAAGCTAACACGAAATGCTCTCTATAGTAACCGAAGCACTGAATGCACAGAGCTGAAAACGGTATTAATCATCTTGTCTCAGTCTGAGTGAGTCGGAAAAAGGGTATTTTGCCCAAAACACTGGAGTACTCCTTTAACTTATATTTATCGCATGTTCTCAGACACTCAAATACCCTTCCATGATCGTTTCTTAAAATTACAGTGAGTGATATTTTCATATAAATAAATATCCACTTTGATATTCTCCATCCCTGACATGACACTGATATAACACAGTCATGATTCAACTAATACCCTGTCAGTGAAAAGTTTTTACATACAGTTTAAAAAAATCTGTGTCAGATCACCCTCAACATGTTTCCTGTCTATTTTTGTACTAAAGAGATGACTAACTCAGTAGTAAGCATGAACAGTGATAGCCACTGAATGGCTGAATACGCAAAATGAAAAAAGAGAATAGTAGAAAAAAGAAATAACATCACAGCACTGGACCCTGTGTTTGACTTTGTGATCTGGAGGGGGGTGGGGGGGGGGGGGTATATCCTGTGGATGGCCACCGTAAAATCTTGGAAAAACACTCACTCTCCACTGGAAAACTGTGACTCTCCTTCCAGCTGGGCTTCCTTCTGCTCTGCGACCTCAGAGTCCACCGGCTGTGTGCTTCCACGAGGTTCATCCTCCACGAGAACATCGCTCACTTCTTACAGAGAGAGAGACACAAAGAGTACGAATAGAGACAGACACCAAGAAAGACAGAAACATGACAAACAGAGAAAAAAGCAAAAACACAGGAAGAAAGAGAGAGGAAAATGGCTGATTACAACACTGCAGTGATCTTTTAAAAACAGGAACAAACTGAGTCCATGTTGCATCAGTCATAACAACAGACAGACCAAAAGACAGCCCTCAAACATCAAAGCCTCATTTATTTCACAGAAATCCTGACAAACATGACGATATCATCTTGTATTTTCAACCGTAAAAGTTACCTTAGTATATCTCTCTCTCTCTCTCTCTCTCACACACACAGAGAGAGAGAGAGAGAGAGAGGGAGAGGAACTCCAGTTCCAAAAGCAGAAGCACTGCACTGTGAGAAAGACACTCGAGGCCAACTCATTCAGCTCTACACATCCAGGACATTTCACTCAGCCTTTTATGGACACACATCGTATGTAGGCACACACACACACACACACACACACACACACACACACACACACACACACACACAGTCATTAACTGCTAATTGCTGTTTGGCAGTTCACAGAGGGACAAGTCAGGCATGGACACAAAGGCACGCTCAGTCCTGCCAATTCAACAGGGCCGACTGTTCCCAGTAAAGCCCAACGCCGGCTGGTGTTAAACTCGGTTTAGAGCACATTATGTCCAGTTCAGGTTGGAGGACGGACAGATGATCTCACCTACACAGAGCCTTGTGTCTTTGTGCTTCCAGTAAAACAGAAACCTTTTTTTCAGGCCAACAGAAAAAAAAAACAAGGGGGCACAGCAGGGGCCCATTAGACCACACTTCTGTAAGTTAAAACTTGTACAGAACTAGATGTTAATGCAAAAGTTTAATAAAATACCAACACCAACCTTCCTGCTTTAAATCTTATTCTTTTTTTCAGTAACTGTTCATGTTGAGTGAAATATTTATGACACAAAACAGAGATTTTTTAAAATGCTCATTAATAACAGGCTTTTCTGCAAATAAATAAACAAAACAAAGCTCCTACAAGCAGTGATCACATTAAAACACTTAATTTCAAGTTATTTGATACATTTTAAAGTCTTAAAATTCACAGGTATGAGAAATTGGTATAGCTTAGTTTTTTGTCTCCCAGTACTAGTTGTTAGGCAAAATATTTATTTTGGGTGTAAAAATACAAACATAAATAAATGAATAAATAAGCTGAGATGCGCATATTTGTATAAGTAATGAGAAAACCTGAATTAGTTCATGCTTACCTCCATTATGTGACTCCTCACTTATCTCCTCATTGAGATATTCCAGCAAGCCATCGAAGATTTCCAACAGGTTCTTGATAGACTCTTTGTCCCCTCTGACAATATTTTCCCCTGCAAGCATACAGCCATCACCTGCATTACACTCAATACTCAGCACTTAGTTCTCAATACTCAGCACTTAGTTCTTAAATATAACCATAAATATAACCTTTTAATTGTTTAAGAGTGTACTTGAAGAACACAGAGGGCACCGTATTTCTGTGTGACCCTCAATCAAATAAACACTAATCTGTCACTCAGACCTCTATAGTGACAAAATCACTTGGTTTTCTTTAATCATCAGTGGATGTCTGTAAAAGTGTTTGGGTAATCAGTGTAGAAGTAGTTAATCATACTCTTTTTACACATCTACTCCTCCATGTAACTGGATGAAAAGAGTGAAAACATGTAATGACAACATTGATTCTGACCTGTGATGTGCGAGAGGCTGATCTGAAGGTAATCCAAAGCCAGTGAGTCAATCACAGACTGAACATTATGGACATCATCCTCTTGACAGCATGGGGCTGCAATATAATCTGAACACACGCGCAAATGTGAATAAACAAAGCATGTCTATGCACATGCGTACAAACCCTCCCTTGTACCCTCGTGCCACAGTGACATTCGTTTAACACAGGAAAGAGCTCAGCCACATCAACAGTCTCATGATGGCAGGTTTGATGGGCTCAGGAAGCATTCCTGAAATACTAAGCACACTCACAGGAATGTGATCTGAACTTCAGCCTCACAGCTTGTTAACCTTAAGGTTTAGCCCTTGATCCCCATCTTAAGCTCAAAACGTTTTAGTGTGTATGAAGCTCTGCAGGTTGACCCTACCTGGAACTTTCTCCCCCAAGATGCTCTCATACAAAGCGATGAAAACATTGGCATCGCAGTCTGTCACCTTCCTCAGCCTCAGGTTTATGTGACACTTGCTGAGCAGATCATTCGCCACATCTACCCAATCTGTAAAACGAAGAAAGAAAGGAATACCTTAGCTTTTGCCACAATTACATAAATAAAAACATACATGAAGTAAATTTAAATTTAATTTTAGTATGAAAACACACAGAGCATACATGTGACTAATCTATAGGCTGAACAGAAACGGAAAATTCAATGAATGGAAAGCAGGCTTACATAATGACAAAATATAGGACAGTAAAAGCAATGAAGGTGGAGTAGCCATGCTCAGATGTGGCTTTAGGCTTCAGTTCCTGAATTCCCAGTACCGGGCGTCATGTTCTGTCGACGGTCTTGGTCTCATGGTTTCACGCTAACTCTGAACCTCGGTCGGAGGGTGTGTTCCTCAGGTTAGGTTATTTTCCACTGCTGTTTAACTGTTATTACTTCTGTTGAAATTGTTCATATTCCTATCTTTTTATAATCCTTGTTCATAGTGTTTATATTGCTTACTGCTATTTATCATGTGTATACTGTATATTTTTTCTAAATTTGCACATTGACCTACCTCTATGCACATTTTATACACCCATGCACACGGTTTTTTCTGTTTGTTTTTTTTTGTTGCACATTGCTTTTTGCACACTGGGTTGTACTTAGGTTATTCTGTTGTGCTCAGATCTTATTCTGTTATACTTAGATCTTATTCTTTATTTCTATTTTTTTTTTATTATTATTTACTTAATCTGTAATCTGTGGATACTGCTGAAGAAAATGTGAATTTCCTGCGGGATGAATAAAGTATCTACCTACCTACCTACCTAGAAAAACTCCCAGCACACTTGACTTGATCTTTTGTTATGAAGAGTATTTTACTATAAGCAAGCGCGTTAAAAGGAACTAATTCACACACCAGCACCAGAGCAGCGGTACAGTTTCTCTGGGAGATAATGTAATCATCATCATCATCATCATCAGTGCCAGTCCGCGGCAAACTGAGCGGGGAGCAAAGTGCCAACACACACACACACACACACACACACACACACACACACACACACACACACACACACACACACACACACACGCAGAGAGAGAGAGAGTGAGAGAGAGGGGACTGCCAGTTTCGGTCGCACTGATTTCACTTTACAGACCAGATCGGGTCAAGTTATCGACTCAGGAAGACAAACCGACCACAAACTCCGTGTTTGTCTGTCACCTTTCGGGCAACTTCGCCGTTTCATTTGGACCAAAGTGGCTAACTAACTTTGCTAACTCGCTCCGTTTCCTGACCAGAGCCATTTCAGAAAACACCGAGCTGTTGAACCCGCGTTTAAATTGTGTTTGTCTGTTAAAATGTGTAAGTTTAATAACAGACTCACTGCGGGGTCGCTGACGGTTAACATGGTTTGTGCGACCTGTCGGTTAGCGTTAGCCGCTGCGCTAGCTCAACAGCCGCTGTACGTGTCGGTGTCGTTAGCCTCCGCCCGGACCAGAAACACGAGTTTGGGTTGGATTAACTCACCTCTGTCTGCCTCCTGGGTTCCCATCAAACAGCTGGTTCCAACCAGAGGCAGCTGGGGCTCAAAGTCCACCGACTCAAACCGATAAAAAGTCTTTCTGACCTCCGCCGTTGAGGTTAGTTTGGTGTATGGTGTTTTCCACCGACGGGGAACTGAAGCCTCTCATTTAAAATGAAAGTCGTCTCTGATTGGACGACGCGCTCGCTCTTTGTTTCCGGAAGTAACCTGCGAGGGGTGCATTGTGTTTTTTGTTTGTTTGTTTTTCGTTTTTAGGGCCCTCGCCTCTCTGAAACAGGGCCCTATTGTATCTGTAGTGTTTCTTTCCCTTCTTCGTTTTTTAGGGCCCTCGCTTCTTTCTTGGAGAGAGGGCCCTATTGTATCTGTAGCGTTTCTTTCTCTTTCTTTTTCCTATTATTACATCTGCTTGATGCTTAATTTGACCCCCTCAGCATGCTCAGAAACTCACCAAATTTGGTACGCACAACAGGTCTGGTGAAAATTTTGATAAAATCAAAAATCGGACCCCTTAAGTGCAAAAAATGGGCTCGCTAGCGCCACCTAGGGACGCAAAGGCAGCCGCTGCGGCCCACAGGAATGTGATAGAAAGACCAAACCAAAGCCGAAATGTAGATCTCACCAAGGCCGAAATTTTTCGTGCTCGCGCCCCCACCTAAAATCAAGAGGAAGTCCACAATTTGCGTTTGAAAATCACGTTTTCACCCCAATTTTCACTTTGCAGGAAATGGCAGCGGCTTGAAAATTTAATACATGACAGAGGACACAATGCTTAACAGAAGTTGCTCAAAACTCCGTCATTACTCGATTCGTTTGGTAGATATAAGCCCTCAAAGTCAGCGTGTCCACAACCAAAGCCTCAAATTTTTCCTACGGACTGGTATGAAAACGCAGGATCTTGGCAGACACTTGGCACTAATTAGGTCCCTACTGTCTAAAGTAAAATTCTGACTGCTTCCAAACCTATGTCGATGGGAAAAGGACAAAATTTCCTACAAAACTATGATCTTTTGGTGTGGATTGGAAACAGTTTGTGGGCGCTGTGAAGACTTGTTTAACAGTTTTGACTCTGGTCTGCTCTGCTCTGCACTCTGCCTGGTCTATTGATACACACTATCTGCCTGCCCATCCCCCAACACATACCCATTCTAAGACCTCAGCGGGAGCAGAAACAACTCTCAAACCACATCAACCTAAAACACTTGAAAAAATGGACCGTTCCTGACGGGCACGAGGTGGACGCGGGGCACGGGTGCGAGGGCCCGTCCGACACTGCTTGGAGCTTTAATATTATTGCGTCTCTTTAACGCTTAATTTGACCCCCTAAACATGCTCAAAAACATACCAAATTCGGTAGGTACATCAGGTCTGGTGAAAAATTTGATAAAATCAAAAATCGGACCCCCTAGGTGGAAAAATGGGCTCGCTAGCGCCACCTAGGGACGCAAAGGCCGCGGCTGCGGCCCACAGGAATGTGATAGAAAGCATAGGAAAGACCAAACCAACTAGTCCAGTAATTTTAGGCCAAAATTGGGGTCAACCTAGGACAAATTCCAAGAGAAGCAAACTCAACTGATTTTGTATCCTCAGTTTGTCCTGAGTGAGGGGAAAAAAGTCCCAAGAAATCCCATTGGTAGAAAGTTTTGAAAATCACCTATTTATGACCACATATTACCAAAAAACACTGTTTTTAACGCACAGGGGAAAGGGGTTCAAAATTTTACTTTCAGATATCACTATAAAAATTCACAAGTTGATTACACACACAAAGACAAGAAAAAAAAGTCAATTAGAAGTTCTTTGAATTATTCTGTTTACACATGCATATCACACATTATCTGATTTGATATGCGCTAATTAGAAATATAAGGAATAAATGCCAGAAGAGATATTTAAACAGTGAATTAAAAGGTTACTATATATATAGTAACCTTGAATTAAAAGGTTACTATATAACAGTGAATTAAAAGTTTGTTTGTCTTGTTTTGATTGTTTTTTATCATTATTGAAAATACATTAAAACATTTCATAAACACGCTCAATATAATGTTGTACAAAGAAACATTATGAATTAATATTAATAATAATATCAGTGGGAAAAATGTACGCATTTTTTCTGCTTGTGTTCCGCCACGACGGGCTGTGATTAGCCAAGCCACGTGATTTAAGTTTAGATTTAAGTAAGCCCAAAAAAACCAAAACAAAACAAAACAAAAAAACAACTCAAACCTTAGTCTGATTAGATTGGAGCGCCATGTCCTGCTCCATCTTTTCTCCAGCACTAGTCCCATCTTTCTTGCTAACAAGAGCCAAGCGCTACATTCCTGATATTTTGAAGAGTTTTAAAGCTGGAGGGAGATCTCTCCTTCAATACATTTAGGCACAACATGGGCTTCTGTCATTTTGGATATTCACATGTAATAATCAGCCTCTCTCCACTTACTGTGACATTACAACATCAGTGATACTGTGATTAGGTATCTAAATTATGAATGAATTTTATTCATTTGCAGTTGTGACTTTCTTTTGTTTGCGAACTTGCAATTCTGTTTGTTTATGTGTGGGCTTGGATACAGTTAGTTGTCTTACAGGGGGCACATACAGGTTTCTTATCCTTTATTAGGGGCCGGGCAGCCTAAGCTGCCAGGACCCTCTTGTATTCGTGAATGTTCTTCTTCTTCTTTCTTCCGAGGAAGTCCTACTTCCCATGCACGAAAAATCACCAAATTTTGCACAAAGGTCCAGTCCCATGCCAGATACATTCAGATGCAAACTCAAACCAATAGTCCTGATGGTGGCGCTATAGCAAGCCTTTAAAGTGTAAAACTTTGAAAATTCATAACAAATCAACCATATGTGATACAGCTTTGCAACTTTCACCAAAATGTAGCCCCAATACTGAAGAAACTTTTGTACAGTCAACCCTATTGCAAATTATGAATTCCATCACTCTATTTTTTTTCAAAAACTGTAAAACTTGTTAAACCTATCTCCTCCCACAATTTTTGCTCAAATGTCACCAAACTTGCTACAGAGCATCTTCAGACTGTCCTACACAAATTATCCACACAGATTTTTGATTTATCAAAAATTGAGCCTACGGTGCATCAAAATGTTTGACTGTAAATGGTACTGTAAACATACACTTACAAATTCTTTGTAAATAAATCTTCAATGTTCATGAAAAAAATGGACAATATTTTGGAGTCATTGTAGATGATGTGTGGCAAATTTCAGAATTGTGTCTCAAAACCTGAATTTTTGACAGCATTTTGAATTTTGCTCTCATGTGAACAATTGGAGTCAATGCAAGAATGGCATTTATAAACATCAGTTTTTCCACTTATGGAGCAAATCAATCATTGTTAAAAACAAATGATCAACATCTCCATGCTGTCTAGATGCAATATGTGTATTTACAGATTTTTGTCTTAATAACAAAATTTTTGACAGCTGTTTAAAATCTGCCTTTCCATGCATGGCTGCCTGCTGCCCTGCATGTCAGTGATTGGCTCAGTCAGTTTGTGAAGCTAAATGCCAGATTTTAGCTCAGTGAGATAGAGGCCAGGCCTCGGTGTCGAAGATTGTGAATTCAAGCCTCAGCTTCTGCAACATTCCCATGTGCGAAAACCCACCAAACTTTGCACAAAGGCCCCTTCCCATGCCAGATAATCATTGTCAGATTTTTGTCCTGATGACTGATTTTTTTTTTTTTTCTACAGTGGTTTGAAATGTCTTTCCATGCATAGGTGGCTGCCTATACATGGAAAGTGACTGGCTTAGTCAAGTTGTGAAGCCTCACATGAATTGACACTTGTCAATTAGCTCAGTGAGATAAAGTGTTGTCTTGCATGCCAGAAACTGTGAGTTCAAGTCTCAACTGATGTGAAATGCCATCTTCCAATTCTCCACTTGTTGCTCAGAATTGCCTAAAATTGCCCGGCCCCGACCATTGCTGCGCAGCAGCTATAATTTTATTCTGTAAATCTTTGAAAAGTACTATATAAATTAAAAAATATATAGACGTATTAAAAATAGTATAGCCTCCATGAGCTGTCACTGCAGTCCTGAGTGTAGACCTCAGGCTGTACCCAGGCCTAACATTGGAGTTTCAGGCTCATGCAAAGTTTTCCAGCTCCCAGGTCGAAGACCCTGAGAAGCTCTAAGCAAACAACCAGGGCCGCTCCTCCCTAAACATCTACCACCACCACAGCGAGGACGGACCAGCTGCTGCTGCCACCATGAGAAGCTGGGATCGGTCGCTGTGCACAAAGTTCACCGGAAACACGATCCCTGAATTTAGCTATTAACGCTGACACAAATTAAAATTAATTAAATCAAAGTGGATTAAGAAAATGTGGAGGTGCATTTTAATTAATTATCAAAACAAATACCAAAGTTTGTTAGATAAAATAAACCTTAATTTCAGGTTTGAAAGGTTTTAAGTTTTCTGCTGACTTCTTGTGTGACTTAATAAATTTAGAGCTGCATCGTCTTGATGTTCTAATTAATTTTAGGTAGCATTAACGGGTTCGGTCTTGAAACAACTGGAGCTGCTGGACCACAGCTCTTCCCTCAAACAATTCATCTGGCAGCTGCTGCTGCAGGTAAAGTTATTACTGATCTATGGTCAGACTGCTACCAACAGTGTGATGAACATGGACCAAAAAATAAATATTTACTTAGTGACTTACTGACTCACTGTTGAAACTCATCATCTGTGTCATGTTGGTGTTTTTCCAGATCAGACCTTGTTTCCTTCAGTCTGGGGACAGTCAGCAGGCTCAGTCCTTCCCACTGGACACACACAAGGTAAAAACATGAAGATTTGATTTTTCTGTTATTTTTGTGTGTTGCACTAAAGTGCCAAACCTTCATGAGTTTACAAGACGTCAGACGTGCAGCTGCAGTGGTCAAACCTTTCATTACATTTCATTCCAAAACAATGTTGGAGACCAAACATCTCCTTGTCTCACGGCAAATTGTTGGGAAAACTGTCCAGTTGTGTTTTCATTAAACTGAACTCAGGAAATGTGTGCTTGATAAAGAGACTTAAAGGCATGATTAAACTTCCCATTGATACCCCATTGACATTAACAACCTGCATTGTAGAAGGTCCCTCTTAAGAAAGGCTTGTCAGTGAGCGCTGTGCACACCACAGTCCTCTGCATTTCACACTGAAGCTCTCTTCTTCATGGGAGCCAAACAGCATTTGGGGTTGAAAGAAAATGTGAAATACAACTTTGAAATGTCACCATTTCTGATGAGTGTGACGGGGTCCAGGTGACAGAGGAGATGCAGGAGGCCGACTGTCTCCTTCAGCTGCTGCTCACTACCAGCTGACTCCAGTCACCACCTCAAACAACTGACGTCAGAGCTGAAAATTAAACGATATTCCCTTTTAATATGTTGAAAAAATATTACTAACATTCAGCCAAGAAGGTGAAACTTCCCAGCACAAGTTTCTTTTGCATTTCAATGGATTTCTAACAGTTTCCAGATCAGCTGTAATGCAGGTTTTGTCCAAGTTCAATATTTTAGGTGGATTTACATTAAATGACAAAGTCAGATGAGCAGTCCATGATGCAGATTTGTTGTTTGCGTAAATGTGCAGGTGGCCGAGTCTGTTCTGGACACACTGGAGCAGGTTTTAGGCCCCAGAGCCGTGCTGGACAGAGGTGTGTGTGTCTCTCCTCACATCATCCAGCATTATGCTGTTCACCTGGCGGCTCTGAGCATCACACAGCTGGCCCCAGATCAGCTGCCAGCCAACCAGGAGAACACACTGGTGAGCTAGAGGATTGAACTGAATTGAACTGAATGTAAATTATTGCTTTCAATTTAATTTAGTTTTCTGTTATTCTGTTATTTTTATATATATTTTAAAATTTTATTTACTATATGTTATTTCTGTAGTAGAATTTAGTACATTCATGTTTTTATCATATACATGTAACTCAATCAAAATATAAAACACAGGTTGATGAGAAATGCAGGAAATATTTTTCATGAATTGGTGATAAAATGGAAGCAGCCACTCAGCAGGTTGTGTTTGAACAGTGGAAGGTGTGTGGAGCACAGCGCCCCCCTCTGGCTGTGACAGTCTCTGTCAGCAGTGAGCTGGTGGAGGATCTGCTGGTCCTGCTGATGCTGAAGCTCCGCCCACTGGACGGATCTGCTTCCACACAGCTGGACCAGCAGCTGCTGAGGCTGTGCCTCCATGTGAGTGTTGCTGCCTCTCATGCTACTACTACTACTCATACTACTGACAGTACTACTAGTGCTGTTACTGATGATTCTACTTCTAATACTACTGCTAAAACTTTCAGTGTGACTACTATCACTACTACTGAGTTTACTACTGTACTGCTATTTCTACTGCAACTGCATCTCCTATTGGCACTAATACTTGTGAATTTATTCAGTCATGAGAATATCAAATCCATCTCAGTATCATCTTTTATTTTTGTAATTTCAAACATCTGTAGCACTATCACATCTGGTTGACTTTGATTCAGCATTTTAATGAGTCTTCTTTATCCCTCTCCCTATCTTCTCCTCTTTTCTTCTACATATTTTTTACTCTGTTCTTTTATTTAACTCTTATCTCTTCTTTGAGTCTTCCTCCACTCTGCTCCACTTCACTCTCAAAGCAGCATGGCGCCTGTGACCGGCACGGCCGCTGCCTCGGCGTCTCGTCTCCTGAAGTTAATTCTAGTTCTGATACTTTCACAAGCCCCGTCAACTTGCACATCCAGCCTGTGCTATGATCGGACCACGCTGCTACAAATCAGGGACTCTATGGCAGAGTTTAGTGCAAATTGGGGCTAGAACTTCTTACCTCCGCCGTCTGTCTACGCTGACTTGTCTATCGGCGGGCTGCTGCTACCCTCACTCCGGAGAAGACTGCGGAAACGCGGATCCAGGGCCGGCGTCCAGGTGCGGCTGAGGCGGAGCAGGCGGCTCTTTCCCAGGTATGGTCGGGAGGTTTTCACGAGCTACCTGCGTCCCATCCCCTTGCAACCATCCAAGGACTACAACGACCCTCAGCCCCTACCCCGGCATTTCCAGGTGTATCGCAGCCTCTGCCCACGACGTGTCATCGCTCCGCGGATCAGCTGTTTGTCAGCCATCAGATCTCAGTCAGCTGGCGGTGACGTCACGGTGCCTTCACGGTCCAGGATGGCCCTACTCAATGCACGCTCCATTGCAAACAAATCCTTCGCCCTGTATGACTTGCTTATCCAGAAGGATCTTGACTTCTTGTTCCTGTCTGAAACCTGGCAGCGGCAGGGGGAATTCTTCCATCTAAAGGAGCTGTGTCCTCCGGAATACTCGTTCGCTGCCACACCTCGTCTCACAGGACGTGGCGGGGGGCTTGCTGTTGTCTTCCGTGACCTCCTCAAAATTAGGTTGGTGAACTCTGACTGTTTCCCCTCGTTTGAGCTTCAGGTGACTAAGATCAATGAACTTAACCCATTTTATTGTATTTTAATCTACCGCCCTCCTGGTCCAGCTGTTGGGTTTTTATCTGACTTTACTGAACTTTTAACTAATTATTGGTGATTTTAATGTTCATATTGATGATCAGTCATCAAACACCGCTACGGAGCTCTTAAATATTACGGAGTCTTTTAACTTTGTGCAACACGTTTCTGGTCCCACACACCTAAAGGGACATACACTGGATCTTGTCTTCTCACATGGTTTGACTGTTGAAAATTTACATGTGGAGGACCTTCTTGTCAGTGACCACAGCTGTATCTCTTTTGATATGGCATATGCTGAGAAGCACCCGTCATGTATTGTTCAGGGAAAGAAACGTTTTATAAATCAGCCTGTTGTTGATAGCTTCATCTCCCTGTTTGATGCCGAGCCTCCTTCAAACAATGATGATGACGTGAATTCACTTGTACAGTGTTTTAATCTTCGATGCAAGTCTGTACTTGATAAAGTAGCCCCAATCAAATCGAGACCCACCTCTCTTAGGAAGCCTTGTCCTTGGATAAATGAAGAGATTAAAAATCACAGGAGAAGCTGCCGCAAGGCAGAGCGGCTGTGGAAAGCTACGAAGCTTGAGGTCCACAGGCTGTACCTCAAGGATCTGAGATTAGCTCTAAACAATCTGCTAAAAACCGCGAGAGCTGCTTACTTTGCCCAACTTATCTGTCTAAATAAGCGAAATCCTAAGTTTCTGTTTGACACTATTAGCTCTGTTATATCCCCTGATGTCCCCACGGCCCTGGCCCCTTCTACGACTGATTGTAATGCCTTTGCCAGTTTTATGGTAAACAAGATCAATGACATCAGGGCAAATATCCCTCAAAGTGCTTTAAACCCGTGCACTTTTCTGCCTCCTCGGTGTAAATGGTCTGTGTTTTCTTTGGTTTCACTGTCAGACATCAGTGCGCTCCTTGCTACCATGACACCGTCCTCTAGCCCTCTGGACATACTCCCAACATCACTGTTTCTTAAAACTTTTGGCTCTATTGGCCCCTGCATTGTAGAGATTATAAATCAATCTCTTCAAACTGGTGTCGTCCCCGCTTTCTTTAAACAGGCAGCAGTGGAACCTAAATTAAAGAAATCAAACTTGGATCCTACTGATTTAAAAAATTATAGGCCCATTTCAAAGCTCCCTTTTCTATCTAAAATTCTGGAAAAGGTAGTAGCTGAACAATTAAATGCCTTTATGGATGAAAATTCGTTTTTCGACACCTTCCAATCAGGCTTCCGTAAAAAACACTCCACCGAGACTGCCTTAACGAGAGTTTCTAGTGATGTCCTGATGGCAGCAGACTCTGGTCAATATACAGTCCTAGTACTGCTCGATCTCACCGCTGCATTTGACACGGTGGATCATAAAATCTTATTAAATAGACTGAGAGACACTTTTGGGATTACTGGTACTGTCTTTGATTGGTTCAGGTCTTACCTGACTGACAGGAGTTTTTTGGTCCATGTCAGTCAGTTTTTATCTGACCCAACAGGTCTAGCCTGTGGGGTCCCACAGGGATCAGTCCTTGGCCCTTTTCTCTTCCTATTCTACATGACCCCTCTTGGACAGATAATCAGTGAGTTCAGTGATGTCTCTTATCATCTATATGCTGATGATGTACAGCTCTACTGCTCTTTCAAGCAGACCGAGCTACATAAATTAGATAACTTAATTGCCTGCTTGACTGCCATCAAAAAATGGCTAAACAACAATCTCCTCCAACTGAACTCTGCCAAAACTGAAACACTGATTATCGCCCCAGACACTGCCATTCCCCTCATAAAGCAGCACATAGGTCAATTAGGTCTTTCTGTCCAACCTAGCCTACGTAATTTAGGAGTTGTGCATGACAAGGACATGTCTTTGGACCACCACTGTAAACAGCTGGTGAAAAACTGCTTTTATCACTTGCGGAATATTGCTAAACTGAGGTCCATGATCTCAAAACCTGAAATGGAGATGATAATTCATGCCTTTGTTTCATCTCGTATTGATTATTGTAACACTCTTTTTATGTGTTTTAACAAAAAGGCTGTAAATTGCCTTCAGACTGTGCAGAACGCAGCAGCAAGGCTCATAACTGGTTCTAGGAAAAGGGATCATATCACCCCAATTTTATATTCTTTACACTGGTTACCAGTTACTTTTAGGATTCATTTTAAGATTTTAGTTCTTACTTTCAGAGCCCTCCATGATCAAGCTCCTTTGTACATAACTGAGTTACTGAGACCCTACTCTCCCTCACGTCTCTAAGGTCATCAGACCAGAAACTCTTGATGATCCCCCGCACCATACTTAAAACACGAGGCGATTGCTCTTTTCAGGCTAGTGCCCCTCGCCTCTGGAATGCACTCCCAGTGACCTTACGCTGCATAGAGTCCACTGAAGGTTTTAAGAGAGAACTTAAAACCTATCTTTTTAGACAGGCTTTTCACTGTTGACGTCTCTGGGGCCTGTGAGGTTACTTGCTGTTGTGCTGTTGTCTGTCTTTGTGTTGTTGTCTAATATCCCTGTATTTTATTGCATTTTGTCTATGCTGTACAGCACTTTGTGAATGTATGTAGGAAAAGTGCTATATAAATAAAATTTACTTACTTCTTGTCTTCTTTATTTTGATCTTCTCTCCTCTGTCCTCAGAGACAGAAACATTTGCTCAGTGGGAGTTGACAGCTGGAACTGTCATCCCTCCTTGGTGGTCCTTGTTATTATTCTGGTCCAGCCAGACCAGTTGACCTCCACTGTGTCTGACACAAATGTCTCCTCTGTTGCAGATGAGAAAGCTGGTTGCTGTTTTTTTTTTTTTTTCCAAGCTCATAATTTACAGTTCATGATCACATGGTTTGTGTTAGCTGTAGCCTTTAAAGTTTCATCATGTGTAAAACTAAACTCCTCATCTGTGGCGCTGTGTAAACTGTAATTTTAACAAAACACAAACAATTCATAAAATCACTGAAAATGTACTGTTGTGATGAGAAATCACAAACATCAGTTCATTAGTAGAAGACAAGAGGAGACAAACAGTTGATTGATTTCTTTATTTATTGGTAGTTGATTTATTTATTTCTTTGTTTATTGATTTCTTTCTTTCTTGGCAGTCAGTCTTGCGTCTGGCAGGCTGATCTGACCGTCCTCTCCATCCCTCCATTCTTTAGCGTCTTGTGAGGTCGGCACGCCCTGGTTGCGTCTGGCGCCTTGGCTTGAGGCAGCAGTCCTCTGTGTCTGGCGGTACTGGCTGCCTGGGGATGTGGAAATAGTGTAAATAGTGTACATTTTGTAAATAGTTTATTTGTTGGTGTAGATCGCACCAGCTTTATCACAGAGCACTTTTGTTTGGTGGTCTCATTCAAAGGCCTGTTGTGTCAGCAGTATCAGAGCTGACAGACACTCCCGGGACTCCAAAATGAAACATGCACCTGTATTGTTGTTCCCCAGCCTGGCAGCCAAATTCTCTGCTATTTCATATTTCTCATTTTCTATATATGCACAGTAACCTGAAAAGACTTGAGTTCTTGTTTTTTTTTTCTTTTATATTCATTCATTAAACTATTTTATTTTATTATGCTCAGCCTTGTTTCCTCAGTCTCTCATTCTATAGTTTATATTCTATATTTGATAAGTGGATCACACTTCAACCAGTTTCTTCTAACTTGTTCAGGTGTTGTGACTCTGACAGTAAAAACATGACGTAGCTTCGATGAAGCAGTTCAACCAGCACATACACTGAAAGGTTTTATGTTCTTTTTTTCTAAATGTATTTATATGTTTTTAATGAATGTTTTGTACCTTGATCCTGAGAGAGATGTAATTTCATTCAGTTGTATGCACTTTTATCTGGATATATGGTTGAAATAACACAATAAACCTGAATCTGAATATATATGCAACAATGTTGAACAATATTAAAATAAATGTTTTATTTTCCTAACTTTGAAGCTACTTTTCAGTTTCATTTCAGTGGTTAAATCCTCCTAGTCAGACTGCTTTGCAGCATTTGATCTGCATGGCATATGAAAGGGTAGCAACATGTAATGAATTTTAGCAAATAATAATTTTACACTACTTCCACAAGCTCTTGACATATGACGATATTCCAGGAAGGTTCTTTTTGGACTGTTTTGTCTTTTGAAGAACCCAAAAGTCATTTATTATGTCCTTTACAGTCTCAAGTTCAAATTCAGGTTTATTTAGAGTGGTGGCAAACATTACAGTCATACACTCACACAGGGCATGCATACATGAACATGAGGTGTGTGTGTGTGTGTGTGTGTGTGTGTGTGTGTGTGTGTGTGTGTGTGTGTCCTTTACAGTCTCAAGTTCAAATTCAGTTTTATTTAGAGTGGTGGCAAACATTACAGTCATACACTCACACAGGGCATGCATACATGAACATGAGGTGTGTGTGTGTGTGTGTGTGTGTGTGTGTGTTCACACACAGAAGATGGGGGAGGAAGTGGGAGAACATTAGTGGGACCAAGACAGAGAACCAAGTGCATAAATGCATTTCTGCAGCAAAACTAATGGTTGTGGAAGGTGCAGGAGTCAGCATGGCCAGCAGGGGGAGCAGGACCAGGGACAGCCTCAGACTCAGTAAAACACTCTTCACTGTGCATCAGAAGACAACGAACAACAACCAGAGACCCTAAACTTCACAACTTCACATAATTCAGTCAAGAATCAGCTGTTCACAAAATCAAGCAGTACAACAACTCTTGCTAGCTGAGGTTATTTTTTGAAAATGTTTATTTATTGATGCATTTATTTATTTTACAGGAAAACAGGCAAACATAGCAGGCTGCTTTCTCCACCATCTCAAACTCTTACATATTAACGCTTATTGTCGTCACAGTTATATTCCTGACAAAAACGTTTCATAAACTTTATTTACTTAAGAGAAACAGCAATGTATTCTAAACAGAAATATCCACCCAAGCCAGACTATTTTATTTTCTCAAGACAATCTGTCACAGTAAAATCATTCATGTCATTTGAATTAGGCATAATACATGTTCTTTGCTTTCTTCTTTTATAATGTAAGAGGACAAAAAAATGTTGTTCATTTCCCAGCTGGATGGACTGGAGTTTTCTTTTCACAAATCCAAGGCCGACCATCAGAACAAAACACATCATTCCATCCATCTTCTGCTGGTCTCAGTTCTCCACAGTCTTCTCCTCCACCATAATCATCAGGCTGACCTTTTGCCCAGGACCTATTCATGATTAAATCATATGACAAAACAACATCATAGCATTTGGTATTGATTGTATATTATGGCATGTCGAATTAGCTGACAAAATGAAAAAAATCATTTTTTTCCATTTCATTTAGTAACAGAAGGAGCTAAAAACATGAGGAAGGAGCAGGATGATTTCTTACAGAGTTAGAAACATCAGAGTTAAATATTATAAATAAACTATATTATAAATAATAGAAAATTAACCAAAAACATTTTGTATGTGAATAGCCCAGGGGGCATGTCATTGAATGGGCAGGATTACTGGAATTGGCGTGTGGTTCATGTTACAGAAAATATTTAAAATTTGTCTAAAGCAAATATAGTCTTACTTCTTACTCCTTTTTACATGAGTTAGCTCCACCAGCACAGCAAAACAGAGATGCCAGCATGTCATTCAAAAGTGTTGATTTACTGTAATTTTGGGTGACAGAAAGATGGTCACATTAAAAGTCAGTTTCTTACGTGTAGCTCAGACTTGATCCATCCACCCACTTCCACTTCCCTTCTGTTTCCTGATCAGACAGACCAATCCAGACTCTGAGACCAAACTTCTTCAGAAACGACTGGGTTTGAAAAATGATACAGAGAAAAGCTTTTAAGCAACAAAGAAAGACAATGACTATGTTTACCTACATGGAGTAATCGTCATCTTATTCCTGTTGGACTGTTTACATGAGGCTTCAATGCACTGCCATGGAGGTACAAGGTTTGTCATGAATAAAACAATTTAAAAAGTACTGCCATTTACAGAACAAATGGTCTGAACATAATTTACTGAATTTGAGGCTGGTCTGAGCCGATTATCTTCCAAAACCAAGTGTAAAAATGTGTTAAGTCTGTTGTTATGTCTGTGGTCTCCCACGTTGTTAAGATTTTAGTGTGAACCGCCCATTAAAGATCCAGCACCGTGGTTTGTCATTCTTTCCATCCTTGTTCAGCCACCGCTGTATACACACAATCACCTACACAACCTGGAGCTGTGTAGGTGATTGTTCACTGGTACTTTTGTAAAACCAAGGTTCTACTAAAAAGAATAAGACTTCTTTTAATTCCTGCCTTGCTGTAACTTGTCCTGAGCTGTACTGCAGCTTATTTTCTATATTTTTTCTGGACTGTCAAATGAAATTTTGGTGAGTTTCTGTGGGCACAATGAGTTTTTTTGAGGAAACGATCGCATTTCCTAGCTGCGGAAACACATTAAGCCTTAGATATTAATGTGTAAATAAAATGTAAACTTTCCCAACCCGTCTCTCACCTGTTCTTCTCTGCTGTTGATGATCACCAGGTCAGCTCCTCTCCTCAGACAGTCCTGCCAGCTCTCATTCCAGCTTTTACTTCCTGAAGAGGTGAAGTAACAGCTGCTGTTGAACTTGGTCCATCCGTCTGAGCATATTTGTGATGTCAGCTCTAGAAAACAAAGGCATTTCCACACAAAATGCTCATAAACTTTAATAAACATTCAGGATCAAAAACCTTATGATCCAAGGCAATGCAGTGAAAATGTTTAGTTTCCCATGCCTTTTATATTCAGTGTCAGCCTTTCAATCTCCATTTGCAGCTGATTTTTCTCTTGAGTCGTGCTGTTGAGACTGGTCTGTAACTGGTTCCTCTCTTGAGTTAGGTTGTTGAGACTGGTCTGTAACTGGGTCCTCTCTTGACTCATGCTGTTGAGACTGGTCTGTAACTCTTCTCTCTCTCTGGCCAGGTTGCAATCTGATTTGTTATCTGTAAAATAACAAAGGTATAATGTAATTTAAATCAATGCTAGTAATCATGGCACCACAAACTTAGTTCAACAATTGACTGAACAAGAAACGTCCAGCTCACAGTGTGCCACCAGGCCGATGACTGTAGACAGGAGGAGAAGACACAGCAGCCCCAGACACACTGTAGCAGCTCGTCCATGTTCACCTATAAAACAAACCAAAGTATCCTTGCAGTTGGTTGTGTAATCTCTTGCATGAAAATTCTTTGTGTGTACATTTGTGTTTGTGTTGATGCATGGATCAATACCTGCATGGTGCTCTCCTCTTGTACCTCTTGTTACTGTGTATTCTCCTGATTTGCTTCTTAACACCATGGTTGTAGCTGCTTCTCACACGACTGCCTGTCAGATCACAGAAGTTAAAAAAAACAAAAAAAAACAAAACAAAACAAAAAAACTGCTGCAAATTAAAAGCTTGGAAAACCTGAGGAAAAAACAAAGAATGTGTGTCCTATCAAAATTTAGAAGATCAGCTGACATTGTACAGTACAGTACATTTTATTTTTTTGTTTTCTGTCTTGACAAATTGATCCTGTCAATTTATTGTACAAAGTATGTATTTCACATCAGGCAGGAATCTCATTTCTGTTATTATATTATAGTATGTACTGTGTAATTATTCAAATAATACCCTGTACACTGCAGCACCGAAAGGATTTATTTTCCTCGACCTACTCTTTGTAACATCTGGCCAGAGACTGCAGATGAAAAAAACAGGTTTTTGGCTCATTTTGGTACATTTCCAGAAGTGTTTGTTGATGTGCATTGTCCCTGTTCAGTAAAGACTTTAACCAGCTTGCCACTGAACTCACTCACAGAACAGTGGGCCAACTCTATTTCTGCTCAGTTTAGTTTCATCTATTCAACACATCTTTTACTTTAGCCTGTCATTGGGCCTATTTACAGTCACTACTCTACATCCCTTAGTGGTGAAATGCTGGTTACCCTAATACCACTGTAGAAAAGGCCCCAAAGTTATTATTATTTTAAGAGTGTTGCTGTAGTATTTATGTGTTTATGTTCAGTTGTTGTTCTTTTATTGAGTGCTCTTATTTTGGTGAGCCAACCCATGTGATGGGAAAAGTTTGAAAGTGACGTCACTAAGCTAGGCAGGAGAGTTGCGCTGCAGTTAAGCAGCTAGCTACAGAAACGAGTAGGAAAATTCCCTTTTTGAGATCTGTGCGTGAATGAAGGGTGAGCTCAGTCAGTTTATAAATGTATTACATCTTTGTTGTCCTGTTAGAAATGTTTTGGAATCGTATTGGCACGTATATTTACATATTTGATGCCGTTTCTTTGCCGAAATTAAGCTAGCGCTAATTAGCCGCGGGAAGCGGTCTTTTCAAAGTAAGAGTTTCCGGTCAGTACAGGAAGTAGTATTTGAGTTTGTCAGCATTAGCGCTAACTTGACAGTGATTAAGCGTATGCCTGTAATCCTTTTGATTACCTCCTTTGTTTAAGTGTCAGTGACCTTATAATATTGTTTATATTATTTCTTATTTGCTGGATTATTACTTATGAACACAAGGTTTCCTTTATTGAGTTGTGTATGTTATTCTTTCTTTGTAGAGAAACCACAGACACAGATACAGTCACAGACCAGACACAGAAGTTGTGTATTTGCTGACAAAAGGAAAAGTAAAGAGTGAACTGCAGCTCATCCTCTCCGTCCCTTATTCCTCCTACTCTGATAAGGCCTTAAGTGGTGTTCTGGCCGACACTCCTGTGTGAACACAGTAATACACGTTGAACTAGCACCCAGCTCAGTATTCTCTCCACTACAACCACTATAATACTACCACAATAACAACATTGCCATCTGAAATGTGTGTGGTGTCTGGGGGCTGGATGCACCCCAGATAGAGTCTATTTACTACATGACTTACTTTTTCCAAGGAAGAAAAACAAAAGTATTTCTGACCTCTAACTGATGTTACTACATAATGCTAACACTACTACACTACAAATTTAACCTAAAATAAAAGAATTTTGACACAGGCCTATGTAAGAGAATAGGACCCTGCCAAATTTGTTTCTTGTTTTATTATTTCTATTTGCTGTCTATTATTTCATACTTTATGAAAGATTTCAATAAAGTATGAAAATATGTTTAATAAATCAAAACATGTTTAAGTTAAGGAAAAATATCTAGTGCAAATATTGATTGATTGATTGATTGGAACCTTTATTTATTCTCGGAAGACAGTTGAGGTTTCCCTCTTTTACAATGTCGCCGAGATACACTTTAAAATACATCAACAACAAATAGGATATACCTCATATATTATAATGACAGGAAATACACATAATAAACAGAAAGAAAAGGAAATACATATAATACACTGTTAATAAGTTATAAAACTGGCTTATGCAGAATTAGGAATGCGCCTAGACTTCAATTAAAACAGTTACAATTAGAAACACAGTGGCTAGTGATAATAGAGTTAAATTCTGCATAAGAGGGTAGACTTTCCAGTTTTAAATCTAAGCAACATTAAGTCATTGGAACGGGTCAGGTGAGGACCTGTTTTCCATTCCAATAAGGATGTGATATAGAGACGTTGCTTACCAGTTAAGGCTTTAAAAATAAACTGAAACCAATGTTTGTAGCGCCTTTCGTTAAGCGATGGCCAACCGACTGCATCATAAGGAATGCAATGGTGAGTATCATATTTCGCACCAGTAATAAATCTAAGAGCAGAGTGATAGATTGCATTTAAAGGCTTAAGGGTGGAGGGAGAAGCACCTCTGTAGACCACATCTCCATAATCTAAAACGGACAGAAAGACTGCCTCCACCACCCTCTTTCTGCTAATCATTGGAAAGCTGGTTTTGTTCCTATATAAGAACCCAAGTTTTTGCCTCAGTTTACAAAATATGGATTATCTTTTGAAAGCAGCAATGAAAATAAACCATTCAGAAACTCACCTTCTTGGTCACTGCTCTGTCAGCTCTGTTTTTATGTGGCACAGATGAAGTACGGAGTCCAAGTGCAGATGAAATGGTAATTTCTCAGCTGTGTTTTCTAATTCATGTGATAAATTTTGTGGCTTGCACTGAATTGGGCGGAGTGCTGCAGTGGGGAATGTTGATAAAGAAAATAAAAAACACAGGGAGTTCTGTGGAATTTCCTGTTCTTACAGGAAATTCAGTTATCTTTTGTAATTTTGAAATACTTCCTATGATTTTACTTTTTACATTAAATGTTCTACTTTGTCCTACTTAGGCTTGACTGTTACAGATGGTTGTTTTTGGTAACCATTGTTCGAAGGCAAACTTCCCCATCTTTGGAAGGCTGGATTTGATTTTGGAAAACAAAGGAGAAGAAATGGCAGAAAAGAGACAGGTTCCTTTCTCCTTATCTAAACTAACCCAGAATCACTCCCCTCAGTTTAGCTCTTTTACAGCTATTTACCACAATTTCATTGAGTTTTTCCATCCTAAAAACTAACTTAATCCATGGTAATATTCAAAATAGAAAAAAAAAAAAAAAAAAAGCTTGCTGTGGTATAAAAATCCTCCCACTTGGGCCAGATTATGGTGTTTCTTATTATAGGGTGACATACTATGATCTCATGCTAGCCGGGGATGGTGGGATGGGTCATACCATACTGTTATAACACCTTGAATATTGAATTTTGTTTGTGGTCTGGCATTGTATTAGTTTAAAACCTATTTCTCAGAGAGAAACCAGTGTGTGACCTCTGAGTAATGAGAACATAACTCTGGTGTTCCTCAGGGATCGGTCCTTGGCACTCTCCTGTTGTCTACATTCTCACTTTGGGTGATATACATAGCTATAACATTACTTTCCATAATCCACTGTAATGCTGATGATACTCAAATCTTCATACCTATCAAGCACAATGACCACTCTGAATTGGCTAACCTTGAGGTATGTCTGTATGCTATTAAAGGTTGGATGTCTTCTAATTTTGTGAAGCTTAACTCAGCCAAGACTGAAATTTTTGTCACAAAACTCTACAGTGGTGTGATTGCTGACTCTAGTATCTCACTAGTCACTTACAAAAAAAAAAAAAAAAAATCCCTAAAACTGTCTTTTATCACCTTTGCAGTATCGCTAAATTTAGGCCCATGCTAAGTATGGCTGATGCAGCCCTCATGCATTTGTCCCGTCTCGCCTCCATCACTGTAATGTTCTGCACTCCGGTCTGCCTACATCCAGTGCCAAAAGTGGTTCAAAACACTGCTGCCAGAATACTGCCCAGAATCAGGAATTTTGACACTGTCCCTCCCCCATTAAACCAATTCCTCCCTAGCAGCTGAGGCCAATAACAGGTGCCCTTATCACCTTTATCAGTTATGGCCTGTGAGACATTTTTGAGTAGACATTCTCCACAACTTTGGATTCCAGTTAGCCATCAGTGTCGAGGTTCAGTAAGATTGCTAGCTGAGTTCAAAGACCTTCTAACCAGATGGTCATAGATAAGACTTCCCAAACCTCAGCAGGAGGGTTCACACATCGGGAAAGGCAATTATGTGTCATCAAATTCACAACCTTGTATTCTTTGGCTATCGAAAAACAACCAAACAACCTGCAAAGTAAGACAATCACATAGTTAAACACACACACAGTCACAGGAAACCACTGGGCAGTGCTCTCCTTGTTCCCATACACGCCAAGTGGAGAAAATGACTGTTGACTACAAATGGACCTTATTCCATATCAAATGTAACAAACCCTGTGTAAATGCTCTGTCTACAGCCCAGCAAAGGTTATGTGGATGTTGTAATAGTTAGGAGAGCCATGCAGCCATCTAACCTGGGGCATTGTGGGGGATTGTTAAAATAGGTAATAAATGTGTCTTACTCAGGATAGTGGTTTATGTGTCATGCCAGATGTCTTTCTGTTCCTTTAGATGAGGAGAAATTGAATATAGTGTATTGTTGAACATTGGACCAACTTAATTCCAATTATTTAGGTTTGGCAGTGTTTGATAGACGCTGCATTCCTCCTTAAGAGGAGACCGCCCATGTGGTACTTTTGGCCATAAAATTTGACACTTGGAGGATTTTTGTCTTAATGACTAAATTTTTGACAGCTGTTTAAAATCTGCCTTTCCATGCATGGCTGCCTGCTGCCCTGCATGCCAGTGATTGGCTCAGTCAGTTTGCGAAGCCACATGTGGGACTTTAGCTCAGTGAGATAGAAGCCAGTCCTCAGTGTCGAAGATTGTGAGTTCAAACCTTAGCTTGTGCAACGTTTCCATGTGCGAAAAAAACCAAACTTTGCACAAAGGTAAAGTCCCATGCCAGATGATCATTGTCAGATTTTTGTCTTGATGACTGATTTTTTTTTTCTACAGTGGTTTGAAATCTGCCTTGCCATGCATAGGCGGCTGTTGTCATGTGACTGGCTTAGTCAATTTGTGAAGCTTCACATGAATTGACACTTAAGCGTTGTCCTGCATGCCAGAAACTGTGAGCTCAAGTCTCAACTGATGTGAAATGCCACCTTTCTTTTCATCTTCCAATTCTCCACTTGTTGCTCAGAATTGTCTAAAATTGCCCGGCCCCGACCATTGCTGCGCAGCAGCTATAATTTTATTCTGTAAATCTTTGAAAAGTACTATATAAATTAAAAAAATATATAGACGTATTAAAAATAGTATAGCCTCCATGAGCTGTCACTGCAGTCCTGAGTGTAGACCTCAGGCTGTGCCCAGGCCTAACATTGGAGTTTCAGGCTCATGCAAAGTTTTCCAGCTCCCAGGTCGAAGACCCTGAGAAGCTCTAAGCAAACAACCAGGGCCGCTCCTCCCTAAACATCTACCACCACCACAGCGAGGACGGACCAGCTGCTGCTGCCACCATGAGAAGCTGGGATCGGTCGCTGTGCACAAAGTTCACCGGAAACACGATCCCTGAATTTAGCTATTAACGCTGACACAAATTAAAATTAATTAAATCAAAGTGGATTAAGAAAATGTGGAGGTGCCGGAGAGTTTTAATTAATTGTCAAAACAAATACCAAAATTTGTTAGATAAAATAAACCTTAATTTCAGGTTTGAAAGGTTTTAAGTTTTCTGCTGACTTCTTGTGTGACTTAATAAATTTAGAGCTGCATCGTCTTGATGTTCTTATTAATTTTAGGTAGCATTAACGGGTTCGGTCTTGAAACAACTGGAGCTGCTGGACCACAGCTCTTCCCTCAAACAATTCATCTGGCAGCTGCTGCTTCAGGTAATGTTATTACTGATCTGTGGTCAGACTGCTACAAACAGTGTGATGAACATGGACAAATAAATAAATATTTACTTAGTGACTTACTGACTCATTGTTGAAACTCATCATCTGTGTCATGTTGGTGTTTTTCCAGATCAGACCTTGTTTCCTTCAGTCTGGGGACAGTCAGCAGGCTCAGTCCTTCCCACTGGACACACACAAGGTAAAAACATGAAGATTTGATTTTTCTGTTATTTTTGTGTGTTGCACTAAAGTGCCAAACCCTCATGAGTTTACAAGACATCAGACGTACAGCTGCAGTGGTCAAACCTTTCATTACATTTCATTCCAAAACAATGTTGGAGACCAAACATCTCCTTGTTTCACGGCAAATTGTTGGGAAAACTGTCCAGTTGTGTTTTCATTAAACTGAACTCAGGAAATGTGTGCTTGATAAAGAGACTTAAAGGCATGATTAAACTTCCCATTGACTTTAACAGCATTTGGGGTTGAAAGACTATGTGAATGATAAGTTGAGCAGTAAATTGCGAACCCAAGTGCAGACTCAACAGGCAGGATTGATACAAAAACAAGTTTAATATCCAGCCAGGCAAAAAACAGAAAAGCAAAAACTACAAACAAAGAAACTGGCCAAAACAGGGGGCCGCAGATTAAGCTGGCTGGGCTGGCAAGGCTGGGCAAGGTCCACGCATGGAGAACCGCAGACAGAAACAACATGTTACGGCAAGGATCTGACAAAAACTGAGGATCAAAGCTGAGCTTATAAAGAGAATTGACTAATGGCAAAACAGGTCCAGCTGGTGTGGCTGGAGACAAACTGGCCCTCACACACCAGTTTCTAGTTAGCCAATTAGGGAGAAGTGGAGGACATGGGGGCAGATGTAACAGTGAAATACAACTTTGAAATGTCACTATTTCTGATGAGTGTGACGGGGTCCAGGTGACAGAGGAGAAGCAGGAGGCCGACTGTCTCCTTCAGCTGCTGCTCACTACCAGCTGACTCCAGTCACCACCTCAAACAACTGACATTAGAGCTGAAAATTAAACGATATTCCCTTTTAATATGTTGAAAGCCAAGAAGGTGAAACTTCCCAACACAAGTTTCTTTTGCATTTCAATGGATTTCTAACAGTTTCCAGATCAGCTGTAATGCAGGTTTTGTCCAAGTTCAATATTTTAGGTGGATTTACATTAAATGACAAAGTCAGATGAGCAGTCCATGATGCAGATTTGTTGTTTGCGTAAATGTGCAGGTAGCCGAGTCTGTTCTGGACACACTGGAGCAGGTTTTAGGCCCCAGAGCCGTGCTGGACAGAGCTGTGTGTGTCTCTCCTCACATCATCCAGCAGTTTGCTGTTCACCTGGCGGCTCTGAGCATCACTCAGCTGGTCCCAGATCAGCTGCCAGCCAACCAGGAGAACACACTGGTGAGCTAGAGGATTGAACTGAATTGAATTGAATGTAAATTATTGCTTTCAATTTAATTTAGTTTTCTGTTATTCTGTTATTTTTATATATATTTTATAATTTTATTTACTATACGTTATTTCTGTAGTAGAATTTAGTACATTCATGTTTTTTTTTTATCACATACATGTAACTCAATCAAAATATAAAACACAGGTTGATGAGAAATGCAGAAAATATTTCTCATGAGTTGGTGATAAAATGGAAGCAGCCACTCAGCAGGTTGTGTTTGAACAGTGGAGGGTGTGTGGAGCAGAGCGCCCCCCTCTGGCTGCGACAGTCTCTGTCAGCAGTGAGCTGGTGGAGGATCTGCTGGTCCTGCTGATGCTGAAGCTCCGCCCACTGGACGGATCTGCTTCCACACAGCTGGACCAGCAGCAGAGCTGAGGCTGTGCCTCCATGTGAGTGTTGCTGCCTCTCATGCTACTACTACTACTCATACTACTGATATACTACTAGTGCTGTTACTGATGATACCACTAATATTACTGCTAAAACTATCAGTGTGACTACTATCACTACTACTGAATTTACTACTGTACTCACTGCTATTTCTACTGCAACTGCATCTCCTATTGGCACTAATACTAGTGAATTTATTCAGTCATGAGAATATCAAATCCTTCTCAGTATGATCTTTTAGGTTTGTAATTTCAAACATCTGTAGCACTATCACATCTGGTTGACTTTGATTCAGCATTTTAATGAGTCTTCTTTATCCCTCTCCCCATCTTCTCCTCTTTTCTTCTACATATTTTTTACTCTGTTCTTTTATTTAACTCTTATCTGTTCTTTGAGTCTTCCTCCACTCTGCTCCACTTCACTCTCTTCTTGTCTTTTTATTTTGATCTTCTCTCTTCTGTCCTCAGAGACAGAAACATTTTCTCAGTGGGAGCTGACAGCTGGAACTGTCATCCCTCCTTGGTGGTCCTTGTTATTATTCTGGTCCAGCCGGGCCAGCTGACCTCCACTGTGTCTGACACAAATGTCTCCTCTGTTGCAGATGAGAAAGCTGGTTGCTGTTTTTTTTTTTTCAAGCTCATAATTTACAGTTCATGATGTTAGCTGTAGCCTTTAAAGTTTTATCATGTGTAAAACTAAATTCCTCATCTGTGGCGCTGTGTAAACTGTAATTTTAACAAAACACAAACCATTCATAAAATCACTGCAGTTGTATTGTTGTGATGAGAAATCACAAACATCAGTTTATTAGTAGAAGACAAGAGGAGACAAACAGTTGATTGATTTCTTTCTTTATTGATTGACTGATTTTTTACTTGGCAGTCAGTCTTGCGTCTGGCAGGCTGATCTGACCGTCCTCTCCATCCCTCCGTTCCTTAGCGTCTTGCGAGGTCGGCAAGCCCTGGTTGTGTCTGGCGCCTTGGCTTGAGGCAGCAGTCCTCTGCGTCTGGCGGTACTGGCTGCCTGGGGATGTGGAAATAGTGTAAATAGTGTACATTTTGTAAATAGTTTATTTGTTGTTGGAGAGGGCACCAGCTTTATCACAGAGCACTTTTGTTTGGTGGTCTCATTCAAAGGCCTGTTGTGTCAGCAGTATCAGAGCTGACAGACACTCCCTGGACTCCAAAATGAAACATGCACCTGTATTGTTGTTCCCCAGTCTGGCAGCCAAATTCTCTCCTATTTCATATTTCTATTTTTCTATATGCACAGTAACCTGAAAAGAGTTGAGTTCTTGTTTTTTTTTCTTTTTTATTCGTTCATTAAACTATTTTATTTTATTATGCTCAGCCTTGATTCCTCAGTCTCTCATTCTATAGTTTATATTCTATATTTGATAAGTGGATCACTCTTCAAGTTCTTCTAACTTGTTCAGGTGTTGTGACTCTGACAATTCTCAGATCTTTGCTCAGTAAAAACATGACGTAGCTTCGATGAAGCAGTTCAACCAGCACATACACTGAAAGGTTTTATGTTCTTTTTTTCTAAATGTATTTATATGTTTTTAATGAATGTTTTGTACCTTGATCCTGAGAGAGATGTAATTTCATTCAGTTGTATGCACTTTTATCTGGATATATGGTTGAAATAACACAATAAACCTGAATCTGAATATATATGCAACAATGTTGAACAATATTAAAATAAATCTTTCATTTTCCTAACTTTGAAGCTACTTTTCAGTTTCATTTCAGTGGTTAAATCCTCCTAGTCAGACTGCTTTGCAGCATTTGATCTGCATGGCATATAAAAGGGTGGTAACGTAATGAATTTTAGCAAATAATAATTTTTACAGTACTTCCACAAGCTCTTGACATATGACGATATTCCAGGAAGGTTCCTTCTGGACTGTTTTGTCTTTTGAGGAACCCAAAAGTCATTTATTATGTCCTTTACAGTCTCAAGTTCAAATTCAGGTTTATTTAGAGTGGTGGCAAACATTACAGTCATACACTCACACAGGGCATGCATACATGAACATGAGGTGTGTGTGTGTGTGTGTGTGTGTGTGTGTGTGTGTGTGTGTGTGTGTGTGTGTGTGTGTGTATTCACACACAGAAGATGGGGGAGGAAGTGGGAGAACATTAGTGGGACCAAGACAGAGAACTAAGTGCATAAATGCATTTCTGCATCAAAACTAATGGTTGTGGAAGGTGCAGGAGTCAGCATGGCCAGCAGGGGGAGCAGGACCAGGGACAGCCTCAGACTCAGTAAAACACTCTTCACTGTGCATCAGAAGACAACGAACAACAACCAGGGACCCTAAACTTCACAACTTCACATAATTCAGTCAAGAATCAACTTTTCACATAACCAAGCAGTACAACAACTCTTGCTAGCTGAGGTTATTTTTTGAAATGTTTATTTATTGATGCATTTATTTTACAGGAAAACAGGCAAACATAACAGGCTGCTTTCTCTACCATGTCAAACCTGTACAAATTGATGGTGATTGTCTTCACAGCTGTACACCTGACAAAAATATCTCATAAACTTTATTTACTAAAGAGAGACAGCAATGTATTCAAAACAGAAATATCCACCCAAGCAAGATTATTTTATTTTCTCAAGACAATCTGTCACAGTAAAATCATTCATGTCATTTGAATTAGGCATAATATGTGTTCTTTGCTTTCTTCTTTTTTAATGTAAGAGGACAAGAAAAAATGTTGTTCATATCCCAACTGGATGGACTGGAGTCTTCTTTTCACAAACCCAATGCAGACTGTGAGTACAAAACAGATCATTCCATCCATCTCGTTCTGGTCTCACTTCTCCACAGTCTTCTCCTCCAGGAGCATCATCAGGCTGACCTTTTGCCCAGGACCTATTCATGATTAAATCATATGACAAAACAACTTCATAGCATTTAGTATTGTATATTATGGCATGCCAAATTAGCTGACAAAATGAAAAAAAGTATTTTTTTCATTTCATTTAGTAACAGAAGGAGCTAAAAACATGAGGAAGGAGCAGGATGATTTCTTACAGAGTTAGAAACATCAGAGTTAAATATTATAAATAAACTATATTATAAATAATAGAAAACCAACCAACCAACCATCATTTTGTATGTGAATGGCCTAGGGGGCATGTCACTGAATGGGCAGGTTTACTGGAATTGGCTTGTGGTTCATGATACAGAAAATATTTAAAATTTGTCTAAAGCAAAGATAGTCTTACTTCTTACTCCTTTTTACATGAGTTAGCTCCACCAGCACAGCAAAACAGAGATGCCAGCATGTCATTCAAAAGTGCTGATTTACTGTAATTTTGGGTCACAGAAAAATGGTCACATTAAAAATCAGTTTCTTACGTGTAGCTCAGACTTGATCCATCCACCCACTTCCACTCCCCTTCTGTTTCCAGATCAGACAGACCAATCCAGACTCTGAGACCAAACTTCTTCAGAAATGACTGAGTTTGAAAAATGATACAGAGAAAAGATTTTAAGCAACAAACACAGACAATGACTATGTTTACCTACATGGAGTAATCGTCACCTTATTCCTGTTGGACTGTTTACATGAGGCTTCAATGCACTGCCATGGAGGTACAAGGTTTGTCATGAATAAAAGAATTTAAAAAGTACTGCCATTTATAGACCAAATGGTCTGAACATAATTTGCTGATTTGAGGCTGGTCTGAGCCGATTATCTTCCAAAACCAAGTGTAAAAATGTGTTAAATCGATTGCTACATCTGTGGTCTCCCACGTTGTTAAGATTTTATTGTGAACCGTCCATTAAAGGTCCAGCGCCATGGTTTTACCTCAGTCAGGAGGTTGGTTATGATTCCTAAAACAGGGACAGTTTTGATTTTCAGTTTTTGATGGTTTGGTGATACAAAGGTTACAGGAGTGCTAGCTATAGTTTTCCATCTTTTGTATCTAAGTATTTCTATCTTCAGGGAGGAATTACCCACTGTTGGAACTTCATTCAGCAACAATGAAGGCAAGAGATTTTTCTGACACGTAGCTGGATGGCAGGCATGTGGTCTAGATAAGGAAAGCTCTTAGCTCTGGGTTAAGAAAGTATTTACACTGGCTGATTGTTAAGTGTCTATGAACTATTACAGCACCAATGACTAATGTTATCCAGCCTGATAATGTCATTCTTTCCATCCTTATTCAACCACCGCTGTATACACACAATCACCTACACAACCTGGAGCTGTGTAGGTGATTGTTCACTGGTACTTTAATAAAACCAAGGTTCTACTAAAAAGAATAAGACTTCTTTTAATTCCTGCCTTGCTGTAACTTGTCCTGAGCTGTACTGCAGCTTATTTTCTATATTTTTTCTGGACTGTCAAGTGAAAATTTGGTGAGTTTCTGTGGGCACAATGAAGTTTTTTGAGGAAACGATCACATTTCCTAGCTGCAGAAACACATTTAGCCTTAGATATTAATGTGTAAATGAAATGTAAACTTTCCCAGCCCATCCCTCACATTTTCTTCTCTGCTGTTGATGATCACCAGGTCAGCTCCTCTCCTCAGACAGTCCTGCCGGCTCTCATCCCAGCTTTTACTTTCTGAAGAGTTGAAGTAACAGCTGCTGTTGAAATGGGTCCATCCGTCTGGGCATGGTGTCAGCTCTAGAAAACAAAGGCATTTCCACACAAAATGCTCATGAACTTTAAAAAACATTCAGGGTCAAAAACCTTATGATCCAGGGCAATGCAGTAAAAATGTTTAGTTTCCCATGCCTTTTATCTTCAGTGTCAGCCTTTCAATCTCCATTTGCAGCTGATGTTTCTCTTGAGTCATGCTGTTGAGACTGGTCTGTAACTGGTTCCTCTCTTGAGTCGTGCTGTTGAGACTGGTCTGTAACTGGTTCCTCTCTTGAGTCATGTTGTTGAGACTGGTCTGTAATTGGTTTTGCTCTTGACTCATGCTGCTGAGACTGGTCTTTAACTGGTTTCTCTCTTGAGTCATGTTGTTGAGACTGGTCTGTAACTGGTTCCTCTCTTGAGTCATGCTGTTGAGACTGGTCTTTAACTGGTTTCTCTCTTGAGCCATGTTGTTGAGACTGGTCTGTAACTGGTTCCTCTCTTGAGTCGTGCTGTTGAGACTGGTCTTTAACTTGTTCCTCTCTTGAGTCATGCTGCTGAGACTGGTCTTTAACTGGTTTCTCTCTTGAGTCATGTTGTTGAGACTGGTCTGTAATTGGTTTTGCTCTTGACTCATGCTGCTGAGACTGCTCTTTAACTGGTTTCTCTCTTGAGTCATGTTGTTGAGACTGGTCTGTAACTGGTTCCTCTCTTGAGTCGTGCCTTTGAGACTGGTCTTTAACTGGTTGCTCTCTTGAGTCATGTTGTTGAGACTGGTCTGTAATTGGTTTTGCTCTTGACTCATGATGTTGAGACTGGTCTGTAACTGGTTCCTCTCTTGAGTCATGTTGTTGAGACTGGTCTGTAACTGGTTCCTCTCTTGAGTCGTGCTGTTGAGACTGGTCTTTAACTGGTTGCTCTCTTGAGTCATGTTGTTGAGACTGGTCTGTAATTGGTTTTGCTCTTGACTCATGATGTTGAGACTGGTCTGTAACTGGTTCCTCTCTTGAGTCATGTTGTTGAGACTGGTCTGTAACTGGTTCCTCTCTTGAGTCGTGCTGTTGAGACTGGTCTTTAACTGGTTGCTCTCTTGAGTCATGTTGTTGAGACTGGTCTGTAATTGGTTTTGCTCTTGACTCATGATGTTGAGACTGGTCTGTAACTGGTTCCTCTCTTGAGTCATGTTGTTGAGACTGGTCTGTAACTGGTTCCTCTCTTGAGTCGTGCTGTTGAGACTGGTCTTTAACTGGTTGCTCTCTTGAGTCATGTTGTTGAGACTGGTCTGTAATTGGTTTTGCTCTTGACTCATGATGTTGAGACTGGTCTGTAACTGGTTCCTCTCTTGAGTCATGTTGTTGAGACTGGTCTGTAACTGGTTCCTCTCTTGAGTCGTGCTGTTGAGACTGGTCTTTAACTGGTTGCTCTCTTGAGTCATGTTGTTTAGACTGGTCTGTAATTGGTTTTGCTCTTGACTCATGCTGTTGAGACTGGTCTGTAACTGGTTTCTCTCTTGAGTCATGTTGTTGAGACTGGTCTGTAATTGGTTTTGCTCTTGACTCATGCTGCTGAGACTGCTCTTTAACTGGTTTCTCTCTTGAGTCATGTTGTTGAGACTGGTCTGTAACTGGTTCCTCTCTTGAGTCGTGCTGTTGAGACTCTTCTGTAACTGGTTCCTCTCTTGAGTCGTGCTGTTGAGACTGGTCTTTAACTGGTTCCTCTCTTGAGTCATGTTGTTGAGACTGGTCTGTAACTGGTTTCTCTCTTGAGTCATGTTGTTGAGACTGGTCTGTAATTGGTTTTGCTCTTGACTCATGCTGCTGAGACTGGTCTTTAACTGGTTTCTCTCTTGAGTCATGTTGTTGAGACTGTTCTGTAATTGGTTTTGCTCTTGACTCATGCTGTTGAGACTGGTCTGTAACTGGTTTCTCTCTTGAGTCATGTTGTTGAGACTGGTCTGTAATTGGTTTTGCTCTTGACTCATGCTGCTGAGACTGGTCTTTAACTGGTTTCTCTCTTGAGTCATGTTGTTGAGACTGGTCTGTAACTGGTTCCTCTCTTGAGTCATGCTGTTGAGACTGGTCTTTAACTGGTTTCTCTTTTGACTCATGCTGCTGAGACTGGTCTGTAATTGGTTTCGTTCTTGAGTCATGCTGTTGAGAATCGTCTGTAACTGGTTTCTCTCTTGAGTCATGCTGTTGAAACTGGTCTGTAACTGGTTCCTCTCTTGAGTCAGGTTGTTGAACCTGCTCTGTAACTCGTCTCTCTCTCTGGACAGGTTGCAATCTGATTTGTTATCTGTAAAATAACAAAGGTAGAATGTAATTTAAATCTATGCTAGTAATCATGGCACCACAAACTTAGTTCAACAATTGACTGAACAAGAAACGTCCAGCTCACAGTGTGCCACCAGGCCGATGACTGTAGACAGGAGGAGAAGACACAGCAGCCCCACACACACTGCAGCAGCTCGTCTTTTTTCACCTATAAAACAAACCAAAGTATCCTTACAGTTGGTTGTGTAATCCCTTGCATGAAAATTCTTTGTGTGTACATTTGTGTTTGTGTTGATGCATGGATCAATACCTGCATGCTGCTCTCCTCTTGTTTCTGTGTAGTCTCCTGATCTGCCTCTTAACTCCATGGTTGTAGCTGCTTCTCACACGTCTGCCTGTCAGATCACAAAAGTTAAAAAAAAAACAAAAAAAAAAAAAAACTGCTGCAAATTAAAAGCTCGGAAAACCTGAGGAAAAAACAAAGAATGTGTGTCCTATCAAAATTCAGAAGATCAGCTGATATTCAAATAATACCCTGTACACTGCAGCACCGAAAGGATTTATTTTCCTCGACCTACTCTTTGTAACATCTGGCCAGAGACTGCAGATGAAAAAATAGGTTTTTGGCTCATTTTGGTACATTTCCAGAAGTGTTTGTTGATGTGCATTGTCCCTGTTCAGTAAAGACTTTAACCAGCTTGCCACTGAACTCACTCACAGAACAGTGGGCCAACTCTCTATTTCTGCTCAGTTTAGTTTCATCTATTCAACACATCTTTTACTTTAGCCTGTCATTGGGCCTATTTACAGTCACTACTCTACATCCCTTAGCGGTGAAATGCTGGTTACACTAATACCACTATAATACTACCACAATAACAACATTGCCATCTGAAATGTGTGTGGTGTCTGGGGGCTGGATGCACCCCAGGTTGAGTTTTTTTCTCTGTAAATCTATTTACTACATGACTTACTTTTTCCAAGGAAGAAAAACAAAAGTATTTCTGACCTCTAACTGATGTTACTACATAATGCTAACACTGCTACACTACAAATTTAACCTAAAATAAAAGAATTTTGACGAAGACCTATGTAAGAGAATAGGACCCTGCCAAATTTGTTTCTTGTTTTATTATTTCTATTTGCTGTCTATTATTTCATACTTTATGAAAGATTTCAATAAAGTATGAAAATATGTTTAAATAAATCAAAACATGTTTAAATTAAGTAAAAATATTTAGTGCAAATATGCAAAATATGGATTATCTTTTGAAAGCAGCAAAGAAAATAAACCATTCAGAAACTCACCTACTTGGTCACTGCTCTGTCAGCTCTGTTTTTATGCGGCACCGATGAAGTGGAGTTCAAGTGGAGATGAAATGGTAATTTCTTAGCTGTGTTTTCTAATTCATGTGATAAATTTTGTGGCTTGCACTGAATTGGGCGGAGTGCTGCAGTGGGAAGTGTTGATAAAGAAAATAAAAAAAAAAAGGCACAGAGGCAGTTCTGTGGAATTTCTTTGTCTTACAGGAAATTCAGTAATCTTTTGTAATTTTGAAATACTTCCTATGATTTTACTTTTTACATTAAATGTTCTACTTTGTCCTACTTAGGCTTGATTGTTACAGATGGTTGTTTTTGGTAACCATTATTCGAAGGCAAACTTCCCCATCTTTGGAAGGCTGGATTTGATTTTGGAAAACAAAGGAGAAGAAATGGCAGAAAAAAGACAGGTTCCTTTCTCCTTATCTAAACTAACCCAGAATCACTCCCCTCAGTTTAGCTCTTTTACAGCTATTTACAACAATTTCATTGAGTTTTTTCATCCGAAAAACTAACTTAATCCATGGTAATATTCAAAATAGCAAAAAAAAAAAAAAAAGCTTGCTGTGGTATAAAAATCTTCCCACTTGGGCCAGATGATGGTCTTTCTTATCATAGGGTGACATACTATGATCTCATGCTAGCCGGGGATGATGGGATGGGATGCTGGTGCTACGAAGTCTTCAGCTCGTTCAAAACACTGCTGCCAGAATACTGCCCAGAATCAGGAAATTTGACTTGGAACAACTGTAGGAACAACTTATCTTGGCAGAAGATGACACTGACCCTCCCCCATTAAACCAATTCTTCCCTAGCACCTGAGGCCAATAACAGGTGCCCTTATCGCCTTTATCAGTTATGGCCTGTGAGACATTTTTGAGTTCTCCACAACTTTGGATTCCAGTTAGCCATCAGTGTTTAGCTTCAGTAAGATTGCTAGCTGATATCAAAGACCTTCTAACCAGATGGTCATAGATAACCCTAACCCAAACCTCAGCAGGAGGGTTCACACATCAGGCAAGGCCATTATGTGTCATCAAATTCACAACCTTGTATTCTTTGGTTATCGAAAAACAACCAAAGACGTACATGACTATTGTAGTAAAGACAAAGTAAGACAATCACATATAAACACACACACAGTCACAGGAAACCACTGGACAGTGCTCTCCTTGTTCCCATACACACTCAGTGGAGAAAATGACTGTTGACTACAAATGGACCTTGTTCCATATCAAATGTAACAAACCCTGTGTAAATGCTCTGTCTACAGCCCAGCAAAGGTTATGTGGATGTTGTAATAGTTAGGAGAGCCATGCAGCCATCTAACCTGGGGCATTGTGGGGGATTGTTAAAATAGGTAATAAATGTGTCTTACTCAGGATAGTGGTTAATGTATCATGCCAGACGTCTTTCTGTTCCTTAAGATGAGGAGAAATTGAATATAGTGTATTGTTGAACATTGGACCAGCTTAATTATTTAGGTTTGGCAGTGTTTGATAGACGCTGCATTCCACCTGAAGAGGAGACCGCCCATGTGGTACTTTTGGCCATTAAATTTGACACCTAGGGGATAGCCCTCCAAGTTAGCAGATAACAGAAACACATCTCAGTGGCCAAAGATTTCACTGTTTATGCCTAAAAACAACAGACAAAACAACCTGAACTAGCCTATGGGTTGTCAACAGTTATTTTTCATTTATTATAAAGCAATTTTATGAAATCAAATGAAACAAATGAAAAAGAGAACAATCATGAAAAAAGAACAGAATGCATTTAGGTGAATAAAATATGGTCATAGCAAAGTGAAATACATTTATATAACAAAATAAATAAGTCACATCTACATTAGGGTGTAGCTCCTAAACAACACAACTCTGAACATTTTGGAGATCATAGGATGCATTTGATCTGTTCTTACTTTACACTTAATAATTTGCTGAAACATTTGTGGATTTAAATAAAAGTAGAAATTATGTCTATCATGACAACCAAGGACATAAAACATTTATTTAGCAATGAAAGTGGGTATGGCTGATATTATACCTGTGATTTCATGACGTTCAGTCATCAAAGCAATAAACTTAATTGCAAATATGTGTTTGTGTGTGTATGTTTGTGCACATGAATGTATGATTGTATGCATTTATGCCATTGCATGTCTCTAATGAGCCATTTTTCCAGCGATAGCCTCAGCGTTTCAGCAATGCATTCACAGTCCGGTTGGAAACAACAGATGCATCTTATCTTCCTGTCCTCCAGCAGGTTCAGATTCTGAGTTATGGGTCGGCCGGCTTCTCACAGATCCAGAAATTTGAACTGCCACATGATTCATCATTCCAGCTGTTTCTCCTATCATGGAACCTGATTTCTCCACAGTCTTCATTTCTGCCTCCATCACTGTTAGGCTCCCCAGGGCCCCAGTAGCTGAAACATAAAAATAAATTAAAAAATAAAATAGCCCCCAGCTTTTACACACATTACAGGAAGCATTTGGTGAACAGCAACATGAAAGAGTTCAAAGTCAATTCAAATAAACATGAAGTCTTGAGAGAGTTTGGCATGAGAAAAGATAATAAAACAGCTTTGGAAAATGTTTTAAAATGACCATAAATTCACAAAATGATGCAGGGAAAAGCAGCTGGATGCACAATATGGACGTTTTCTCCACTTTCATGGTGGCACTGTATTTAAACAGATTTTCAAAATTGCTGCAGTTTGATGCGGCAACTGATCTATCCAAATATGTTTGCTAGTTTTTCTAGTGTTGTCGGCAGTGGCATGAACTCATTACATTAATCTGAGTCATAGTCTTAATCACAGGTTACCTTGACAGAATATTTAAAGTGTAATTGATCTTTCATCAGCTCCTTCCCTGTCACAAGAACGAGAGCGCTTCACTGATAATGAAGTTCCTCTCCAAAATTAATGAGGTGGATTTGGCCCAGCAAACTGATGTTGAGTTGCAACCCAAAGCTGATTTTTCTTTTTCTTTCTTTCTTTTTTTTTTTTTTTGGAAGGCTGCACAATATCACACATTTGTTTTGGCTTCATTATTGGAAGTAAAGGGGCTGGAAAGAGCTTGGAGGGTCGATTACACTTGTATACAATAACAAATAGACTGCTGACAGCAGAATGTGAACTGCCACTTTAACACCGTGTTCATCTCAACTCTGAAGCTGAGTGAATTCAAATACAAAAGTAATCTGAGCACCTTGTGGTCAGCGGTGTCCCATCCACCCATTTCCATATTCCCTCTGTCTCGCTGTCAGTCAGTCCAATCCAAGTCAGCTTCTTGAGCTGCCCTGTGAACTCCTGGCTCATAGAAATAAAAACAGGCTGTAACCTACGAAACTGACAGCATCTAACATGGAAATGTATCAGTTCTGGTTCTCAAACTGGTTTGTTTCAAAATTCTTGGAGGAAGGTTCAAATTAAAGAACCGGTCTGCATTTCAACCAATCACTGGAGGGGAAGCCATGGCATCATGGATGAAGATGGTGACCCTGCCTGCCTGCTGTCCCCTGCAGAATAGAGCCTCAAGTTGAAGATTTAGAATCATAAACTCTAAATTGTTTTTTTTTCTGCTTGTTACAATGTTTTTATTTGCAGATATATACGCAAGTGTAAGGGAATCTCTGTTTAGTGTTGGAAGAAAAAACATTTTCAACCACTATTTTTCACTGGATCACAAAGTTTCCTTGGTTGTCGTCTCCGTCTTTCCTTGCAGAATAACTCACACCTGCTCGGTTCCCACTTGAGAACTTCTACTTTGTGGTTCCTGAGGGCCAATTTTTCTATTTGGGAGCTGATCTTTATGCGGTGGAAATGCAAAGAACAGTTCAAATAAACTGCAGGGATAAACTGTGACTGATTAGGTGGAGAATGGCTGCAATGAAAACTGCAAACTGGGTGGTGGCAATGATAAATCTTTTATGCAGACACACGCATACACACACACACACACACACACACACACACACACCTGTTCCTCTCTGCTGTTGATAATCACCAGGTCGGCACCTCTGCTCTGACAGTCTTGTCTACTGTCGTTCCAGGTTTTCCTGGCTGAAGAAAAGTAGTACAAGCTGTTGTTGAAGTACAACCATCCTTGCAGGGCGTGTTGATCTGTTGAGGATAACAAGACAACAGAACCTCAGTAAATGAAAATCTAGAAAAATAAAAAGTAATTAGACATCAAAACTTCAAAAGGTACAGTTGGCTTGAGAGGAGCCGCCCTCTGTGCACATAAATGAAGATGAGCTGAGTGAGTGAACGAACAAATGAATTTCCATGGAGACAAAACAGGCTGTAATGTTGTTTAGTAACTAATTACATCCTATATTGTAGAAATTCCACTCCTCACATGTCAGCCGCACTGCTGCTGCACACACTGTTTTTCTTACATTGTATAAGAGGAAAAACAAAACAAAACAACAACAAAACAAAAACTCACTGATATTACTCTCTCTCCGGTCTCTCTCTTCAGTCACGGCTTTGCAGCTGGTATCAACATCTAAAGTCACATAATCACAACTGTCTGAGAGTGAGGAGACAATTATATGGATATTACATCTTTTGTCAGCTCCAGTCTGACAGTTTGAGCAGAGAGTTTTGGCAGAATAAAAGCAGAATTAGAGCAAAAATTCACCATGAAAATAGAAAACCATTATTGCACAGTCAATATGGGAATTCAAGGTACTTTCAAATAAAGATAACAGCGTTACACAGGAATAGTATGACTGGAATATCAGTATGTAAAGAGCTGAAGAAGTGTGCCACTGCTTTATGTGCGTAAGCAACATGCATATTGTGTCATCTAGTGCGCCTTTGGGGCTTCTTCTGTCCTGTCAAAGTAATGTGCCTTGAGAAATATCACCAACTGAACCACCAAACAGACAAACAAACAAACAAACAAACAAACAAACAAACAAACAAACATAAAAGTAACACACAGCTGACAGGTTTGATGGATCCACCAATGAGGGGAAAAACACAAAAACAAAAACAAAGTGTGAATGTGGGAAGTCCCTTCCTGGCTTCCTTGTGACTGTGTGGTTTTATTCCTCAACAGCTGCTAAAACTTTCTGGTTGTGAACTTCCCCAAACTTTTATTTTCTAGCTTTGAATGTCAGCCTGCCACAGTTTCAGTGTCAAAAGTCACTTGCCAGGATCTGGACTACAGCTGTGAGCCTGACGGACGAACACGCAACTACAGTGAGGCGATAAATGAGGTGACACGGCGAATTGGAACAGACACAGAAAGATAAAGAAAGACACAAATTTGGCAAGTGTTGCTATTATTTGAGCTTTGTCACTGTGTGATAAGCTGCAACGTAAGTGTATGTTTATGTGTGTGTGTGTGTGTGTGTTTGACTCACAGAGAGTGAGGCGCAGAGAGACGTTGAGAACAGCTTGTAAGATACAGAGCAGCCCAAAGCTCACACCAAGCAGCCTGTACAGTCTTCCTCCTGTAACACACACACACACACACACACACACACACACACACACACACACACACACACACACACACACACACACACGTTTGTAATGCTATCATTGTGCCTAGTAAGACATTGTCTTCAGCCGACCTCAGAGGGACTCTGGTCATGCTGTTGCTAAGATACCACATCTGTCAACAGCTGTCAATACCACTGATCTATAATTAAACCTGGATCACTGATGATGTAATAAAATGTGAAGCCACCAATGCACCACACACTCTCAGAAAATAAAGCACATGATTATACCTTTAAAGGTACAGCAGCTTGTCTCTGGGGCAGTACCCTCCAAGGTCACACTGATATTTATTTGTCCCCTTGTGGTTAATACAGTCTTCCTGTATTATAACTATAGTATTGACTGACTGATAATTATATCACCTATTTTTAATATCCACAAATCTACCACACTTTTTTCATTTCAGGGCTACTCAACCATAGCCTACAAATTAAAATCAACCTGTTTATTTATTTATGTATTTATTTATATATAGGTTTATTTATGAATTCATTGTATTTGGCCTAATAAACACTGTCTTTTAATATTGTATCTTAACATTTAGAGCAAACGGTTCATATATGTACCTTTTACTGCTTGGGAACTTATTTGTCTCTTTTTGGCTGTGAAAAAGGGGTTACACATAATTACCTTGAGGTCAGTAATCAGCCCTAAAGAGGGGACATTTGTCTAGACTGTAATTTGGTGGACAGACGTGGACTCTTGCTGTACCCCTATTTCTGACAGTGTGGTTATAAATGTATAATTACAGAGGAAGTCTAATCACTGAATCTGTCTCTATCCCTGTCAGCAGATGAAGTTTTCACAAGTTTTTCTATCTGGGACAATAAAGTTCCATATAGAAAAACTTCCAGGTTCCAATAATCTTCCAGGTAATAACTGTTCACTGTTTGTTACCGAGTGCTGTCGTTCTTTCTTGACTTGTTTTTCATTTGTTCCTTGATAAGTATTTAGTTGCTTTGTATTTTATTTTAAAATGTAACCCATAGAAATTCAACGGGTAAACCAACCATCTAAACCATTCAATGTCTATGGTGTTACCCCTCAACTCAAAGTAGAGTTTATGTTTGTTTGTTTTTTTATTTTGTGGTGACCAGGATTTTATCCCCAAGAGGCACACGGTCTACAAAAGTGGCTTGGCAACTAGAAAGCCTCCAAGCAAAACACATGCTCACACACAAATTAATATTGGTATTATTATAAACCTAACTTGAATTTGCCAAGTGCTTAAAAAATCAAGTTAAAATCACCTTAAAACAAGTCCTTCAAAATAAATCACAGTTACGGTGACACTTTGTTATACACTGAATTGTTATTGTTTTTCCTACATATCAAATAATGCCTTGAAATTCTGACATGTCACCATATTTCACCTGAACTGACAGAATAAAATGATTAATGACAAAAGGCAGATACGTTCTGGTTCAAGCTGAATCTGAAGCTGCTGTGACGTTATAAAGCTGATAAATGTCTCACCAGACGCTGCAGCCGTCCCTCCACTGCCCTCTCTTGTCTCTGAGGTCAAACCGGTGGCTGAAGCTTCAGGGGCGTCTGCGTTGTCCTCCGTGATCCCAGCAGCCTCGCCGTAGTAATATCTCACCATAGCTCCACACTGGAGGGCAACAGCGGTGTCAATGTTTTCCTCTTTGACATCGACTTACCTCTCCCCGCTTTTTCTTCTTTTCCTTCTTCTTCTTCTTCTTCTTCTTCTTCTTCTAGTTTGCTTGCAAAACACCGCACCTCTGTTGTTCCTCATTTTCCCTCTGATTTGTCACTAGAGGCATTTCTTCATACTGGAGATTTTGTAACGCTGCAACCACTATGAGCAGTGAAAATGTGGAAGTGTTTGTCGCTCATAGCCTATATGAGCTCTCTGGCTCAGTTGTTTGAACTCAGTAAATCTCAGTAAAAGAACACACTCAGCCCTTAAAGAGAGCAGTGTCCCATTGTCTCTGATGGAGATGTGGTAAATCTGAGGGGACGCATCACAGCTTGAAAGCGAGGGCGTCCCGGTGGCTCACCTGGTAGAGAGCGGACCCCCTCTGGGAGCTGAGCCCTGGGTTCGACTCCCATCTGAGCCATTTGCTGTATGTTTATGTATGCTGCTGTTTAAATTGTTAATACTTCTGTTTAAATTGTTCATATTTCTATTTTTTTTTTATAATCCTTGTTTATAGTGTTTATATTGCTTACTGCTATTTATCATGTGTATACTGTATATTTCTTCTAAATTTGCACATTGACCTACCTCTATGCACATTTTATATACCCATGCACACGGTTTTTTCTGTTTTTTTTTTTTTGTTGCACATTGCTTTTTGCACACTGGGTTGTACTTAGATCTTATTCTGTTGTACTCAGATCTCATTCTGTTGTACTTAGATCTTATTGTTTATTTTTTTTTTTATCTTTTTTTATTGATTTATTTAATCTGTAATCTGTGGATACTGCTGAAAAACTGCGAATTTCCTGCGGGATGAATAAAGTATCTATCTATCTATCTATCTATCTATCTATCTATCTATCTATCTATCTATCTGTTGTCCCTTCTCTCTCCCCTGCCTTTCCTGCTTCTCTCCGCTGTCATTGTCAAAATAAAGCACAATATCCCCAAACAAACAAATAAACAAACAAAAAACTTAAAAATGAAGCACACTCCCACTGATGTTATGTCTCCACCCTCTCTTGCCCCTTTCAAATTTTCCCAGGAGAGCTTTAAATAGTTTAAATATGCGTTATGACCCCATCTAGGGGTAACCGGGGACACAACATGAATTGTGCAGCTTCCTCCACTCCCAAGCCAAATAACCCTCATTGACACAATACTGGCAAGTGAAAACAGGTTTATTTTACACAGGTGAACTCTGTACACATACAGTGCCAGGTACTAAATGATAGCTTCGGGGTGGACTCCTGCCAAAACAACAAACAAAACAACACTAACTAATCATCAGGAGATAACCTAATAAAATAAAGAGAAAACAACATACAAAATACTAACCTCCCTAACTTACCACAAAACAGAAGAAAAGGACACCCACAAAGAAAAACAGCAGTCCACCCCTACTGTTACTTACTCACTAGGTTTGTCTTAACAGAACAAGCTCTAATACTACTTCCCTGCCACACACACACACACACACACACACACACACACACACACACACACACACACACACACACACACACACACACACACACACACACACACACACACAAATCAGTGAGTTTCGTGTTGGCAGCGGAAGAAGAATGCTGTGTTCCTCCGCCTCCGGTCTCCATATAGCGCCTGCCCCGCTAGCTGGTCCAATCCCGGTCGTCCTTGCCGTCAGCCAATCGGGCACAAAATCACTGCAAAAACATGTTAGAAAATACAACCATAGATCGAAACATATGGGAGGCAATTTATAGATCATCTAATAAGTTTGCCAGCGTCTTTTCACCAATCAAAAAATGAATAGGCTAATCTCCATCTCTTTCTCAGCGTTTGTTTAACTGCTTTTCTTTTCCCCACGTTGTGGTCAGGGTCTGAACACAAGTATCAGCCACAATTTACAACAAGAAATTCTCAGACATCAAAAGCAGCGCTGGATATCAAGTCGACACCGCACTAGAGGAAGTGAAACCAGAGAGAGGTCAAGGCGGCATGCATGAGGACATGAAAAACACATCACAAGCCACACACACTCCCAATCACTCGCTTCCAAAAGTCAAATTTAAAAGCACAGAATGGACTTGGTAAATGTAAAATATCCATGGCTTGTTTAGTATGAATGCTAATGTAAAGCGAAAACATATATGACTTTTCACACTTATTTGTTTAGTGTTGACCAAAAGACAAAAGGGAAGTTAAAAAGCAGAGTATGTGTATTAAATTAAATATATATGATAGAACAATTAATAAATGCAGTGATGATTCACTGAGTTAAGAAATAGTATCAATATATGAGTTTCTTATTGTTCAGTTGTGGATTTGTACTGTTTATTGAAACAGTGAACTGGCAATAACCTAAATTTTACATCCATCAAATCCATATGTGATTACCATGTAAATATGTTCAAGTTTTGCTTACTGTAGTGGAATTAACAATTTCTACCCTGCTCGTCCCTTCTGTGTTTGTCTTTTCTGTGCAGCTGCAGTTTTTGTTTGAAACCGCAGAACTTTAAATTCTAATAGAGATGCGAACTTTTCCAAAGATACCACAACACGTAGATCCGACCGAGCAATCTGATTGGTCAATCAGATGTTTAGAATGTGCTCAAATGAGCAATTGAGCACGGCTAGCCATGCTCAAATGAAAAAAAAAAAAACTCTTTACTGAAAATATTACTCCGCCCGGCAATGTTATTGCCCGAGTCTGTGTGGTTTCCATGGCAACAAGAAACGTTTCACTGAAAACTCGCATCAAAAGACGCTGTCAAATTTGTTAGTCTGCATAATGGACCGTTTTGTTGCCAATTTTGATTTATTTGGCGACCTAAATTTGGATAAACGGCTGAACGAGGAAGACAAGACCAAGGAGAGATACGCGAGAGTGACGAGTGCAGAGCTGGATCACCTGGAGAGGTCAGGAAATTAAGCCGGTACGGCCCGGTCAATGTCTTGGACCGTCAAATGTCTACAAGACTACCTGACAAACACCGGGCAAACAGCTGATTTCTCACCTGTAAAGAAAGAAGAGCTGAACAAGATCCTCCGTGAATTTTATGGAGCTTTAATTTCTACAATAGAGAATGAAATGCGGAGTCAGCACCACGGACAGTACCTGTAAGATTTTCCACGGAGATGTGCGGCTACAGCTTTTTTCTTGTTATTAATGTGTTAATGTTATCAGTTATTAATTAGCCTATTAATCGTTATTAATTTGTTTAGTCTTTAGGCTATGAGTTGCCTAGGCCATTGATTGAATTAATTTGTCAATTTGTTTGCATCTGTACACTGAAGTGAACATTTAATAAATCAACACATCTGTGAAAACTGTCGTCTTTATTTCAGAGGTAAATTGATAACAGCCTGAAAAGGTGATTAGCAAAAGCCCCTGAAAGGTGGGGTTGAAATTATATAACTCTGTTCAGCCTTAATGTGACTGCTTAGGCCTACTGTTACTTTTGCTGCTTAGCCACATTAATCGGAGCTGACGTTAAACTGGAGTGGCACACCGCCAGCTGAAATAAAACATCTGCCGGTGAGTTTATGAAAAGATTGTTTGTTGTGGTGCCGACACTGGAAAACAGTAGCCTATATTTAAATATAGCCTAACTGTTCATATAAGATGGTTGTAGATAGACTAAAGATCAGCTATGTGTAACAGAGATATATATTAAAAAAAAAAAAAAAAAACTACTAATCTTTGTAATTTTTGTTTCTTATGTAATGTTTTTTTTTGTTGTTGTTGTTGTTGTTATTGTAATACATATTAATTTCACCAAAATCCCTCAATTGTTCTGACTTTGATATTGGGAGTACTGTAGTAAATTGTGATTTAGCGCCCTCTACTGACCGTTAGCGGATAAACTGCTTCATTCCCCGTCTCTCGTCAGTTTGTACTGAAGCCGACTGAGAGAGGTATGTATTCAGGGCAGCGCAATCATAACGTTTGAATTTTGGGTTTTAATGTTGGTTTAAGTCCTCACAGCAGGTTATTACTACATAATATTGTTATTGTAGATGGGTTGTGTAGTTTGCTGTGCATTTTACCAGTCAAAACAAGTTTTGAGAATTTAAAGACCTAGCTTAAAACTTTCTTTGTAACCGTTATGTGGCGGCTATACGCCGTTTCATCTTATGGGATATAGACTTACACTTGTCCGTTTTCTCATGTTAGGCGTGTTGAAAGCCCATCACAGTTTCTGCTTTGTCTGTCAACCCATTCAATCAGGTATGTTTATACTGTACTCCCAGTATCATGATCAGTAAATGTATTTTTTCACTTTTGATTGATTGTTTTAGCGATTGTGTTTAAGGATAGTTTCCATGGCAACCGTAGGCGCCGTTAAGAATGTTTCATTTCGGATGGTAAATGTGTAACGGATTTCTGATGAATATGGCAATTGTTTACAAACACAATAAGACGTTTTATTTTATTTCTCATAGAAATTGATAATGTAAATATATGTTTTATTTCACATAGATAGATAGATAGATTTGTTTTGTTGATTTGTTGGAATCGTTTCATGATTTGTAAGTTGGGATGTTGCCAATGTGTGTAAATGTCACAGAATTGGAGACATAAATTGGTGGCATTTGTTTTTTTTCCTATTTCACTGTATTTTATTATTTATTTATTTAAAGGAGTTTGTACTGAAGCCGACTGAGAGAGGCGTGTTGAAAGCCCATCACAGTTTCTGCTTTGTCTGTCAACCCATTCAATCAGAATTAAACCTCAACAAATGATGCCAGTGTCCAGTGTCGGATGAACAGCCAGAACACAACGCAGAGTGGTTGGGACCTGCAGACCGTCCCAGTTACATATGCTGCTGAGTCGCTGTCACGGCACCTGTTAGATTAAAAATGACTGAGAAGTCGGCAGAAGTATAACTATCAGTCCATGAAAAAAATATTTTTTTTCCAGCGGATATTCTAGTAACAACATGATTGAGCTATCAGAGCAGTTTTGTTGCTATCTATCTGTGGTGTTTATTCAGTTTTGGGAAATCACGATGTCTAGAATACATGGTAAGTCCAAGTTGGCTGGCTGACAGGGACTAGTTAACGTCAGATCTCTCAGGGCGTTTTCACACCTGTCTCGTTTGGTCCGGACTTTCGGACTTTTCAGTTTGATCCGAACCTAAATTACAGGTGTGAAAGCTGCCGCGGACCACAGTCCGAACCAAAGGACCAAAATTTGGTCCGACCAAAAGAGGTGGTCTCGGTCCGGACCAAACGAACCATGGTTCGGACCTTCTGCAGTGTGAAAACAACTGATTGTATGGTTCGGACCTTCGTATCAATGACAGGAAGTTTTTGGAAGTTACGTCACGCTAACCAGCTGGTTACCATGGTTATGCATCTCTGACGGCATGCTAACTTTAGCTGCTAACGTTAAACGTTGCTGTGACACGCAAGGCGCAACGTTAGTCGACTCGTGTCCGTTATTATGCTGAATGAAAAGTGTCGCACGGTAAAATGTATAGCACTATAAAGACAAGTTAATACATCACTACTGACAACTCATCTCTTTAAAAAATATTCCCACACTCACCTTCTCTCCGGAATACACATTGCCATAACTCGCAGGACTGTATGCCGTTTTCTCCTCCTCTCGATAAAGTTTTCTCATGATGAGGAGGCTCATCTTGCGAATAGCAGTTACTCTGATGTATTGCTCATTAACTAGATGCTGCTGGTAGCAATATACCAACAAAAGTATTAGAACGGGAAAAAGATGGCTCGCTCCAATGCCGGCTTTACCTATGTCGCTGACGACTCTACCTATGACGCCGATAAAATCCTGCGGGTATCCCTCCGGTAAACAACCACTGCCGGCGCCCCTCCGGCCGCTAGCGGCGCCCCTCCAACAGATGGCGCCCTAGGCAACTGCCTATACCGCCTATGCCCAAAGCCGGCTCTGGCTTGCTCCATTCATTTTCTGTAAACAGGAAGTAATACTGATGTCAGATGCCGGCCAGCCCAACAACTCAGCGTAACCAAAGCAAAATGAGCCGCGGAAGTGCATGGGGAGTTGATGCGTCCTCTAATGAGAAGAATAAATTTCCCCTGTATGTTTGTCTTGTAAAGTCCGTTACTCCATTTGCAGTGTGAAACCAAACCAACCGGACCAAATGTGTTACAATGTAACAGAATTACGGAGTTTGGTTCGGACCTTGGTTCGGACTTTCAGGTGTGAAAACGCCCTCAGATTTCCACTGAAACAGAGAGAATAGGCCTACTAGCAAAAAAAAAACTTTTACATTTTGGCAGCGAAATGCCCACAGTAAGAATACATTTTGATTATACATTTTATTTTGTTGGTAATAGTTGTATAATCGCATTATTACTTAATGCTTAAAAAGCTAAGTGCAGGAGCCTCTTTTCCAGCACACCGTCTCATGTTTCTCAACAGGAGACAGAATTCAGCTTTATTGTATTAACAACCACATGGATCCCATGAAATCACTCTGATTATTATTATTATTTTAAATCTGTCGTGAGTCACTTCTTTATGTGGAAATGCGATAAAAGCGAGACACAGAAAGAGGAAGTTCAGTTTAAACTTGACGTCAGTCAGTGATTACAAGTTTTTATATAAATGAATCAAGATTTAATATTGACCATGAGGAGATAACTACTACTAAATTGAGACGGTTCCTGCTGGTGTTTTAGGTCACTGCTGCAAATAAAACTGATGCTGCATACGTAGCTAGGCACTGTGTGACTGTATTTGTCTGTGTGTCTGTTCACACACACACACACACACACACACACACACACACACACACACACACACACACACACACACACACACACACTTTGTACCTAAAACCAGTGTGGCTCATAAATCACAATTAATGAATTTACACAGTGAAGGTTACATGTATCAGCCATTAAACTACACTATCAGAACCAATATGGCACAATATATTGAGGCCAGTCATCTAACTTAAAAAGTCTCGGTAAGTCGAATTGAAGTCAAACTAAAATCCATCTCCTGAAAATTACCTGCCTTATGCCCTCAAAACGAATGTGTCATTTTAATTAATTTGTGTGTCTTTGAGACATACTTTGTGCTACTTTACAATACAAGTATGTTAATAGCAACGTGCATTAAAAGAGATCGTCATTAACATGCTGTGTTAGAAAATGAAACAAAAATCTTATTAGAGGACACACCAGACCTCTTCACCACCACCACCACCACCACCACCACCAGACCTCTCCAGAAAATGCCATTTCCACAGATACAGGCCCCCTGACCAACTTCTCTAAACCAGCTGCTGTGAAATCAGCATCTTAGCTCATGCATGAAAACGAAAACACATCAAAAGAAGGAACGCACAGCACACAGGACACACTCGACGCCCTTCACATCCGATCTTCAGAGGTAAAGACAGACCGAGTGATGCAGGCAGTGGAGATGGCCGAGTATGTCCACCTGGGCGACGTGAGCTGATGAGGAAGGAGGCCAGACTTAAAAAAGGTAATCAAACACACGTATAACATGCTCAGCATATATAGATATATCTTACTTATCTATATGTCATAACCAGAGCCTGGTGGTCTGTGCTGTTGAGTAGAGACTTGTAGCTGCAGTTACCACTATCATTATATTGTTATAGATATGATAGAAAGTAATTATACAGTTATTTTCCCCATCGTCTTCTTCATATTCATCTTCAAATTAATTTCCCCTACAGGGGATCAATAAAGGTGCAGTTCATCTTGTCTTCCTCTTATTATTATTACCATATTAGTGTCACTTGTCTTAACGTGTTAAAAACTGCTTTATATGTAACTTAATTCAGTTATTACCATTATAAATAAATAGTTATATAATTATAATTTTATCACCATTATAGATATATAGTGATATAGTGAAGCTATAAAGGTCCATAAACAATTGTGGTTGTATAGTTAGGTTTTTACATTTTCAACTATATAGTTTTATAGCTATAATAACAGATATCTATGTAGTTATAGTTGTGCAGTTGTAGTTATAGCCATAGTCAAAGTTGTAGTTGTATTTTTACTTATTGTTCCCCATCCACAGCTGCCAGGATCCCCCCCACAGTGCCGAGCAGGTTTTGTCAGCGCTGTCCTGAAAACTGGATGGAGATCAACTCCCGCTGTTACTTCCTCTCCAGAGAAAGCAAGAGCTGGAAGGAGAGCAGAGAGGACTGCCAGAGCAAAGACGCTGACCTGGTGATCATCAGCAGTGAACAGGAGCAGGTACAGTGCAGTAGTTTTAAAGGCTTACAGTGCAGCAACAAAAAATGGCACAGACATGGGGTCAACATTTTTGGAAAGCTCTTGACCTTTACTATTATGCCCGATGGCAAACCAATAGGGGGTGCCACTAACTAGTGTCAAAACATGGAAAAAACATGATTTCACTATCTTAAGAAAAAAAAAAAAAAAATCTGACCAAACAGGCGTTCTTCCCACACCCAAAAACTGTAATGAAGATTGCAAAATTAGTGATCACAACATCACATAATAGACATAACATATTAGAACTACAAAACGTATGGCGCAGGACACCTCTGTGTGTTGCAACTCCGCGCAGATTGTAGTTCTGGTACGCCTCTTCCGGGTTAGGGTAAAAGTTTTGAAATTTCGTTTAGAAAACATACATGCGGTAGTTTTTCAACAGCAAAAGTATAACCTTAACATGTAGCCTATGTTTATATCATGAATAAAGATGTGTTATGAAAAATAAAAAAATATATATAAATCTTTAGTGCTATTTTGACGTGTTTCCGCGGTTTTTCCACCCGCTCTGTTTCGCTGACTGAAAGGGTTGTGTTCAATGGCGTAACATATCAGCATATTATCAACTTTCATGCACTTTATTACACTTTATTGACTTTATTGATGAAAGTCAAATCAGACACGTCGCTGATAAACATTAGGATTATGGGTAATGTAGTGCTTCTCCGTGATATGACATCGCAAATAAAACGTGTTTTCTTAAAATAAAGTTGATATTATACGGGACTTGTGGACTACGCTGAAGCACATGCCATCGTTACACAACCTCATAGCTCGTGGTAAGTCTGCCTTGGATGGTTACAACGTTATGGCTAATAATCAGACCTTTTTCCGGAATATCGATTAAATTTGCACTTCCGGGATCTATGAAGCACCACCCACAGTATGATGTCTTTGAAGCCGAGAATCCGTGTGTCTAGCACGGATCCTCGCTGACTTTCAGTGGACACTGTTTGTGTGGTGACCACACGGAATTAAAACCATAGAAATCTATGATTAAAACAGGTTACGTGCGAGGAGCACGCAATGCGTTATTAGGAGGTCATGCTCATTTCACGGATTTCTGTGAGAGCAGGGGTGTATTCAGCGCAGACGTACCGGTACATAACGTCAAGCTAACAGAAACGATAAAGCTCTGAACAACCTGTTGCATTACGCAAGCGTTGGGAGTAAGGGCCATTCTCCTCGCGACTGTAGCCGAAGAAGTGTGTGAGCAGACATTACCTTCAATGGATCATTACCGTAATTATAGGGGTACTGCAATACATTCAATGTCCGCTATGAAAAAAAACCCAAAACAAAACAGTTATTGTTAAATATTGTTTCAAAGAATTGTACCATAGGCCTACACAAATGCGTTTTAAGTTTTAAGTTGAATAAAAGTTGCCATATTATTGAAGAAAAACAATAAACTATGTCTGATCTATCATCACACTTAACACATACATGTGCTTTTACCTCCTCAAATGAGGGATACAATTTTAAACATAGGCTACACTGAAAGCCATACTGGAGCACTATTGTTTTAAATCACGGAGGCTTAAATACAGGCTGATGCTGATTGGATAACACCTGTGACACGCCCACAAAACGGAGTTAAACTACCTGTGAGGCATGTTGCTCTCTGTTAAAAAATGTTACAACCAAACACACCATTCAATGAGACAACGTCACACAACGTTACATATCGCAACGTCGTTGAATACACCCGAGGTTAACCCCACGCCTTCCTCCCCAGATTTCCACGGTGACAGTGAGGACAATACTTCTGAGTGGAAGCTACATCAGCGATAGTGGTAGCAGCGACCATAGCAACAGCCATAGCAACGATAGAAACCTGAAAGAATCTTCGTAATAACTAACAAAGTAAACATCATATACATTAACTGAACAAAGATTTTGGAAATAAAATGCACATTTCCTGCTAGAAATGTTATCAAAATGCATTTGAATGCATAAGCTATCTTAAAATTTTCCACTGAGAATAAAAGGAATGTCCGCCATTTATTTTGTTTTCACAGAAAGACCAGCCTGCAGCGCATAGGTCACGTGATCACAACTTTCTGGCTCACAGTTACGTGGGTTGTATAGGAATTATAGTGCAATACTTTTCGTAGGAATTTGTACGAATACTGAATGAGAACAGCCTGGAAACAGACACTAACACACCACTTATGTATGTAAATAGGAAAGTGGTGGCAGGTAATGTGACATTTTAAGTTGGTGCTTTTTTGTCAGCTTTGCAGCTGCATGTGGTTGATGCCACTGTTTCCATTCTGGTCAGAGCTCTCATGTAAAAAAAAAAAAAAATCTTTTTATTTATGTAAGTTAAAGCAAGTTGGTAGAATACTTAAGTAACTAGTTGCATTTACACCAGTCAATGTGAATTTTTTTTAATATTAACTGATGAACAGATGTTGATCTTATTAATAAAGGTTATTGTTGTTGTTTATGTATTTATTTATTTGTATTCTTTGCAGCAGGCAGATTATTTCCATTTTTCCCCCACAATGAAGGTAAATCATCTGCAGCAGGAATCAATATGAAAATGATGATCTCCCAAACAGCAGATGGGAATCTCCTGTGATGGCAGCCAGTAGCGGTTTTAGGCACGGGCGAAGCAGGCAGCTGCCCGAGGCGGCATTTTTTCCGCCGCGATCTCGGCGAATGGCCACATTGCACAGTCACTAATCAACCATGTTGTCTGTGTCATTGTTCGTTGTGCTGCTGCAGCCGCGTATGAACAAAAGTTGATTTATAAAGAGCACGTTTACATGCACACCTTATTCCTGTATTAACCGGAATATTCGCAATATTGCGGTTGCGCACGTGTCATGTAAACACGCACCGAACCCGATTAAGGTCATATTCCGGTTGGAGAGAATTCCGAATAAGCCCCCTGGAATATTCCTGTTCCAACCGGAATATTGGGGCATGTAACCACCTTAGTCGGAAAACTCCCTGAACCGGAATATTCAGTCACAACTGCGCATGCTCGACTCACAAGGAATTCTGTGGCGTCTTTGTTGCTATGGTTACCTGCAAGCGGGGAAAACGGCAGGGCGAACAGCAGCAAGAGCCAGGAGACTGCAGTCCGCCTTCAGCTAATGAAAGACTTAAATATCATGGAGGATATCGATGGGAGAAAACATAGAAATAGTGACAGAAGAAGAAGAAAAAGAAGAAGAAGACGAGGAAGAAGACTTCTTCGTCTGTTTTTCCGGCAGACCAGACGCCTATACGCGCACTGCTGCCCCGCGGCTGAGTGTCGCATTACGTCAGAGAGTGGAATACGCCGAAACACGGGGGCATGCCAAGTAACATGTAAACGGAATATTCCAGTTGCCGCGGCGCAGTTGCCTTAGCCGGAATATTGAGTAAGCCCTGACTGCAGTCCGCAGATCGAGGAGTGGCTCAACGTGGGCGGAGCTAAACGTTTGACTCCGCCCACTTGCTCAATAGCAAGCGGCCAGAAGAGGTTACTAACCCTAACCCTTGCCCTAATCCTAACCCTAACCTTAACCCTTTACCTAACCCTAACCTTAACCCTGACCTGATGGCGCCCGGGCGGAGTCAAACGTTTAGCTCCACCCACATTTAGCCCAACTCCGACCTGCTAACTGTAGTCACCTCACGGAGTCAAACGTTTAGCTCCACCCACATTTAGCCCAACCCCGATCTGCGGACTGCAGTCAGGTGCAATTGGGAATATTGAGCCGAACCGGAATATGGTGTGCATGTAATGAAAGGGTGGCAGTATGTGTGCGCCGCTCACCTGTCAGATCCGGCAGACCTGACCAGGTGGGCACGGCACCGGTAGGCATTAGGCCGGTGCCGCGGCCGGCCCGCCTGATGCCGACCAGTGCCTCAGCCGGCTCGCCTGATGGCGGCCGGTGGCTTTTTTTTATGCAAACAAGATTTTGTCCATATAAAAAGTATTTTTCCAAAAAAGGTATTTGTGCAGGTGCTCTAGCCGCCAGAGGGGCACCGGTAGCGGCCGTTACCGCCTGGAAGTTCTGTGTGTGTGTGTGTGTGTGTGTGTGTGTGTGTGTGTGTGTGTGGGCCACACGAGCAGAACCGCCACTGCTCGCGATATCGCGATCCACAACTCTACAATCGATTCATCTAAGGATTCATGGCTGATTCGTATCGATTGAGGAGTCTGTTACCGACACAGCCGTATCTCTTGCCTGTAAAATCGGTTATCCGGTCATATCAGTTAATCGTTCCCAACCCTACACATGTTGTGAGCTCTGTAGCTAGCTAGCATTGTTTACTTTGTTTTTATATCAAAAAGTTTTTTTATGTTATCCATTGTAAGACTTCAGCTTCCGATTTGTTGAGCATGTTTTTTTTTTTTGTTTTTTTTTGTGACTGTGTTAAGTCCACTGTTTATGCCGTGATTAGTGTGATACAAGTATTAGCTAACTTGTACTATTTTTTTTACGTTATATTCTCAGTGTGAGAGTGCATGTGTGTCTTGAGAACCAGACTGACGGTAAAACTCATTCTTCTGCCAGATATGGGTTTTATTATTTTAATTGATTATTACAGAGCTGCCAACTCTCATGCATTGGCCGTGAGACTCACGCATTTGATTGGCTTCACACGCTCTCACGCCACACCTCCAATTTCTCACGCTGAAGTGCTCAGCAAGAGCCTTTTTTTTTCTTTTGACTAAAAACGGTTCTATCTGTTGAGCCTGAGAAAAGCTACTTGTGATCGATAAGTTATGCCTGCAGAGCAGAGGCAGCGGCGGCTGGGCCACTTTTACAAGAGGCTCAGCCAATCAGAAGAATCTTTTCGATCAATCAGGGACTTCCACTTCACCCCACCTGCATATTATCCAATGAAATGAATGAGTTAGAGGCTACTCACATTCCCAAGTTTGTACTGTGCCCAAGCACGTTTGCCCCTAAAATCCGGATTCTTTGACAAGTGTGATCGCTCGGCTACAGTTCCCCCGCTCTGGCACGTTTGGAAGGGGTGTGCTTCAGCACGGTACGGGCGCATACACAAGCACATGCACGGTCACGCACGCAGTGCGAACGTGGATACGGTGTAAATCATGCAACTTTCCTCTTGCCTCTACAAAACCGTTTAATACGCACAGCGCGATTACCGGTGAATGGCCGCGTTGCAGAATCAATAATGAACCATGTTGTCTGTGTCGCTGTCCATGGTGCTACTGCAACCGCATAAACAAAAGTCGGTTTATAATGAAAGTAGCCTACAGCAGTCTGTGTGCGCAGCGCACCTGTCAGATCCAGCAGTCCTGATGCTGGCCGGCACCGCGATGGCACTGCGCCAGCACCGGCCGGTGTGTGGCCACCCAGTCAGGTGCGGTCTGCCGGATCTGACAGGTGCCGCTCCAGCTGTCAATTAGACCCTTTCTGACGATGGCAGAGCGGTTATTGTCTCCACCTGCCGTCCAGGAGAGCGGGGTTCAATTTCCTAGCTGGACAAGAGGGCATTACCTCACTTTGTTGTTAACCATGACAGTGAAGTGATTCTTATTATTCTGCCTGTCATTGGCCTTGTTCTAACTTTATGGGGAGATATATATAATTATACCAATCGAATAATCTCCCATGGACTGTATTATCCCTTTCAAGTGGGGAAACTGCACAAATAACTTGACAGAGAGGAAGTTGTTCACACTCACACAGGGCATGCATACAGGAACATGACACGCGTGCAGGCGCGCACACACACACACACACACACACACACACACACACACACAGAGAAGATGGGGGAGGAAGTGGGAGAACATTAGTGGGACCAAGACAGAGAACCAAGTGCATAAATGCATTTCTGCAGCAAAACTAATGGTTGTGGAAGGTGCAGGAGTCAGCATGGCCAGCAGGGGGAGCAGGACCAGGGACAGCCTCAGCCTCAGTAAAACACTCTTCACTGTGCATCATAACACAACTAACAACAACTATGGACCCTAAACTTCACAACTTCACATAATTCAGTCAAGAATCAGCTGTTCACAAAATCAAGCAGTACAACAACTCTTGCTAGCTGAGGTTATTTTTTTTGAAAATGTATTTATTTTATAGGAAAACAGGCAATATTACGGAAGCGTAGAGCTGCCAGGCCAAGAAAATAAAAACCGAGAGGCTCAGTATCACGTAATTACGTAAAAAGTTTATTGTTATAACAATATATTTTCACGTTATAACGTGAAATTATCACGTTATTTCATTATATGATTTTTTTCACGTTATAACGTGAAAATATCACGTTATTTCATGATATGCTTTCACGTTATAACATGAAAGTATCACGTTATTTCGTGATACGACTTTTTCACGTTATAACGTGATAGGTATCACGTTATTTCGTGATACGAATTTTTCACGTTATAACGTGATAGGTATCACGTTATTTCAAGATAGGAAATTTTCACGTTATAACGTGAAAGTATCACATTATTTCGTGAAACGTGTTTTTGTTTACTGTCTGCTGGCCATCTGTAAATCATGGCTGCTTTACATGATGCCATTAGATCATATTTCATGCTTGGCTTGAGACATGGGGAGATTTTACAGTTATTGGGCTCCGTGGATGACATTCATATAAGCATGCGTACCCTGAGAAGAATTTTGAAAACAATGGGATTATACCGGAGGAAAAACGAGTCGGACCCTCTTGAGGTAGCGTCATTCCTCATTGATCAGCTGGAGGGACACGGCCGGCTGCATGGATACAAGCTCCATCACCTCAACTGCATCCAAGCTGGATATGTTGTCACCCAAAGTACAGTGAGGCATTTGTTAAAGTTTCTCACTGTACTTGCCTCACTGTAGCCTACTTTGGGTGACAACATATCCAGCTTGGATGCAGTTGAGGTGATGGAGCTTGTATCCATGCAGCCGGCCGTGTCCCTCCAGCTGATCAATGAGGAATGACGCTACCTCAAGAGGGTCCGACTCGTTTTTCCTCCGGTATAATCCCATTGTTTTCAAAATTCTTCTCAGGGTACGCATGCTTATATGAATGTCATCCACGGAGCCCAATAACTGTAAAATCTCCCCATGTCTCAAGCCAAGCATGAAATATGATCTAATGGCATCATGTAAAGCAGCCATGATTTACAGATGGCCAGCAGACAGTAAACAAAAACACGTTTCACGAAATAATGTGATACTTTCACGTTATAACGTGAAAATTTCCTATCTTGAAATAACGTGATACCTATCACGTTATAACGTGAAAAATTCGTATCACGAAATAACGTGATACCTATCACGTTATAACGTGAAAAATTCGTATCACGAAATAACGTGATACCTATCACGTTATAACGTGAAAAAGTCCTATCACGAAATAACGTGATACTTTCATGTTATAACGTGAAAGCATATCATGAAATAACGTGATATTTTCACGTTATAACGTGAAAAAAAATCATATAATGAAATAACGTGATAATTTCACGTTATAACGTGAAAATATATTGTTATAACAATAAACTTTTTACGTAATTACGTGATACTGAGCCTCTCGGTTTTTATTTTCTTGGTCTGGCAGCTCTACGCTTCCGTACAATATAACAGGCTGCCTTCTCTACCATCTCAAACTCTTACATATTAATGCTTATTGTCTTCACAGTTATACACCTGACAAAAACATTTCCTAAACTTTATTTACTTAAGAGAGACAGCAATGTATTCAAAACAGAAATTTCCACCCAAACCAGACTATTTTATTTTCTCAAGACAATCTGTCACAGTAAAATCATGTCATTTGAATTAGGTATAATAAATGTTCTTTGCTTTCTTCTTTTTTAATGTAAGAGGACAAGAAAAAATGTTGTTCATATCCCAGCTGGATGGACTGGAGTTTTCTTTTCACAAATCCAAGGCTGACCATCAGAACAAGGCGCATCATTCCATCCATCATATGCTGGTCTCACTTCTCCACAGTCTTCTCTTCCACCACGATCATCAGGCTGACCTTCTGCCCAGGACCTATTCATGATTAAATCATATGACAAAACAACTTCATAGCATTTAGTGTTAAGAAGTTGTATATTATGGCATGTCGAATTAGCTGACAAAATGAAAAAAACAAAACAAAACAAAACATTTTTTCCATTTCATTTAGTAACAGAAGGAGCTAAAAACATGAGGAAGGAGCAGGATGATTTCTTACAGAGTTAGAAACATCAGGATTAAATATTATAAATAAAATCTATTATAAATAATAGAAAATCAACCAAAAACATTTTGTATGTGAATGGCCTAGGGGGCATGTCATTGAATGGGCAGGATTACAAAAATTGGCATGTGGTTCATGTTAAAGAAAATATTTTAAATTTGTCTAAAGCAAAGATAGTCTTACTTCTTAGTCCTTTTTACATGAGTTAGCTCCACCAGCACAGCAAAACAGAGATGCCAGCATGTCATTCAAAAGTGTTGATTTACTGTAATTTTGAGTCACAGAAAAATGGTCACATTAAAAGTCAGTTTCTTACTTGTAGCTCAGGCTTGATCCATCCACCCACTTCCACTCCCCTTCTGTTTCCTGATCAGACAGACCAATCCAGACTTGGACACGAAAGTTCTTCAGAAACGACTGAGTTTGAAAAATGATACAGAGAAAAGATTTTAAGCAACAAACAAAAACAATGACTATGTTTACCTACATGGAGTAATCGTCATCTTATTCCTGTTGGACTGTTTACATGAGGCTTCAATGCACTGCCATGGAGGTACAAGGTTTGTCATGAATAAAACAATTAAAAAAGTACTGCCATTTACAGACCAAATGGTCTGAACATAATTTGCTGATTTGAGGCTGGTCCGAGCCGATTATCTTCCAAAACCAAGTTTAAAAAATGTGTTAAATCTGTTGTTATGTCTGTGGTCTCCCACGTTGTTAAGATTTTAGTGTGAACCGCCCATTAAAGATCCAGCACCATGGTTTTACCTCAGTCAGGAGGTTGGTTATGATTCCTAACACAGGGACAGTTTTGATTTTCAGTTTTTGATGGCTTGGTGATACAAAGCTTACAGAAGTGCTAGCTATAGTTTTCCATCTTTTGTATCAAAGTATTTCACTGATTCTTGGGAATTGGATGAAACAGGTTTTAATTTTGAAAAAAAAAAAAAAAAAGTGCGTTAAATTACAAAATCTGAAGGTATATCATTATAGGCCAAGTTCTTGGCTGTTCAGCAATGTACCGGTGCAACCTCCTCATTTTGCATTTTTTTCATAAAATAGGTTTTTCCAGTTATTAGGCTACTTTGTTTTTGTCAACACCGTCACCGTAATGTTTTTTTTTTTTTAATTTGAAAAACATATTTTTGTATTAAAGAGACTATTACTTTAATAACTCAACAGCACCAAAGAAACATATTGTAAGCATATTCATTTAAAACAAATATAACTGCCTCTGACAGTGGTGACGTCTGACGGTGGTGACAAAAACTTACTCTTTCACATAATAAGCATGAGTTGTTCACATTAGCCAGCTTGTTTTCGCCCTGTTGCTACCTACATCAGACCTCTTCTTAAAAAGTTCACATTTATTCCATAATCTAATTTAATATTTTTTATAAAGAAGTGCCGGTGTTGACAATTTATGGTTGTGACATTAGCAGTGTCCAAAAATATGAAGAGATTTAAGAGAAAATAGAAAACTTACAGGAGCCTGAGCGGTCTTGAAGCATGCAGTAGAGCTGAAGGTTTGAAAAGGGGTCCTCGGGAATGTAATTGACCTTGTAGTTTTTTTATTATTATTTTTTAAATATATATCTGACGGTGGTGACAAATATCTGGGACACATTTTGAGCAACCGCAAAATAATAGTAAATATTGTTCAAAACCCATCATTTGTAGTTTTTAATACATATTATGATATACTCTTTCATGTGGTAAAGATATTATTCAATGAAATTATTACTTTTTGTTGTTTTAATAAAGTTGAAATGATTATCTCCTATCTGAGGACAACTGGTTTTGTAGGCCATGGGCCAACATATAATCATTAAATTAATTCAAATTAAAAATAAACCTATAAAAGAACCTTACAAATGTGCAAAGGACCCCCTGATTATGCCCTTGATTCTTTTTATTCATTAAAATGTTGTAAATTTCCAACAGAAATAGCATTTTTCGCAGTGGGACATGATTTATCCAAATTCCCAAGAATCAGTGATTTCTATCTTCAGGGAGGAATTACCCACTGTTGAAGGCAAGAGATTTTTCTGACACGTAGCTGGATAGCAGGCATGTGGTCTAGATAAGGAAAGCTCTTAGCTCTGGGTTAAGAAAGTATTTACACTGGCTCATTGTTAAGTGTCTAGGAACTATTACAGCACCAATGACTAATGTTATCCAGCCTGACAATGTCATTCTTGCCATCCTTATTCAACCACCGCTGTATACACACAATCACCTACACAACCTGGAGCTGTGTAGGTGATTGTTCACTGGTACTTTAGTAAAACCAAGGCTTTACTAAAAAGAATAAGACTTCTTTTAATTCCTGCCTTGCTGTAACTTGTCCTGAGCTGAATCTTTCTTCATACTGTCAGGCAGGGCAGTGTGTGTTATAGCTGGGGGGCAGGCCAGTACACCTCATGGTCTAGTGGACTATCCACTGCCTGCTTTTGGCCAACCTTGAATTTGGATGGTTTTATACAACATTATTCAGTGGAGCAGTCTGGAGAGAGGCTTATACCATAAGTAAAAACTCTTGTTCTTATTTGTAAAACCTTTACATTACATTTAATATATCATGACAGGATATCAGGCAGCTCAAGCACCACTTTTTTGCCTCGTATTTGTACTGCAGCTTATTTTCTATATTTTTTCTGGACTGTCAAGTGAAATTTTGGTGAGTTACTATGGGCACGATGAGTTTTTTTGAGGAAATGATCGCATTTCCTAGCTGCAGAAACACATTTAGCCTTAGATATTAATGTGTAAATAAAATGTAAACTTTCCCAGCCCGTCCCTCACATTTTCTTCTCTGCTGTTGATGATCACCAGGTCAGCTCCTCTCCTCAGACAGTCCTGCCTGCTCTCATCCCAGCTTTTACTTTCTGAAGAGATGAAGTAACAGCTGCTGCTGAATTGGCTCCATCCCTCTGGGCATATTTGCGACGTCAGCTCTAGAAAACAAAGGCATTTCCACACAAAATGCTCATAAACTTTAATAAACATTCAGAATCAAAAACCTTATGATCCAGAGCAATGCAGTGAAAATGTTTAGTTTCCCATGCCTTTTATATTCAGTGTCAGCCTTTCAATCTCCATTTGCAGCTGATGTTTCTCTTGAGTCGTGCTGTTGAGACTGGTCTGTAACTGGTTCCTCTCTTGACTCATGCTGTTGAGACTGGTCTGTAACTGGTTCCTCTCTTGACTCATGCTGTTGAGACTGGTCTGTAACTGTTTTCGCTCTTGACTAATGCTGTTGAGACTGGTCTGTAACTCTTCTCTCTCTCTGGCCAGGTTGCAATCTGATTTGTTATCTGTAAAATAACAAAGATATAATGTATTTTAATTCAATGCTAGTAATCATGGCACCACAAACTTAGTTCAACAATTGACTGAACAAGAAACGTCCAGCTCACAGTGTGCCACCAGGCCGATGACTGTAGACAGGAGGAGAAGACACAGCAGCCCCAGACACACTGCAGCAGCTCGTCCATGTTCACCTATAAAACAAGCCAAAGCATCCCTGCAGTTGGTTGTGTGATCTCTTGCATGAAAATTCTTTGTGTGTACATTTGTGTTTGTGTTGATGCATGGATCAATACCTGCATGCTGCTCTCCTCTTGTTACTGTGTATTCTCCTGATTTGCTTCTTAACACCATGGTTGTAGCTGCTTCTCACACGACTGCCTGTCAGATCACAGAAGTTTAAAAACAACAACAACAACAACAACAACAACAAAAAACTGCTGCAAATTAAAAACTTGGAAAACCTGAGGAAAAAACAAAGAACGGGTGTCCTATCAAAATTTAGAAGATCAGCTGACATTGTACAGTACATTACATTTTATATTTTATATTGTTGTCTGTCTCGACAAACTGATCCTGTCCATTTATTGTACAAAGTATGTATTTTAGTAGTTAATGCATGGCACAGGAATTTGAATTGTTCTGTGAATAAATCGTTCTTGGATAATAAAAGCTACCAAGAAGCCTTACTTAAAAAAATAAATAAATAAAAATTATTCAAAATAATAATTAATTAAATAATTAATTAAATGAAAAAAAAATATCAATATCTATCTATCTATCTATCTATCTATCTATCTATCTATCTATCTATCTATCTATCCTCTGATTACTCTGATTTTAACTCTTAATGGTTGAAAGTTCTGTAAAGCGAACTGGGAATGCAACAAATGGCAGTTCAAGAGACACCAAAGGATGATGATACAGCAAACACATCAACATTTGATATTTTAGGTATAAGACCAAAGTAAAGCTTGTACACTGCAGCACTGAAAGGATTTATTTTCCTCTACCTATCTCTACTCTTTGTAACATCTGGCCAGAGACTGCAGATGAAAAAATAGGTTTTTGGCTCATTTTGGTACATTTCCAGAAGTGTTTGTTGATGTGCATTGTCCCTGTTCAGTAAAGACTTTAACCAGCTTGCCACTGAACTCACTCACAGAACAGTGGGCCAACTCTTTATTTCTGCTCAGTTTAGTTTCATCTATTCAACACATCTTTAACTTTAGCCCGTCATTGGGCCTATTTACAGTCACTACTCTACATCCCTTAGTGGTGAAATGCTGGTTACATTAATACCACAATAATACTACTACAATAACAACATTGCCACCTGAAATGTGTGTGGTGTCTGGGGGCTGGATGCACCCCAGATAGAGTTTTTTCCTCTGTAAATCTATTTACTACATGACTTGCTTTTAAAAGGAAGAAAAACAAAAGTATTTCTGAACTCTTACTACATAATGCTAACACTACTTCGCTACAAATTTAATCTAAATTTACAGAACTTTGAAACAGGCCTATTTAAGAGAATAGGACCCTGCCAAATTTGTTTCTTGTTCCATTATTTCTGTTTACTGTCTATTATTTCATACGTTATAAAAGATTTCAATAAAGTATGAAAATATTTTTAAATAAATCAAAACATTTGAATTAAGGAAAAATATCTAACGCAAATATGCAAAATATGGATTATTTTTTGAAAGCAACAATGAAAATAAACCATTCAGAAGCTCACCTTCTTGGTCACTGCTCTGTTTTTATGCGGCACAGATGAAGTACGGAGTCCAAGTGCAGATGAAATGGTAATTTCTTAGCTGTGTTTTCTAATTTATATGATAAATTTTGTGGCTTGCACTGAATTGGGCGGAGTGCTGCGGTGGAGAGTGTTGATAAAGAAAATAAAACACACAGGGAGTTCTGTGGAATTTCCTTGTCTTACAGGAAATTCAGTTATCTTTTGTAATTTTGAAATACTTCCTATGATTGTACTCTTTACATTAAATGTCCTACTTACAAGTATTAGGCTTGATCGTTACAGATGGTTATTTTTGGTAACCACTGTACAGAGGAAAACTTTCCCATCTTTGGAAGACTGGATTTGATTTTGGACAACAAAGGAGAAGAAATGGCAGAAAAGAGACAGGTTCCTTTCTCCTTATCTAAACTAACCCAGAATCACTCCCCTCAGTTTAGCTCTTTTACAACAATTTCATTGAGTTTTTCCATCCTAAAAACTAACTTAATCCATGGTAATATTCAAAATAGCAAAAAAAAAAAAAAGCTTGCTGTGGTATAAAAATCCTCCCACTTGGGCCAGATGATGGTGTTTCTTATTATAGGGTGACATACTATGATCTCATGCTAGCCGGGGATGGTGGGATGGGATGCTGGTGCTACGATTGATCATTCCATACTGTTATAACACCTTGAATATTGAATTTTGTTTGTGGTCTGGCTTTCTGAGTTGAGTTCAAAGACCTTCTAACCAGATGGTCATAGATAAGACTTCCCAAACCTCAGCAGGAGGGTTCACACATCGGGAAAGGCCATTATGTGTCATCAAATTCACAACCTTGTACTCATTGGTTAGTGAAAAACAACCAAAGACGTACATGACTGACGTAGTAAAGACAAAGTAAGACAATCACATAGTTAAACACACACATAGTCACAGGAAACCACTGGGCAGTGCTCTCCTTGTTCCCATACACGCCAAGTGGAGAAAATGACTGTTGACTACAAATGGACCTTATTCCATATCAAATGTAACAAACCTTGTGTAAATGCTCTGTCTACAGCCCAGCAAAGGTTATGTGGATGTTGTAATAGTTAGGAGAGCCATGCAGCCATCTAACCTGGGGCATTGTGGGGGATTGTTAAAATAGGTAATAAATGTGTCTTACTCAGGATAGTGGTTAATTTGTCATGCCAGATGTCTTTCTGCTCCTTAAGATGAGGAGAAATTGAATATAGTGTATTGTTGATCATTGGACCAACTTAATTCCAATTATTTAGGTTTGGCAATGTTTGATAGACACTGCATTCTACTGGAAGAGGAGACCGCCCATGTGGTACTTTTGGCCATAAAATTTGACACCTAGGGGATGGCCCCCCAAGTTAGCAGATGAGTCAATATCAATATAGGGTACCATTTGGTGTCCCGGGCAGAAATCACTCACTTTTCATGAAAAATTTGCAAAATAACAAAACTCTGAGGGTTTATTATAAATGGCCAAACATTTAAACACACATTGGTACAGAGATACATCTTTAAAAGGGTGTTTTTCATATTTAAAAAAAAATGTTCTATGATTAGATGCATGTGATTTTGCCATGTCCCAAACTCCTCTCTACTAACTTCACTGAGTGAAATAAGTAGATAAATGATATACAATGTACAAACCTTTTACATGCTCTTGTTGCTCTCATCAAGTACTTGAATAAAATGAGTCAATTGGATCATTTATGGTCTAATTTCATAATAATAATAAACGTTTTGCATGTGTCCCTGGATTTGCTGTCCACCCCGTCATTAGGTGGTTACTGCCACTATAAGAAACCACCTGCTGTAATCAGTGACATCACTACCACTGCTTTGTCTTTTACAAATGGAGTGAAGAATAGCTCCTGCAGAGAGAGTACATATCAACATTTATATTTTGACATTTTCATCATTTTATGATTGAACTTGAATGTGTTCAATCTTAATGTGTCCACCCTGTCATTGCAAAACATGAATCTATATAAATGCTTTTCAGAAATTCAAATTATGTTTGTTAAAGTATACACAGTCACCTTCCTAACGGATACATGTTGCTAGCTAATGGCCCACCATGTGCTCATTAAATGCAAACTTCAGCCAGAAACGTCCACCCTGTCATTGTCCACCCCGTCATCAAGTCTAGTTTTATAACAGTTTTATAAGTTTTTCAGTGTTTTTTTGTGGTAGGCCTACATTTAGGGACCAACATGTTTTTGTTTTGTTTATATTAATCTTGTTTTTTCGTCTAGTTGAAGGTTTTATTTATTTATTTTTGCTGTTGTTGAGTGTCATTTCCAGATGTAGCCTACCTGTGCACAATTCAAAATACAGTAGGTGAAAAAGTCATGTTTTGACAAAAAACATTTGTTGACAAAACCATAACATTGTTTCCTTTAAATATATATGAGGCACTTCACTATTGTCCACCCTGTCATGCCAAGGTCCACCCTGTCATGCTAAGGTCCACCCCGTCGTGTTCATGTTTTACGTGAATAAATTATTATTTTCACAAGCTATCAAAACCTCTTGTGTGATTTTGCTCTGAAGAGATTAGGGCCAAACAGTATTATTTCAAATTTTGACCAGATACCTTTATTTATAGAGTTTATTCAGAAAAGAAAGTACAACTTTCACAGATTTTACATATACAAACATATTTTTCCATAATTTCTGTATTTTTGAGAGATGTTTTCCAGAAACTAAAATATATTCCTGAACGAGGGACCAAATACCTTTATGAAAATGTACATTTTGTAATCAATATATGATTAGAACATATTTACTCTATTTAGAAATTGTCCCATGACAGGGTGGACACATATTGCAATTCGCTTGTACTTTCTATGCTTGCAGTCAATTTATAAAAGGTGCAGGAGCTTGACCAACATGCATTTCTAACAGCTTAAGGTCTACTTTATACAATGGATATGGAGTTCAGTGGAAAATCTCATCTTTTTTTGTGTGACATTGGGAAGTCTCAATGGCACTCTATACTGATATTGACGGAAACACATCTCATTGGCCAAAGAGTCCCATCTGGGAGGGTCCCCCAAAACGGGTTAAAACCACCATGCACCTGACAATCAGTGAGCAGCTCAAGAATGAATGAATCAATGAAGAGCATGTGTAGAGAGCACAGAGAGTAACAGAATCCATGTAACATGTGAACACACATGAAAGCATACGCACATGATTGCGTACAGAACAACAGAGCAGCGTTAACATCCAAACCTGCGCTCCAGAGCCCTCTGACCATCTGAAGCTGCACTCCATCTGAGCAGCATCCGTCTGAGGAGGAGAGATCTACGCCGACCCGAACTCCGTCTCCAGACTCCACTCCTCATCTCCTCCTGAGGGCTCCCCTGCAAGACCTCAGTAACTCTCTCAGCACTTCCACAAGCTTTTGACATATGACAGTGTTCCAGGATGGTTCCTTTTGAACTGTTTTGTCTTTTGAGGAACCCAGAAGGTATTTATTATGTCCTTTACAGTCTCAAGTTCAAGTTCAGGTTCATTTAGGGTGCAATACCACTGTTTACAGTGTCAAAGGGCTTTACATACAAACAGGACACCTGACTTAATCCTCATGGGCAAATTATTAGAAACCAAAGTATTCCTCACTTTGTTTAGCAGCCTGGAACCAGGAATTACCCTCAGTGATCTTCAAGGATCTTAAAAGACCTCCTAACAAAAAGTCTGCAACCAGTGGTTTAGATGATGCACGAATATTCAGGGTTTAGACTTAGAGTCAGAGAGAAAACCCTTTGGATTTTCACTGTTTATGCCTAAAAACAACAGACAAAACAAACTGAACTAGCCTATGGGTTGTCAACAGTTATTTTTCATTTATTATAAAGCAATTTTATGAAATCAAATCAAAACAAATGAAAAAGAGAACAATCATGAAAAAAGAACAGGATGCATAGCAAAGTGAAATACATGTATAGAACAAAATAAATGAATCAAATCTACATTAGGGTGTAGCAGCCGTGCTAAACAACATAACTCTGAACATTTTGGAGATCATAGGATGCATTTTATCTGTTCTTACTTTACACTTAATAATTTGCTGAAACATTTGTAGATTTAAATAAAAGTATATAAGTATGTCTATCACGACAACCAAGGACATAAAACATTTATTTAGCAATGAAAGTGGGTATGGTTGATATTATACCTGTGATTTCAAGACTTTCAGTGATCAAAGCAATAAACCTAATTGCAAATATTTGTGTGTGTGTGTGTGTGTGTGTGTGTGTGTGTTTGTGTGTGTGTGTGTGTGTGTTTGTGCACGTGAATGTATGATTGTATGCATTTATGCCATTGCATGTCTCTAATGAGCCATTTTTCCAGAGTTTCAGCGATGCATTCACAGTCCGGTTGGAAACAACAGATGCATCTTATCTTCCTGTCCTCCAGCAGGTTCAGATTCTGAGTTATGGGTCGGCCGGCTTCTCACAGATCCAGAAGTTTGAACTGCCACATGATTCATCATTCCAGCGGTTTCTCCTATCATGGAACCTGATTTCTCCACAGTCTTCATTTTTGCCTCCATCACTGTTAGGCTCCCCAGGGCCCCAGTAGCTGAAACATAAAAATAAATTAAAAAATAAAATAGCCCCCAGCTTTTACACACATTACAGGAAGCATTTGGTGAACAGCAACATGAAAGAGTTCAAAGTCAATTCAAATAAACATGAAGATAATAAAACAGCTTTGGAAAATGTTTTAGAATGACCATAAATTCACAAAATAATGCAGGGAAAAGCAGCTGGATGCACAATATGGACGTTTTCTCCACTTTCATGGCGGCGCTGTATTTACACAAATTTTCAAAATTGCTGCAGTTTGATGCAGCAACTGATCTATCCAAATATGTTTGCTAGTTTTTCTAGTGTTGTTGACAGTGGCATGAACTCATTACATTAATCTGAGTCATAGTCATAATCACAGGTCACCTTGACAGAATATGTAAAGTCCCATAAAAGTGGGACATTTCATGTCTGAACATCAGCTTCAAGATAGCTTCAGTAAACTCTCCATGGAGGCAGAGAAAGTCATGGAAGCCAATGACAAAGTCAAGACTGGGATCATTGTGGAAAAGGAGGCAGAGCTGGAAGGCGAACAGCTACTTAAATTAACAGAACAGCAAGAAGCCGATCTAGCAAAGTGACTGTGACCTCAAGCTAAAGGAAGTTGAGAGAGAGCTACTTAAACACTTTGGGGAAAGTCTGGAGATGATTTGTCCACAGCTATAGAACTAGCAGAAGAGGAATGTGATCGTGTTGCTGGAGTAAATGCTGACGGCAACCATGAGGCTCACAAATTCATGCTCAGTAACCTGAAGTCACTGATGGAGACCGCAAAGGAAGTTTTTAGCAAATGGCAGCAGTGGCTTCCGCTGGTAGAGAGAGAGTTCCGAGAGTAAGTCGCTGGAAAGTTGGGATCAACAAACATGGCCAGCAACCCAATCCTGGCGCCAACCATTAAGTTGAAACCCACAGCTCTCCCCAGATTCTTTGGCAACAAGTGTGATTTTCACAGGTGAAGGAAAGATTGTGAATCGCTCCAAAAACAAGGAGAACCAACCAGGTTCAAAGAAGTGAAAAAGTTACAGTTGCTGGACAGTCTTGATGACAAAATCAAAAGGGACGTTCGCCTCACTACTTATAACACTGCAGATAACATTCTCCATGTCCTGGAGAACCACTACAGCAATCAAACAACTATTGCCATTGAAATAGTGGAGGATCTGCAGAAGATGCCATCTGTCGTGGAAAAAGCACTCAGGGACCTGAGTGACCTTAGAGACACAGGCGCCATAAAAAATCCTTCTCTCTAAATCCAGTCTCAAAAAAGAGTGGCTTGTCTTTGTAGCTGACCCAAAAAATGATGTGACACCAGACAAACGGTTTGACTGTCTCCTAGCATTCCTCAAGCAGCAAGAGTCAATCTATGAGGAGCTCAAGCAACTAAGAGAGGAAGAGCCAAGTAAGCTGAATAAGAAAGACATGAGATTTGGGCAGAAAAAAAGCCAGAACCAAGTCTACAAAATCAGCTGAAGACTCAAGCTATGTAGTTTGTGGTGAACCAAAGCACAAGAAAAACTACACTTCTGCAAGCAGTTCAGGGCTCTGAATCCAGCAGACAAAAAGGCTTCAGTCAAGAAACTGGGTGAATGTTCGAGATGCCTGGAGGTCCACGATCTGCAAACCTGGCTTTCTATGCAAAAACCGAGACTGTAAAGACGAGAATGCTCCTAAGCATCATTACTACCTTTTGTCCCAAATCTGTGTCAAAGACGTCTGACGTCCTTTTCATCTGAAAAGGATAAAGTCAGAAAGAATTACACAGAGGTTCAAGAGGAGTTCATTAACAATCTCCCACCAGACCTGGCAAAGAAGTGCAGGGAGGTGTTATGTATATATTACCTATGCTTTTTTATGTTGATTAAACCTTATGATAAACTTGTTGATTTTCACATAAACTATACAATGAACTCATTGACCTTCAAGTTTGAGTCTGTAATTGTAGAAGTAAGTTTGAGTCTGTAATTGTAGAAGTAAGCTTGACTCTGTAACTGTAGAAATAAGTTTGAATATGTAACTGAAGAAATGTTATGCGGTTATGATCATATGTACTGTTTTCTTGTGTGATTGGTTGTAAGTTTTTTATACCACATATATGCGTGATTAGAATGATATAAAAGAGGCTAAGAGCCCAACATTAAACAGATTGAGTTTGGAACTCTGTGTGAGCGTCCATTCTCATTCTCCGAGCTCGTATGGGTAACAAAGGACGAGATTTCCCGCACCTATGAGAGGACAAGAGACTGCAGTTTGAACAGAAGGTTGAATTGCTTCTGCAGAAAACCTGCAATAGAAGAATTACAACAGGAGGTTTTCTCAAATGTTGTATCCAGAGTCTTCAAAACCTCAAATGTCCAGGAAAGTCTTCTTGAAAAGAGTGGGGTGCAAGAACTTCCAGTCATCATGATGCTGCTCGTTGTCACAGCCAACGCTGGACAGGAAGTCGGAACACTAGTCGCTGATTGATTTAGCATCAGACACAAATTATATAACCAACAGAGCGGCAAGCCGTTTGAATCTGAAAAGTGAAGAGATCATGTTCGTTGTCCACGGAGGGGGCGGAATGAAAGTCCAAGTGAAAACAAAATGCTATCTTCATGTAGCCACCTCCAATGGCACACTTAGAGCACATCAATTGGTATGCTATGAACTTGACAACATTGCAGACATCCACAAAACTGTAACACCTGAGCAACTGATGAACACATTCTTCCCATTCTTCTCTCTTGAAGAGCTTGTGAGGCCCAAGGAAGTTGAACTGCTCATTAGCCACAGAGAAGGCCAGTTAGCCCCTCAGAGAATCAAAGTTGTGGGAGACCTCGGGACCACTTGGGAAAACAGTAGGAGGAACGCACCCCGAACTGTTTGAGGAGGTTGATGTGTCAGCCCACATGTCAAAGATGCACTTTGCAAGATCAATGAGAGCAGCAGCTGTGAAATATGAGGAGCTTATGGACAGCATTCCAGAACAGAACCCCTCAAGCAAAGAAATCATTAAAATACAGTGCTTCAACAAGCAAAGAGAGCTTCCTGAAATGGTGGGAATGGGACAGCATTGGCGCAGCATGTGAGCCCAGATGTGGTGGCTGCTGATGCGGAAACTGCCAACCAGGTGGCAAAGAAATGACCCTTGCAGAAAAGAGGGAGCTTGAAGTGGTAAGAGAAGGACTCACATATGTCATCAGCGATGATCACAGCAAAGACCCACATTGGCACGCGAAGTACCCCTGGCTAGAAGATCCAGCCTCACTGCCGAACAACAGAGGTGCAGTTGAAGCAACGTTTCTGAAGACAGAAAGACAACTAGCCAAAGAGCCAGAATGGAAAGCTGCCTATAAAACTCAAGTGCATGACATGGTTGACAGAGGAGCTGCAATCAAGTTGTCCAAAGAACAAATCATCAGCTGGAATGGACCAGTATGGTACGTGAGTCACCTCATAGCACCAAACCCACACTCAACACCAGTAAGACTCGTGTGTAACAGCAGTCAAAGGTTCACGGGCATCAGCATGAACAACCTGCTCATGAAAGAGCCTGACGTTCTTAACCAGATATGCTCCGTCCTTCTGAGATTCAGAGTGGGAATCAATGCAGCCCTCGGAGACATCAAGAAAATGTACAACTCTGTGTGGTTGGAGGACCATGAGATGCAACTCTACAGGTTCCTCTGGCGAGATTCTGAGGAAGAGGAGTTGGAGGACTATGCAGTCACCAGAGTCAACATAGGTGATAAACCAGCAGGATGCATCGCGCAGCTTGCAATGTGTGAAATAGCAAACCTTCCTCCATTCGCCCATCTTGAAGAGGAGCGATGGGAAGGAACAGTTGTGATCATTGCATGAGTGAAATCCAGTTCATCTCCCATGGACTGTATTATCCCTTTCAAGTGGGGAAGCTGCACAAATAACTTGACAGAGAGGAAGGTGGTCACACTTACACAGGGCATGCATACAGGAACATGTGAGACACAGACACAGAGAAGATGGGGGAGGAAGTGGGAGAACATTAGTGGGACCAAGACAGAGAACCAAATGCATAAATGCATTTCTGCAGCAAAACTAATGGTTGTGGAAGGTGCAGGAGTCAGCATGGCCAGCAGGGGGAGCAGGACCAGGGAGAGCCTCAGACTAAGTAAAACACTGTGCATCATAAGACAACTAACAACAACCAGAGACTCTAAACTTCACAACTTCACATAATTCAGTGAAGAATTAACTGTTCACAAAATCAAGCAGTACAACACCTCTTGCTAGCTGAGGTTATTATTATTATTATTTTTTTTTGAAAATGTTTATTTATTCATGCATTTTTTATTTTACAGGAAAACAGTCAAATATAGGTAGGTTGCCTTCTCTACCATCTCAAACTCTTACATATTAATGATTATTGTCTTCACAGTTATACACCTGACAAAATATTTGATAAACTTTATTTACTTAAGACAGACAGCAATGTATTCTAAACAGAAATATCCACCCAAGCTAGACTATTTTATTTTCTCAAGACAATCTGTCACAGTAAAATCATTCATGTCATTTGAATTAGGCATAATACAAGTTCTTTGCTTTCTTCTTTTTTAATGTAAGAGGACAAGAAAAAATGTTCATATCCCAACTGGATGGACTGGAGTCTTCTTTTCACAAACCCACTGCTGATTGTCAGTACAAAACAGATCATTCCATCCATCTCGTTCTGGTCTCACTTCTCCACAGTCTTCTCCTTGAGGAGCATCATCAGGCTGACCTTCTGCCCAGGACCTATTCATGATTAAATCATATGACAAAACAACTTCATAGCATTTAGTGTTAAGTAGTTGTATATTATGGCATGTCGAATTAGCTGACAAAATGAAAAAAAGCATTTTTTCCATTTCATTTAGTAACAGAAGGAGCTAAAAACATGAGGAGGGAACAGGATGATTTCTTACAGAGTTAGAAAGATCAGAGTTAAATATAATAAATAAAATATATTATAAATAATAGAAAATCAACCAAAAACATTTTGTATGTAAATGGCCTAGGGGGCATGTCATTGAATGGGCAGGTTTACTGGAATTGGCATGTGGTTCATGATACAGAAAATATTTAAAATTTGTCTAAAGCAAAGATAGTCTTACTTCTTACTCCTTCTTACATGAGTTAGCTCCACCAGCACAGCAAAACAGAGATGCCAGCATGTCATTCAGAAGTGTTGATTTACTGTAATTTTGAGTCACAGAAAGATGGTCACATTAAAAGTCAGTTTCTTACGTGTAGCTCAGACTTGATCCATCCAACCACTTCCACTTCCCTTCTGTTTCCAGATCAGACAGACCAATCCAGAGTCTGACTTGAAAGTTCATCAGAAACAACTGAGTTTGAAAAATGATACAGAGAAAATATTTTAAGCAACAAACAAAAACAATGACTATGTTTACCTACATGGAGTAATCATCATCTTATTCCTGTTGGACTGTTTATGTGAGGCTTCAATGCACTGCCATGGAGGTACAAGGTTTGTCATGAATAAAACAATTAAAAAGTACTGCCATTTACAGACCAAATGGTCTGAACATAATTTGCTGATTTGAGGCTGGTCTGAGCCGATTATCTTCCAAAACCAAGTGTAAAAAATGTGTTAAATCTGTTGTTACGTCTGTGGTCTCCCACGTTGTTAAGATTTTAGTGTGAACCGCCCATTAAAGATCCAGCACCATGGTTTTACCTCAGTCAGGAGGTTGGTTATGATTCCTAACTAGTGTTGCGAAGGGGTGGAAAGTTTCCGGTAAATTTTCCAGAAAGTTTCTGAAAATTCCTGTGGGAATTTTCGCTTTGGAATATTGGAAATTTTCAGAAGATTTTTGCTGACACTTTTTTTCAATTTTTCCGAAAATTCCCGGAAAAATTCGGCTTGGGAATTTTGGGAATTTTCGTTTTTTTTCTTGTCATCAATTTGAATGAGGTTTTTAAAAAGTTTCCATGCAAATTTAAGCTTTTAAGAAATTAAGAAATTAAGAAATTTTGTTTTTGTTGTTGTTAACTTAAGGTGAATGGGGCAAAAATAAACAATAATCAATAAAATGAATGTCAACATCAATATTACCATTTTGGAGATATTGGCCACAATGCCAGCAAACTGTAAAATCATGCACAGTCACGCACGTAGTGCACGAACGTGGATATGACGTAAATCATGCCGTCCTGCTGCTTCTGCAAAATCCTCCTTCTTCCGGCAGACCTGACCGGGTGGCCACACCCACCGTGCGGTGCTGGCCGGCACCGAGCAGGCATCGCTCCCCCAAAATTTCACAATGTTTCCAGCCAGGGGAGCTCATGTCACCACCAGGGGAGCTGTGCTCCCCTTTGCTCCCCCTTATTTCGCACACTGGTTATATTCACGACAGTTTGACTCAGCTAGGGAAAATTCCCAAAAATTCCCTGGAAATTCATTATAATGTAACATGTTTGCATGCATATCTGCTTATAACAAACCAAAATGTTTATTATGTATATATGTATATGACCGGGTGAATGCAGTGAATATAAATTCCTGAAAATTCCCCCCAAATTCCCGTTTATTCCCATTAATTTCCAAAAATTTCCATGGAAATTTTCCAGCTTTGAAAATTCCGAGAATTTTGCAACACTATTCCTAACACACGGACAGTTTTGATTTCCAGTTCAGGAGTGCTAACTATAGTTTTCCATCTTTTGTATCTAAGTATTTCTATCTTCAGGGAGGAATTATCCACTGTTGGAACTTCATTCAGCAACAATGAAGGCAAGATATTTTTCTGACACGTAGCTGGATGGCAGGCATGTGGTCTAGATAAGGAAAGCTCTTAGCTCTGGGCTAAGAAAGTATTTACACTGGCTCATTGTTAAGTGTCTAGGAACTATTACAGCACCAATGACTAATGTTATCCTGCCTGACAATGTCATTCTTTCCATCCTTATTCAACCACTGCTGTATACACACAATCACCTACACAACCTGGAGCTGTGTAGGTGATTGTTCACTGGTACTTTAATAAAACCAAGGTTTTACTAAAAAGAATAAGACTCCTTTTAATTCCTGCCTTGCTGCAACTTGTCCTGAGCTGAATCTTTCTTGATACTGTCAGGCAGGGCAGTGTGTGTTACAGCTGGGGGGCAGGCCAGTACACCTCATGGTATAGCGGACTATCCACTGCCTGCTCAACCTTGAATTTGGATGTTTTTATACTACATTATTGAGTGGAGCAGTCTGGAGAGAGGCTTATACCATAAGTAAGAACTCTTGTTCTTATTTGTAAAACCCTTATATTACATTTAATTAATATATCTTGACAGGATATCAAGCAGCTCAAGCGCCACTTTTTTGCCTCGTATTTGTACTGCAGCTTATTTTCTATATTTTTTCTGGACTGTCAAGTGAAATGTTGGTGAGTTTCTGTGGGCACTATGAGTTTTTTGGGGGAAATGACTGCATGTCCTAGCTACAGAAACACATTTAGCCTTAGATATTAATGCGTAAATAAAATGTAAACTTTCCAAGCCCCTCACGTTTTCTTCTCTGCTGTTGATGATCACCAGGTCAGCTCCTCTCCTCAGACAGTCCTGCCTGCTCGCATTCCAGCTTTTACTTTCTGAAGAGATGAAGTAACAGCTGCTGCTGAAATGGATCCATCCGTCTGAGCATGGTGTCCGCTCTAGAAAACAAAGGCATTTCCACACAGAATGCTCATAAACTTTAATAAACATTCAGGATCAATATTGTTATGATCCAGGGCAATGCAGTGAAAATGTTTAGTTTGCCATGCCTATTATCTTCAGTGTCAGCCTTTCAATCTCCATTTGCAGCTGATGTTTCTCTTCAGTCAGGTTGTTGAACTTTGTCTGAAACTCATCTCTCTCTCTGGACAGGTTGCAATCTGATTTGTTATCTGTAAAATAACAAAGGTATAATGTATTTTAAATCAATGCTAGTAATCATAGCACCACAAACTTAGTTCAACAATTGACTGAACATGAAAAGTCCAGCTCACAGTGTACCACCAGGCTGATGACTGTAGCCAGGAGGAGAAGACACAGCAGCCCCAGACACACTGCAGCAGCTCGAACATGTTCACCTATAAAACAAACCAAAGTATCCTTACAGTTGGTTGTGTAATCTCTTGCATGAAAATTCTTTGTGTGTACATTTGTGTGTGTTTGTGTTGATGCATGGATCAATACCTGCATGCTGGTCTCCTCTTGTTGGTCTGTATTCTTTTGAACTGTCTTTAAACTCCATGGCTGTTGTTGCTGAATTGTCCAGCCTCTCACCTGTCTGCCTGTTGGATCACAGAAGTTTAAAAAACAAAACAAAAACAAAAACAAAAAAAACTGCTGCAAATTAAAAGCTTGGAAAACCTGAGGAAAAAAACAAAGAACGGGTGTCCTACCAAAATTTAGAAGATCAGCTGACATTGTACAGTACAGTACATTTTATATTTGTGTGTTTCTGGCTCCACAAACTGATCCTGTCAATTTATTGTACAAAGTATGTATTTTAGTAGTTGATGCATGGCACAGGAATTTGAATTGTTCTGTGAATAAATCATTCTTGGATAATAAAAGCAACCAGGAAGCCTTACTTGTGCCAAAAAAACAAACAAACAAACAAACAAACAAACAAATGAATGAATGAATGAATGAATGAATGAATGAATGAAAAAAAAAAGTAACATATCTGGCAGGAATCTATCTATCTATCTATCTATCTATCTATCTATCTATCTATCTATCTCTCTGTCTATCTATCCTCTGATTACTCTGATTTTAACTCTTAATGGCGAACTGGGAAAGCAACAAATGGCAGTTCAAGAGACACCAAAGGATGATGATACAGCAAACACATCAACACATCAAACACAGCTTGTACACTGCAGCAGTGAAAGGATTTATTTTCCTCGACCTACCTCTACTCTTTGTAACATCTGGCCAGAGACTGCAGATGAAAAAAATAGGTTTTTGGCTCATTTTTGTACATTTCCAGAAGCGTTTGTTGATGTGCATTGTCCCTGTTCAGTAAAGACTTTAACCAGCTTGCCACTGAACTCACTCACAGAACAGTGGGCCAACTCTCTATTTCTGCTCAGTTTAGTTTCATCTATTCAACACATCTTTTACTTTAGCCTGTCACTGGGTCTATTTACAGTCACGACTCTACATCCCTTAGTGGTGAAATGCTGGTTACACTAATACCACAGTAATACTACCACAATAACAACATTGCCATCTGAAATGTGTGTGGTGTCAGGGGGCTTGATGTGCCCCAGATAGAGTTTCTTCTCTGTAAATCTATTTACTACATGACTTGCTTTTTCTACGGAAGAAAACAAAAGTATTTCTGACCTCTAACTGATGTTACTACATACATGCCACATACATTACTACATGCTAACACTACTACACTACAAATTTAACCTAAAATAAAAGAATTGCCAAATTTGTTTCTTGTTTTATTATTTCTGTTTACTGTCATACTTTATAAAAGATTTCAGTAAAGTATGACAATATGTTTAAATGAATCAAAACATGTTTAAATTAAGGAAAAATATCTAGTGCAAATATGCAAAATATGGATTATTTGTTGAAAGCAGCAATGAACATAAACCATTCTGAAACTCACCTACTTGGTCACTGTTCTGTCGACTCTGTTTTTATGCAGCACAGATGAAGTACGGAGTCCAAGTGCAGATGAAATGGTAATTTCTTGTCTCGAGCAGTAAGTTGTGTTTTCTAATTTATGTGATAAATTTTGGCTTGCACTGAACTGGGCGGAGTGCTGCAGTGGGGAGTGTTGATAAAAAAAAAAAAAACAACAACAGGCAGTTCTGTGGAATTTTCTTGTCTTACAGGACAAGGAAATTCCACAGAATTGTAATTTTGAAATACCTTGTATGATTTTACTTGGAAGGTGGTATTCTAATGTGCATTCTGCATCAGTTGAGGTTTGAACTCAATTTCTGGCATGAAGGACAATGCTTTATCTCACTGAGCTAATTGGCAAGTGTCAATTCATGTGAGGCTTCACAAATTGACTAAGCCAGTCACATGATAGCAGCCACATGTGCATGGAAAGGCAGATAATCCAAAAAAAAGAAAAAAAATCTGTCATCAGGACAAAAATCTGAAAATACACATATTGCATCTAGACAGCATGGAGATGTTGGCAATTTGTTTTTAAAAATGATTGATTTGCTCCATAAGTGAAAAACTGACTTTAATTGTAAAGGGTACAAAAGTTTCTTCGGTATTGGTGCTACATTTTGATGGAAGTTGCAAAGCTGTGGCACATATGGTTGATTTATTATAAATTTTCAAGATTTTGAAATTTAGAGGCTTGCTGTAGCGCCACTATCAGGACTATTGGCTTGTGTTGGCAGCTGAGGAAATCTGGCATGGGACTGGATCTTTGTGCAAAGGTTGGTGAGTTTTCACACATGGGAATGTTGCACAAGCTGAGGCTTGAACTCAATCTTTGACACCGTGGACGGCCTCTATTTCACTGAGCTAAAACTTCACATTTAGCTTCACAAACTGACTGAGCCAATGCAGGACAGCAGCCATCCATGCATGGAAAGGCAGATTTTAAACAGCTGTCAAAAATTCACAACATAACATAACAATGATTGATTTGCTCCATAAATGAAAAACTGATGTTTAAAAATGCCATTCTTGCATTGACTCCAATTGTTCACATGAGAGCAAAATTTAAAATGCTGTCAAAAATTCAGTTTTTGAGATAAAATTTGCCACATATCATCTACCATGACTCAAAAATTTTGTCAGTTTTTTTCATGAACATTGAAGATTTATTTACCAAGAATTTGCAAGTGTATGTTTACAGTACCGTTTACAGTCAAACATTTTGATGCACTGTAGGCTCAATTTTTGGTAAATCAAAAATCTGAGTGGATCATTTGTGTAGGACGGTCTGAAGATGCTCTGTAGTAAGTTTGGTGACATTTGAGCAAAAATTGTGGGAGGAGATAAGTTTAATAAGTTAGTTTAATAGGTTTGAGCACACAAAAGTTTCTTCAGTATTGGGGCTACATTCTGGTGAAAGTTGCAAAGCTTTAGCACATATGGTTGATTTGTTATGAATTTTCAAAGTTTTGAAATTTAGAGGCTTGCTGTAGCGCCACCATCAGGTCTATTGGCTTGTGGTAATCTGGCATGGAACTGGATCTTCATGAAAAATTTAATGATTTTTCATGCATGGAAAGTAGGACTTCCTCAGGAGAAGACAGAAAGAAAGAAAGAAAGAAGAAGAACACGCAGGAATACAAGAGGGGCCTGGCAGCTTGGGCCACCCGACCCTTAATAACAGTCGGTGACGGCTGAGCCCCTGGCGTCCCAGGCCCGGGTGCGGCCGCCTACCCAGCACCCCCGGACGGTCCGCCTCTGTCACTCCCTTCAGTTTAACTCTTTTACAGCGACTTACAACAACAATTCCAGAGAATTTCAGAGAAACCAGTGTGTGACCTCTGAGTAGTGAGAACATAACTCTGGTGTTCCTCAGGAAGACAGGTTCCTTTCTCCTTATCTAAACTAACCCAGAATCACTCCCCTCAGTATAGCTCTAGAGTTTTTCCATCCTAAATTTAAAATTAACTCAATCCGTGGTAATATTCAAAATAGCCAATAAAAAAGCTTGCTGTGGTTCTTCTCTACACTTTTCTTGTACAATATCTTCTATAAAATAACCCAAAAATAAGATCACAATCTGATGCAGTAAAAAGGTTTATCATATCACCTCAATCTGAGTACAAAATAAATGGCGCTGGTCCACGGAAACCAGTGTGTGACCTCTGAGTAGTGAGAACATAACTCTGGTGTTCCTAAGAGAGACAGATTCCTTTCTCCTTATCTAAACTAACCCAGAATCACTCCCCTCAGTGTAGCTCTTTTATGGCGATTTACAACAACAATTTCAGAGAATTTCAGAGAAACCAGTGTGTGACCTCTGAGTAGTGAGAACATAACTAGTGTTCCTCAGAGAAACAGATTCCTTTCTCCTTATCTAAACTAACCCAAGCTCCCAATCTGATGCAGTAAAAAGGTTTATCATATCACCTCAATACAAAATAAACGTAGTTGGTCCACGGAGCAACTGATTCAAACTTGTATTACACCACCTTTTATTTCTCTCCCTCAATGCTTGGTGTGGCACTAGAATCACACCTTCTTCTGTCTTAATTTTTTTTCTATGATTCATTCATGAGGGAGATGAATCAGCTATTGTCTGGTGTCTCCTCACACAACATCCGAGCAGTATCCGTCCGAGGAGGAGAGATCTACGCTGACGCCAACTCCATCTCCAGACTCCACTCCTCCTCTCCTCCCGAGGGCTTCCTGCTGCAGTCCGGCCAAGTATCTCTCCAGCACACTTTGCTTAGTTTGCTTAGCTGTTGGTCATTTGTTGCTATGAATCCCATGATGTCATCCAGATTCATTCAGGATGAGTACACTTTACTAAAATACAAGGGCCTGCAGAACCTCAGAGGGTTCCTTGAGGAACGTCTTTATAAAGACCTCAGAAACTCTTTCAGCACTTCCACAAGCTTTTGACATATGATAGTTTTCCAGGATGGTTCCTTTTGAACTGTTTTGTTTTTTGAGGAACCCAGAAGGTATTTATTATGTCATTTACAGTCTTAAGTTCAAGTTCAAGTTCAAGTTCATTTAGGGCGCAATACCACTGTTTACAGTGTCAAAGAGCTTTCCATACAAACCGGATGACACCCCTTGACTAAATCCTCATAATGGGCAAATGATTAGAAACCAAAGTATTCCTCACTTTGTTTAGCAGCCTGGAACCAGGAATTACCCTCAGTGATCTTCAATGATCTTAAAAGACCTTCTAACAAAAAGTCTGCAACCAGTGGTTTAGATGATGCACGAATATTCAGGGTTTAGACTTAGAGTCAGAGAGAAAACCCTTTGGATTTTCACTGTTTATGCCTAAAATCAAAAGACAAAACAAACTGAACTAGCCTATGGGTTGTCAACAGTTATTTTTCCTTTATTATAAAGCCATTTTATGAAATCAAATCAAAACAAATGAAAAAGAGAACAATCATGAATAAAGAACAGGATGCATTCAGGTGAACAAAATATGATCATAGAAAAGTGAAATACATGTATACAGTTGTGCCTCGCTATTACGCGGTTCACCTTTCGCGGCCTCACAGTTTCGCGGATTTTTTTTTGTGCAATTTTGCATTTTTTTTTTTTTTTAACAACGCATTGTGTTCTGCGTCCTAATTGGCTAAGGGACTGTAGACCATTGTCAATCAATCTCCTCCATGCCATGTCTCCTGTACAGTACAGAATGCATTCATTCTATAATACTGGACTTATTTTTCAACGAAGGTTTGAACTTTGAGAGTGTTTAAACAAGAGAGAAAAGTGAGAAAATGTTAATGCCTGTCTGAGAAAAGTGTATAAAGTGTGTAGTGAGGGGTTTTACAGCCTTAAAACATCTATAATAATTGTAAAAAAAATAAAGCTGACTACTTCGCGGATTTTGCCTATTGCGGGTTAATTTTTAGAACGTAGGCCTAACTCCCGCGATAAACGAGGGACCACTGTATAACAAAATAAATAAATCACATCTACATTAGAGTGTAGTAGCTCCTAAACAACATAACTCTGAACATTTTGGAGATCATAGGATGCATTTTATCTGTTCTTACTTTACACTTAATAATTTGCTGAAACATTTGTGGATTTAAATAAAAGTATATAAGTATGTCTGTCACGACAACCAAGGACATAAAACATTTATTTAGCAATGAAAGTGGGTATGGCTGATATTATACCTGTGATTTCAAGACATTCAGTGATCAAAGCAATAAACCTAGTTGCAAATGTCTCTCTGTGTGTGTATGTGTGTGTGTGTGTGTGTGTGTGTGTGTGTGTGCGTGTGTGTGTGTGTGTATGTTTGTGCACATGAACGTATGATTATATGCATTTATGCCAATGCATGTCTCTAATGAGCCATTTTTCCAGCGATAGCCTCAGCGTTTCAGCGATGCATTCACAGTCAAGTTGGAAACAACAGATGCATCTTATCTTCCTGTCCTCCAGCAGGTTCAGATTCTGAGTTATGGGTCGGATGGCTTCTCACAGATCCAGAAGTTTGAACTGCCACATGATTCATCATTCCAGCGGTTTCTCCTATCATGGAACCTGATTTCTCCACAGTCTTCATTTTTGCCTCCATCACTGTTAGGCTCCCCAGGGCCCCAGTAGCTGAAACATAAAAATAAATTAAAAAATAAAATAGCCCCCAGCTTTTACACACATTACAGGAAGCATTTGGTGAACAGCAACATGAAAGAGTTCAAAGTCAGTTCAAATAAACATGAGGTCTTGAGAGAGTTTGGCATGAGAATAGATAATAAAACAGCTTTGGAAAATGTTTTCGAATGACCATAAATTCACAAAATGATGCAGGGAAAAGCAGCTGGATGCACAATATGGACGTTTTCTCCACTTTCATGGTGGCGCTGTATTTACACAGATTTTCAATATTGCTGCAGTTTGATGCAGCAACTGATCTATTCAAAATGTTTGCTAGTTTTTCTAGTGTTGTTGGCAGTGGCATGAACTCATTACATTAATCTGAGTCATAGTCATAATCACAGGTCACCTTGACAGAATATTTAAAATGTAATTGATCCTCCATCAGCTCCTTCCCTGTCATGAGAACGAGAGCGCTTCACTGGTAATGAAGCTCCTCTCCAAAATTAATGAGGTGGATTTGGCCCAGCAAACTGATGTTGAGTTGCAACCCAAAGCTGATTTTTCTTTTTCTTTCTTTCTTTTTTTTTTTTTTTTTTTGGAAGGCTGCACAATATCACACATTTGTTTTGGCTTCATTATTGGTGCCTTTTCCTGCGCCCTCGTTTCTAAACTGGCAGAACTGCTCTCTACAGCGTGGAAGTACGAGTTTGGAAGGTGTAACTTCTCTTTTTCCTGGGAAAGAAAGTAGTTCAATCACTTTGGAGGTAAAGGGGCTGGAAAGAGCTTAGAGGGTCGATTACACTTGTATACAATAACAAATAGACTGCTGACAGCAGAATGTGAACTGCCATTTTAACACCGTGTTCATCTCAACACTGAAGCTGAGTGAATTCAAATACGAAAGTAATCTGAGCACCTTGTGGTCAGCGGTGTCCCATCCACCCATTTCCATATTCCCTCTGTCTCGCTGTCAGTCAGTCCAATCCAAGTCAGCTTCTTGAGCTGCCCTGTGAACTCCTGGCTCATAGAAATAAAAACAAGCTGTAACCTACAAATCTGACAGCATCTAACATGGAAATATATCATTTGACGTTTATTCTCTTCCACCTCACATTCATATAGCTGTTTACTTTTTCACTCTTTTCCCTCACTGTCTCTCTCACACACACACCATCATCATCATCACCATCATCATCATCACCAGCGGCGATCACTTGAAGTTGAGTGTGATGGTTCTCCTGCGAGGTCTTTTTGATGCCTTTTCCACCAAAAAAGTTCTGGTTCTCAAACTGGTTCGGTTCCAAATTCTTGGAGGAAGGTTCAAATTAAAGAACCGGTCTGCGTTTCGACCAATCACTGGAGGGGAAGCCATGACATCATGGATGAAGACATGGTGACCCCGCCTGCCTGCTCTCCCCTGCAGCACAGAGCCTGCTCTAAATTGTTTTTTCTCCTTTTATGACTTTTTATTTGCAGAAATGTACACAAGTGTGAGAGAATCTCTACAGCTCTACAGGACTACAGCTGTGAGCCTGACGGACGAACACACAACTACAGTGAGGCGATAAATGAGGTGACACGGCGAATTGGAACAGACACAGAATGATAAAGAAAGACACAAATTTGGCAAGTGTTGCTAACTATTTGAGCTTTGTCACTGTGTGATAAGCTGCAACGTAAGTGTGTGTTTATGTGTGTGTGTGTGTGTGTGTGTTTGACTCACAGAGAGTGAGGCGCAGAGAGACGTTAAGAACAGCTTGTAAGATACAGAGCAGCCCAAAGCTCACGCCAAGCAGCCTGTACAGTCTTCCTCCTGTAACACACACACACACACACACACACACACACACATTTGTAATGCTATCATTGTGCCTAGTTGTCTTCAGCCGACCTCAGAGGGACTCTGGCCATGCTGTTGCTAAGATACCACATCTGTCAACAGCTGTCAATACCACTGATCTATAATCAAACCTGGATCACTGATGATGTAATAAAACAGGCTGTTCTCATTCAGTATTCCTACAAATTCCAACGAAAAGTATTGCACTATAATTCGTATATAACCCACGTAATTATGAGCCAGAAAGTTGTGATCACGTGACCTATGCGCTGCAGGCTGGTCTTTCTGTGAAAACAAAATAAATGGCGGACATTCCTTTTATTCTCAGTGGAAAATGCAATATTTTAAGATAGCTTATGCATTCAAATGCGTTTTGATAACATTTCCAGCGGGAAATGTGCATTTTATTTCCAAAATCTTCGTTCAGGCAATGTATGATGTTTACTTTGTTAGTTATTACCAAGATTCTTTCAGGTTTCTATCGTTGCTATGGCTGTTGCTATGGACGCTGCTACCAGTGTCTCTGATGTAGCTTCTGCTCGGAAGTATTTTCCTCACTGTCACCGTGGAAATCTGGGGAGGGAGGCGTGGGGTACACGCCTCCCTCCCCAGATTTCCACAGTAGAAACCTGAAAGGTTATTTATATATAGGTTCATTTATGAATTCATTGTATTTAGCCTAATAAACACTGTCTTTTAATATTGTGGCTTAACATTTAGAGCAAACGGTTCATATATGTACCTTGTTATACACTGAATTGTTATTGTTTTTCCTACATATAAAATAATGCCTTGAAATTCTGACATGTCACCATATTTCAGATAAAATGATTAATGACAAAAGGCAGATATGTTCTGGTTCAAGCTGAATCTGAAGCTGCTGTGACGTTATAAAGCTGATAAATGTCTCACCAGACGCTGCAGCCGTCCCTCCACTGCCCTCTCTTGTCTCTGAGGTCAAACCGGTGGCTGAAGCTTCAGGGGCGTCTGTGTTGTCCTCCGTGATCCCAGCAGCCTCGCTGTAGTAATATCTCACCATAGCTCCACACTGGAGGGCAACAGCGGTGTCAATGTTTTCCTCTTTGACATCCACTTACCTCTCCCTGCTTTTTCTTCTTTTCCTTCCTTCTTCTTCTTCTTCTTCTTCTAGTTTGCTTGCAAAACCCTGCACCTCTGTTGTTCCTCCTTTTCCCTCTGATTCATCACTAGAGGCATTTCTTCATTTCTGCAACCACTATGAGCACTGAAAATGTGGAAGTGTTTGTAGCTCATAGCCTATATGAGCTCTCTGGCTCAGTTGTTTGAACTCAGTAAATCTCAGTAAAACAACACACTCAGCCCTTAAAGAGAGCAGTGTCCCATTGTCTCTGATGGAGATGTGGTAAATCTGAGGAGACGCATCACAGCTTGAAAGCGAGGGTGTGGCTCACCTGGTAGAGAGCCTGGGTTCGACTCCCACCTGAGCCATTTGCTGCATGTCGTCCCGTCTCTCTCCCCTGCCTCTCTCCGCTGTCTCTGTCAAAATAAAGCAAAATGTCTGCACCCACAAATAAACAAACAAAAAACTTAAAAGTGACATACACTTCCACTGTTAGGTCTCCAGCCTCTCTTGTCCCTTTCAAATTTTCCCAGTGCAACTTTAAATAGTTTAAATATGGGAGGCAATTTATAGATCATCTAATAAGTTTGCCAGCATCTTTTCAACAATCAAAAAATGAATAATCTCCATCTCTTTCTCAGCGTTTGTTTAACTGCTTTTCTTTTCCCCACGTTGTGGTCAGGGACTGAACACAAGAATCAACCACAATTTGCAACAAGAAATTCTCAGACATCAAAAGCAGCACTGAGACTCAGATATCAAGTCGACACCGCACTAGAGGAAGTGAAACCAGAGAGAGGTCAAGGCGGCTGCTATTTCTTGACGATGCTGTCATGAGAACATGAAAAACACATCACAAGCCACACACACTCCCAATCACTCGCTTTCAAAAGTCAAATTTAAAAGCACAGAATGGACTTGGTAAATGCAAAATATCCATGGCTTGTTTAGTATTAATGCAAATGTAAAGAAAAAAAAATACATATTTGACTTTTCACACCCATTTGTTTAGTGTTGACCTACAAAAGACAAAGGGAAAGTTAAAAGGCACAGTATGTGTGCTAAATTAAATATATATGATAGAACAATTAATAAATGCAGTGATGATTCACTGAGTTAAGAAATAGTATCAATATATGAGTTTCTTATTGTTCAGTTGTGGATTTGTACTGTTTATTGAAACAGTGAATTGGCGCTAGCCTTCTGTCAAAACAAATTTTACATCCATCAAACCAACATGTGATTACCATGTAAATATGTTCAACGTTTGCTTATTATAGTGGAATTAACAGCTTCTACCCTGCTGGTCCCTTATGCATGTTTGTCTTTTCTGTGTAGCTGCAGTTTTTGTTTAAAACCGCAGAACTTTAGATTCTAATAGAGATCCCAACTTTTCCAAAGATGCCAAACATATCCTGCTGAATTACAGGAAATTAAGTATAAAATGATGCATTTAGTGCAGCCATAAAACAATAAACCAAAAATAAAAACAATCTCACTTTGAAGTTACTTCAGGGGAGCTAAATGCAGGAGTGTCTTTCCATCACACCGTCTCATGTTGCTCAACAGGAGACAGAATTCAGCTTTATTGTATTAACAACCACCTGGATCCCATGAAATCACTCTGACTGATTTTTTTTTTTTTTTTTTTTTTAATCTGTCGTGAGTCACTTCTTTATGTGGAAATAGATACAAGCGAGACACAGAAGGAGGAAGTTCAGTTTAAACTTGACATCAGTCAGTGATTACAAGGTTTTATATGAATAAATCAAGATCATGAGGAGATAACTACCATACAGTTACACTGAACATGGATGGATAATTTAGAGGTGGACAGTGGATCCAAGTATCCTTATTCGGCGTAATGTTAACATGGCTGATTCCACACATAATGAATGCAGCTTTAAATCTGCTGATAGAAACTGAAACTTAATGACTAGCTAGGCACTATGTGACTGTATTTGTCTGTGTGTCTGTTCACCTGTAATATGATGCTTCCACGATTCAAACAAGTAAAGTAATAAGGCCTCTTCTTCTTTGAGAGGAGACCTTATTACTTATTACCCCCCCCCCACTTTGTACCTAAAACCAGTGTGGCACATGTTATATAATTGAAACATGGAGTAAGCACATGGAAAGCAACTCATAAATCACAATTTATGAATTTACACAGTGAAGGTTACATGTGTCAGCCATTAAACTACACTATCAAAACCAATATGGCATAATATATTGAGGTCAGTCATCTAACTTAAAAAGTCTCGGTAAGTCGAATTGAAGTCAAACTAAAATCCATCTCCTAAAAATTACTTGCCTTATGCCCTCAAAACGAATGTGTCATTTTAATTAATTTGTGTGTCTTCTTTGGGACAACATACTTTGTGCTACATTACAATACAAGTATGTTAAAAGCAACACGCATTAAAAGAGATCATCATTAACATGCTGTGTTAGAAAATGAAACAAAAATCTTATTAGAGGAGACACCAGACTTCTTCACCACCACCACCACCAGACTTCTCCAGAAAATGCCATTTCCACAGATACAGGGCCCCTGACCAACTTCTCTAAACCAGCTGCTGTGAAATCAGCATCTTGGCTCATGCATGACAAAGAAAACACATCAACAGAAGGAACGCACAGCACACAGGACACACTCGACGCCCTTCACATCCGATCTTCAGAGGTAAAGACAGACCGAGTGATGCAGGCAGTGGAGATGGCCGAGTATGTCCACCTGGGAGACGTGAGCTGATGAGGAAGGAGGCCAGACTTAAAAAAGGTAATCAAACACACGTATAACATGCTCAGCATATATAGATATATCTTACCTATCTATAAGTCTATCTATCTATTGATAGACAGATAGATAAACAGATATAGATATATGTAATAGATAATATGTAATATATGTTGATTTTTCAGAGAGCAGACTCCTCACAGTGATTTTCGTGTCCTTTGGGCTGCTGTGTGCCCTGCAAGCCGCTCTCAATGTGACTCTGCGTCTTACTTGTGAGTACGGGCTCTTGTCTTTGAGCATACAGAACAGCAGAGATTTAAAAAAAAAAAAAAAAAAAAAAAAAAAAAAAAGTAGAAGTAGTAAAAAAGTAAAACTTATTCCAAATGAACTCGTATCTTATACTGGTCTCAGGTGTAACAAAGGAACATATCTCAAATAAATCTGACAGAGTAAAACTTCACTTCTCGCCTGGCAGTGTGTTTTGAAAACATGCCATTATGTAAGATTCACTTCACAACTTGAGGTTTGCGCAAAGCAAAATCCAGCTTGCAGGAAGGAGAAGGCATGCATTCAAAAATCTAAATAAGCAGGGTATGCTTTGGAAAATGGTCCACATGGTGCACAAAGCACCAGATCACTGCAAACACATGAGGACTTTAAGCTGGTGTGTTCTGACCATAGAAACTGAATAGGAATAGGAATAGGAATTTGGGAATTTCCCAGTTTGGGATCAATAAAGTATACCTATCTATCTATCTATTTATCTAGGAATCGAAATTGAATTTTTCCATTCAAATTCTATGGCTCTGACCCATTGCTGTCCCTCTTGAATCAAATTTATTGTTCCTCCATCTTAGTAATTTAGTAGCACAAAAAAAAAAAAAACACTTACAGGAAGCAAAAGATGGAATTAATTGATTTTAATAAACCTTAAACCCTACTGATTTTTTTGTTTTGCTTTTGTCTTTTTAATCAGCTCACTCTCACCTGGAGTGCAACACAACCCAGTCGAGGGACGACAGCCGGGTGCAGAGTGACTGTGATGCATCAAAGACTGGATGCAAAAATCTTCGAGATAAACACAACGACTTACAAGAGCGTTTCAACGCTTTGACCAGAGAGAGAGACAATCTTCTAGACGAAGTCAGTCGACTCAACAACAGGAAGAGGGAGTTGGTGCAGGAGAGGGACAGACTGAAGAAGGAGCTGGAGCAGCAAGGTGAGGGATCGGAGAGCAGCCTGAGCTCCTCATGTCACTTCCAGTAACACCTCAGTACCATGTGAAATCCATAAAGTATGCATCCAACAAATCCTCCTTTTTGTTGTTACCTCTTCCAACAGAGTTAGACAAGGGTTATGTTTGTTTATTTGTTTGTAAAAAAAAAAAAAAAAAGTTTGTATGATAGTTTGTGAAATGGTTGGTCAGGACATGGAGGAACTAATTAACTTCTCACACTGACTGGCCAAAGCGGGAGTGGCAGTGGGCATGATTAACTTTTGGTGATTATCAAAAATGTGGATGTGGCAGATCTTGACCACAGACCTTTTTCACAGCTGCCATTTTGACATGTTATAGTCGAGCAAACACAGGCTGCACCCCCAGTGTCATCAGTAACGCCTGTTTTTCCCTGACTACTTCATGTCAAAATGGCTGCTGTGAAAAAGCTCTATTGCATAGTGTTTATAGGATGCATAGTGCTCTACTGAGTACTTTTTAACCTTGACGTCTTTCTGCTTTGATTTTAATTTGCCTTCCTCTGCCAGAGCAATGTGATGCCATGGATGGGGCAGTAGCAGCATGTAAACTGATAATTCAACTGAACCTAGAAGTGGGCCTTGAGGTACACCACATATAAATTTTGGGACAGAGGAATAAAGATCACAAATCGAGAGAATGTGTATATAGTTATACAGTTCTGTAGCTGTATTTATATAGTTCTGGTAATATAGCTATAGTTACAGTTATTGTTATACAGCTGCTGGAGGGCTGGAACATGTGTGAATGAGCCACTGAGAGACAAACTGCAGCCAAGATCCAATGCAAAAGCATTTTGGAGTACGTGTGGTTATCGCCCTGAAAACAGAGAGCAAAATTAATACCAGGTTCTCATCATACAAGTTCAACACACTCACACAACATGTCATGAGAAACATAAAAAATTCAGCTGATATGAAAATTATACTTTCTTCTATACCTTAACTTACCAAACACATTAATATAGTATTACCCAAATACATCTAAATAATGTAGACAACTCAAGGAAATTAAACAAAAAGATTTACACTTACAGGACACACACACACACACGTCTTACAGTCAACAAGCAAAAGACACAAACAGTGAATATGGCCAGTTATATACCTGTTCTGTGCTGTTGAGTGGAGACTTGTAGCTGCAGTTACCACTATCATTATATTGTTATAGATATGATAGAAAGTAATTATACAGTTATTTTCCCCATGGTCTTCTTCATATTCATCTTCAAATTAATTTCCCCTATAAAGGTGCAGTTCATCTTTTCTTCTTCGTATTATTATTACCATATTAGTGTCACTTGTCTTAACGTGTTTTATATGTAACTTAATTCAGTTATTGCTATTATAAATAAATGGCTATATAGTTATAATTATATCACCATTATAGATACATAGTGATAAAGTTATAAAGGTCCATAAACAGTTCTGGATGTATAGTTAGGTCATTACATTTTCAACTATATAGTTTTATAGCTATAATAACAGATATCTATGTAGTTATAGTTGTGCAGTTGTAGTTATAGCCATAGTCAAAGTTGTAGTTGTATTTTTACTTATTGTTCCCCATCCACAGCTGCCAGGATCCCCCCCACAGTGCAGAGCAGGTTTTGTCAGCGTTGTCCTGAAAATTGGATGGAGATCAACTCCCGCTGTTACTTCCTCTCCAGAGGAAGCAAGAGCTGGAAGGAGAGCAGAGCGGACTGCCAGAGCAAAGACGCTGACCTGGTGATCATCAGCAGTGGAGAGGAGCAGGTACAGAGCATGTGTGTCTCTCTCTCTCTCTCTCTCTCTCTCTGTGTGTGTGTGTGTGTGTGTGTGTGTGTGTGTGTGTGGTGGGGTTACATTTATATCATTTATAGTGTTCAGGGAGAGTTCTTCTTAATGCTAAGCTAACACTGGGACTGTCTGTGTCTCAACAGAGCAGCTTGAACCGTCTGGAGGACAATAGAGATCTGTTGTTCTGGATCGGTCTGTATGACAGAGACAGCTCTGGGACCTTCACATGGGTGGATGGATCTGCCTTGACCCAACCGTAAGGCCCAGTTTAAACACTCCTACCCAAACTCCTCCTCCAGGCAGGTTCAATAAAGCTCCAGTGACCCAGAGATGGTGTTTAGGTCACACGGTAAAAATGTACAACTACAACACAACATCTTTCACACAAGTGACCAGGCTCAAGGTATCAAGACTACTGTGTTAATATAATACAATATAATAATATATGTGTATTTAGTAGTATAGTAGTATTTGTACTGTTTATATCATATTTAGTGCTATATTTGTACTATGGATTTGGTATATACTACTATATAGTATATAACCCTAACCCTTAGTTGCCAATCAGTATTATGGTATTTTCTTAAGAACATTTTCTTCATAAATTACTAAATATACGTGTTAGGATGGCTGTGTAGCAGCTTGACAGTGGAAACATGAGGCTTGAGACAGAGGTCAGGTGCAGACTAACCAGGTGTTTTATTTCATCCAAAAAGACACAAAAAATATATATAAAAAAAAAAGGACAGACATACTCCGAAAGAACTGTGTGCACACACACACACACACACACACACACACACGTGCGCAATTAGCACATGGCATTACTCAAACTATCCACACCAAATGTATGTTTATTTGTTTTACAGGCTGGCCTTCAATCACTCACCAAAAATCTACAAAACACTGTAACAAACAGAACTTCAATCAAAATAATTTAATGCTTGGTGTTTATGTCTTAATTCATTCACCACTTACTCCAGAAAATGTACTATAGAATGCACAGAATACTAAGTAATGAAGAGGGCCTTCATTACAATACAAATATACATAACATTTGCTGATCACAGCCTCACAAATTTGCATGTTTTTTTCCAGCTTGTCTATGGCCTCTGGCAACTTGTGATGGGCATTTCTTGTTGTTTGCAGTGTTTTACTGACTAAACGATGTCTCAGTTAATTAGAAAAATGAAAATAATTGATAAATGAAGGAGCTCATTAGGCTTTAAAGGCCCCCTGGTGCAAAGTGTTTGACCTCCATGGTTGGTGTGTCCTGCAGGTTCTGGAAGGTCGGCCAGCCGGACCGTGGAGGTCCCAACAATGTGGAGGACTGTGTAGAGATGTACGTCAGGGACCCAGCGCTGGCCAACTGGAATGACGCCCCCTGTGGTCACCCACGGCGCTGGGTATGTGAGAAAGAGTTATGTCCCAAATGAATGATTTCCACGGCTCTTGTGCTTTGCAGGTAAATAGAATGACAATTAAAATAAATAAATAAAGATGCTGGATATTAATATATGAAGGAATATAACAAGAAATCATAATGGAAATAAAATGGGGGCAAATGAGTGATTTAAATTTATATTTTGACTGATTGTGAGTAACTTTGGGGTGCCTTGAGCTACTTAGTGATATAATTTTGGTTATTTTATGATACAATGTGGCCCCCTGAGATGTACTCTGAGATATATTTTGAGGTCTTTGCACTGTAATGTAACTGTAGCTCTTATGTAACCCTGTGAATTACCTCTGAACACGTTTCTTTAAAGTAACAGCTGTACTGAATGAGATGCTGCAGCAACACTGATCATTCTGGACTACACAAAACAGAAAATATTAAAGAAAATATTCATTTGCATTTGCCTTTTTTCCTCATCAGTCCAGTTGTTGTATCTGCCCTTTAACCAGATCATCTTCCCTCAGATTTGTCTTCAAGAGTCTGTTAGAGACAAACAATAAATGAGTGAATGGCAACTACATCTAAACCAAATCTATACTATTCTGAAATTGTTGCAGCAGCAAAAGTAATATGATTCTGCAGGGAAACAGGAATATAACAAGTATATAATCAAATATAAGTAACATACAAAATGACAAATATATCACGGTACAATCAGCAGTCAATAAATAGCACAAAAAGGGCCTGTTACAATTTGTTCATTGCCAGTTGTTCATGTTGGAATCTAAAAGTTTCAACATGAGCTGCTCTGGAGCAGGCGAGGTAATAAATCCAAATTATGAAGCTGATGATCCAAAATCTCACTGAAGTTATGGAGAATATTATATTATATTATATTATATTATATATAATATTTAGGTACTAGTGGAAAAGGGACATTAGTTGAGCTATGCCGGCTCGCGTCTACTGTTTACAGTGTAGCTCGCCTCTTAAAGACACAGTACCACATATTTAATTGTAGCACATTAATTGAAGGGGAAACATTCATTCATTCATTGATCTTCCAAACCGCTTATCCTCACAAGTGCCGCGGGGGGTTGCTGGAGCCTATCCCAGCGCACATAGGGCGGAAGGCAGTGAAACACCCTGGACAGGTCGCCAGTCCATCGCAGTGAAGGGGAAACATTCTATATGAAATAGGAAGCCTGTTCATATTTTATTTTTTATTGTTATTTATGTTATAGTTATATATTTATTATATATTTGATGCTGTTTTTTTTAACCATGGGTTACATCAGTGTCTCAGTAAATATATCACATCATGCAGCCTCCAACCCGAAGGCCAATAAAATCAACAAATTTGGTCTTTATTTAATAAACTGTCTATTGTTCCAGTCCTTATCTTGGTCTGTCAAACCAATCCAAGCGTCTTTGTTTAACTGAATGAAAAAGTTCTGCTTTCAGGAGAAATAAAGATGTATGGGATGACAATAAGGAATAGTTTTTTCAGAACATGTGTCACTGGAAATGTCATTCCTTTCCTGAATTAATGCAGAAAGAGAGGAACCTGGCGAATGAGGTGCTTTTGTCAGTGATGACAATGGATTTGGATTATTTGGTTCATCCTTATAGATCACTGGCAGAAAACATACACTCTACATGAAATGTCATCAATAGTGAGAGCACAGAGTCATATACAAGCTGCAGTTTAACAATGTAGGCTACAGCATACTGACAGGGGTGGGCAGAGCAGCATTTCCTACAAACACACATTGGGCATTCAGTTTGAGCCGATTTGCACACCAACATTGTCTGAACACAGATGAACAGGCAATCAAAGCCCTTTTTGCCGTCAGCTTGTCAGTCAATGGGCTCTCACACAGTTGTAACTGCTTTGGAAAAGCTCTCTCTCTCTGTACAGATTGTAGTAATATGTTTCTCTCTCTTGAGCACTGTAACATAGTTTGTTTTCTGTTCTTTTAACACCTACAACATGACAAAGGTATAATATATTTTAAATCAATGCTAGTAATCATGACACCACAAACTTCAACAGTTGCCAACAGTTCAACAGTTGACAGAACAAGTAATGTCCAGCTCACAGTGTGCCACCAGGCAGATGACTGTAGCCGGAGAAGGCACAGCAGACACACTGCAGCAGCTCGTACATGTTTAGGTCCACGGCTAAACATGTACGAGAGAGCGACAGTTAGCTACAGTGGCGCTCTTAAGTTGAAGCGGTTCCAAAATGCCATGTCGCTCTCCGTGGTGCTGAACACAAAATGCTTGGAATTTGTGTGAAAAATGTAGTTAATGCTTTCGAACCCCGCAGTTGCGGGCATGAGCTTGTTGTAAAGCATGCAACTTACAATAACTTAAAGCTTTAATTTATGATGTAGCCAAGCACAATAAGGAAACAGTAGGCTATAGTGTATTTTTCTGGCGTGTCCACCGCTGCGCACTGGGCTGTGTCATTTTTTCTTTTTCTTTTCTTTTCTTTTCTTTTCTTTCTTTCTTTTTCTTTTTTCTTTTTTCTTTTTTTTTTTTTGATCATGCCTGATCATGCGGCTTGCGTGATCGGGACTACTCACCATGATCAGAAAGGCACACGACGCGCCTCGCGCTCTACAAATTCCTCCACTGTGCCTTTTATGTCCAGTTTCCTCGCTCGATCGCTTTCAATCGACAGCATATCAAGTCCACTGAGTCTCTCCTGTCCAATCGTGCTCCTCAAGTAATTTTTAATTAGCTTCAATTTAGAAAAGGAACGCTCAGAGGTTGCGACAGTGACAGGAAGAGTTAGAAATAATAGGAAAGCTGTGCAAACCTCACTGAATGTTGAGGTTAGTGCTGGGTGATTTACAATCAGCATTTTAGCTATTTCCACAACAGATTTTTTTGTATTATCTCATCCCTGAAACACGTTCTAAAACAGGGGTGGGCAATCATGTGCCATGGAGGGCCGAGAGGGTGCAGGTTTTCTTTCCAACCAAAAACTCCATCAGCTGATTTCACTGATTAGTTCCTGCTCTCTGCTTGAAGGTGAGGTAATCAGTGAAATCACCTGGTGGAGTTTTTGGTTGGAAAGAAAACCTGCAGCCTCTCGGCCCTCCGTGGCACATGATTGCCCACCCCTGTTCTAAAAGAAAGCAGCTGGCCAGGGAAGGTGGACTCTATGTCGCGACTGTAGTGCTCAGTAAGCCGTGTAGCAGCTTGGTGTAACTCATCATCCTGTGCTTTCTGCAGTGTGTTGGGGTGAATTGCCTCAAACAGATTCGCAGTTTCATGTAAACTAGTGAATCATTGGGGAAAGTTGCTCTATGATTATATTGAGACAGGCATTGAAGACGTTGACCCTAAAGTTGCTTTCTGCGTCAGTAAGGCGAGTGTCCTCAGAAAGTTCATCAAAGTGACGTTTAACCTTTCTCGCCCTGGTTGCTTCAAACTGTGTTTGACCGCCCCATATACCAGCTAGGGCAATAGTGGTGGATTTAGCCTCATCAAACTGGCCCCTGTACTCTTTCAAAACACTGATGGCGTTTTGCAGTAGAGTGGATGCTTTGAGGATGTCGGTGTCTTTCGCTTGCAGTAACTGTGAAGGAGCGTTTATGCATTCCAAAATCTTGGTCTGCATGTTAACCAAAAATATAAAAGAAAACTTACTGATTGCCTTCTTTAGTGCACTAGCTTCATTGCGCTCATCTTTTTTTTTGTCACTGGTGAGGTTTATTTTGATGAGGGCTTTCACAATGTCCCCATATCTGTACCTTAAAGCAACAAGCGCCTCATGGCGAGAGGACCAGCGAGTAGGACATAAGCGCTTCAAAGTGATCTGTCTGCTCTCTGGCGTCATCAATTCACAGAGCAAAGCCCATGGCTTTATACTGTGACCAAAAAAGTTGTATAAGGCCTCTACAGTGTCAAAAAACTGTTTCACTCCGGCGACGGTTTTAACAGAGTCGTTGAATGCCAGGTTGAGATTGTGAGCAGCGCAATGAACATAACAAGCAAGGGGTTCTTCCTCAGCTATTCTTGCTTGTACGCCTGTATACAGACCACTCATATTAGCAGCCCCATCATATCCCTGTCCACGGCATTTGGACAGATCTAATCTGTTTTTCTCTATAGAGCCCAGGATTTTGTTTTAAAGTTCTGAAGCGGATGAGCCCACAGTGGCTTCAAATCCCAAAAACACTTCATTGATCTGTATATCTACAGCAATATCCATGTCATTTCTAATAATGGTCACGTAACGGGCTCAAATGGTCTATCTTGGACACATCTTGTGTTGTGTCCATGATAACAGAATAAAATGGGGCTCCATTTATGTCATCAATTATGTCAGCTTTAACACGTTGAGATAGTATGTAAATGATCTCATCTTGAATCTGGTGACTTGGTATTTCGCTGAGCCTTCTGGTCGGTTGGTTAGCTCTTTCAAAACAGGGTCGTAGCATGCCAATAATTCAATTATTGATAAAAAGTTGCCATCATTTCCCTGACTAAGAGCCTCCTTATGCCCTCTTATGCCCCCTGAATGCCAAGTTGCATGAAGCTAGAGTGAGTGTTACATTTACATTGCGCTCCAAAACCTGTCTCCAAAACGCGGTTGCATTGCGCACATTTTTCTCCATTTCAGCATCTATTGTACTGTTAAGTTTCCATTGCTCATATACTTTGCATGCATCAAGATGTTATTTAGAAACTTCATGCTTCGGAATTAGAAAGATGCCCCCAGTCTTTTATTCCGTTTACCCATGCATAATTATAGAAGGGTGCATTTCGCTGGGCAAAAAGCCAGCAAGGCTCACAGTAACAGCTGTCTAATTTTGGTGAATAACACAACCAACTGCGTGGCAATTTCGTCCCAACTTTAGTGGTGGAGGTGTAATAACTTTCCGAAAAACGACGGTTGTCCGCATCGGTGGGAAATGGACCTTTGGGTTTGCATGGGCCCATTTTAAGGACATATCTTTTGGTGTTGGCATCCTGGATATTTTCAGGGAAATTGGCTCGATCAGTCGGAAAGCCATCTAGAGGAGTTTCTTCCATCATCTGTGGTCTCTGTCACTCGCGGTGTGAGGTGGAGTGTCCGCGTCTTGCACTTGCAGCGCAGGTGAGTAGGGAGGGGGCTGCTTTTCAAACGCCAGGCCCGGTACCTCGCCTATAGAACAACTAGCAGCTGCTGAGTCCCTGTCATCATCATCACAACAGCCAGGAAAGATAGAGGGAGGGAATATATGATCTACACTACGTGGCAACTATAAGAGCCATAAACATTTTCTAACTCAGTTTTTCAGACAGTGACAGTCAGTAGCCTACCTGTTGAGCTGGCTCCTGTGTTCCCCTGACTCAAATGCAGGGAGTAGCGTGTCCCTATCTTCATCATCATTACAACAGCCAAGAGAGACAGAGAGAAGGATAAAATCTATGATCTAGGCGGCTACTAAGAAGAATCATAAAATAATTTAGGCTACTAACTCCAGTTCAGACAGTGACAGTCACTCAGTAGTCTAGCCTACCTGTTAATCTGGCCTCTGTGCTCTACTGACCCCGATGGAGGGACTTGGGCTAGCGGGCCAGATGATTCACTGGTAACGTTGTCATTCTCATTTACAACAGGTATCTAATTTGGGAAGTTTAGCTTTTGCGTGTTCCCTTTCTTCCTTCTCCTTGCGCTTTGTAGCTCCACATTTGTGTTCATACACATTTCCGCTCATGATTAGGCCGTAAACAACGCTGCACACCTTCCTGGCTTGTGTTGACAAGTGATTGATGACGTAGTGTGCGCCAATGGACTTTTTGGCAGCTATTGATGATGATTTTACCCAGAATACATTTGGAGACAATGGAGGCGACAAATAATCGATTCATTTGTATATTTACATGTTGTAATGTTGCAGACCCTTGTGAAAATAAACCAACACACAACACAACATTGGTTGAAATATTATTTTTACCTGCAGTACTCAAATCAGTTTTGCCAATTTACTACAAACCATGAGTGTAAAGCCTAATTTATGCTGTTAGAAAGCAGCCGACCTGCAAGTGGTGTGCTGGGGTTGTACAAGTCAACTGCTTTCTTTGTACGATTACGGCGTAACAGAGCATGAAATTGGCTAAATCCTTTAATGATTTTTTTATATTACATGTACAGGCTATCCATGCACATCACGTTTTTCTGTCTGTTAAGTATTTTATTTTCTCCCTCATGTTTCATGTCTTGTTCTTCCTGTTTTATTTTGTGATCTCTCACCCCTGTCTCTGTTCCAGGTTCCTGTCTGCCCCACCCCTTCCTCATCTGTGTTCACCTGCCCTGCGTTCCAAATCGCATACTTATACTTTTTACTTTTAGTATGTACTGCAGCTGCCCTTACAAAGTATGTAGTTTAGTATGTATTGGGACATACTAATTCTTTTTTTCCCTACTAAATAGTATGGTAGTATGGGTATTGGAACGCAGGGCTGATACCTGATTGTGTCTCCCACACCTGTGTCTACTCACTCCCCATTAGTCCTGCTTATATTCTCCCTTTGTGTCTTGTCTCGTCGCCAGTTCGTTGTAGCTCTTGCTCACGTAGCGGCGTTTTCACAGCCATAGTCTTAGTCATAGTCTTTGAGTGTATGATCATTGTGTGTTTTCTGACCTTGCCTTTGCCTCACATTTTTGGACACCTCTGCCTGGTTTTTGATTGCCTGCCCTTGTACCGACCTCTGCCTGGTAATAAACCTGCTTTTGGATTTCACCGGTCTTTGTTGTGCATTTGAGTCCTGCCTTCCCTGTGCTACGTTCATGACAATGCAGGCTTACAGGTGATGAATCGTTATCATGATGCTTTAATTAGGGCCCGCTCCCTGCCTGCTGCTCGTCATGCAGGCAGGGATCGATCAGTGACGGCCGGGCCCTTGGGCGCTCCGCCCCTGGTTTGCACACTGTAGCACCAAAAGATTTATTTTCTTTTACCCACTTTTTTTTTTTTTTTTTTTTTTTTTTTTTTTTTTTTTAACTAACATCTGGCCAGGGACTGCAGATGAAAATTAACCTTTTGTCTAATTTTGGCACATTTAAATAAATACTTTTTAATGTGCATTGTCCCTGTTAAGTATAAATAAAGTTCTGGAAAGGTGTTAACCAGCTTGTTAATGACCTCTCTCCAAAACATGTACAATTTATTAACAATAACAATTCCCAACTCTTTATTTCTTCTCATTTTATTTTTGTGTATAACACTTTTTTGTTTAGCCTGGCAAAATGCTGGCTATACCAATCGCACAATAATATTACTACTGCTGCCATTTAAAATTATTTCAGCTGTATGCATTTTTATCTTGATATATGGTTGGTAAATAACACACTAAACCTTAATTTAAAACCTTAATTTCAATATGTGCACAACATTGTCGCACAATGTTAAAATAAATGTTTGTTTTTTTTCCTAACCTTGAAGTTACTTAAGCTGTGAGGAAGATGGTCACACTCACACAGGGCACGCATACAGGAACATGTGAGACACACACACACAGAAGATGGGGGAGGAAGTGGGAGAACATTAGCGGGACCAAGACAGAGAACCAAGTGCATAAATGCATTTCTGCAGCAAAACTAATGGTTGTGGAAGATGCAGGAGTAAGCAAGGCCAGCAGGGGGAGCAGGACCAGGGACAGCCTCAGACTCAGTAAAACACTCTTCACTGTGCATCATAACACAACTAACAACAACCAGGGACCCTAAACTTCTCAACCTCTCATAATTCAGTCAAGAATCAGCTTTTCACAAAATCAAGCAGTACAACAACTCTTGCTAGCTTTAAAATGTTTATTTATTTATGCATTTAGTTATTTTACAGGAAAGCAGGCAAATATAATAGGCTGCTTTCTCTACCATCTCAAACTCTTACATATTAATGGTGATTGTCTTCACAGTTGTGACAAAAACATCTCATAAACTTTATTTACTAAAGAGAGACAGCAATGTATTCTAAACAGAAATATCCACCCAAGCTAGACTATTTTATTTTCTCAAGACAATCTGTCACAGTAAAATCATTCATGTCATTTGATTTAGGCATGATACATGTTCTTTGCTTTCTTCTTTTTCAATGTAAGAGGACAAGAAAAAATGTGGTTCATATCCCAACTGGATGGACTGGAGTTTTCTTTTCACAAATCCAAGGCCGACCATCAGAACAAGGCAGATCATTCCAAGCATCTAGTCCTTTTACAAGTTCTCCACAGTCTTCTCTTCCACCAGCATCATTAGGCTCACCTTTTGCCCAGGACCTATTCATGATTAAATTACATGACAAAACAACTTCATAGCATTTAGTGTTAAGAAGTTGTATATTATGGCATATCAAATTAGCTGACAAAATGGCTAAAGTCACTATTTAATTGTGACTTTAACAGAAGGAGCTAAAAACATGAGGAGGGAGCAGGATGAGTTTTACAGAGTTAGAAACATCAGGGTTAAATATTAGAAACAATAGAAAATCAACCAAAAAAATCTGTTTTGTATGTACGTGTATGTGCACATCCAATTTGGTGCTGGTGCCGATTAAAGTCAGATCAACTGATAGATGTGAAAGTAACACAACACGTTTGGACTTAAGTTGATCCTCATCACATCTGATGAAGAGCTGATCATAATAATGTTTTTGGAGCAGCATGTAGGATCCCACATTCAGCTCCACAAGCACAGCAAAACAGAGATGCCAGTATGTCATTCACAAGTGTTGATTTACTATAATTTGAGTCACAGACAGTCACATTAAAAGTTCATTTCTTACCTGTAGTTCAGACCTGATCCATCCACCCACCTCCACTCCCCCTCTCTGACCCGATCAGACAGACCAATCCAGAGTGTGTCGCTAAATTTCTTCAGAAATGACTGTCATGGAAAAATGACACAGAGAATACAGACAATGACTATGTTTTACCTACATGGGGTGATATGGAGTGATATTCTTGTTAACATGAGCCTTCAATACACTGCCAAGTTTGTCATGAATAAATTAATCAGCACAGCCTCTCCCAAACAGAACAGTCGACTGCCCTGCTCCTTTTACAGACAAAATTTTACTCCTAATAAGGGAAAGAAATGGTGATAATCTGACAATATATTTTTTAAAATGTTAAAACAGGGCCTAAGGCAGTGAGTCTGAATTTGTGGACTGTGACAACCAATAGTGAAGTTTTTAAGATGTCTATATTTAATATTCTAGCATTTTCACAGCTGCTCCCTTTAGCTTTCCAAGCGAACTTGTAGCAAGCATTTGTTGTACAATATTAGCTTTGTTTGGCTCTATCTGTCTCTTGCTTGTGTGTCTGTGTTCCCTGTGTGAGAACATCCTTGGGAACGAGAACAAAACATGGCAGAGATATATTTCCACCAGAAGTTCCTTCTGGATGATCTGTGATTAGATTTTGGACCAGCTTTTTACATAAAATGAATGGGGAAAACCTAATTCTCTTGAAACTATTGTTACTGGTTTGTAACTGCAATCTTAATTCTGCCCATGAAAACACAAGTCTGTTGCCATAGAAATATTTGCTAATGAGTGCTCAGTTAATGACCTGATGTATGACTGACCTCATTGTCATGACTTATGTTTACATATCATGGCAAGATCTCAAGAAGCTCAGATGCCACTTTTTTCTAATATTTCTGCTGCACATGCTTATTTTGCATCTTCACTGGTGTATTTGAACCTGTGATATGTGATTATTGTCCAGTAGCCTGCATCAGAGACAGGGATGCGCATTTCAATTAATTTTATAACCAAGTAACCTAGCCTGGGCCTACTTGAGTACCCGAGTAATTAGGTTAAAAGGGGACACATAAAATCGTTCATATACAGCGCATCAATATACCCCTGTTTAATCGAGGAGAAAACTTTTTTCACAGCCATCGTTATCTTGGTGGTAGACTGCTTTCATGTTTTCATGTTTACAGGGCCAACTCCATTGGCTTGAAAAATTTGGGGCTTGATAAAAATATGCTTTTACAAAACGAAAAACCATATTGTTTGATCCAAAAATGTTTAACATCAAAAATACCTGAACCATGACATGAGTATGTAGTTTGATCCTAAACTGGACTGGGCACTTTTGCGGATAACCGAGTAGTAATTTGTAACCGAGTTGCAAATTCTCCCCTCGGATAGTTGGGCACCCGGTTAACCCCGCCAATGCCTAATCAGAGATGAGAGCTGAAGAAATTTAGCTTGCATGTAATAACAAAACAGAACCTGAACCTTCAGTGGCCAAGCATTTTTGCCTGACCTTCACCGTTACAGGTGAAGTATCCCTTTAATGTCAGGGGTAAGTAACATCTAAACTCTCCCAGCCCGTGCCTCACCTGTTCTTCTCTGCTGTTGATGATCACCAGGTCAGCTCCTCTCCTCAAACAGTCCTGCCTGCTCTCATCCCAGTTTTTACTTTCTGAAGAGATGAAGTAACAGCTGCTGCTGAACTTGGTCCATCCGTTTGAGCATGTTGTCAGCTCTAGAAACAAAGGCATTTCCACAAAAAATGCTCATAAGGTTTAATATATATTTAAGATCAATAATTTATATGACCCAGGGCAATGCAGTGGTGACTTTCCTTTTATTTATAATTATTATTAATAAAAATAATTAATATTCTTTTTCGATTGCTCATGCCTCTTATCGCCTCCTCCAGCCCTTTGATCTCCGCTTGCAGCTGAAGTTTTTCTTCAGTCAGGTTGGTTTGTAACTGGTTTCTCTCTTCAGTCAGGTTGTTGTAGCTGGTCTGTAACTGGTTTCTCTCTTCAGTCAGGTTGTTGTAGCTGGTCTGTAACTGGTTTCTCTCTTCAGTCAGGTTGTTGTAGCTGGTCTGTAACTGGTTTCTCTCTTCAGTCAGGTTGTTGTAGCTGGTCTGTAACTGGTTTCTCTCTTCAGTCAGGTTGCTGAAACTGGTCTGTAACTTTTTTTTCTCTTTGGTCAGGTTGGTGTTGTCCTCCTGCAACTGAACAGCTGCCATAGCAGGTGACCAACATGTTAAGGGCTCATGATTGATCATTTGGCATGACTGATTTGGGCAATATATAATAGCTATCACCAAACTGAATTGGGAAAACTCACTGAGGACTGCCAGGGTGATGATCGCAGCCAGGAGGAGAAGACACAGCAGCACCAGAAACACTGCAGCAGCTCTGAAAGGATTCTTCCTCTCTGAAGTTGCAGAGACTGAAGTGGCTGTAGGCACAAATGAACGGTGTTGCATGGGACATACGCTATATTCCTGCGAAGGCTTAAGAGAGCACACCTCAGCCCATCAATCCTCACAACCTTCTACAAAGGCACTATTGAGGGTGTGCTAACCAGCAGCATCTCTCTGTGGCATGAGAGCAGCAGCGCCTCAGACAGAAAACCACTGAGAAGAGTGGTGAGGTCAGCTGAAAAAATAATTGGGGCCATACTGCCACCTGTTGGGGACCTGGCGAAACAACGCTGCCTGTCGAGGGCAACAAGAATCACCAAGGACCCCACTCACCCCTGTCATGGACTGTTTTCTCTTCTGCCTTCAGGCAGAATATACCGCAGCCTGCCATGCAGAACTGCGAGGCTCCGTGACAGCTTTTACCCAACTGCCATCAGACTTTTGAACACTTGCACATCAGTCTTGCACATATATATTTTTTTGTACATACATAGTTATATATTTATATATTTATAATGCCTCTCTCCGATTCTTTTATCCTTGTTCTTCTTTTTATTCCTTTACTTTATCCATCTTTTACTGTGACCAATGCATCGTTTTTTCGTTTCACAATGCATCTCTGATGTAATGTCGAAATGACAATAAAGGAATCTATCTATCTATCTATCTATCTATCTATTGACTCTGCAGAAAGTTGGCAACCTCTGTGCACTATGCGCCTCAGCATCTGCTGACCACGCTGTGTGATTTTACGTAGCCTACCACTTCGTGGCTGAGTTGCTGTCATTCCCAATGGCTTCCACTTTGTTATAGTACCACTAACAGCTGATTGTGGAATATTTAGTAGCGAGGAAATTTCACGACTGGACTTATTGCACAAGTGGCATCCTATCACGGTACCATGCTGGAATTCACTGAGCTCCTGAGAGCGACCCATTCTTTCACAAATGTTTATAGAAGTAGTCTGCATGCCTAGGTGCTTTATTTTATACACCTGTGGTCATGGAAGCTGAGTGAATACTTTTGGCAATATAGTGTATTCGTCAGGCTCACTGTTACTTACCTTAACAAGTAACTTGTCACAAAGTTACATAACACAAAGTTATTCTTCATTAAAAGAAACTGTCATTAGTAATTATGTGTTACCTACGTGACATGGATTGTGGAGGCAAGTGTGTGGACTGTTTTGTGTCATGAAATTCTGTTTTTATATATCTTCTGTTTTGCTCTATTGCATTTTATTGGTGCACAGAGCCTTAGAGTTTGTGTTTGGAAAAAAATAGCTTCATAAATAGAAATGTACCCACTTTCAATCAGTAGCATGATAGATAGATAAAAAATATATATGTTAAGTAAGAAATTAAGTTAAATTAACATTCCAAATAAAAAGTACTAACAATTACAAAAACTGAGAAAAGTAATATGAGATCCCCTCATAGCAGGCAAGAAAAATCTCTCAGAAAAACCCAGCTGAACTGGGAAAAATGGAAAAAATCTGGAGAAGGACCACAGAGAGAGGAGACTCCATTCCTGGCCAGACAGGGGGCACATGGCGTCGGCCCAGTGAGCACCCCCCACTTCAGCTGCCCACCATCATGACAAATTTCATGCCACCCGTTTGCCACCTCTTGTAAAAATTTCAAGATCCGCGATGAGTGGGCATGAATTTGTTGTCAATCATGCATGAGAACTTGCTGCTGACATTTATTCAGTGTGATTTTCACCTCTACTTTAGCTAAACCACCTGTGGACAGGAAACATTTCTCTCCCTCAAACAGTTTCTCTCTCACTTCTGTCTCTCTCTCTCAACTCTATCACCAACTTAGTTCTCGCACAAATCATCAGAATCAGAAATACTTTATTGATCCCCGGGGGGATTTTGGGTTAGATGCAATTGCTCATATTCTGAAGAGAAGAATTTAAAAAAAAAAAAAAAAAAAAAAAAAAAATAGAAAGAAATACAAAATCTAAATATATACTCCTTACATTTTTTTTTTTCAAAAGTATGAACATTATGTATAAGTTGTATCAAAAGTATGTGCATTATGTGCATAATGCTCATACTTTTGAAACTATAAAAATACTTTTTGAGACTATAAGAAACTGAGTATGATTAAAAAAAAGTTTTCACTTTGGTTTTCTAATATCAAGACTATGCAGACTGTGGATTTGTGAATGTGTATACGCATTTCTGCAGCGTATGCCTGCAGACCCTACATGTACTTAGATGCATGAAATTGTCATCCACTTCCTATTATGTGCATAAAGATTTGTTACATACATGTTGATTCAGAAAGTATTCACACCGCCTTGACTTTTTCACTTTTGTTATGTTGCAGCCTGATGCTACAATCATTTATATTCATTTTTTCTCTCATTAATCTACACTCAGTACCCCATAGTGGCCCAGCCAGAGCCCTGACTTGAACCCTATCCAACATTTCTGGAGAGACCTGAAAACGTCTGTCTACCGACGCTCCCCATCCAACCTGATTGAGCTTGAGAGAACTTGCAAAGAAGAATGGCAGAAAATCCCCCAATCCAGGTGTGCAAAGCTTGTTGCACCTTACCCCAAAAGACTGGAGGCTGTAATTGCTGCCAAAGCTTCTTCAACTGAGTACTGACTAAAGGGTCTGAATACTTATGTCAATGTGATATTTCAGTTTTTCCTCTTTAGTAAATGTACAAAAAGTTCTGCAATTCTGTTTTCACTTTGTAATTATGGGGTACCGAATGTAGATTAATGAGAAAAAAAAATGAATTTAAACAACTGAAGCATCATCAGGCTGCAACATAACAAAAGTGTAAAAAGTGAAGGGGGTCTGAATACTTTCTGAATTCACTGTACATGTTCATTACCTGAGTGTCCAGTTCTCCTTGGCTGTAGACTGTGGACCTCCTCATTCTTATTTGCAGAGATATTTCCTGAACTTCTTGCCGCCATTTGTCTGTTTGTCCAGTTACCTGTGGGACTCTGTACGTTGGCATAGATATTCTCATGTTCATCCCCCATATTCAGCTGTATTGGTACCTGAGACCCCCAAGGTCAGGAGAGTGTGCTATTGAAATCCTTCAAAATGGTCTGCTTCCAGTAGAACAATTGCACGGCGCTCAATCAAAGTAACGCCTACTGAAACTAGTACACTGCTGCTGCTTGTGGTTGATGCCTCTGTTTGCATCCTGGTCAGAGTGCCCCTGTGAAAAAACTTTTTATTTATGTATAAAAACTTCTGAAAATAATCTGAGTGGGGGGCAAAAGAGGAAGAAGGCCTTGGTCAAAATGTCATCTGGTTCTTAAACACCCACAAAATCTTCAGTGTTTATGTAATATGCACAGAATTGCTCAACTATAATAAAAGTAAAATACACAGATAATACACAATAGAAATAGAAATGGAAGTGAGCAGTCCTGAAAAAAAAAAAAGAAAAGTGTTGCCCTCAGAGCTTAAATTAATGTCAGACCGACAGATCGGATATCACCTGACTAAAACCTGTTTCCTGGCTTCAAGTGTTGAGGTGAGCTTTGACGCTGTGGTGTATTTCAGGAACAGGAACTTTACACAGGTGCTTTTTTTTTTGTAAAGACAGTCTTTTCTGACTGGCAGATATGTTCATTCCTTCTTAGTTGTTTCTTGAGGTGCCTTTTGATGGGCGCGTTTCAGTTAGTGCTCTAGAGAGCCCATAATTACTTCAAATGGTTTCAGGATCAATCAGACACCCTTTTATTCCAAAGTATATTTATTTGTTATCTGCCCAGAAAAAAAGCTAAAATGCAACGGCAAGGATTTAGTCAATGTGATTGGCTCTGAAAACGGCCTGAGTCACCTCCAAACAAATTACAGCTGTGCTGATGTATAGTATAAAAGCGCCCCCTCTGTTGTGATATTGCTCAACCAAAATGTAAAAGAGAACCAATAAAAAGACTATTCATAAGATAACCAATTTCTCTGAATCAAAAAACCACCATTGCAGCCTGTTCTCTCAAGTCATTGTTATTGCTGCCTATTCTCCTCAGTCTGCTGACACAGCGGTGAATTTTATTTTCAATGATGTACTGTATTAGGAAAACTATGTGACATAATTACATTTTTAATGTCATAATTTAAGGTCTCTTTTGAATCTTAACAACTAGGAAACTTTACATTTTTCTTGTTTTTGTCTTTTTGTGTTGCTGTGATTTTGATTATTGCTTGTTTTTATTGTTGATGTTTTTTTGTCGGCGCCAAGAAGATCAACAAGCACTCTCTGGAAGCTAATGTTGCTCCAAATAAATATATCAGATATATCAGAAGAAGTGACTCAGAAACTTCCAGATCATCAACAAGACTGGACACATTCTTCATATAATCATTTTTATAAGGTTACAATCATTGTCATGGCATTATGATGAAACCAGAGTATTCCTTATTTAGTTTTTTTAATTCAATTTTGGGAACCAATATTTTTTCTGTTTTTTGTTTTGTTTTGTTTTTTTGTTTTTGTTTTTACAGCTATTTTACAGCAATGTCTTTGAAGTATGCTAGTATGTCAGTATGAAGTATGTCAAGGTATGTCTATCATAACAGCCCAGGAGATAACAAGCACTTGTTTAGCAACATTTGTCTAGTGAAAAAAAAAAGAAAGAAAGAAAAGAAAGAAAGAAAGAAAGAGAACTTGCATGTACATCTTATGCATCTTCTCTTCCAGCCTTCTGTACAGTCGGGTTATGGAGCAGCTGGTTTTTCACAGATCCAGAAGTTTCGATTACCACATGGTTCATCATTCCAGCTGTTTTTCTTATCATGGAACCTGATTTCTCCACAGTCTTCATTTCTGCCTCCCTTACTGTTAGGCTCGCCAGGTCCCCAGTAGCTGAAACACAAAAATACAGAAAACTTCTTTAAAAGAGCACAAAAAAAAGAGCACTTTGCAGGAAGCATTTGATGGTCAGAAACATAAGAGTTCAAGTTCAGTCCAAACAACCACAAATATTTGACAACATGATGTTTTGGCATTGTAAAAAAAAAAAAAACATAAAACAGCTTAAATATTTTGAACTGGCAGAAATTAATACATTCACAAAATGAATCACAATTCACAAATCCAAATTCAAATCCAAAAAGTAATGTGAGAACCTGGTGTTCAGTTGAGTCCCATCCACCCATTTCCACTTTCCCTCTGTCTCTCTGTCCGTCAGTCCGATCCAAGTTTGCTTCTTGAATTGCCTTGTGAAGTCCTGGTTTATAGAAGTAAAAACTGTTTTTCAGACTATTATGTACAGTACATACAGTACAGGCCAAAAGTTTGGACACACCTTCTCATTCAATGCGTTTTCTTTATTTTCATGACTATTTACATTGTAGATTCTAACTGAAGGAATCAAAACTATGAATGAACACGTGGAGTTATGTACTTGACAAAAAAAGGTGAAATAACTGAAAACATGTTTTATATTCTAGTTTCTTCAAAATAGCCACCCTTTGCTCTGATTACTGCTTTGCACACTCTTGGCATTCTCTCGATGAGCTTCAAGAGGTAGTCACCTGAAATGGTTTTCCAACAGTCTTGAAGGAGTTCCCAGAGGTGTTTAGCACTTGTTGGCCCCTTTGCCTTCACTCTGCGGTCCAGCTCACCCCAAACCATCTGGATTGGGTTCAGGTGACTGTGAAGGCCAGGTCATCTGCCGCAGCACTCCATCACTCTCCTTCTTGGTCAAATAGCCCTTACACAGCCTGGAGGTGTGTTTGGGGTCATTGTCCTGTTGAAAAATAAATGATCGTCCAACTAAACGCAAACCGGATGGGATGGCATGTCACTGCAGGATGCTGTGGTAGCAATGCTGGTTCAGTGTGCCTTCAATTTTGAATAAATCCCCAACAGTGTCACCAGCAAAACACCCCCACACCATCACACCTCCTCCTCCATGCTTCACAGTGGGAACCAGGCATGTGGAATCTATCCGTTCACCTTTTCTGTGTCTCACAAAGACACGGCGGTTGGAACCAAAGATCTCAAATTTGGACTCATCAGACCAAAGCACAGATTTCCACTGGTCTAATGTCCATTCCTTGTGTTTCTTGGCACAAACAAATCTCTTCTGCTTGTTGCCTCTCCTTAGCAGTGGTTTCCTAGCAGCTATTTGACCATGAAGGCCTGATTCACGCAGTCTCCTCTTAACAGTTGTTCTAGAGATGGGTCTGCTGCTAGAACTCTGTGTGGCATTTATCTGGTCTCTGATCTGAGCTGCTGTTAACTTGCGATTTCTGAGGCTGGTGACTCGGATGAACTTGTCCTCAGAAGCAGAGGTAACTCTTGGTCTTCCTTTCCTGGGTCGGTCCTCATGTGTGCCAGTTTCGTTGTAGCGCTTGATGGTTTTTGCGACTCCACTTGGGGACACATTTAAAGTTTTTGCAATTTTCCGGACTGACTGACCTTCATTTCTTAAAGTAATGATGGCCACTCGTTTTTCTTTAGTTAGCTGATTGGTTCTTGCCATAATATGAATTTTAACAGTTGTCCAATAGGGCTGTCAGCTGTGTAGTAACCTGACTTCTGCACAACACAACTGATGGTCCCAACCCCATTGATAAAGCAAGAAATTCCACTAATTAACCCTGATAAGGCACACCTGTGCAGTGAAAACCATTTCAGGTGACTACCTCTTGAAGCTCATCAAGAGAATGCCAAGAGTGTGCAAAGCAGTAATCAGAGCAAAGGGTGGCTATTTTGAAGAAAATAGAATATAAAACATGTTTTCAGTTATTTCACCTTTTTTTGTTAAGTACATAACTCCACATGTGTTCATTCATAGTTTTGATGCCTTCAGTGAGAATCTACAATGTAAATAGTAATGAAAATAAAGAAAACGCATTGAATGAGAAGGTGTGTCCAAACTTTTGGCCTGTACTGTATATTTTCGTGACACGTAATTATGTAATAAAATGTTTGGTCCCACTTCCTACTTTAAGACATGAGAGACAGAGAGGCAGGTTTTAGCGACTCAGCGTCTGTCTGTCACTCAGGACTCATGTTAACCATGCACGGTCAGTGAATGAATCACTCTGTATAAGACTAATATTCACACAAGTCAACAACAGATCAGCGTGAAGGAGTGTAATTAGAGACATGGCCTCAAGTGCCAATGGACAGCTCATTACAAGAATGGAAAATTAAAATAAAGCTGGATAGTCAGTTATTAAATGCAATCACAGTAGTGACTTCTCCTGAAGACAAACAAAAACAAATGCAGTTAACATAGCAAGCCAACTATTGAAAGGCTAGCCTCTCCAAAACTGCTCACCATGTGTTCCCCTTACACAACGTACAAAAAAAGCAATAAGCAAAAAAAAAGCTATAGACCCAGAGACAGGGTTGCCTCACAAATGGAATAGGCCCAACAACAGGGTAAAACCCTAAGCCGACCTGTAAACTAAAAACGGTCCTTGCTGATTTTTTGAAAATAAACCACAAGTGACCAGCGTGGTAGAGCGAATTGACTGGGTATAGTGTGGCTATACGGTGAGAGCTCATCTGAACTGAGAAATGAACAATTCAACACTACACTGTTGGAAAGCATTAATGAGGAAGGCTGCAGAAAAACAGCACTGTGGTCTATGACGGGTAGCTGTGTATTTACAGTAAAAAAAAAAAAAAAAAAAAAACACTTAAATTCTCTGGTTGGATATTAAGTGAGGTTTAATGCATCACACTGCTACACGGCACAGAGCAGGAGGCCATTCTGCCATTCTGTACAGAGGCTCCAGGGACATCTGTACAGTCTTTGACCTCATTTGGAAATGTTTTGTTAATTTTGGGTTAGGGTGAGTGAGAATAAACAAGCCAACTGAAGGCAACCGAATCAGTGTTGTGATTTGGACTGTTTAGAGTGTGAGTCAAGAAGTGGAGTCCTGTTAAGTTTAAAAAATAGTTCAAAGACCAAGCCACAGCAAAAAGTGTTGAGAGAGCTGATAGCTGACAGTTACTGGGCTAGATACTGATGTGTGGTCCAAAAGATGTTTGTGCTTATAAAGTCAGTTTCTCGGCCAGTTCTAGCATTGAAATCTCCACTGAGAAGCAGATATTTGAAACATTATGGGGGTATTCTACATGCTGCTTAAGGCTTCCCGAGCAGAGCTTGACTTGACTTACTGTAACCATTTAAACAGAGTTATTCAGGTGATCACTGCTCAGTTTGTAAGGCGAGGTCAAAACAGGCTTTCGCAGTCAATACGTCAACATGCACAGTGCTCAAAAACCACAAAGGCATAGTTGGTTTCTAAAATAATCCGAACAGGAAAGTGAGAGCTGCTTTTTGCACATAGAGAAAACAACAGCTATTGATAGAGCTGCAAGAGCACTAGAAAGAAATTCTAACCAAGAAGGCAGCACTGTAGCCATTAAGACCACAAAAAAGGCCACAAAAATATCATTGATAGACTAATGAATATTTTAAAACTGAAACAAGCTGAGGGACATTTTTGTTCTTTCACCTGTTCTGCTTCACTGTTGATGATCACCAGATGAGCTCCTCTCCTGTAGCAGTCCACTCTGCTGTCCTCCCAGTTCTTCATCTCAGTAGATACGTAGTAACTGCTGGTGCCAAATTTCTCCCACTTTACACAACACTTCATCTCTGTCTCAACAACACATGCATCAGTCACGACCAATAAAGCAGATGCTATTGCAAATTATCTTTATATAGCGTTTATTATGATCTAGTTTCATTAGTGCCCTAAGCTGGGCCTCTAAAAAGTAAGACATTTGCAAGTGAAATGGAGGCTTATTTTCAGTCTTTGCTTTCAGTTATTTATCTTGAACATCTTTCTATCTTGTGCAGAGTTATCGATGAAATAGCTAAATAAATAAATAAATATAGGTAAAAGCCAATGGTGTGGCACAGTGTCCCATCCAGTCTAAAGTGTTGTGTTGCCAAATGCAACTTTAAAGGAGAACACTGGTATCATTTCAAGAAAAATCATACGAACTGGCGAGCTGGCCGTTCTGTGGCTGCAGTGAGCAAAGCTAAATACAGAGACTGGGCTAGGCTCATACCATCAGAGAGGGGATGAACCACACTAAAATTGTGAATTGAACATAAAAACTGAAGATGTTATGAATACAAAGACATGAATGTGACAGTAAAGTTTGAAAGGCAGCATGTTTATGCAGGTGATTAATGTGTAATGTAATGCAGCACTGATACAACAATACTCAGATCAGGAACAATGACATGGCAATAAATCTGATGAAACCAAATAAAGGTTTCATATTTATGGATTAGGTTGCTCTGGTGAAATTGTTTTTTATTTGTTTTTGTTTTGTTTTTTTTTTATACTGAATAGTTGACTGTGCATACCAGCAGGAAGAAAGGCAAAGAGAGGGAAACCTAGATCATTGTCCCTTACTTAAAAAAAACAAAACAAAACAAAACAAAAAAACTCCCTATTAGCTTCCCATTGACAGTCTATCAAGTGAGAAACTACTGCTGGCGAGAATGAAAAAAAGATCATATGATATTACCTTGGAACATCCTCTGCAGATCATCTCTGTCCTTGGATATGGCTTCATATCTTTGTTGTACCTCGTTTCTCTCCTTAGTCAGTGTGTTGCAGCTGGTCTGCAGTTGATTTCTCTGTTTGTTCAGGTTGTTGTAGCTGGTCTGCAGTTGATTTCTCTGTTTGTTCAGGCTGTTGAAACTGGTCTGCAGTTGATCCTTCTCATTAGTCAAGTTATTGTAGCTGGCCTGCAGTTGATCTCTTTCCTCAGTCACATTGTTATAGCTGATCTGTAATTGGGCCATCTCCTTTTCCCACTCATATTTGTCCTTGTTGACTGTGTGCGGCACATAAACAACAAATGAAAAAAATGAATCAATGACACTACTTTTGACAATCATAGCCAACTGAGAGGTAAATTAGGATGTAAACAAATTCCTCACATTGAATGGCCAGAGCAATGATCCCAGCCAGCAGCAGAAGACAAAGCAGAGTCAGACACACTGCAGCACCTCTGCTGGAACGCTCCTTCACCTGATCATTATTATCAGTGCCTGAAAAGTAAAGGCCATATCTCTCATGTTTGAGTGTATGAGGGGATATGCGTTTGTAGTCAAGCAACTTTGAATTCAGTAACCCTAGTTCACGCTGCCAACATTTAATCAAGCGGTGTGGTTTTCCACCTTTCTATTCCTCCCTCATGCTCCAACTCAAACTGGTTCTTAAACAAATAATTTTACTTTGGTTTCTTAATATCAAGACTATACAGACTATACTGTGGATTTGTGAGTGTGTATGTGCATTTCCACAGTGTATGCCTGCAGACTCGACATGTACTTGCATGCATGAAATTGTCATCCATTTCCTGTTATGTGCATGGACATTTCAATTTGTTTATATACATGTTCGTTACCTGAGACTGTGAATCCTGTTCTCTCCTCTTTCTTTGGCTGCAGAGCGTGGATCTCCTCAACCATACCGTGGTAGATATTTTCTGAATGATTTGCTTCCATATGTCTGTTTGTCCAGTTACCTGTGGGACTCTGTACGTTGGCATAGATATTCTCATGTTGACCCCTCATATTCAATTGTAGGCCTATTTTTTACACAAGACCCCCCAATGTCTGTACAGTTTGCTACTGAAATCCAAAAACTGTGCTCAAACTAACACCAAATGAAGCAGACCATAACACACCACTCACGTATGTGACAGACTTTAACAGGAAACGAGGCAGGTGACGTGAATAGTTTAAAGTTACTTTTGCAAATGCATGTGGTTGCTGCTACTGTTTCTATTCTGGTCAGAGGTGTTAATACAAATGTTTTCTCTTTCCTAATTGCTGAAAAAAGTTAAAAAAAGCAAGGGTGAAAGAATATTGAAGATGTTAAGTAGCTTTTTGTGTACTTGCATATCCCTGCCAAGTCTGTAATTTCACTTAAACAGGTTTTTGCTTAACCCTTTACCGTTCCAGACTTTTATTTAGGCCTATCTCAGTGGGGCAGGGGATCTTCAGAGGAAAATAAAAGGTCAACAGTAGATGCAAAACAGAAGTGGTGTACATTATCTGAAAGCTGGGAACCTAAAGATTGATTTTAGATCCAGGCAGAGCCGGCCTGTGGCATAAACGGGCTATGCGGTTGCTTAAGGCCACAACCACCAGAGGGGCCACACACTCATTGTGACTCTGTTTCTACTCTTACCATAGACTGTATAAATACACTCTTACAAACACTGCAGTGTCGGACTTTCACAAATAAAGTCCATGTTGTGGCTGTTAAACAGAGCCGGCCCTAGGACTTTGGTGGCCCTAAGCAAGATTTTGTTTGTGGCCCCAAAACTCATCCAGTTATCATAAGTTATGAGCAGTGTGTGCGTGAGTTGATGGTTGTACTGGATGTATTTTGGGGCCACAAACAAAATCGCCCCACATCGGCCTGATTACATGACTGATTCGTGGCCTGAAAAACTCTCCCAGTCCGGCCCTGTCTCAGGCTGATGCTGATATTTCATTTAAAAAACATATGGGCAGATACTGCTGATGTGTTGATATTATTGTGAATTTCTGACTTAACCAACAGCTCCCTATTCACACTCTAGCAAGTGAGGAACTTGAACTGATTGTGACCCGGCCCAAAGGGTGGACACAAACAATTTAAAGTTCAGAGAGAGCGGAGAGACGTGTATTCGGTTCACAATTAGAATTTTATTGTAAACGAGGAGACAACTTCGATTGGGTGGGTCGGTGAAGTAAACCAAAAAAAAAACACCGTCAAAGTTTTATTTAACACCAGTTAAAAGACAATATTAACTGCGAGATGAGGCATCTGCCCTAAAAACTACAGGAGAGAAGAAAAGGGGGCAGTGGGACTCCTGCGGGGAGGTTCAAATGCAGCCCAGGGTACACCCATGCATATGAGCACACTGCACGCCACACGATCCTAAGAATAAATAAAAAAAGAGAAAACAGACACCAAGTGACCACCACCATCAAATCATAAACCACAATCACACGGCAAGCCAGAGGGGCCCAAGTGCTCCCCGCGGGTCTCCACACTGCCTAGAAAACACAAAGCAAAACTACACTAAAAGTCAGTTGATAATACACTAGTTAAAAAGACATCTTCCATTCCAAAACAGTACAAAGTCCAACATTGACATTCCTGGAACAATCTTAGGGGTCGCAGGTACATTTTCACAATTCACTACAATCTGGCTGGAAACACAAGAGGACCCTCCAACATTAATCCCGGCAAAACAGTGTTAGATTTCATCCAGGCAAAGCAGCAGTCTGGCAACCAGGCTAGAGGGGGGAATTGACAGTGTAAACATGACAGTAGCAAAAAGAGGGACTAGACCTCCTATTTTACCATTCAAAATTGTAATACCTTTCCACCTTGGGGAATTTTCCACCAATAAATAATATGGCTGCCCTGTCCCACACTGGGGAACGGCACACGGTCAGCTCCTAGAGAACAAAAAAAAGATCACTCACTACATTTCATGAGTCCAAACATAAAACAAATTTAGGGGACTGCGGCCTACCTGTCCAATGTTGGCCTAAGCAGCACGCCTCAAGATCACTGATGTTTCAGCTGCAACACCACTCTAAATATAAAAAATACTAATTCAACATCAGCCACAAATGTCTGCCAACACATGCAGTCACCCACAAGCTTACCTGCACACACAACCCTCCCTGCAGCCACCAGGCTTCAAACAAAGAGGCCCTAATTGTCCCCACCTGGGCTTATATATATATATATATGTAACCCTGCCTACTAGGGGCGGTGCTCCCCACATAGGCCAGCCCTCACATCTACCCCCCTGGTTTTTGCATTGGCGTCCCGACAATACACATTTTACATCCAGGGTCTATAGAAGGCTGCAATGGAGTTGCTACTAGGTGGCATAGCTGCAGCAGGTTGCGGCAGGTGATGAATGTTAGGGTGTTGTCCAGCTGTGGAACGTGTTGTCCTTCTAGGAATAACAAGTGGGGCTGGGGGTGGGCGGGGGCTAAAATGTACTCTCACAGGGCCTGGCTGAGGTCCAGTTGTAGACTGTGGGTCTGATAGAGCACTGCGTTGTTCTGATGCTGGTGCTGGGTGGGGAAAACCACAGAGAGGTTGAGACTGAGGTGAACAAGAGGCATTACCCATTGGAGAGTCACTGCGTTGCCACGCATAGAAGTCGCCAACATCATCTGTCCGTAGCTGCACCTCCGGGGGTCTTGTGATCTCAGTGGTGGTCTGAGTGTTCCTGTCAATGTTTTCACACAGATCACTAGGAATAGGCTTCATTAACTGTCTATTAACATGCTTTACCTTGTCTGGATCAGTCAATGGTGCCACTGTATACACTGGACCCGTGCCGTCAGGAACCTTGATGATACGATAGGGGGTAGGGCTCCAGTGGTCCTGGATTTTATTCCTGCCCCTTATGCTGTGGTCACGTAGGTACACTAACTGGTGCAGTTGCAATGGGTCTGAGGGCAGTGCATTGTGCCGACTGGCACGTTTATCGGCAGCAGCTTGCATCCGTCTCCGGGCTCCCTCACAGGCGACCTTAAGACGATGATGATGAGTTTGCACCCAGTTATGGACTGGGCCTTGCATAGGCTCCTCAACTCTCCCCAGCAAAAAATCAATAGGCAGCTGGGGCTCCTGGCCGAACATGAGGAAGTAGGGCTGCTCTGCAGTGGTTTGATGTGTAGTAGTGTTATAAGCAAAAGTCAGTTGTTGCAGATATGCAGGCCAGTTGCGTTTGTGCTCAGGAGACAAAGTTCTCAATAAGTCATGCAAGGTCCTGTTAAAACGCTCACATTGTCCATTACCTTGTGGATGGTATGGAGTCGTGCGGGTTTTTTCCACACCATACAGCTGACACAGTTGCTTGATCACTGCCCCTTCAAAACTCCGGCCCTGGTCTGAGTGGATCCTAGCAGGGACTCCAAAGCGGTAGAACCACTCATGGACCAGTACTTGGGCTACGGTGGTTGCCTTTTGATCCCTAGTAGCAATGGCCTGGGTATACTTGGAAAACACATCAGTTAAAATTAACACATTTTCCCGGCCATCGGCAGAGGGTTCTAGGTATGTAAAGTCCATGGCTAGAATCTGATTAGGCCTGGAGGCTAGGAGGTGACCCATGGTTGTTTTAGGTTTGGGGTACTTTGTTTTGGCCAGTGCACAACGTTCACACTGCTGGCAGTAGTTCTGAATGTCTTTAAACATGCTGGGCCAATAACACCTCTGCCGCACCAGTTCAAGGGTTCTGTCCATTCCCTGGTGGCCGTGGTCATTATGTAAGTGGCGCAAGACCTCACCTTGCAGACTTTGTGGCAACACTAACTGGCGGAGTACCTCTCCACCATCAGGTCGGGACACATGACGGTAGAGGACCCCATCATTCTCTGCCAACCTCTTCCACTGACGCAGCATTTCCAGCACTGGTACAGGTAGACCCAGCCTTTCCTGCTTGTTTGGGCCTGCCTGCCTCCGCCAAAACCTCAGGAACACGCTGAGGGTAGGGTCACCTTCCTGTAGTGCAGCAAGATCAGCAGGAGTATGAGAGGGCAAAACAGAGATGACTGATTGAGTTACCTGTTGGTGAGACAGGGCTTCAGTCCGGAGTAGTCTGTCTGGGAGAGGGGTGCCAGGCAGCAAGGCCTCTATGGATGTCATGGACTCTGATGGCTGGCAGCGGCGAGAAAGTGCATCAGCATTGCCGTTGGCGCGACCTGGGCGGTACTTTATAGAGAAATCAAATGAAGCAAGTTGAGCGGCCCAGCGCTGTTCCAAAGCGCCAAGCTTTGCAGTGGACAAATGACTCAAGGGGTTGTTATCTGTGTAGACAACACATTTATGACCCAGCAGATACTCCCTAAACTTTTCGGTCATGGCCCACTTTAAGGCTAGAAACTCCAGTTTCATAGAACTGTAATTTGACATATTGCGTTCTGTAGGCTTTAATCCTCTACTAGCATATGCAATAGGGCGAATTCTACCCTCCTGTTCTTGTGACAGCACTGCACCTAGCCCCCAGTGGCTGGCATCAGTCTCCAGGATAAAGGGTTGTGTGAAATTGGCATAAGCTAAGACAGGGGAGGTTACCAACCGGGCCTTCAGATCTTGGAAACTTGTTTCACACTGGTCAGTCCATACTTCCTGCAGAGGGCGCCTGGATGGCCTTTTAGTTTTTGTGCCAACCAACTCAGCCACCAGCCGATGGAGAGGTGCAGCCAGTTTTGCAAAACCCTGTACAAAGCGGCGATAATAGCTGGCAAAACCGAGAAATGATCTCAGCTCAGAAACAGTCTTTGGAGTTTGCCAATTGGCCACCACAGAGATTTTATCAGGATCTGTAGCTACACCATCTTTGGAAATGACATGCCCAAGGTATTTTACCTCCGTTTGCAGAAAGCAGCACTTTTCCAGTTTAGCCTTTAAGTTTTGCGCACGCAAGGTCTCCAACACTGCTCCCAACCGTTGAAGATGCTCATCCACTGTAGCAGAAAAAACAATGACATCATCCAAATACAACAGTAATGACTGGTGATTCTGTGAGCCAAACATCCTCTCCATCAACCTTTGAAATGTGCTGGGGGCATTACACAAACCAAAGGGCATCCTGTTAAATTCAAACAGCCCAAATGGAGTACAGAAGGCTGTCTTCATTTTATCAGGTTCTGCAACGGGGACCTGGTTATACCCACTGGCTAGATCTAAGGTAGAAAACCAGCGGGCACCAGACAGAGCATCCAGAGTCTCCTCTATGCGGGGCAGGGGGAAAGCATCCTTCCTAGTCTTAGCATTCAAAAGCCGGTAATCAACACAGAGCCTGATGGTAGAATCTTTCTTCCTTACTACCACAATTGGGGAAGCAAATGGACTACTGCTCTCACGAATCACTTTGCTTTCCAAGAGCTGTTGAATGTGCGCCTTGACAGCATCATATTCAGAGGGAGGGATACGCCTGTACCGCTGGCGGACTGGGGTGGCATCTAGAAGGGGAATTTCATGGGCCATCAAATTTGTACACCCCAAGTCACCATCATGAGAGGAAAAAACAGACTGATAGTCACACAAAAGGGACCTTACCCTGTGTTGGTCAGAAGCTGGGAGGGTGGACAAGTCCAGGGCCGCAATGGCAGCTGGCAGGGGGCCTTCCTCCACAGTCTGGGCTGCCACTCTAGCCACATTGCCCCCAGCTGCCTCCTCACCGAAGGTCCCAATGAGGTCATCGGTTTGGCTGACAACATCAGCATGGCAAAGGGTACCGATCTGGATGCGGGGTGGTAGAATCACTTCTGTGGTCCCTACATTAGTGACAGGGATGTAGGCTGTGCCATTGACCACCCTGACCAGAGCTGGGGAAGCAAGGAGACCACTTGGCAGACCTGCATCCAGAGGTTCGAAGAGGGCTGACCCGGTCTCAACTGGAGATGCTTTCCTACAGGTGGCTGGCACCAATTTCATTGTGCCTCCTGGAATGTGGATCCTTCTCCGGCCCTTAACTCGGACGGGACCATTGACTGGTGGATCAGCCTGTAAGTGAGCTCTGTGACAAAACTGCAACGCCTCCTGCCAGGGATTCTGTTTGACAGGAGGGAGGTCAAATAGTGCAGGGCCATGTTCCAAAAACAGTTCTTTATAACACTCACGGATTACATTCATGCCAAGGACTCCACAAACTTCTGGGATAGGGCTGGCATCAGGTGCATCTCTAATGACTAGAACACCGCGCTTAGGGATTAGCTTGCCCAGCACCTGAAAATCAAGTTCCAAATAGCCAATATAAGGGATTTGTAGCCCATTAGCTGCACGTAACCGTAGCCAGTGGCACTCTCTCAGCTTCTCGGGGCCTCCCGATTCAAAATGTTTGGCAAAGAAACTTTCAGTAATTGTGGTGACCATGGACCCGGTGTCTAGAAGGCAACGAATGTCTACCCCTCCCATATTAATGGTGACCTTTGGACAGGAAGCTACCAAGTTTGAGGTGGGACCAGGGGTGTCTGAATCACCATTAGAGCCAGTCATGTTCCCATCTGAGATGTGGCTCAGCATAACAGAGGGAGCTAGTTTTCCGCCTGCTGAGACCTGAAGTATGGAGTGGCTGAATTCTGGCTGGAGTGGTTAGGTTCAGAGGCAACTACCCTCTCATTGTCACAGTCTTTGGCAAAATGGCCTGGTTTTTGACACCGTCTGCAGATGACCTGTCCTCTCTTCTGAAAGGTCCTGGGCTTGACTGATGTGCGAGTTGACTTTAGTTCTTGGGTGAGCTGATTAATCTGAGCCTGTTGCTGCTTCAACATTTCCTTAAGCTCAGCTAGTTCTAAACCTACATGATCCTTTTGCCCCTTGGCTTGCCCTGCATGCTGCATACTATACACTGACGGGACAGAATAACTCCTAGATCTGCCTGACCCTTCCCCAGCTCTGCCCTCACGCTCCCACATGATAGCCTCATCCCTAATAGCATGAAGGTCATGGTCAGGGTGTTCACGAGCTATTCTTTTAAGTTCTCGACTCAAATTCCCATCAGCCACACACTCAACAAACTGATCACGCAGCAACTTAGCGCTATCAGGGATGCGTTTTTCTGGACAACTTTGAATCATGTGATCCATTAAAGAGAACAGTGCATGTGAGAACTCCCTCAGTGATTCACCTTCCTGCTGTTTTCTGGCATAAAAGGCTTCTTTAACTGCAATAAAGGACCTGGGGCAGCCATACTGAGTGAGAAGGATATCCAAAACACAGTCAGGGTCATCCCTTACCTGTCTAGGCCTATATTTGATCTCTTCACGGGCATCACCTATCAAGTGATCATAAATAAAGTGAGCCTTTTCAATAGGAGCAAGTCTACGGGTGCGCATAATAGCATTTATTTCCTCAACCCAGCTCTGAACACCAATTTCACCTGTACCACTGAACAGAGGGCAAGATCTCTCCCTGGGGATATAAACCAACCTTTCCCTGGCAGGGGCCTCCACTAGACTGGGAGCATGCCCCCTAGGGGGACTAGAGGGTCCTGCCTGGGGTGGAGGTGCACTCTGAGGATCCATTCAACACTAGAAAGAAACTAGGTGAGGAAAAAAAAAAATTATGAATGCTACAGATGAAAAAATTATGCACACCAAACTTTCAAAAGGTTGTCAGCTGCTGCTTTGCCTACACAATCATTAAAATACAATCAATGAAAAACAACCAACCCAAGGAAACGACTAACTTGAATACACGTCCGGAAGCTCTACCCTGCTTGCAGCGCCAGATTGTGACCCGGCCCAAAGGGTGGACACAAACAATTTAAAGTTCAGAGAGAGCGGAGAGACGTGTATTCGGTTCACAATTAGAATTTTATTGTAAACGAGGAGACAACTTCGATTGGGTGGGTCGGTGAAGTAAACCAAAAAAAAAACACCGTCAAAGTTTTATTTAACACCAGTTAAAAGACAATATTAACTGCGAGATGAGGCATCTGCCCTAAAAACTACAGGAGAGAAGAAAAGGGGGCAGTGGGACTCCTGCGGGGAGGTTCAAATGCAGCCCAGGGTACACCCATGCATATGAGCACACTGCACGCCACACGATCCTAAGAATAAATAAAAAAAGAGAAAACAGACACCAAGTGACCACCACCATCAAATCATAAACCACAATCACACGGCAAGCCAGAGGGGCCCAAGTGCTCCCCGCGGGTCTCCACACTGCCTAGAAAACACAAAGCAAAACTACACTAAAAGTCAGTTGATAATACACTAGTTAAAAAGACATCTTCCATTCCAAAACAGTACAAAGTCCAACATTGACATTCCTGGAACAATCTTAGGGGTCGCAGGTACATTTTCACAATTCACTACAATCTGGCTGGAAACACAAGAGGACCCTCCAACATTAATCCCGGCAAAACAGTGTTAGATTTCATCCAGGCAAAGCAGCAGTCTGGCAACCAGGCTAGAGGGGGGAATTGACAGTGTAAACATGACAGTAGCAAAAAGAGGGACTAGACCTCCTATTTTACCATTCAAAATTGTAATACCTTTCCACCTTGGGGAATTTTCCACCAATAAATAATATGGCTGCCCTGTCCCACACTGGGGAACGGCACACGGTCAGCTCCTAGAGAACAAAAAAAAAGATCACCCACTACATTTCATGAGTCCAAACATAAAACAAATTTAGGGGACTGCGGCCTACCTGTCCAATGTTGGCCTAAGCAGCACGCCTCAAGATCACTGATGTTTCAGCTGCAACACCACTCTAAATATAAAAAATACTAATTCAACATCAGCCACAAATGTCTGCCAACACATGCAGTCACCCACAAGCTTACCTGCACACACAACCCTCCCTGCAGCCACCAGGCTTCAAACAAAGAGGCCCTAATTGTCCCCACCTGGGCTTATATATATATATATATGTAACCCTGCCTACTAGGGGCGGTGCTCCCCACATAGGCCAGCCCTCACATAAACATAAATATTTTCTGGCCAGTAGGAATAAAGATCATGTGCTATTACCTTGGAGCTTCCTCTGCAGATCATTTCTGTTTTTGTACATGACCTCATATCTGGCTTGTACCTCGTTTCTTTCCTCATTCAGTCTGTTGAAGCTGGTCTGCAGTTGATTTCTCTCCTCAGTCAAGTTGTTAGAGTTGATCTCCATCTACATTTGTCCCTGGTGGCTGTCACAATTTCGACCATTAGCCGACTGAGAGGTAAATTAGCATGTAAACAAATTCCTCACATTGAATGGCCACACTGCAAAAACTCAAAATCTTACCAAGATTATTTGTCTTATTTCAAGTCAAAAATGTCTTATTACTAGTCAAAATATCTCATTACACTTAAAATAAGACATGATCACCTCAGAAGTAACTTGTTTTTAGACAATTGTCTCTTGTTTCAAGTGAAAATTCACTTGAAACAAGTGAAAATTTGCTTGTTTCATTGGCAAAATTTGTTTCTTGTTTCTAGCTAAATTTCACTTATTTCAAGTGAATTTTCACTTTTTCCACTGGCAAATTTTGCCAATGAAACAAGCAAATTTTCACTTGTTTCAAGGGAATTTCCACTTGAAACAATTTTTGACTTGAAATAAGACAAATAATCTTGTTAAGATTTTGCGTTTTTGCAGTGCAGAGCAGTGATCCCGGCTGGCAGCAGAAGACAAAGCAGAGTCAGGCTGCAGGCTGTACATGTACTTGCATGCATGAATTTATCATCCACTTCCTGATATGTGCATGGACATTTCTATTGGTTTACATACACGTTCATTACCTGAGAGTGTGAGTTTGGCTGTCCTGGGCTGCAGACTGTGTCTCCTCTCATCCACATTTTCGTAGATTGTTTTGCTGCCATTTCTATGTTTGTCCAATCACCTGTGAGACCCCGAGCTGATGTATTGTTCAGCTGTGTTGTGGGTCTGGTTTTGCTCACAGCAGTGTTGCCTGAGACCCTCAAACTCTGGACACTGACAGTAACACTCTGCTGGTGTATGACTACCTTTAAGGAGAAACTCGTTTCAGGTGGCATGACTAATTTTAGGCAACCTCATTTATGATGGTTCACCACTGCAGCCGCATGTGGTTGCTGCTACTGATTCCATTCTGGCCAGAGCTCGTCTGAGAAATATCTTCTTTATTGACTCATTTTTAATAATTGCTGAAGATAAGCAAAGGGGAGAGTTAACTATTACTCCATCTACTTTAACTGAGTTGTAGTTTTTTGATATACTTGCATATCTCTTAATTGGCTCTCCCACTCTTGCTCACTTGCAGACGTGATCCAGTTAATGACTATTTATTTTCATGACACCTTCAAATGCATCAGGTGTGCAAGAACAAGCCTGGAGCAAAAACTTGCAGGACAGGTCAGTTTTGAGAACTGCAGTTGAGCAACAACACAAATAAAGGTTTTAGAAGAAGGTCTACTGTGTATTGATTGATGTGACCCATTTTAATCACAGTTTCAAAAGCCAACTTCATAGAGAAGTAACTGTTTGAAAAATGGGAACATCAATACCCAGAAATCATGTAATGTGATATCAGTACACACAACATGCTCATGTTTACCAGCCTTGATTTGTCACTTCCCGTGTCTGCAAAGAAGTGATTGTACCAACACCAAAGTCAAATTTGCACAAACACCGTGGCTCGTCAATGTGTTTTGCATATTGCATCATATTATTTCCATATTGTGCCATAAAGGCGCCTATATATGGTTTATCTGCTGGTTGCAATGCTTCATGGAAGCTGCATCATGCTCACGTCAAGACAAATTTTCAGCCGAAGATGCCAATGTTTTATGCGTAGATATCTAGATATCAAAAATATCTACATGTCTTGTGCATCATTTTATGTACAGTTTTATACACTGTAATTCAGTAGAACAAATTTGGTATCTTAGGAAACCTTAGGATCTCCACTACACTATCCTGTGGGTTTGAACAAAACAGCATGCCTTTGTAATGACAAACCCATCAGAGAGATCAGCAGTGCTGAAGAGGTTAAAGAAGAAGAGAATTGAGTGGGCTGATAATCAATTCAGTTTTCCTTTTTTTAATCATTAGGTCCATTATCAGATGAACAGACTATGCAGAAGAGTAAAAGTCTTTTTCGAACAATTATCTGCAGCTGTGACTGCACAAATTTCCTTTCCTTCCCTTTACTGAAATTTATGCAAACGACAGATTGGCCAAGTAGCTAGTTCTCTATTTCTGGTGCAATTTGAATAACAGACCACACCACAGGATTATACATGAAATTTGAAATGCAGTGAGAGTATAGGGAACTTTTCAGCAGAGGCCATCTGAGCTGAAACAGGAACATAAAACGTTTGCTGAAGTGTGGTGAGATAATACTTACTTAAATACTGTGATGTCTGATGTTGTGTATGCCACCCCATACTTCGCCAAGAATGTGAGACCTCAACAAGGAAAGGAGGAGAAGACTGTGGCCGCCTACAATGACACAGACGGTGTGAGGATTTATGACAACTACCGGGTGGAGGAGAGCACGCCACCCAAATTACAGGACAAAACAGAGGACCAACAGCAAAGTATGGACACATCTGTGTATTTGTCACACACACACACACACACACACACACACACACACACACACACACACACACACACACACACAGTAGTTGAGTTGCTGGGGATCTCATAAGACTTTTTGTAACTGTCAGTAGTTTTAAAAAAAAAATTGATGTTTGTTTAACTACTTACTTACCATTATTCTTATTCTTATTCTTGTGCTGACAACATGCTACTTATTGAAAATAAGTAAACCAAACACAAACCTCAAGGCTCTCTGCACCAATAAAATGCAATACAGTTGTCCCTCGCTATAACGCGGTTCACCTTTCGGACTTTTTTTAGTGCAATTTTGCATGTTCTTTTTTTTTTTTTTTTTTTTTTTTTTTTTTTTACAGTGCATTGTGTTCTGCGTCCTGATTGGCTAAGGGACTGTAGACCATTGTCAATCAATCTCCTCCGTGCCGTGTCTCCTGTACAGTACAGAATGCATTCATTCTGTAATACTGGACTTATTTTTCTACGAAGGTTTGAACTTTGAGAGTGTTTAAACAAGAGAGAAAAGTGAGAAAATGTTAATGCCTGTCTGAGAACAGTGTATAAAGTGTGTAGTGAGGGGTTTTACAGCCTTAAAACATCTATAATAATTGTAAAAAATAAAGCTGACTACTTCGAGGATTTCGCCTATTGCGGGTTATTTTTAGAACGTAACTCCCGCGATAAACGAGGGACCACTGTAGATCAAAACAGAAGATATTTAAAATCAGAATTTCATGAGACAAAAGTGGACACTTGAAACACTTGCTGAAAAGGCACTGATAAAATCAATAAAAACAAAACAGGAGTGTGAAAAGACTCTGCTAATCTGCTAAACAGTCCACACATTTGCCTCTGCAATCCATGTCATGTAGGTAACACATAATGAAAATTTCTTTTAATGAAGAATAACTTTGTACCATGATGAGTTACTTGTTAAGGTGAGTAACAGTGAGCCTGACTAATATTTTCCAAGCATCACCGTTCATTTGTGCCTACAGCCACTTCAGTCCCTGCAACTTCAGAGAGGAAGAATCCTTTCAGAGCTGCTGCAGTGTTTCTGGTGCTGCTGTGTCTTCTCCTCCTGGCTGCGATCATCGCCTTGGCAGTCCTCAGTGAGTTTTCCCAATTTGGTTTGGTGATAGCTATTATATATTGCCCAAATCAGTCATGACAAATAATCAATCATGAGCCCTTAACATGTTGGTCACCTGCTATGGCAGCTGTTCAGTTGCAGGAGGACAACACCAACCTGACCAGAGAGAAAAACCAGTTACAGACCAGTTTCAGCAACATGACTGAAGAGAGAAACCAGTTACAGACCAGCTACAACAACCTGACTGAAGAATCCAGTGAACTCAAAAGCATCAACCACAACCTGACCCAAAATATGAGCAAGCTGGAGAATGAGACGCACCTCTTAAGGGCCACTAATAAGAACCTCACCAAGGAAAGAGATGACCTGAAAGAACAGCTTTATGGTGAGAGAAATATCCCCGCTTTTATTTTTATTTTTAGCCTGACTGGAATCTGGGCTACTTGGGTGTGATGGCCCGTGTTATAAAAGTGATGTATAATTACCTCCGCCGATCATAATCTCACTCAAAATATGCAACCACACCCGTTCCAATAATAAACACTCCAGCAACACACTTAGTGGATTTAGAGTTCCTATGGGATTGGCTATTTAAAAAAAAAAAAAACAAAAAAAAACCCTGCACCCTGTTGGCACATGCCCAAAATGTCAAATGTGATGATAACAGTAAAAACACCATGGGAGCCTGTTCTAGTGTACAGATTTTATTTTATTTTTTTTTCTAACATTGCATTAACTATTTTCAGTCTTGTAGCCAGCTTTACATTTTTATGTGTGTGCATTTTGTTTGTTTACCTTTGTAGTGTTTTACCTCATCCTGGTGTTATGAGTAAATATGAACCATTTGGTGCTCTCTAACAGCAAAGGCATGTTGCCCTGACCCCTGGACGAAGTTTGGCTCCAACTGTTATTTCATCTCCACCTCAAAAAACAGCTGGGGAGACAGCAAAGCTGACTGTGAGAACAAAAAGGCACAGCTGGTGATCATTTCAGGCGACGAGGAGCAGGTGAGCTCGAGTCAAATGGTGGATTTTCCCACCTGAATCGTTTTTATTCACTGCAAAACATTTAATCTTCTCTTATTAAGCAGAAATTCCTTCTTTAAAAGTTGGAAGAAAACATAATTTTTTGTCTCTCTTAAACATATAATAGGGAGGAGAGATTCACAATCATTAAAGGGACAATTCACATAAATACAACTAAATGGAAAAAAAGACATCTACCCACAATCCTGCTTAAGAATTGATACCCTTAGGGGAAGATAGAGCCAAGGAATAATTAGTCCCCAATAAAACATATCAAGGAAATTGAATCAGGTCAACTGGACTTACATCTTATATGTTAGATGTCTAGAAGATGTTTCACCCCTTATCCAAGTGGCTTCATCAGTTCATGCTGTTCACTAGACTAGACTGGTTAGTCTAACTAACTGGTGGGGAGCTCAGGTATTTAACCTCAGTGGGTGTGTTCCCCCAGGTCTCTGATGTTGATGGCTCATGGGCCCCAGAGTGTGGCTCATTAGTGCTCCACTGAGCTGTAATGACTGACGTTACAGTGGTTGGAGACACAAGGCCAGTTGTGATCGGCCATCATCACAGTCATATGAGGTCAATTGTCAAAGGCCTTAACTTTTTGAGGCTGAGTTGTTGAATTTTCTTGGCAGAGATGAAAGGACAATATTGGAGATGGAAGACAGCTAGTGGCGTAAACCCCCTGTTTTTTTCGTCTTGACATAGATGGCTTCTTTTACCCCTCTTTCAAGCCATCTGTCTTCTCTGTCCAAAATGTAAACATTGCTTTCCTCAAAGGAGTGTGCCTTCTCCTTAAGATGTAAATAGGCAGCTGAGTCCAGACCTGAGGAGTTAGCCCTGCTGTGTTGGGCCATGTGTTTGTTCAGTGGGTGCTTGGTCTCACCAATATAAAGGTCATTGCACTGTTGAAGTCAATTTGACATAAACGGCACAAAGAGTCAACATTAGGTGAAATTTTTGCAGGTGAGCTCTGTGTACTTGTTTGTCTGTGGCTGAGGATCAGGGTCGGCGGCTCCGCCCTCATTCAGCCAATTCAACCAATGAGAGGGCGGCACAGTGAACTTCAACCAATGACGGGGCGGCACACTGCAAGGTTATATTTTGAGAACTGCATAATCGGGGTGATTTTTGAATGTCTGACAGTCCACCAATAACTTCCTCGTCTCATCAACAAAAACCAAACATACACGTCATAGTTGTTATTACCTATTATCTGTTTTTAGCTTGTCTCGTTTCGTTTTCGTCATTGACATTTTTGTGATTGTCTTCACTGACAAAATGAACACTGGCTTACACAAATCAGCTAACACGGGGCCAGTTTCAGAAACAGAATGGTAAGGACCGAGGACCAACAAACAAATACCTGAATTGAAATCACATTCTTGTGGTAAAGCTATGAATATCTGAGCTATAAGACTGTCTATTTGAAACCTAGAGATTCATCACGGGATTAAAGGACAGAGCCTGGATTGGTCTCACTGATGAAGAGAACGAAGGGATCTGGAAATGGGTAGACGGTACAGCTCCAGCAAAAACGTAAGACATCTGGAAATCTGTGGTTTATTGACTTTCACTGCACCTCCTCATCCAAACAATAGTCCACAAATAGGGGAAAACACACATACACACACACACACACACACACACACACACACAAAACCCAGATAGGGGAGAGTGGGGTAATTTGTACCAAGGGGCAAGTAGTGCCACCCCTGTTATCTACAAAACCATAGAAGAAGTTGGTCATATGTTAGCATGATGTTAGCTCAAAACAGCTGGGGGATGCATTTTTTTCAAAATGGTGGGCTTGGGGTAATTTGTGCCAGTGGCACAACTTGTGATTATATACTATTTGTTTGTTTGTTTATTTGCACAATAAAAGCAACAAAAAAAGAGAATAAAAAAAAACCAAAACAGTTAAAAACATGTGCAGGGTGAGACATGAAACCCGAAGGGCTTATTTAGGAGCCTCACCCCAAAAACTACATAATAACAATACTATGCTGTACAACAAAACTATATAATAGAAACAGAATAATAATAACAGTACTGATATTACAAACAACATTTACATACACATACATACATATACCCAAATACATACATGTACACATATACATACACACATATACACATTACTCAACATCACATATCAATACACTATATCAATATACTACAAAATAGCATCAATATTAACAATAATGAAAACAAAACCAAAACAAAACAGCTCAATTCAATCCAAGTTAAGATACATAGTATCAAATCAGTCATTTAATAAAAGATATTTAAGTCTACATTTCAGTACTGAAATAGACGTACAATTTGTAATAATTGAAGGTTTTGAGTTCCAGATTGAAGGACCTCAAAACTTAATACTAAACTGACCTAATGTTGTTCGGGAAAAACTTTGGTAAATATGTTTTGCTTGTCTGGTTGAATATGAGTGAATGGTGGAATTTGCAACAAAAAAAGTCATTGAAAACAGCAGGAAAAGATGCAGCATTAACAGTACAATTAAACAGAAAAATACATATCTGGTAAGTGTTTATGTCATAAATGGACAATATTTTAAGTTGTTTAACCAAAGGAGCAGTTGGTGCCAGATAGCATTATCATTTGTGAGATTAAAATGATCTGTTTTACTTCAATTATCGATTGCACAATTTACCCCAGTGTGCTCTCTTTAGTGGCACAATTTACCCCGCACCGGGGGCAAGTTGTGCCACTAAACCCCTTTTTTTTCGAAAGCTATATTTCTCAAACAGTTTATATAAGATCCAAAGTGATTGTTCCCAGGGATGCACAACATCTTAAACTATATGTGCATATTTTAGTTGGAGGCATTACTGTAATCCCCTCGCTTTAAAGGCACTTTAAGTAAAAATTGGCTCTACTTACCCCACTCTCCCCTACACCATCACAGACTAGGAAGAAATACTCTTTGCTCTGCCATACTTTTCATATTGCAGAAAAATAAGAAACTATGAGCTTACAGTTATAAGGCTTTATGTGGATGGAGGGCAGCTGTGAAATACTGAGCATTAAAATTTTGAAGTGCCAGCTGGTTGAACTGTTATCTGCTTTCTATCTGTCTGTAGCAGTAACATCAACGATAATTAAGATGAAGCCACACAGCTGGAACACAGCGATACAGTTTATGTTTTAATGACACAATCACTTCATAATTCAAATTAGTTGGTAAAAACATCAAACCTTAAATCGGTAATGAACACAGACACAAGCTCACACCCATATGGTGGTGTGACAACTTAATTCTGTTCTTAAAGGCACATTTAATAAATGATTAGTGGAGGGGTGAGGACGCAGCCTGGCTCATGGTCAGCAACATTTATTAGCCGACTGATTGATCCATAGATCGATCAGTTGAATATGTCACTATTTCCTGCCGTTTTCAGTGTGCTGCTCAAGCTAGAGAACATATTTTCAGTTCACATTTCAAGATAAAAAACTGAAGATGAATTCCTTTATTAAACAAAGTTTTCGCAACAAAGGAAGTTAACCATTAGTGTCCCCTCCTGTTTGTGATCATTCACGACCACACAAAAAGCTTGAAGATGACGTTTTGTCTACCTAAGGTAATGAGTTAGGTGAATGTGGAATAATTGTTTTTTGTTTTGTTTTGTTTTTTTTCTGCAGGTACTGGCATCACCAACAACCTGATAATTTTTTAAAGAAAGAACACTGTGTTGAGGCCGTACAGTCATACGGTGAACTACATACATGGAATGATCTAGACTGCAGTACACGACGACACTGGATCTGCGAGAAATCAGTTGTATGAAATGGTTTTGTCATGGCATACTGCTGTGTTCCACAACTTTCTCTCCCTCTCTCTCTCTCTCTCTAACACACACACACACACACACACACACAAGCACACAAGCACACATACACAAACATGTGAACACACAGAAAATAAGTTAGGCTACTCATTATTGCAATCCCCAGACTTCTTATTAACACACAACAGAAAGACACTTTTTTTTTTTAGCTTCATGCAGCTTCAGGTGAGTGGCATGTATACGGTGCAGTGATCGAGGGCAAAGCGTGTCATCAAGCCGCCGGTCCACCAGAGGGAAGCGTGGTAGTGTGACTTTGTGTGACGCTGATATGTGAAAAATACACAAACCACAGTTGTATAAAAGATGAGTAACTTGACAGAATATAAAGGGAGCGAGAGAAGAAGCAAGTGGGGCTGCGAATGGGGCAAACAGTTCAAATCCACCTCCACACAAAACTGGAGTTTGTTTTTAGCATGTTTGCTAATGTTGCTAGCTAAAGTTTTCTCACCTTTATTTAATCCTAACCCTGACCCTGACATGCAAAAGTGATGTAAAAGCCACCTTAATTTGATTTTCCCTGATAAATCCACAAATATATGATTGGCATAAGCCACTATTTGTTCTAAACTAGACCTAAACCAATCCAAATCACAGAGGTCACAGAGCAATGCACCGTTATCTTTGGGGAACACAGTTTGTATGAGGTTGTATTACATGGAAATTATATGGTGGAGCACTGAGGAAAGAGGGAGAGATAAGAGGACAAAAGCAGGCTGTGACAGAGAAAACGTGCTGTGGACTGAATGGAGGTAGAGCTGATGCAGTAAAGTGGTATGGTTTCTGTGACTTCCTGTATTTACTTTTCTTCCCTTTACTGTATTGTAAACTGAGAGAAAGCAGCTACTTCTTTATTTCTAATGCCATTAAAAAAAAAATAGTGCCATAAAATCAGGATGATAGAAGAGGACATCCGAGCAGAATCGGGAGCATAAAACCTTTGCTGAAGTGAATACCGTGATGTCTGACATTGTGTACGCCACTGTAGACCTCACCAAGAAAGTGAGATTTCAACAAGGAAAGGAGGAGGAGAAGACTTCAGCCGCCTGCAATGACACAGACGGCGTGAGGATTTCTTAAACCAGTGGGTGGAGGAGAGCCCGCCGCCCAAATTACAGGATAACACTGAGGATCGACAGCAAAGTATGGACACATCTGTGTATAACCCAGCCATCTGCAGTGCAGGACATCTCATATTACTTTACTCAGTTTTTGCAATTCAGCACATTAATGTTAATTTGACTTAATTGCATAATTAACATTATTTATACATTTATGTATTTTGTTTGGAGCATTCTGTAAAAAGTAAAAAAAAAAAAAAAAAACATCTCATCACATCTTGTGTTGACAGCAAGTGAAGGACAGTAAAATTTTATTTATGAAGCATTTTTTTTTTTTTTACAAACACAAACTTCATGGCTCTGTGCACCAATAAAATGCAACTGAGCAAAACAGAAGATATTTAAAATCAGAATTTTATAACAAAAAAAAGTATCAGAACATCAGGTCAATCAATATTAAATTATTAAGTGATTATCACTCATGGAATATTTTATTTTCAATGTTGAAAATGACTGAACTCTTTATCCTGTCTTGTTTTTTGTAAAGAAAAAAAAAGTTAACATCCAGACAGCCTCTGTATTGACACATTAAATAGTGAGTTCATTAACTAGTGAACAGTGCTTTATTGTAAATGGGGAATTCCACTGTATGCAAAAGTAAAGTTGCACGTATGTCTGCATGTTGTGATATTTTCGCAGCTCATTGTCAGGAAAAGTTGTACAGTAAGTATTAGACTATAAGAGAGTTACAAGCCTGCAAAGGAAGAGTTATGTAAAACTTTGAATGGATCGACTGGGGTCTTGAGGTTTTCCAGTTGTGCAAGGGGGTGTGGTGGCCTGGGGTGGTGGGGCCCAGCCGAAAAAGCCCCAGTGGCACCCCTGGCTTTTATCACTGGCACATACGACTACAGTGTTTCATATTGTGAGACAATTTCTTGTTGCTTACAATTCATGCAACATCAGTAGCATAAGAATACAAAAACAAAAGACACAGAACAAATGAAATAAATAGTATAAGGGACATAGGCTACTAGTAACGTGACAAGGACAGAGAGAGAGAGAGAGAGAGAGAGAGAGAGAGACTGTTTTTCCAGCACCTTAACAAATGACTTTTTCCCATGGTCAGGATGAAGTGTTTACAAACAGACAGGTGTAGATAATGTGACTAACTGTGGCAGTTGACTGATAGCTGTGATAGCAAATAGTAAACTGATTAATGTAAATTAAAGATAAAGATGTAAATGCAGTGGATTAAAGTTTGTTAATATGTGTGAGAGAGAGAGTTAGTCAGAGACAGAAAGCCTGGCTGTAAGTGCTGGTGGTGTTCCTAAAAGTTAGTGTAGTTAAAAATAATAATAAAAATAAAAGAGAGGGAGAGGGAAATGACAAGCACAGTAAGAGGATTTGGAAATGTACTGTTTACATTTTTATCTGTTATCTTTAATCATTATGTACTGACTGTCTTATTATGTATTGATTTGTAAAGAGCCCTTGACTTGTGGTATAAACCACGTCCACTTCCAGTCTTCTGTCTGAATACAGATACAGAGGCAGATAATGACGTCTCATGATGAGTACCATGATGAGTTACTTGTTAAGTAACAGTGAGCCTGACTAATATGTCACCAGCAACACCGCTCATTTGTGCCCACAGCCACTTCAGTCCCTGCAACTTCAGAGAGGAGGAATCCTTTCAGAGCTGCTGCAGTGTTTCTGGTGCTGCTGTGTCTTCTCCTCCTGGCTGCGACCATCGCCCTGGCAGTCCTCAGTGAGTTTCCCAATTCGGTTTGGTGATGGCTATTACACTCCTGATCAAAATTTTAAGACCAGTTGAAAAATTGCAAGAATTTACATTTTGCACTGTTGGATCTTAAGAAGGTTCTAGGTAGAGCTTCAAAATGCAAAAAGAAGAAATGGGAGTGAGACAAAAAAAAAATTGAGTAAGCAATTTATTGCAAACAACCATTAAACTGACATAGGCTGTTCATCAGCTGATCAAAAGTTTAAGACCATGGGCACTAGTTTCGCAAACTGGGTGAGGCGGGGGTGCAGCGCAACTGGGTGTGGCCAGGTGGATTTTGCAAGTTTGGCACGCCGTGCACAGTGGCGCAAGTTCTCCGCCGTTCCACCTACCGGCGCATGGGAGGAGAGAAGGCGTGGAGTGGGTTTGACACAGCCTGTTCACTTTAAACCAATCAAATGAGCCCCTGTCCTCACCTTTAAAATGCACTGCACAAAGGAGTAATGAAAGTTTACACAATTGACAAGGAGGTCTACTGCCGCAGGCGGAGCGGAGCCCAGGAGACCTGCGTGCAGTGCGCACACATCACCAAAACCTCACAGGCAGGCTTCCATAATGTCAGACACATTAACAATGCAATAAATACCTACAAAAAACACTATTCAATGCTACGATCACAATCAGCACATACATATATCTCCATATCAACTGTCCCGTCACAACTGATGTCAGATCAAAGGAGATTGGCACCGTTTGTGCTGATTGTGAGTTTTGGTGATGTGCGCCAGTCAGCCAAACTTCCACCACGCCAGCTCCGCTCCGCCTTGCGCTGAAAGTAGATGTGGTTTCAGATGGCGAGCTTCTTTCAGATGGCGAGCTTCTTTCAGATGGCGAGCTTTGAGTGCACCTTGGCGAACTTGGTGAACGAAACTGTTAATCTTGTTAATCACCTCAAAATCACCTCAAAAATTCATTTCAGCATGCTTGATGCTAGTGTTTCCAGGAGGCTAGTGGGAATGTTGCTCCAAGTGGTGAAGATGGCTTCACGGAGGGCATCCACTGTCTGGAACTGGTGTCCATTTCTATAAACTTCCCTTGCCATCCAACCCCAAATGTTCTCAATTGGATTTAGATCAGGGGAACACGCAGGATGGTTCAAAAGAGTGATGTTATTTCTCTGGAAGAAACCCTTTGTCAGGCGGGCATTGTGAACTGCAGCGTTGTCCTGTTGAAAAACCCAGTCATTACCACACAGACGATGGCCTTCAGTCATGAGGGATGCTCCCTTCAACATCTCTACATAGCCAGCTGCCGTTTGACGCCTCTGCACAACCTGAAGCTCCACTGTTCCATTGAAGGACAAAGCCCCCCAGATCATGATGGCGCCCTCTCCACTGTGCCGTGTAGAAAACATCTCAGGTGGGATCTCCTTGTCATGCCAGTAACGTTGGAAGCCATCAGGACTGTCAAGGTTAGATTTTTTCTCATCAGAGAATAAAACTTTCTTCCACCTTTCAATGTCCCATGTTTGGTGCTCTTGTGCAAACTCCAAACGGGCAATTTTGTGCCGTTGAAGGAGACGAGGCCTTTGAAGACGTTTTTTGTTCTTAAAACCCTTCTCTCGCAGATGCCATCTAATGGTTATGGGACTGCAGTTGGCAACAGTGACAAGTTTAATTTGGGCCGAGGATTGTCCCGTTTCTTGACGGACAGCCAATTGGATTGGAAATTTTTTTGGGTCGACCACTTGACTTTTCTGTTCCACAACCCTCAGGATCTTTTAAGAAGTTTAAAATGACTGTCTTACTGCTTCCAACCTCAGCAGCAATGGCACGCTGTGAGAGGCCTTGTTGTTGGGTCTTGCTTATGCAGTTCAACAATCCGACCGCGTTCAAGAAGAGAAAGTTTTTTTGCCTTTGCCATCAGGAGGTCATGACAGTGTGGATACCTGACAGCAAATGACACTGAAACCACATTTTTGCGAAGATTTGGGCTTTTAAAGGCTGTGGTCTTAAACTTTTAATCAGCTGATGAACAGCCTATTTCAGTTTAATGGCTGTTTGCAATAAATTGCTTACTCAATTTTTTTTTTTTTTGTCTCACTCCCATTTCTTCTTTCTGCATTTTGAAGCTCTACTTAGAACCTTCTTAAGATCCAACAGTGCAAAATGTAAATTCTTGCAATTTCTCAGCTGGTCTTAAAATTTTGATCAAGAGTGTATATATTGCCTAAATCAGCCATGACAAATAATCAATCATGAGCCCTTAACATGTTCGTCACCTGCTATGGCAGCTGTTCAGCTGCAGGAGGACAACACCAACCTGACCAGAGAGAAAAACCAGTTACAGACCAGTTTCAACAACATGACTGAAGAGAGAAACCAGTTACAGACCAGCTACAACACCCTGACTGAAGAATCCAGTGAACTCAAAAGCATCAACCACAACCTGACCCAAAATATGAGCAAGCTGGAGAATGAGACGCACCTCTTAAGGGCCACTAATAAGAACCTCACCAAGGAAAGAGATGACCTGAAAGAACAGCTTTATGGTGAGAGAAATATGCCCACTTTTATTTTTATTTTTAGTCTGACTGGAATCTGGGCTACTTGGGTGTGATGGCCCGTGTTGGTTAGCCTTTGGTTTGAACGGGCTCAAGATGGCAACATTTCAGGATCCATCTTAAAGCCCCCAGTCATAAAAGTGATGTATAATTACCTCCGCCGATCATAATCTCACTCAAAATATGCAACCACACCCGTTCCAATAATTTCAAACAGCACTTGCAAGTAAATGGCTGCACTCTATTTGAACGACAAACGCTGCTTACCATGTAGGCCAAAATCACCTGGTCATGAGCTGCTGATGTTAGGAAGTCGGGACACACCAGAGGACTTAAGATTTTCAATCTCTGACTTCATTTTCATTGGCTTAAGAGTTACCTGAGTCTTAAGGAACTCACGGGAGACACCCCAGCAACACACTTAGTGGATTTAGAGTTCCTATGGGATTGGCTATTTAAAAAAAAAAAAAAAAACCTGCACCCTGTTGGCACATGCCCAAAATGTCAAATGTGATGATAACAGCAAAAACACCATGGGAGCCTGTTCTAGTGTGCAGATTTTGCATTGCATTAACTATTTTCAGTCTTGTAGCCAGCTTTACATTTTCATGTGTGTGCTTTTTGTTTGTTTGTTTACCTTTGTAGTGTTTTACCTCATCCTGGTGTTGTGTATTATGAGTAAATATGAACCATTTGGTGCTCTCTAACAGCAAAGGCATGTTGCCCTGACCCCTGGACGAAGTTTGGCTCCAACTGTTATTTCATCTCCACCTCAAAAAACAGCTGGGGAAACAGCAAAGCTGACTGTGAGAACAAAAAGGCACAGCTGGTGATCATTTCTGGCGACGAGGAGCAGGTGAGCTCGAGTCAAATGGTGGATTTTCCCACCTGAATCGTTTTTATTCACTGCAAAACATTTAATCTTCTCTTATTAGGCAAAAATTCCTTCTTTAAAAGTTGGAAGAAAACACAATTTTTTGTCTCTTTTAAACATATAATAGGGAGGAGAGATTCACAATCATTGAAGGGACAATTCACATAAATACAACTAAATGGAAAAAAAGACATCTACCCACAATCCTGCTTAAGAATTGATACCCTTAGGGGAAGATAGAGCCAAGGAATAATTAGTCCCCAATAAAACATATCAAGGAATTTGAATCAGGTCAACTGGACTTACATCTTATATGTTATATGTCTAGAAGACGTTTCACCTCTTATCCAAGTGGCTTCATCAGTTCATGCTGTTCACTAGACTGGACTGGTTAGTCTAACTAAGTCTAGTCTAGTCTAACTAACTAACTGGTGGGGAGCTCAGGTATTTAACCTCAGTGGGTGTGTTCCCCCAGGTCTCTGATGTTGATGGCTCATGGGCCCCAGGGTGTGGCTCATTAGTGCTCCACTGAGCTGTAATGACTGTCGTTACAGTGGTTGGAGACACAAGGCCAGTTGTGATCGGCCATCATCACAGTCATATGAGGTCAATTATCAAAGGCCTTAACTTTTTGAGGCTGAGTTGTTGAATTTTCTTGGCAGAGATGAAAGGACAAAAGGACACTCATTCAGCCAATTCAACCAATGAGAGAGCGGCACAGTGAACTTCAACCACACTGCAAGGTTATATTTTGAGAACTGCATAATCGGGGCGATTTTTGAATGTCTGACAGTCCACCAATAACTTTTTCTTCCTGTCTCGTCTCATCAACAAAAACCAAACATACACGTCATAGTTGTTATTACCTATTATCTATTTTTAGCTCGTCTCGTCTCGTTTTCGTCATTGACGTTTTTGTGATTGTCTTCACTGACGAAATTAACACTGACTTACACAAATCAGCTAACACAGGGCCAGTTTCAGAAACAGAATGGTAAGGACTGAGGAACAACAAACAAACAAATACCTGAAGTGAAATCATATTCTTGTGGTAAAGCTATGAATATATGAGCTATAAAACTTTCTATCTGAAACCTAGAGATTCATCATGGGATTAAAGGACAGAGCCTGGATTGGTCTCACTGATGAAGAGAACGAAGGGATCTGGAAATGGGTAGACGGTACAGCACCAGCAAAAATGTAAGACATCTGGAAATCTGTGTTTTATTGACTTTCACTGCACCTCCTCATCCAAACAATAGTCCACAAGTAGGGGAACACACACACACACACAGAACGCAGATACCATCACACTAGGAAAAATTATTCTTTGCTCTGCCATGCTTTTCATATTACAGAAAAATAAGAAACTATGAGCTTGCAGTTATAAGGCTTTATGTGGATGGAGGGCAGCTGTGAAATACTGAGCATTAAAATTTTGAGGTGCCAGCTGGTTGAACTGTTACCTGCTTTCTATCTGTCTGTAGCGGTAATACCAACGATAATTAAGATGAAGCCACACAGCTGGAACACAGCGATACAGTTTATGTTTTAATGACACAATCACTTCATAATTCAAATTAGTTGGTAAAAACATCAAACCTTAAATCGGTAATGAACACTGACACAAGCTCACACCCATATGGTGATATGACGTCTTAATTCTGTTCTTAAAGGCACATTTAATAAATGATTAGTGGAGGGGTGAGGACGCAGCCTGGCTCATGGTCAGCAACATTTATAAGCCAACTGATTGATCCATAGATCGATCAGCTAGATATATGTCACTATTTCCTTCCGTTTTCAGTGTGCTGCTCGAGCTAGAGAACATATTTTCAGTTCACATTTCAAGATAAAAAACTGAAGATGAATACCTTTATTAAACAAGGTTTTCACTACAAAGGAAGTTAACCATTAGCGTCCCCTACTGGTTGTGTTCATTCACGACCACACAAAAAGCTTGAAGATGACGTTTTATCTGCCTAAGGTAATGAGTAAGGTGAATGTGGAGTTATTGTTGTTGGTTTTTTTTTCTGCAGGTACTTCGCTCTCGGACAACCTGATAATTATTTACAGAATGAACACTGTGTTGAGACCGTACAGTCATACGGTCAACTACGTACATGGAATGATCTAGACTGCGGTACACAACGACACTGGATCTGTGAGAAATCAGTTGTATGAAATGGTTTTGTCATGGCATACTGCTGTGTTCCACAACTTTCTCTCCCTCTCTCTCTCTCTCTCTCTAACACACACACACACACACACACACACACACACATACACAAACGTGAACAAAGAAAATATGTTACTCATTATTGCAATCCCCAGACGATTGCCTTCTTATTAACACACAACAGAAAGACGCTTTTTTTTTTTTTTTTTTAGCTTCGTGCAGCTTCAGGTGAGTGGCATGTATACGGCGCAGTGATCGAGGGCAAAGTGTGTAATCGAGCTGCCGGTCCACCAGAGGGAAGCGTGGCAGTGTGACTTTGATATGTGAAAAAAACACAAAACACAGTTGTCTGAAAGACGAGTAACTTGACAGAATATAAAGGGAGCGAGAAGAAGCAAGTGGGGCTGCAAATGGGGCAAAAACACAGTTCACTTCCACACAAAACCGGAGTTTGTTTTTAGCATGTTTGCTAATGTTGCTAGCTAAAGTTTTCTCACCTTTATTTAATCCTAACCCTGACCCTGACATGCAAAAGTGATGTAAAAACCACCTTAATTTGATTTTCCCTGATAAATCCACCAATATATGTTTGGCGTAAGCCACTATTTGTTCTACACTAGACCTAAACCAATCCAAACCCTGATCATGACCATTTCAAAAGAAGATTACAATAATATATCAGACCCTAACCACAACCTGGCAATAAGCTTAAACAAACTTAGATCGTCAATTATCCTTAAACAAGGCTAAAACTAGTCTTAATCATAACCTTAATGTAGAATTTTACGCTCTAACCATTACCTAAACCTAACCTTAACCAAACTCAGACATTTAGTAATGTTTCAACTAGACCAAGACTAATTTGAACCCTATACTTAACAATTTGGAATAAGATTAAAATAACAAATAACACATTCTCAACTCTAATCTTAACCTGGTGCGATAAGCATGAGAGACAGCAGCTCCGTCTTATTTGTTTCCCTAATGATAAATTACTAACAACCAACAGTCACTGGCCTTTGTGGTAGCACTAGGGCTGCAGGGGAGGGGTGGCAGGCCCATTCTTCCTAACAACCCCATAGTAACTATTAACAACATGTGTAGCTGGATAAGAGACGGACGTGAGCCAGTGTCTTTTCTCTGGAAAACTCACCCAGCAGGTGTGAGATAACGAGTGTACCGTTAACGAGCTAAGAAGTTAACAAATTAACAATGAATTAACATTAAGAAGCTAACAAAACCATCTAATATTCCCAGATGCGCCAATGTTACGCTGGACCTGCTAAATGGCGTGTGAGCTTGTGACGTGTAGGTGACACAAAACACGTAGGCTGACACTGACACTGTTTCCTGTGGTCGACCAGCGGCCGTATCACACGCTTTGTCATGACAGCAGGTTGCGTGACTCTAAATACAGAGAATGATTTAAGTATTTAGGCTTATCACTGTTTTTTGCATAATAACGTAAAGAAAGTTGTATTTTATCATTGCTATTCGTTGTTTTATTATTTCATTATTTCTTTCATAAGAAAAGAGCACAACAAATGTATGTGTTTGGAAGAAGAGGAAAGTGGGCCTCTTAAAATGAATACATTTCGCTTACAGTTAACAATATTAGGAGCATTTTTTTTTTAGTCTATGCTATAACAAGTTTAATAAAAATGTAAATGCAAGTTTGATAAAGCACATTCAATATTCAGTATTTTCTCTGGGTTTGCAGAAGGTGCCAGATGTGTGTGTTTGTGGTTTAAATCTGCGGCCGTGGTCGTTGAGTGAGGGCTTTTGTTCACTATGGCTGGGAAGCCAGACAAAAATCAAGAAAATGATTGAAATATAGTAGAGATACAGCTGAAAACAAGGAGAAAGAAGCAAAAAAGAAACGAAATGAGAGGAATGAAAAAGAAGTAAAATCTGAACCAACAAAATATGGTCACTGTCAGGTTGTTGTTTCAGACACTGATGGAGCTGGATTGTACCTCTGCACAGGCTTTTTTTCCACTACCACACTGGTCAGGGGGTGCTTGGCTGAAAGAAATATTACTGAACATTACTGAAAAAAAGCTGACCAATCACAGCTCTTGTGTCGCTTAACACAGTAACATTTCTGGCAAGGTGCATGTGAGCTGCGTCTGGGGACACACAGGAGCCACAGAAACCTGTGACGTAGCTCCGGTGGCGTTTTGATGCACAAGTAAAGATCAGCATTACTGTTACTGTTTGTTGAGGCTACTGGAGGATAGCAGAGGTACACTATATTACCAAAAGTATTCGCTCACCCATTCAAATGATCAGAATCAGGTGTCCTAATCACTTGGCCTGGCCACAGGTGTATAAAATCAAGCACTCAGGCATGCAGACTGTGAAACAAGACATTTGTGAAAGAATGGGCCGCTCTCAGGAGCTCAGTGAATTCCAGCGTGGAACTGTCATAGGATGCCACCTGTGCAACAAATCCAGTCGTGAAATTTCCTCACTCCTAAATATTCCACAGTCAACTGTCAGCTCTATTATAACAAAATGGAAGCGTTTGGGAACAACAGCAACTCAGCCACGAAGTGGTAGGCCACGTAAAGTGACGGAGAGGGGTCAGCGGATGCTGAAGCGCATAGTGCAAAGAGGTCGCCGACTTTCTGCACAGTCAATTGCTACAGAGCTACAAACTTCATGTGACCTTCAGATTAGCCCAAGTACAGTACGCAGAGAGCTTCATGGAATGGGTTTCCATGGCCGAGCAGCTGCAGCCAAGCCACACATCACCAAGTGCAATGCAAAGCGTCGGATGCAATGGTGTAAAGCACGCCGCCACTGGCCTCTAGAGCAGTGGAGACGCGTTCTCTGGAGTGATGACTCACGCTTTTCCATCTGGCAATCTGATGGATGAGTCTGGGTTTGGAGGTTGCCAGGAGAACGGTACATTTCAGACTGCATTGTGCCGACTGTGAAATTTGGTGGAGGAGGAATTATGGTGTGGGGTTGTTTTTCAGGAGCTGGGCTTGGCCCCTTAGTTCCAGTGAAAGGAACTTTGAATGCTTCAGGATACCAAAACATTTTGGACAATGCCATGCTCCCAACCTTGTGGGAACAGTTTGGAGCGGGCCCCTTCCTCTTCCAACATGACTGTGCACCAGTGCACAAAGCAAGGTCCATAAAGACATGGGTGACAGAGTCTGGTGTGGATGAACTTGACTGGCCTGCACAGAGTCCTGACCTGAACCCGATAGAACACCTTTGGGATGAATTAGAGCGGAGACTGAGAGCCAGGCCTTCTCGACCAACATCAGTGTGTGACCTCACCAATGCGCTTTTGGAAGAATGGTCAAAAATTCCTATAAACACTCTCCTCAACCTTGTGGACAGTCTTCCCAGAAGAGTTGAAGCTGTAATAGCTGCAAAAGGTGGACCGACATCATATTGAACTCTATGGGTTAGGAATGGGATGGCACTTCAGTTCATAGTATGAGTAAAGGCAGGTGAGCGAATACTTTTGGTAATATAGTGTAGCTGAAGTGTCAATCAAATGGGGGTGGGAGGAATAAAACTGAGGTTGTGCTCTGATTGGTTTTATGTAAAAGTAGTTTAATCCCCAGAAAAAACTGATTGCTATAGAAAGGACTGCAGGTTCTCACAGTTTCACAGTGTTTTCAGCACCCAGCAATAACAATAAAAAGTATTTTAATGGAAAATTACATATTCCAATTGACTAGTCCTCTAAATAAGTGAGCAAAAATCCGATTCGCTTTCCATTACAAAACCACTGACACCTTCTCCAGGACTGGGAAGGAGAAGACAAATAATCTTGAATCTAACATAAACTGAGTGAGAAAGTCTGCATTGCTCTGACAAAGGAGCATGAAAATGGGGCATTTTCATGAAAATGAAAGTAGGACATCATCTTACAACTTACGAGATTTTCGTTTTTGTTACAGGCCTTTTTATAAACTACACGGTCAATAAAAATGAGAGACAAATTGTATAAATTAATCAACTGCCATCATCTTAGAATCCACTTCTTTGCAGGAACTTGCTTTAAAGTGACTTTCTGTGTGTTGCTAATGTTACTTTTATGTTGTTGTTTTTTTACCCCCTGTTCTTATTTTCATTTTGTGCAAACCTTTTATCCATCTGTCCATCTTATTTTTCATATTATTTGTCTGTTTTTTGCATTTATTTGATTGTCAAAATACTAAGAAGTGTCTATTAAACATTCTCTAATAATGTTACGGGTAAAACCTGTTATTATTATCATTATCATAAAAAGGTTGTCGCGTTTTTTTCTGTGAAGCAAACCATGCTCATCTCAAGGCAAAGTGAACTCAATAACTGCAAGTTATCACCAATGATCTCGAGAAGCCAGAAGATGAAATAAAGGAAAAGGAAGCCTAAAGCATGTAGTCTAACATCTTCCTTCCTTTACACGGCTGTGTTAAAAGGGCAGAGTCAAAGTGCTGACCGACAAACAGAGATCATTTCATCACCGATAACTTAATTCTACATCAGCAAATAGAGATGGCAATGTCTGGTCACTCAGCACCGTTAGAGATCAAACAGCTTTCTATAAACTCTGCAAGCCGCTCAACCAGTGGTGAGACCAACAAAATGGAAAACAGAAAACAGACAACATGGATCTACAGTAAGAAGACTTTCAGAGATGGACAACAAGCTACTCTGAATTTTATCTTTTGAATATTTAAGAGTCTCTTCAATTGTGTACATGAAAAAAATTAAGTCATTCTGGACATTCAGCTCTAACAAGTGATAATATTCTTTAATATTCATAGAGTTGCATTCAAATTATAAGCTTCTAGAAGAGAGAGACAATCTTTAATATGATTTTCATTTCCAAACATCTTAATCTGTGGAAAAAATAAACCAAACAAGTTATATGTAAAATTTCACACTATTCCCCACAAAAAAATATTCATGAATAATATGTTTATTGTGGGAGTTAACGGATTAATTTACTCAGTCTCTTCATGTATAGTCGTGTGCGTGACAACCATGTGCTGCATGGTGTGCGTGTTGGTGTGTGACAGCTTTTTTCTTATGCAGGTAAAAAAGTGTATCGAGTGGTTCTCCTGAGCTTTGGGCTGCTGTGTATCCTCCAAACCACTCTCAACATCTGCCTGCGCTTGACCAGCTGTGAGTGAATCAGCTTTATAGCAGATGGTCACATTTTGGTTTGGTAATCTGTGGAGTAACAGAGAGAGCCCTGTCTCCTAAAATCATACATCATCATACAAGTAAACTGCATTCGCAATTACGTTTCGAGAAGGGAACGTATTACATGTTTTGCAACATATCATAAGAAGGAGTGCCTGGGAAGGGTGAGCTTCTGGCTGAAGGTGCTCGCCCTCTGCCATAGCTCCTCATGGAGGGACTGGGGGAATGAACGTATTTATTTTGGCCTTCCTCACAAGCTTATTCGCTCCCCAACACACCACTGCATAGAGCACTTATTACATTACCTTAAACAAGTAGTTTTATGCTTAAACCTAACCTTTCCCTCATCTTAACCAAGTGGTTTCTATGCCTAAACGTAACCTTTCCTTAACCTTAACCAAGTGTTTTACCCTTTCCCTAACATTGTAACCAAGTACTTTTGGTGGCTAAAGTAACGTACACAAGATATATCGATTAGAAACCTATTTGTGATAAACAAACGTAATCTACCACAAAATATGTTTCAAAGTGTTTTCTCTCACTGGGCAAATCTGAAAATACATATAAACAGATTATACAGAGAATTCTTGAGATAACAGACAAAAAGATAGCGGCGTTGCACTTGTCACTGGGGCTGTATCTTTTTGTCAAAATGGTCTTTTTTGTTTTGCTATTTTTACCGATGTAAAATTATGGTGGAGACAGATATTGATAATGGCTGATTTTGAAAGCAGGAATAAAGGTTAGGAATAATACAGGAATAATTAAAAAGCAGAACTAAAGAGATTTGCAAAACAGTGAAGCTCCTTGGTTGGTTTAAAATGAAATGAAAGGTATAAAATAATAATATTCTTTGACTTTGGATCGTGCCTCCTTGTTTTTTTTTTTTTTTTTTCTTTTTCTTTTTGTGCTTTTTATTGGTTGCATGATTTCACTGCCCAGTTGAACCAGTCAGTAATCAAATCCCCAAAAAGCAAGTGAGGTTTTGTTATTGTCATATTTTAAAACATAATATTTTGCAAACATCACTGAGTCTGCTTATTTAAAACATGTGTTCAAATTCTTAAATGGCTCTGTAACCTCCTTACAATTATATAAAGAGACTACAAAGCTGAAAAACATCTGAAAACCTGGAATCAACTGAAAACTTTAATGTCTTTTAGAGAGGGTTAATTCAACAACAAAACTGCAATCACGTCTAAGTTTCTTCTCATCATAACAAGTCCTACAATATGAGCCCATACAGTTCTGACATTTTTTAATTATGGTGCCCCTCCCTACCCCCCACATTAATGTCATCAATGTCATATTGTGTGTCCCTATCAAATAAATCATTCAATCAATAAATAAATGTCACGGCTACATGGTGTGTGCCTTAAACCACAAAGCTACCAGTGAATTTTTAATTACAATTAGAGTAAGAAAACAAAAAAGCCATAAAGTTCTATTATTTGATTAAAATTTTATTAAACTTTAATTCTTAATTCAGGCAAATGTATAAATAAATGATGTTAGCAAGGGGCAATACGCATGGGCGTCTCAACATGTCGGGTGAAGTGAAGTGATGGTGAGAGATAATCTGCATAAAACTGCTATTTACGCCCTCAACTTTATTTCCTTTCCATTCCTCTCTGACTTATTATACAGGAAAGAGCAAAACACACAGCTTAAGCAACCACAGCACCAAACTCACAACTATGGACAAGTTTCCAGTCACATGAAAATGCAAAGAAAAGTAATGAAACCCTCATGAGAAGTCATTTAAAAGTAGTGATGTACATCTTGTATGAAATTTGTATGTGAAACACAATAATAATACAACTACTGCTACTACTACTATTACTACTACTACTGCTACATTTTGTTAACCAGTTAGAGATATTGACCATTGAAGGTGATTGTTCTTCTTCAGCTTGCTTCTTGTTTTTAGCATGTAGATATACAACAGTATTGTCAGTGTACATCTAAGAAGTAACAGTAGGTGGACAAACTTCAGGCAAGTCATTAATTTACAATCTCCTTAATTAATGTTGTAAACCAAACTTTCTGATATGGACTGAATAGCCTTTTGACAAGTACTAATGTTTTCCAAATTCCAAATAATACTTATTGTGGTATTTCTTTAGTTAAACCCACATAAATAAATTGTCAATAGTGAACTGTCAATATTTATGACATGCTTAAGAATCAATACTGTATCATCCAACTCTTTGTAAACCATTAAATATGAATAAATGACTATTAAAAATGATACACTCACCATGTACTAATTGTGTCTGTTTGTATCAGTAGTTTACTTTACTCCAAAGCAGGAGTATTGCTTTTGTGCATTTCAAATCAAATCAACAAATCAAATCAAATCAGTGCACAAAAAGTCATTTTGAACTCCACATTACACACACACACACACACACACGTTCCCTGATCCAGAACAAGGTGTGAGGTGTTGGATTATTAGACCAGCCGCCATTTCCATTTTTCATTTTCAGTCTTTGAATTTAATGCTAATGGCCCTAAGACTGTTGAAAGCTACAACCGCAAATTATTTCAGGTATCAGTGATTTATAATTTCACTTATTCCTCAAAAACACACATCATGCTCATCACATGTTTCTGTTTGCTCACTTCTTGTATTTGTTTAAGTTAATGTGGAATGGAGGCTGTTCTTTGAAAGACCGGTGATGTTGTATGCTGAGGGAGAAAAAAACAGGAGGTGCCATCCATTATGTTATGTTCAGAAATGTATTTAAAAAATGTAACATTAAATACACACTGGATAACATTTAGTAGATCAGGAAAACCATGTAGATGCATGCATAGAAAAGACAACTGGATTGTAATTAAGGACTACACTGGTTCAAACGAAGTGACATAATATGTGTTTATGACTTGCAATAAAGCCCTTCACCTGCGACATTTTTAATAAACCTGACGTGTCAAATGTTGACATCACATACAAAATAATGAACCAAAAATGAAAATGATTGCCAAAAATTACTCACAAAAAGATACTCAAAAGAGTAGATATGACATGAAGGGCTCTAGTTTCCCGGCGCAGCGCGGGGTGGCGCAGTGAGGCGAACCCCGCGCAGAGCTAGTTTCGACCGGCGAAACGGGAGAGGCGGACAGTGTCCAAGTTTCGCAGACGGACTTGCACCGAGATGGGAGTGGCGGCGCAGCGGGGGGAGGTGTCAACAGATTCAACTTGGCGCAGTGACAGTTTCGTGCCAAAAGGCTTCACCGAGGTGCGCCAAAAGCTCGCCATCTGAAACCACGTCTACTTTCCGCGCAAGGCGGAGCGGAGCTGGCGCAGTGGAAGTTTGGCTGGCTGGCGCACATCACCAAAACCTCACAATCAGCATAAATGGTGCCAATCTCCTTTGATCTGACATCAGTTGTGACGGGACAGTTGATATGGAGATATGTGTATGTGCTGATTGTGATCGCAGCATTGAATAGTGTTTTTTTCGGTATTTATTGCATCGTTCATGTTCCTGACATTCCGGAAGCCTGCCTGTGAGGTTTTGGTGACGTGTCCGCACTGCTCGCCGGTCTCCGCTCCGCGCCGGTCTCCTGGGCTCCGCTCCGCCTGCGGCAGTAGACCTCCATGTCAGCTGTGTAAACTTTCATTACGCCTTCGCGCAGCGCATTTTAAAGGCGAGGACAGGGGCTCATTTGATTGGTTAAATGTGAATCGGCTGTGTCAAACCCACTCCACGCCTTCTCTCCTCCCTTGCGCCGGTAGGAGGGACGGCGGAGTACTTGCGCCACCGAGCATGGCATGCCAAACTTGGAAAATCCGCCTGGCCTCACCCAGTTGGCGAAGCGCATCTGCGCTACGCCCCCGCCTCGCCAGGTCTGCGAAACTAGAGCCCATAGTATAGCAAAGAGAAAATGGTTAATATCACAAAAAAAAAAAAAAAAATACACATCATAAAGGTTTTAACAGCCATTCTGGTTCTGAAAAGTCAACAGGGCAGACCAAGGATGGCGGTGAGGGCCGCCTGATTTTAATCCTCATTACCTGACGGTCTAATCAGTAGAATACTCTTAGCCTTCCTTAAACCTTGACAATTAAATAAAGAGTAATGATAATTGTGGTTCTAAAGACATTATTACTAAGCATTTAAATGTTGCAATGACCCACTGTTACTTTTACCAAAAGCTACCAAAAATCTGCTGCTTAACAGAAACAAGAGAACTAACCTCATTCACCTCGACAGTTTCAGTGCACTTAGAAGTCTCAAAATAGTTCAGTGAAGAGAATTACTTGCCACTGCAATATAAAGCACTCGATCAAAATGTAAATTGAACCAGTTGTCTATTTCTTTTGCAGTATAGTGCCAACGTCCCACCTGGCATTCTTCAAATACTTCATTCAGACTCACTTAAATGCAATGCAGTAGAAGTTTGGCCATGTTTGCACTTGGCATAGGCCGCAGAATGTGTTTTGAGCAATTAGATCGCTATCTGATTGTGTAACCATGTAAAAATCCAAGTGAAAACACACCCAAGAAGCATCCAAGAAGCGCTCAAAATCAGATCATTTGGGTTTGTTTACACTTTTTGCACATTTTTGCTTGATTGTGGTTCAACACAATCAGATACTGTAGCTATCTGATGACACAAAACATATTTTGTGTGCCAAATGCAAACAGGATATTTGTCGGTGAGAGTTTTTTGGATTCAGCTGATGGGTCACTGTAGACTCAATGTCAGTCTTGATCTTTGTGCTGCCGATCTTCCCTGTGTTTCCAGGAGCATGAAGTAAGCCAAGAGCTGTGTTGCAATCATTTTAATGGAAGCAAACTGCATGCTGCACGGTATTTAAAGAATTTCTTTCTCACAGATCCAAAAATTTGAATTCCAACATTTTTCTTGCCTCCAACCTGAAACACCTTTTTTTGGTTTTTCTATCATCACACAGCTGCTTGATCTACTGTCATCAGGCGAGTACCTGCAAAGATAAGGAGCAGCCACTCAGACTAGCATCACACACTGTTACCATGATAACACTAAATGTATCAGAAAACTGAAATGGTAATCTGCAAGATCTGTATTTTTATTTCAGCAGCATCTTTGGTAATAAATTATCATTGCTGTGGCGATTTTGCAATTCACTTCCTAAAGATAAGGTTTGCTCTAACAAAATCAGCTTTTCAAGTGGTAAAATAACATTGCACAGGATTACAGTATTAACCCTGTAAAGCCGTGGGTGTCATATTTAAGACATGATTGTTTTCAGCCTTGTACATCAACTGTACAGCATTTGTACAGCAATTTTTTACTGAAACATCAATAGGAAAAATGACTGAGTTGATGTAATGTGAAATTACTGAACATTTCATAACGTTTTTGTTTGTAAAACCGTGTTGAAAATGGCTGTATCAAATTTAACACAGCAGCTATATTGAGGTCATTTTTACCAAATTGGTCAAATTAATTAAAAGATAATACTAAATAATGGAAAAACTGTTATTTTCTATGTTTGGAAGGAAAAGTGTTCTTTTATATGTTTGGAATTACCAATGTGTTAAAGAATTTTTGTGTTTTATGATGTTTTTGTTTGTTTAAAATAAAAAAAAAAATCAAGCACAATTGCCTGATGTGCCAAATATGATACAAATTGAAACTCATAGTTGGGAATTTATATTTGAATATATATATATATATATATATATATATATATATTTTTTTTTTTTTTTTTTTTTTTGGGCTGTTTAGTTGGACCAATAATGGCTCCAGTTTCAAAGAATTGGAATTTTTGGTCAATTATTTGATGGTTCAGGCTTTACAGGGTTAAATTATTAATTGGGAAGCACATCTTAATAAATAAAAGTTATGGCTAAACATGTCTATATGTAAAATAAATAACTTCCTGTGCCACTGAGAATTTTTTTTTCTTTTGTGGGGGTGTGATCTAGCTGATGTGATCAGGAAATGCTTTATTTTACAGATTAGCTGAACTGGTCAGGATGAGTCACTACATGTGTTGTGTAGCAAAACGGACATTAATTTACAGTATGTGACCATTTGCATGCATCACTGATTGTCTATGTGGACCCATTAAAATAAATCACTGGTAAACGTCCTGGTAAAATAAAGTTACTGCTGGACTCTCACTGTTCTGGGTTCAGCTGTGTTCCATCCAGCCACTCCCACGTGTCCTCCTCTTCTCTGAAAGACAGACCAATCCAGGCTGGTGACTTTCTGGCAACGCTTTTGATGACAAATGCCTGTGTTGTAAAGGGATTAACATTTATTACATTTATTATATTATTTTTGCCTCAGTGATTGATTTTTTTGCATGCACCATACGAGCTGGCACATGTGGTCCAACAGGAACCCCCTCCCATGGTTATTAAAGTTAATGAAAACTCATAAAATAGCAAAAGCTAGGTGTGAAAAAAAAAAAAAAATCAACAACCATAAAAATAAAAACAAGGCTTTACAATAAAAAACGACAACTAAATGAAACTGTATTGAGTTTCATTATGAGTTTCCAAAACTAACTAAAATAAACTAAAATTATGGAGAAAACGTCTTTAGGTTTTGTCTTTGTCAATTTATTAATACATTGGCCCAGTAGGTCTACTTTGTACTTTGACACCCATTTGAGAAAATAAATTCAAAGTTTAATTACCGATATTTAGGCATATATACATCGTCAACTTATTACCTCAGGTAGGAAAAGGCGGACAGTCTATAAAGATTCCCCTTTGGACGATGGCTGTTTTATGTTGAATTTTGCTACTCTGTCGTCCTCCAGTGAGTCTATAATGTTGGTAGCTCACTTGCCCAGTGAAAAGCTAAAGGTGTGCACTTCCTGAAATAGTCACTGACATTGTGAAGTTACACAAAGGGTTAATCTCTGCTCCAACACGACCCAAACCCAAACAAAATGTTCCGTATTCAATACAGAGTTTGGATCTCGAAATTACCTGCATGGCAAAACCAAACCAAAAACTTTGAATAAAAACGGCAACAGATCAAATAAACACCAAATGTCATGGAAATGTGTGTTATTTTGAGTTTTGCCCTCCGGCATAGGTGCAACTTTTATATGTGTAATACGCAAAATAATCCGTTTTCTATGATAAATTTATAACTTAATAATTTATGATGAATTGGGATGAATTAATTAAACATAGCACCACAACCTGGCCATCAGGTAAAGTTAAAAACACCAGGCTAGTTGCTGCGTCATGTTGGTTTAACAAAGTGCTATCAAAAAAGCAAAAGGTTGACCTGGAACATTGCATTTTTCAGTATTTTCTCAGGTAGATTTTTTCAGGTAAATGCCAATGTATGTTCTATGTTTGTTGCATTTCTCTCTTCTGCTTTGTGTCATTCTGCATTATGTGTTACTTTCATGCGATTTGTCATTGGTGGGTCACAAATTTAGAAAATATCTTAAAATTTCCATGTGCCAACTCAAGTCATATTGACCTTAGCAAAAAGTTATCCAGCCCCTGTGAGGCCTCATTTGAATGGGTGTGGCCTGCTGCCTGATATGAGTCTGACAGCTCTGGTTTACAGCCACACTTGCAGCAAAATTTTGAGGTGACATTACAGCTAGATTAGTGAATTAGTGAATTAGATTAGTGAGATTATCAGAACAGTGTGGCACACAGTTTGGTTGCAGCTGATTTGTATGAGTAAGGGATTTAAACATGATAAGCACATATCTTTTTTCAGAGCCTATGAAGACGCTGCCTGCTCACAAACAACTCACTATGGAGGCTAAATGGGAGTGAAACATGGCTGAAGATTTTGAGGATCTCAGATTTGTGGTTAAAATTGTTATAGGTAGAAAAGAAGGCCTACATTTTTGAGTAGTTAAGGTTTTAAAGATTGTTATATAATTGATGCTCTTGGTGTAAAGGTGCAGAGTTTGGAGGAGCTTCAGAGCGGACAGAAAGGCTTGGAGGGCATCAAAGGCCACAAAATAGAGGCAGTCAGGTGTGTGTGTGTGTGTGTGTGTGTGTTACTTGTCAAAACCTTCAGTTATTTGCAGTAACCGGTGTTAACAGGGCAATCACCGACAAGCCTACATTTACACCTCACCTCTTCCTCCTTACTAGATATGATGACGAGGTGCGCGCCTTGCCCTTCACATTCATCTCTGCTTCCCAACCATGTCTTTTTCTCCGAAGAGAAAGAGTAACAACTGCAGTCCCATTTCTTCCAATCCTCAGAGCAGCCAGTTTCCTCTGTTGTACAAAACAAAACAGCACATTTTGAGTGGCAACTTACGCTGCAATACAACAACACAGCACAACACAAACTGAGGAAGCATTCAAAGGAGGAGGCTATGGAGTTCAATATTCAAATATTTTATCCCTGTTAATTAGATGATTTCTTTGGTTAGAGCAATAGATCAGCATCAACAAGGAACAAAGGAGTGTCCACCCTGAAGTCTATTTTAAAGTGTATTTAAGTATATAACAACTATACAAGCTTCAGTAAACTATTAGTTAACTTTTAGTCTACTTGTGTGTGTACTGTTTTGTTGCCTGCTGGGACTGAACTGACCCACTTCAAGTTAAATCCAAAGTGCACCAGGTAACTGCTGACATACTCATTTTTCACTCGATTAGATTTTAAGTGCAACTTTATCTCTAATAGTCTTGTAGTCAAAACCAAATCTGTGTGAAGCCTGACCTCTAGTGGTGAAAAGTCTTTGGTGGCAGGAGACCAGTGACAAACATATGTCTTCTTTGTGAGGCAAATGAATAAAAAATAATGAACCCATATGCATGGTTCAAGATAAAGAAACACAGTTCATGATTTATGACGTTGTTATAAGGTTGATTGTTTGCAATCAGTCAGGTTTTCATTTTGTGTAGCTCTAATTTTGGTTTGAATTTAATGGCTCCTTATGTAAAATGATTTTGAATTGGTTTGTCTTCTGTCAGAACCAGTTAGGGGCCGGTGTGTAAGAGCCAATTCTGTCATGTGTTGTGCTGTGCCTTTGAACCTCCCACCACTTGGAGGAGCAATGTTGCCATTCAGTGGGTTGATTGGACTCAGATGTTGCTGGTTGGCAGAAGCAAAGAGTTTTAGACCATGACCATGGCATCATCGTTTTGTTATTTTGTCTATATTGGTAAATAGGCGATCTAGTGAAAGTGTACGTTTGGCCCTGTTTTTTTTTATTTTTATTTGGAAACCATTGAACTAACACATTGCACTGTAAGTAAATAAATCATCGCTGTTGTTATTGAACTGAAATCAGAGGACTGGTCATTTCCATCATTTGGTAATGCGTCAAAACAATCCATCAGCAACGGTAGTGACCTATTTTGATAGGCAAAGGGGTCACTACAATTAAGTACACTATTCTCAGTACATTTTTTAAAAGTGTGAAAATGTACTCAGAAAGTTTAAAAAGCATTACAAGTACAGGTATAACCTTAACTACATCATTCTCATGTAAACCTAGGGCAAGTGCAACAAAATAAAATAAAAGTGTGCTCTTTTTGCTAAATACAGCATTCCTTATTTCATTAAAGGTTATCCTGTCATTGTGATCGTAATATTATTTTTATGACATCAGATGTATTGGAGGCGTGCTGAACAGAAACTCCACTTAATGTCTCAACAGTGGACAAGAAAGATGATGGCCGAGGTGAAAGTGAGCGAGGTGGTATTTCTCTCACCGCAGAGCTTCTTCAGCAGTTCATCTCTTTCACCGATGAGCTGACTGTTTGTGGCTTCTAAACGCTCCCTCTCCTCGGTCATGTTTGCACTGGCCGCCCGCAGGCTGCTCCTCTCCTTGTTCCAGCTGGTTTTGTCTTTGCGGACTGTCACAGGAAGGTGAACAACACACAGCCATTGAATCGTTGTCACTAGAAGCATAACTCATGGAGAGGACAGCAGTTTGTAGCTCCTTTTACTTCACATTTACATGCAACTTTGTCTTCACAAAAGTGAGTTAGGGAGACTCACATCTAATGCCCAGGCTGATGATTCCTGCCAGGAGGACGAGGCTCAGCAACCCCAGAATCACAGCAGCAGCTCTGAAAGGATTCCTCTTTTCTGGGCTGACAGGGACCGCAGGCACTTGGCAAATAAAATGTCACCATCAGAGGCAACAGTTATACAAGCTGCATGAAGTCTACGTGTGTGTGTGTGTGTGTGTGTGTGTGAACATCTGATGTGTGTGTGTGAGAGAGGAAGCAACTGAAAGTTCACACAAGTGAGGATCTATGTGAAGTTATTGTTGTCAACTAAGAGAAAAACTAGGTACCAATGTCCCTCACGACAACTAACTGTGTTTTACTATGCCAAGTTGCTAAACAATGATGTGAAGTAAAAAACACAGTTTGTCTTTAGTGTTACTACCATTTAATCCTAGTTACCATGAAATACCACAAAAAATCACAGTAGTACTATGGTTAGGTCAGGTACTGGAAACAATAAACTATAAAAATGAGAAGAAAAAAAGTCTTATCAACAATGGCTCACCAACATGTAAAGCCAAGAAAAATACTATAAAACTGGACATCATTATACAGCATTATGTGTTTTTGTTTATGTGCAGGGTGAAAACTACAGTCAAATTTGGGCAGCCAGTTTTTGCCTATTTTTACTGAATGCTACATAAATAATAAAATGTATCCATTTTTCTGCATTGTGTTGTTTGTATTAGACAATATCTGATCTAATAAATTATAACAGTTCCCAAAAAAAACCAACTTTAACTCAAATGAAAACTAAAACACAAAATTTGTAAATAAATAAATTAAAAAACTGAGCCAAGAGACCTGCAATAAAAACTAACACAAACTAAACTGAAAAACACCAAACTACTGTATGATAACTATAGTGTTTGTAGAACAAATTATTATGCATTGTGGTGCTGGTTGTGAACATACCTGGAAGGCGATCCCTGGCAGTGGCTGGGATGTTTGGAGGTGGAGCGCCCTCCACCCAGGGGTTCTCATAAACTATCACGGACTCTCCACGGACATAAATGTCCACCACCTTTTCCTCCTTCTCATCCACATCAAGTCGGCCCCCTGTGAAGACGCCTGGCTTAGTGCACATGTTCCCAGACATTAATGAAGCCTATACATAGGTTTTCTCTCTATACTGTGAATATTTTTGCTCTGCTTCACAGGTCGTAGCTATTTCTCACACTGCTCTGCTCCACTCCTGATGTTTTGATGTGCACATTTAATCCTGATATTATAGTTTTGTTGTTCTCTTGTGGGAAACACAACCTGGGCGCTCGGCCTGCTGAGTGCATGAAAAGGGAAGTGCAGAAAAAGAAGTTACAGGTCATTATCTATGCCAGGGAATCTGGTATAGTTCCTCTCTTTGGTCCACCTTATAATTAATGACATCAGACCTTTGATCTCATTTCAGTATCTAAAGATAATCAAGCACGATGTTCAGTGACCTGAATCCCTCACTGGCTGTTGGAAAAACAAAAATATAAGAAATCAACCAAAAAGAGAGACTAGAGAACATATGTGGTTGTGCAATATATACATATATGTAAGATAGCTGTGGTTCCAACATATCGGTGTCATCTTCCTGTTTGAAAAGTGCAAAAGTGTTACTTCCCTACATAAGCTAGACATTTTTCTTATTCTGTCTATATGGCATGTTGTTAGTGAAAGGAAAAAAATGCTTTCATATAAGTCTTGCATTTTTTTGTGATGTTTGTTTGAACAGTAGGATTATGAATGTGATTCAGTCATGCTTGCTGATATTCTTTAATGTTTTTTTTTTTTTTAAGTCCAAAATTACCAGTATGTCAACATCCATTCATCTATCAGGGGTGAAGGCAGAGAAACACCATCCAGGTTGATGATCCATCACAGCACTAACACACTAACACACTCACACACATTATTATGACGATATCTTTGGAAAAAATATTTGGTTCCTGCAATGCAGCCTTCTTGAGGTTGAAAGAAGGTTGACTGAATCGTTACCTTATTTATTTCTGTGTATATGTATGTCACTGATTCTTGGGAATTTGGATAAAACAGGTTTTAATTTTGAAAAAAAAAAAAAGTGCGTTAAATTACAAAATCTGAAGGTATATCCTTATAGGCCAAGGTCTTGGCTGTTCAGCAATTTACAGGTGCAACCTCCTCATTTTGCATTTTTTTCATAAAATAGGTTTTTCCAGTTATTAGGCTACTTTGTATTTGTCAACACCGTCACCGTAATGTTTTTTTTTTATTTGAAAAACATATGTTTGTATTAAAGAGACTATTACTTTAATAACTCAACAGCACCAAAGAAACATAATGTAAGCATATTCATTTAAAACCAATATAACTGCCTCTGACAGTGGTGACACTAATCTGACGGTGGTGACAGTGGCCTCATTACAACATACATTTCCAAAATTTATACCACTCAAGTCAATGGCTTCTTGCTTAACAACTTTATTTAACTATTTGGTACAAAAAAATAACAATCCTGAGCACTGTTATAAGCATTTTTCAGACTTCAGTCATCACCGTCAGACAGAAAACTTGACGGTGGTGACAAAAACCTGCTCTTTCACATGATAAGCATGAGTTGTTCACATTAGCCAGCTTGTTTTTGCCCTGTTGCTACCTGCATCAGACCTCTTCTTAAAAAGTATACATTTATTCCATAATCTAATTTAATACTTTTTATACAGAAGTGACGGTGTTGACAATTTATGGTTGTGACAGTAGCAGTGTCCAAAAATATGAAGAGATTTCAGAGAAAATAGCAAACTTCCAGGAGCCTGAGTGTCTTGAAGCATGCAGTAGAGCTGAAGGTTTGAAAAGGGCTCCTCGGGAATGTAATTGACCTTGTAGTTTTTTTATTATTATTTTTTAAATAAATATCTGACGGTGGTGACGAATATCTGGGACACATTTTGAGCAACCACAAAATAATAATAAATATTGTTCAAAACCCATTGTTTGTAGTTTTTAATACATATTATGATGTACTCTTTCATGTGGTAAAGATATTATTGAATGAAATGATTACTTTTTGTTGTTTTAATCAAGTTGAAATGATTATCTCCTATCCGAGGACAACTGGTTTTGTAGGGCATGGGCCAACATATAATCATTAAATTAATACAAATTAAAAATAAACCTATAAAAGAACCTTACAAATGTGCAAAGGACCCCCTGATTATGCCCTTGATTCTTTTTATTCATTAAAATGTTGTAAATTTCCAGCAGAAATAGCATTTTTCTTAGTGGGACATGATTTATCCAAATTCTCAAGAATCAGTGATGTATGTATGCATGTATGTATACATGTGCCCCATGATTGAGAACAGGGGAAAGTACAATGGGATGTATTGGGCTCCACCCGTCCGTCCATCATGCACACACAGTTTCTGACCATCTGCCGACCTGGTTTTGATGAAACTTGGGAGAGTGACTGATATTAACACTGGGGTCAAACATTTTCAAACCCCACTGGCTCATCAAAGGCCAAGCAGTCCTCAAGCTTTGAGCAGCAATGTCTGATCTCGATTCACCGCGAGGGAGTTGATTGAGTTTTACACTGGCTTTCATTTAATGATACGTGTTGGTCTACCGCAGCGCCACCAACAGGCCAAAAAGTCCCCAATTAAACTGGAAGTTGTGGCCCTTTCTGAAAACCCCTCAACACATCCAGACCCTTTTGCTTAAAGCTGCAGTAAGCGATTTCTGACCACTAGAGGGCGTTCACATATACTAAATTTCTATTTCTGAATTTATTGTTGTGATATTTTTTCTAGGATTAATGCACACATTCATGCATAATGCATATACCTTTTTTAAATTTCTAATACACACATTTTTTATTTCGTGTTTCTGTTTCTCTTTCTTATAATTTCACTCATAATAATATATTATAATATATTCTTCCCTTGTGAATTTGAGCAACTGCAACTGACCCAAAGTCCCCTCCTGGATCAATAATGCATTTCTAATTTTGATTCTGAGATGAGGAGGTTAAACTGGCAGAGCTAAGGAAAAAAAAACAGCTATATGGCAGGGTGAGGAAGAGATTTGGTATTAGTTTATATGATTTAAAACTAAAAAAAAAAGTCTCCATAAAGCACATGTTAGATTCAGGATTGCTAATATGTTCTGAGATCACTTAGTGCCAATGTATTGTCAAGTGTCAGTTTGTGTCATGTAGCCACAGTTGTTATTGCATGTTGTCTTCACTGATGAATAAATCTGACAGCTTGTCTGGCACCCAGGTCAGTCAGCACAGCCTCTGCCACTGCAAAACATTGTGATCTAACCCGATTTATCAGCCTGAATATGCACCACTGATGTATGCGCGACCAAACAGCTGATACAATCCGTATATTACAACGTTTTATTTATTATAATTTTAATTCACTATGAACCAGGGATATTCTAAAACTAAATTTAAATGAAATAAGGTGTGGGGAGAAAAAACATTTTAGTTGGCTGAAATAAGCATATATAATAAAATAAGCATATATAGGGAATGTCTTCAGTTTTAGTCTATATGTCAATTTGGTCAAATTTATCAACACCGCAAGCCTCAGGAGGCGTTGGGGCATGACTAAAACTAAACTGAAACGTGTAACTCTAATGAACTCAATGGCAAAAAAAAAAAGAAATATAAATAAAAACTTGTGAAAATACAAAACTACGATAACCCTTCTTTGAACCACACTGCCCCCTGTACAACCCGACGTAAAATAGTGCGAGAGCGTCAGCTGACCGCGCCGTGCGCATTGATACAACAATGTGATCCTCCTCGTATGAGCTCACATCCGCTTCGCTAGACTTTTGTCTGCCGGCATTTTCCTTTTATTTTCTCCGTGCCGATTTTGGGTTGTTTGATTGTCCTGTCTTTTGTGTTGGCCGACACGAACGGTCCCTAACAAGGTTTCTGTTTTTTGTGCCACGCCAGCCGGTTACACAATGCCTGGGTTTTCTGACAGAGATCGTGGCAGAGATAGAGGGTAAGTCAAACCAAGTGTCGCCTCGTCGGCTAACGTTAGCATAGCTCAGCCTAACGGCCCGGCTAACCGCCGTGGTAACGATACCGAGCTTTTCTCACTCCGTCGCGTTAATTTGCAACACAAATAAACCGATGTGGTCCTTTATACAGCCATGTCACGACAACGAGTAAGTGTAATTCATTGGAAAACCTGCCAGTATTAATTGTGATGCAGTCAGGCCTCCCAGGAGTTAACGTTATCTATCGCTTTTTTTGTTTCTCTGCCGGTTGGAATTAAAATGGCAGCTGTGTCGGTGGCCGTGCATACTAGTTTGTGTGGCAGCCCTGTGGTGTGGTGATGTGACGCAGAGGAAAACTTGCACCCTCGACAGATATTTGTTTCCCATCGTTATTGTGATGAATGACAAGTTTTCAGTTGGTGTCGACTTATTTTCCGCTGTACTGGTGACAAACGTAGCAACGACGTATTCAATTCATTAATCGGATAAGTTCATGTTGCTTTGCTTATTGGCTAACGATACACGCATTTTAGAAATATGGCTTAAGAACTCTTATGGATCCCTTCGAGGCCGCTTGAATTCGGCTTGCATCTAATACACCAAGCAGCGGCAATTTCTGTAAAATATCAACATTTGGTTTGATTTGGTTTGTATTCCCCCCCTCATTTTTAGGCCAAAACGCACCAGTTCTAATAACTGACGTTTTAATCGAGTGTTTCATGGTTGTTTATAAATGATCAAATGAGTCACAAGACCCTAATAATATCGTATGTATTTGGAAAGTTATGATCTGCCTATTATTGTGATCATGACTTATTGGTCAAGCTAGCAATCAGAGAGCCACTAAAGTCGTCAAATGCTGGTGCTCGGTGCATTTAAAAGTGCAGATAAACAATCAAGAGCCCACGTGGTTTCCAATTAATTGGATTCAGTTTCATATTCTACCTCTTAATGACATCACAGGTTTGAACCTTATTTTGCTGGTTTGTGGTTTTGTTATTCCTGATCACAAATATTGATTTAACTGCCTTAAGCTCATACAAAATATATGCAGCATCAGTCCCCTCTATGTTCTTCTTGGGGACAAAAGCAGGATGTGGTTTGGATGTGGTCTTTAGTAAATCATCACTGACAGTGCTTTATGTTGATGTTTTGATTGAAGGTACGGTGGTGGGCCACCTCGTTTTGGTGGCGGCGGTGGTGGCAACAGGGGAGGACCTCCCCCGGGAAAGTTTGGCAATCCTGGTGAGAGGCTGCGAAAGAAACACTGGAACCTTGACGAGCTCCCAAAGTTTCAAAAAAACTTTTACCAGGAGCACCCAGATGTCACACGTAGACCAATGGTAAGACTTGAGTGAATCTTGCATGCATATATCTTTTTTTGTGTTTGTGTTTACAGTTATTAATCTCTATTGCTTCTCCCAATTACAGCAAGAGGTTGAGCAGTACCGCAGAAGTAAAGAAGTCACAGTGAAGGGTAGAGATTGCCCTAAGCCAATTGTGAAATTCCATGAAGCCACTTTTCCAAGTAAGTCTACCACCAAAAGAACATGGATTATTTTAATAAGCAGTAATTGACTAGAGTCAAGATCACTGTTTTGGATTGACAGTGGAGCACAGTGTCTTTTTAATTGTCCATTGCATAGTGTCTTTAATGTCTTTACTGTTATTACACCAACCAGTGCATTTCAGATCTTCATCATGTAGAGGGTATTGCACCATCACACAGGACACAGTGGGAATGTGATCCTTATTGCAATATAAGCATTCTTGGGAGAACGCCATATCAAATGACATTTTGATGCCTGGCTTTCTGACTCCATATAAATTTGCTGATAAGAAGAGTAATATTAATGGCCAGGATTTGCTGCTGAGTTTGGCATGGCATTCATTCACACACAGAGTTAACACCTCATATTGCAGCTAAGTAATGACAGCAGCTTCCAAGATTATAATAGCACCACTTTTTCTGTATATTCCAGATACAGTTCAGCATACTGTGTCATTGTCAGAAGCTTTGCCTGTAAATGATTTAAGTGACGTGTCTAATTTGTTCTTTAGGCTACGTCATGGATGTTATCGTCAAACAGAACTGGACTGAACCAACTCCAATTCAGTCACAGGGTTGGCCACTTGCACTCAGCGGCAAAGACATGGTTGGCATCGCCCAAACTGGGTCCGGGAAAACCCTTGCCGTAAGTAAATGGAGTAAATTTGTTCTCAACCTTGGCCCCAACGTCATTAAGATGTAATACCACTTTTGCCATTTAGGAACCCACGAGAAACAGGTCTTCAGCCCATTTTGGATATCGACCCATATACTGTACATCACCAGCTTAATTTCATTATGCTTACTGTTATAGTTCAATCTTTAATTTTTTATTTTTAGTATCTGCTGCCGGCCATTGTGCACATCCAACACCAGCCATTCCTGGAACATGGAGATGGACCTATTGTAAGTACCTTTTTCAGTTTTGACTCAAATCTTGTGTTTTTATGTCAGTAAAAAAATATATATGTGTGTGTGTGTGTATGTGTGTGTGTGTATACATACATACATATATATATACTGTTATATATACTGTTATACATATATATATATATATATATATATATATATATATATATATATATATTTACACACACACACACATATATAATGTACATATATAATTTCTCCTCCCCTAGTGCCTGGTGCTGGCGCCGACCCGTGAATTGGCCCAGCAGGTGCAACAAGTGGCTGCTGAATATGGCAGGGCCTCTCGTCTCAAGAGCACCTGCATTTATGGTGGAGCACCTAAAGGACCTCAGATTAGGGACCTTGAGAGAGGTATGTTTAATTTTGCACATGTAAATAGTGTGTATTGTAAATGAACCTGGACTGATCTCTTTGTTTTTATTAGGAAAAATATATTTGCCCACATTTTCTTCCAAATAAGTGACACAAAGCAGAATCTTATTATGAATGTGTGTAGTACACAGTCCCTTCAGTTTATTTCACATATCCCTTATTGCATGTGCTTTTCTGGATTTTTTTTTAAGGTGTTGAGATTTGCATTGCCACACCTGGTCGTCTCATTGACTTCTTGGAGTGTGGTAAAACCAACTTGCGGCGTTGCACCTACCTGGTGCTGGATGAAGCTGACCGCATGCTGGACATGGGTTTCGAACCACAGATCCGTAAGATAGTGGACCAAATCCGGGTATGTTGCAGCTATGCTAACATCTTTAACTTTGGAGATAATTTAGATATATAGTTGACAATGTCAAAAATGTTCAAAAACAAGCTTTTGTGACACAAGGAAGGTTATATTTAAGAGCCAAATGTGAGACTAAATGTACATTTAAGTGGACTGAATGACAACCTGGGTGTTGCTTAAGCCCTCTTTCCTTCTTGTGTGCTACTAGCCAGACCGTCAGACCCTGATGTGGAGTGCCACCTGGCCTAAGGAGGTTCGCCAGCTGGCTGAGGACTTCCTGAAGGACTATGTCCAGATCAACATCGGAGCACTGCAGCTCAGTGCCAATCACAATATCTTGCAGATAGTTGATGTCTGCAATGACATGGAGAAGGAAGACAAGTGAGTAGATTTATTCAGATATTTTAATTAGTTTTCTCAGATTTTGCAAACAAATACACAAGGTTGCCATGTTGGGAACAGACTATGTGTTTAAAATGCTGAAGCCTCAAGTGTGAAGTCACCTCAGCAACCCAGCGTTTACGGGATGGTGGCAGAGGCTTATTTCATTTAAGAAGGCTCAACCGTCTGGCTAGTAATGTGGAGAAAGCAACAACTACTTTATGATTTGCTGTTAAATGCATGTCATACAGAACAATCTTAAATAATGCAGTCAGGGGGAAGCAAAAATAAGTCGCTGTAAGGATTAAGTCGGGGGTTTCGTCCTGTCTGTTAAGAACTTGTGGGCATATAAAGGCCTTTGAGACTGTAAAAAGTGATATTGGAAATTTTATCTTATTTTGTCCTCCCATTCAGACTGATCCGTTTACTGGAGGAGATTATGAGCGAGAAGGAGAACAAGACCATTATTTTTGTGGAGACCAAAAGGCGTTGTGATGAACTTACCCGGAGGATGAGAAGAGATGGGTAAGGATTATCTATTTCATTTCCACTATGAGGGATGTTCATGTCTCCTTAAGGGAATTCTGCTTTTCAGATGTAAGATTTACATTTATGCCAAATGATAACAGCCCCTTTCCCCTACAACTTCCGAGTTGTTAATATGGCTTTTGTCACATGAAGAGCATATTGTTGAAGCTGGACTGTTTTGTTTCTGATGCACGTTTTGTCTGTCACAGGTGGCCAGCAATGGGCATTCATGGAGACAAGAGTCAGCAAGAGAGGGATTGGGTCCTCAATGGTGAGGTTTACTCATCACATTGGAAGTAACATGTTAATACAACATTGACTTCAAGGATATTTTTTAAAGAATCATTGTTACTATAAGCTGGTCTATAAATCCAATCTCCCCTCTCCAGAGTTCAAATATGGCAAGGCCCCCATCCTCATCGCTACTGATGTGGCCTCCCGTGGCCTAGGTCAGTATGACTTTGACTAATTCCACTTTATTTCTCTTAAATGTTACACTTTTTTAAAGAAAGTGCTTTTGCTTTCTTTAACTTTTCTATGCATTTTCTGAGTTTTTCTCACCTAAAGGTGGAGTCTTTGTGGCAGGCGCTAGGCATGACAGTCCCAGGCCTCGAGAGGGAGAAGGAGGACATATTGGAAGTGCTCCACTGGCTTGCCACCCAGTGGGCCTAGAGAGGTGAAAGCTCTTGTGTGCCAGTGATCTTCAAAAGGCGGTGTGGCTAAGCCTTTGTTTGAATACACACACCTGTTCTCTGTCCATGGATTTTACCTGACAAATGTCATCCAGCCAGCCAGCTGTTTCCAACTCAAACGTAAAAAAAGATATGCTTAATGCTGTGACTTTCGCCTTGCATGCTGTTGTGTTAGAGAGCACTGTATTGCAAGTCACTTGTTTGAGATTTGGAACAATTGTTACCTTTCGGAGCTTGTACCAAATAGCATGGGTGTTTGCGAGCCTGTCAAAGCTTTCCGTTGTTGTTGTTTTTTTTCCCCCTCAAAGTGCTGGTATTGTTGAAATGGAGAGAGCAGTTTGAAATCTCGGTTTTTCATTTATCCTTGAAATTGGGGAAACCTGGCACATGTGTTTAAGGGGTTGTGGGGACATCTAGTGAGAGGAAAAAGTGAGACAGCTCAAACCAAAGTTCCTCCCTCGCCTGCGTTTTAAAGTCATGTCGAGACCTGCCAACGAGAGACATTTTCTCAAGTGAACACTGGCTTCTGGGAAAATCTTGCCTTGACGAGACGGGTGGGGGTGGGGGTGGGGGTGAGTCCTACTGTGCTCTCTGAGGGGTGCCACAGGGTTCAGTACTTGGGCCTTGTTCATTTTCTTTTTTCCGGACCCCTGTCAAATTAGTACCTGGTCTATTCGGTCTTGGCAAGACGTGCAGTGCGGCCTTTAATATCAAGCTTCTTATGAGAGAGTACTGGGATAAAAGGACCTGCAGAAATGTACCACTGAAAGGTCCTATATTGGCACATGAGGAGGCCCCAGTGCAAATAGTGGCCTAACTGCGTAGAAGCTCCTGGATGTCACTTGACAATTTGTGGGGGATTTCGCTGCATTGGGAAAGGACTAGTGAATGCATACTCCTTAATGGTAAGACTTCAAATCCATTTTTGTCTCCCTTGGTAACAAAAGGGAGGGTGAATGTCGTTTGGATCTTTTGATTATGGTAAGCAATTGGAGTGTGCATCGTTTCTCTCTTCCCACAGTAGTATTCCCATGGAGTAGTTGTGTACGTACTCTATCATGTTGTTTTTAACGCATTTTCTCCACAGCCTAATGACCACTTCTTTTCCCTAGCCTCCAATGTTGCTAACTTGTTGTCCCTTTGGTCTGGCTGTTGTGGTGTGCAAAATTCTGTGTGGCCGCCTCCTTTCGTTTTGCCACACTGCAACACTTTCACAGATGTGGAGGATGTGAAATTTGTCATCAATTATGACTACCCTAACTCCTCCGAGGATTATATCCACCGCATTGGACGCACAGCCCGCAGTCAAAAAACGGGCACGGCCTACACCTTCTTTACCCCCAACAACATGAAACAGGCCAGTGACCTGATCTCTGTGCTCCGTGAGGCCAACCAGGCCATTAACCCTAAGTTGATCCAGATGGCAGAGGACAGAGGAGGTAAATTGAGTTATTTGTCTACATCAAGTATATGTATGTATGTATATGTAAGTATATGATTCAGATTTTTTTCCCCATTTCCTCCTGAATCTCTAATTGATGATGCAGATGCAACCCATGAGGTGGTAGCTAATGAAGATTTTCATCCCTATGCTCTTATTGGGGAAAAAACGTTGAGATTGGGGATTGGTCAGGCCTCTGATTAGTCATTTTTGGTCAAACCTGATGTCATGTCACAACTTTTTTTTTTTTTTTAATCCCCATGAAATGAGCTCACATGACCTCTACTTCCAATAAAACAGTGTCTTAAATAGTGATGTCATCCTACACTAGTGGGTGTAAATTTATAAAACCTTCACAAGTCTTAAAACATCCTCTCTCATCCACAAATCCCTTCAAATAAAATAGTTTCTCCCCCAAACTCATATCCCTCGGGTTGGGGTTATGGTTTTGGTCTGTCCTATTAAATTTCACTTGTTAATGCTCCTTCCCTACACTATGTCCTGCCCAGACATCCTGTTTAGACAGGAAATACATCAATCAAAAAGTAAGAACATTTCATGGGGTCTTTAATCATATGGAAATTGTATCTTCAAGTGTTCTGATTTATTTTTGACACTGAAAATTGAAATTGAAATAACATGTTAATTTGTTATTTTAGTTGTCGCATCATAGTGGTACCTGTCTGAACATACTCCCCCCTCCCTCCCCTTCTTTTCTTTCTTCCCGTACAGCTCGTGGCAGAGGGGGCAGAGGTGGCTACAAGGATGACCGCCGGGATAGGTATTCTGGGGGTGGGAGGAGCAATAACTTTGGTGGTAATAGCTACAGGGACAGGGACAGTGACAGGGGGTTCGGCGGTGGACCAAAGGGTGCCTTTGGTGGCAATAAGGCACAGAATGGTGGAGGCTATGGAGGTAACAGTGGTAGTTCTAGTGGTAGCTATGGTGGAAACAACTATAGCAACAGCAACGGACAGGGTAATTTCAATGCTCCGGCAAACCAGGTTGGTGGCTTTGGTAACCAAGGCTTCCAGGGCCCCCCTCAGTTTGGGGGTGTGCAGAGGGGAGCTCAGAATGGCATGAACCACCCGCCATTCCCTTTCAACCCTCAGCCGCCGCCACCACAGGCCCAGCAGCCACCACCCCCGCCACCGATGGTGCCCTACCCCATGCCACCACCCTTCCCACAGTAGATATGATGTATGCACAATATACGGAACCAACTTGATTTTTGTTTCGCCCTTGTCTTGATATCTTACAGTATGATTATGATTATTATGATTATTATTATTATTATTATTATTGTTATCATCCTTTGTACTGTTTAACTGTTTTTTGCTTACAGCAGGGTTGGAATTATTCAGTAAATCCAGAGCATTAAAAGGAGTCCTAGACTGATCTCCTGTAGTGCAACTGTAATTGCTGCACTTTTCCTTGACTGTTTTTATTTGTTACATTCCTCAGTAATTTATTTTTACTAGGTAATGCAATGTTTTGAGTTTGTGGTATGTTCAAAGTGATGTTATGAAGATCATATATAAAGGGCTGGCATCGCTCTTTAAATAAAAAGAAGAAAATGGTAGTGTTGTGTGCTTTTGTCACTTGTGGGACGTTTGGGTTGGAGGAACTGCTGGAATTGCATTTTGATGATGATCTTGGTGGCTTGAAACCACACAGGTCCAAATCTTCATTTCAGGGGCACTCTTAAATACATGTGAACAACAAGGACACTCTAGGATGCACACTGAAAATTTTTTAGGTTTTTAGATTGAGAACAAACTGAATATATGAAATCACTGCATTTGTCTATCTAGTTATGTTTGGACTCATTTGATCTGCCAATGAACTAGTGAATAAAGTTAATCCATACTAAAATAAGCCATTAAATATTTGGCAGGGAACATAAAGGACCCCTGGGAGGCACCTGCGCCCCCTAATGAACAATTACTGTAGAAACCCCAAAGGATAACAAAATTAACTACTGACAGACCTCTAGACGCTGTAAGTTGAAGAAAAGCATACATGTGACAAAAACCCAGAAGCCATATTCAGAAGAACTAACACAACGAGACAAAATAATTACTCGATCTCACTTAATTGGTATTTTGTGACCCTATAAACCGCCGTCACATGTAAATAATTAAATTAAATTTATTATGGGATTGATCCGGAAGTGAAAGGTTCACTTCCGGGGCCAGTTTTTTATGTCAACTTAGTTCAGCGGTGATTGAATGAATATTCACGTTGTGAAAGTTTAGCGAGTGTGAACGTCACTCTAGTTCACATTATCCGACACGCGCAGGTTATCGCAGACGCGAAGACAAGCGAACAACCGTGTTTGTCATCGATTATTATAGCGATGGTGATGTTTATTGTCTCCGTGCGAGGCAAAGTTGCACAGAGGACAGCACATGCCCGTCACATTTGCAGGCCAGAGGGTGGGCGTGCGCATTCATCTTCATATTGATAATATTTGCACTTCTATTTGTCGCCATCTCTCATTGAGGGGAGTTATAAATAATGTTGACTTACTGCGTCAGACGCCTCCTAACAAGACAGGAGTCCTCACACACCTCACTGTTCAGCGTGTCCCAGGCTCTGCAGGTCATCAGGGGACGCTGTAGCGATACACATGAGGATTTCGATCAAGTCTCGACTTTACTGAACCTCTGCACCGACAGGCACTACATCTCCCCCGACCAAAGCCACAGAGACTCATTCCAGCGCGGGCTGAGCTGCAGCTACGCCCCCCTGGGTTTGGAGTTGAGGAAGAACCTCCTGGATCAGTGGTGGCACTCTGTGACCAGGTCCAGGGCTCAGGTGTTTGGGATCAGCACTCTGAGCTGCAGCCAGGAGAGAGCCGTGGGTGGAGACAGGGAGCTGAAGGTGGTGGACACTGAGAGCCTAAACCAGGTGCTGGACCTGAAGGAGCTCAGCAGGGCACAGCTCAGCCAGGAGGCACAGAGGCTTCTCCGGAGGATGGCGTCTTTAAGAACAAACATTTTTCAAGGTAGAGTGCTACAGTAGGCATGTAAGTGATAGCTGTACTTAAATAGTCATACAGACAGGGCACAAGTTAAAGGAAAACTCTGCAATTCAGTGTTATAATTTACTGGCCATGTTCACAGTCTTTGATTTGTTTTTGTTTTTTGACTTGTCCCCTAGTTTGTGGATGTAAAGTTTCATGAGGCGTTTATTATCCTAAAGGTCCCAGTGGGTCATTTTATATGGTGATGTCTCAGTGGTGGTCTCAATGAAATAGCTGCCATGAGGGCTGACGTCATCATATTGGAATAAAATTGGGCCCATTGAATCCACAATAGTCTCAGCTTGCCAGTCATGTCTAATTTATGTAACTCCAAGACTGTTTAGGCCCCAGTATGCACAAACACCTTTATTTTAGAATAGGCCAAAGTAACACCTTTGTACTGCATGCAAAAAAACTGCATGGTTTTTGCCCCAAACTGCATGGGATTAGTGTAAGCTATTTGCTGAATTTGAATAATAACCATTGATCATACCTTTACTTCTCACAGTTTTTGACTCTGGAGTCTCCACAGTGTGCATGCATTGTGCTTTGTGTTGTTTCCAGGTGCTTTGGAGCAGTATGTCCCCTCACTGGATCTGGTGAAAAAGAAGTTGCCCTTTGGCCTGGCTGAGACCGGCCTGTGCTTCCAGCCGTCAGATGGCTCTGGTTGGTGAGGCCTCCGTTCATCTGCGATTTGTTGTTGTTTAATCTGCTTCCACCCCTTTAATGTCTCTCCACCACTGTACATCCAGAAAAGGATATTATGTTATGGTGGCCTCATGGTGTGTGTCTGTCATTATCTATTCACCCTCAAGGTTTTAATTCCAGTGAGTTTGAAAATGCTGCACTGGATCAGCCTTCTCCAAAAGAACACAAGAGCAAAAAAAAAAAAAAAAAAAAAAAAAAAAAAAAAAAAGACCATATACTTCAAAACGGTATAATCTGAGCATAATCCATCAAGCCCCTTGCAGGCCTACTTGATGAACAAGCTCACTACAGTCAGCCAGCCGAACCACCAATCTCCACATCAGTTTTACTGGGCAAGATGTCAACAACTGCCTTTAAATATTATACTCTGCAGTCACTTCTCTTTTGTCTATTTATAGCAGGCCTGTGCAAATAACTGCATCATGGATTGTAGCCACTAAATCCACCACTTTTGATGGGATCAATATTCCATAAATATTTTATAGATATTGTGTCATCAATAAGCTAAAACAATAACCTCTGTAGTATTTAATTTGTTGCATCATGTCCAATGTATTGGTAAACATAAAAGGGATAGGTAGCTGTTATAATGGGTCTCTTTTCTCCAGCCCAGCAGAAGTGACCCAGACGTCTCTTGTGTGGTTCTGCTCTCCTCGGACGTCCGGTCAGTGGCTCGACCACTGGGCACAACAGAGGCTGCAGTGGTGGAGGAAGGTGAGTGTGTGACTTTCCTGAAATATATATGTTGGATGGTTGGAAAAATGCTGAAAATTTGATAAAGCTAATATGGCACAAATGGAGACACAACAATACTCAGTTAAAATGGCGTATCAGTATCGGAGATCTTATTGAGACTTAATGTCTGATGTCAAAAACTGAGTAACGTGTCAGAAATAAAAGCAAACTGCCATGATCTTCTGCCTTATGGCACACATAAGTCTGTATTCTTTAAATGGTGAGGGAGAAAAAGACTTTATATCAATTATTTTGTTCAGTGACCCCAAACTAATGATCCACTGTTCAGTGAAATTGATGGATCAGATCAGGACTCGGCATCAGTCGATGTTTTCATTCGATATTCAATATCAGAATCAGCGCTGAAAAGGTGTTGTGGGTGTATCCCTTGACACAAAAACTTTCCTTTTAAATAATGAAAATATGTGTCAAGTGGCAGAGGTGAGGAAGCATTGTGGCAAATCTTACCAAACACTGGATCAAAAACGAAAGCATGACAAAATATGCTGAGCGTTGCATATCCTGAACAGCAAATCCTTTGCCTCAGTAACCAACCTTTTCTTTTACAGTTTGCCTTGGGTACATCAGACTTCAGTAGCAGTGACATCCCAGAGGATGAGCTGGGAGCGGGGGTATCTCGCGGTGTGAGGATCCTCTACAGTTTCCCATGGGGAGCTGAGCCGCTGGAGACGCTGTGCAACCGAGGAGACGCTGAGCTGCTGCAGGCGCACAAAGGAGTCCGCACCAAACTACTGGTCAGCATGCAAATTAGCCAGTGTTTTCATGTGGACAGTTATTTTTTTTTTTATGTGTTCTCTATCATGATTTGAGGCTATTTTTTGAGTCTTTGCAGCTGCATGACGTATGTAGTAACCATGAGAGGGCCACTAGAGAGATGACTGTGTGCAAATAATGGTTAAATATACAACAACCATACTAGAAAATTAGAGATACTTAAATAACAGGTAGTGGTGGTGTCAGTGTTGATCCATTACTTAATGCTCAAAGGAAAAGTAAACAGTCTGATAAGGTTGTTAGGTTCATGCACCGAAATTAATTTTGTCTATCCACTTCTTTTGCTTAGGTCAGGTCCAGTTTATTTAGTCACACAACCAGCTGTTTCTCAGCACCTGCTGCCTAAGAGCTCAGGACCTCCAATATGGCCGCCCCCTGGCCATGTGTTTTTCTTCCAGTATGGTAGAGGTGGAAATTATTTCACAGCTCCACCCACTATGTCACCATTCTTGGCATAAAAGATGTGGACATTAATGCTTCACAAGCTCATACACAGATGATGGTGCAGGCTTCTATGTAAATAGTGTTAGAAGTCAGCATTTGCAATTAAATTTGATCAAAATGGTTTGGTTTCTTTACCTGGTTATTTGACTTTCTGTTCAGTAGTCATGACTCCTATTTCTAAATGATGTAATATTCAAATATTCAGTGCCAAAAAAGGGATAGAGGAGCGCTGTATCATGCAAACAAGAATCAGGTGATCTTTGGAGAGGGTTAGATCAAGAGAAAATATGGTTATTCTGTGTAGAATATGACCATTCAAGGCACACTGTTCCATTGAAAAAATATCATTGCATGGCTAAGGACAATTTAAAAAAAAACTGCTCCCTGGCCCTGATCTTCTTTAAGTTTGCCAGTTGAATTCTACACAGGATGTTTATTCAAAAAGGAGAGGTTCAACATATTTTCTTTTCTTCTGATATTCAATGTCAGTCCAGTTTAATCTTGAAGGTAATCATCTACATTGTTATTGAGCAGTGCCTTTGTCCTCCTCAACCTGCTTCAGTGTCGGGACGGGCGGAAGTCGGTGGTCCCTCATGTGGTCTCTGTAACTGGGAACATGGACCGTGGCGTGATGGCTTACCTGTGCAATTCACTACAACAGCTGAAGAGAGTTGAAGACAGCAAACACGTCCTGAAGCAGAGAAAGGTGATAATCCACACAAGCTCAGCCCATGTATAGAACAGTTATGTTAGCAGGAAAAAATATGACTCAGAATATTTCACCTTCTCCTTCCATTTATTGTGAATCACCATTGTTTTTAGGTTCTTAAGTTGCATCCAGTGTTGGCTCCTGTCAAAGTGGCTGTGATCATGGTTAGGGGAGCCACAGTGGAGATCAGGCAGGTAAGAGAAACTTCTACTTACTGAACGCATCAGTGATAAAGTTAAAGTGATTTCTGCTCGGTTCACTCCATGTGAATCATGAGAATACACTGTTATAAAAGCTTCATGCAGGAGCAGAAAACATTCTAGGGAATTGAAAGCAATAGAATCAGCGCACAGTTATATAAACCACATTTTTTATTGTGTTGGAATATCTCCAGGTGGAGTAATGAGCTATGAATTATTCATGCAGGTTTGTGAAGGGCTGCTGCAGGAGTTCCTGGAGGCGAGGATCTCAGCTTGGCCTGGATATCTGGAAACTATGTCAACCTCAGTGGAGCAGCTGTATGCCAGGTGAGGTGTTACTTAGTTTTTTGATGCTGCACTGATTTAAAGACCTCACAGACTCTGTTCACACAGAGAAGCGCCAGGCACACAGCAGATTCTGGTTGTAGCCATAGCACAGAGAAGAGGAAAGTTGAGATGAAAAGTAGCAGGATGCTCGCATATGGTTGCCAGGTGAGCAAAATAAACAGCAGCCACCCCCTTTCCCATTGGTCACTTGTGGTTTCACAGGTGATGTACATACCATTGAAATGCATGTTCTAAACATTTTTCCTTAGCAGCAGCAGTTAAATCGACTGGGTGTGTGGCAGGTGTGAGGAAAATTCAAGGGATTTCCTGCCGACTCATTTTGTGCGTATGTCCGATGCGTTTGCAGGTACGATGAGATGGGCGTTCTCTTCGTGGTGGTGGTCAGTGAGAACACGCTGGAGAGCGGCCTCCTGCAGGTCCGCAGCAGAGACACCACTATCAAGGAAACCATGCACATCTCCGAGGTCAAAAACTTCCTTGCAAGATATATATCTGCTGCCGACAACATCTGAGTGGGCTCCCATTCATGAGGAGTGCAAGAGAGGACTGCCAAGCACAGAGTATTTCTGCTGCAGAGACTATTGTATGAAAATCAGTCGCTTCCTGGGAACTTGATATGACCCAGACAGGCACTGTGGATGAACTGTGTGTTCATGGATGTTTGGCAGATAGGTGGCCGTTCTGTTTTTTCACCTAGAGAGCAAAGACACTGAAACCAGAATTGGCAGAATTGGAGGATGAGATGTGCATACTGCATAGATTGCAAAGTTCTTGTACACTGACATCATGCTTGAACCCCTCAAGTCCTATTGGCCAGTTCCCCAGCTTGCACCTTTATTTGCTTGATTATATCCCGAGGGGAAACGGTGGGCCTCATGTGCATAACAGCATGTGATCAGGACTGTGTCACTGTGAAAAATAAGACGGACGATTGGCAAAGTTTGGTGTGTCTTTCAGCTTTCGGCAAAGTATACAGTATCATTAAAATATCTCACTTTTTTAATTGTTTTTTATTTGCAATAGTCTTTGTGTATTTTAGTTGCTGATTACAGTTTTAAATGATGATTCAATCCTGTCGCAATTTCTAATTTTGAAACAAAGGATGACATGGATCTGACGCGGATCTGCAGTATGATCCCAGAAGCAAAGCCAGATAATCTTTCAAAGAAATGTTTGGGATGGAAAAAAGAATGTGAATTTATGTTAGTTACATTATGTTCCCAGTACAACTTTCTCCCTTGATTGGCTGCAGTGCTCTTTATAATGGCGTTGAGCATAAAAACATGTCTTTGTAAAGAGTGATGGATTTAATGTGCAACAGGATAGGATGATAAACTCACAGGCGGCACTAAGGCGTCAGGTTTAGGGAAGCTGTCTGGGTGCAAGACGGCAAGCTGCCTTCACGGGAAATCCAACAGCAGAAGATCTCATGACATTTTGGAGAAAATTCTAATACTCTTATAACTGCCTAAGCAAAAAGTCATAAAACTACATAGCACACCATGGTAAGTAATGTGAATACAATTATAATGACTTATGTGTTGTTATTGTTGTTATGTGTTATTTATTTATTTATTTTTTTCAGTGTTTATTGTACATGACCCACAAAGCCTCCGTGAACCCTATCTATTCAAACAAGTATGTAAAAACCAAAGCAATATTATGTGTCTCTAAATGGGAAAGTGATTGTAGACACCACTCTAAACCATCCCTCTCTTTTTTTCTGTCAGAAATCTTTATTTCAAGTCATGAGCAAAGACAATACAAATACATGAAGCATCAAGGCAATAATACAAAGTAGTGCAATAGAGAGAAATAAAGCAAAAACAAAAGGTGTTTCGGATATTCTGTCCCACTCGTGTATGGAAATACGGAGGACAAAAAAATAGAAACACCTCTAAATATAATGAAGCCCAGTACAAGACTGCTGCAAACTACAACCTCAATAATAAACAGGGTTGCCAGGTCTGTGAGACAAAAGGAGCCAAACAGCAACTCAAAACCAGCCCAAAACCCGCCCAACCTGGTATAAAAAGGGCCCAAAAATCAGCCCAATACCAGAACTCAAAATATGCCCATAAAAATCCATATATGTTGCTTTTAAAGTCCAACAGCATTGCTATAATTGCAAAATGCACTATATCTATAAAATAACACCATAAACATTAAAGGCAATTTCCCGAAACAGTTCTTTCACCTATTTAATTTACAGTATATCAGAACTTAAAATATAATATGGGATACCTTACTTCAGCTGACAGGCACTGGGCACGAGTGGTGCTGATGATGTGATTGGTCATGTGCTGAGTGGCCTCACACAGCATTGGCATATTATTTGTCTGTGGAGCATGTGACATATGTGGATCGTTTATATGCTGATCTGGCCCGGAGTCAGTTTGACAGGATTTGGGTATAAACATTGGTCATTCAAAATATGAATCTTTATTCATGACTGCCCAAGCCCAACCCGCGGACAAAATTTGTTACCTGCGGCAACACTTAAAAAGTAGCCCAATTTGGCGGAAAAAACGCGGACTTGGCAACCCTGATAATAAACATACCCTGCGTTCCAAATCGCATACTTATACTTTTTACTTTTAGTATGTACTGCAGCTGCCCTTACAAAATATGTAGTTTAGTATGTATTGGGACATACTAATTCTTTTTTTCCCTACTAAATAGTATGGTAGTGTGGGTATTGGAACGCAGGGATAGAAATTCAATCATCCCCCTCTACGACTGTCTTGACCATAGACATATATACGTCTATGGTCATATATATGTCTATGGTCTTGACTCATGACTTATGAAATCTCGCGAGGTTTGGCTGTCAGCGAGCACCTCCCTCTGAGTTTATTGGCCGCTGGCTCTCCTTCCAGGGCATGTGTGCTGCTCTGCTCGGCTGTTAGCTTTTGGAGATGGCCGCAGACAAGCAGAACGAGGCTAAAGTAGCCGCATTTGACGAAAATAAAGAAAACTCACCAGATGGAGGACTCGGACTGGAGAGTATCCTTGAAAACAGACCGCACGCTCAGACTCGGTTTCCGGTAGTTGGCGTCTTTGCCCAAACGACAGCGGCAGGATGCTAGCTAGCGTTAGCCAGCTAGCTTGTAAGAGAGCTAACTTAGGCTACGTGTCATATCTTAGCAGGCTTCCCCCACCACAGTCAGTGCCGAACAGCGGGTTAACCCATGTAGCTTTTTAGAAAACAATGTTTATTAATTGTAAGAAGTTCGCTGAGAATGGGAATGTGTATGGAGGCACATCTGTTCACTGGTTAATTTGCTTGTATGAAAGCTTTTCTTAAGTGTTGTCACCACCAACTTGGGGCAGCTAACGTTACATTAACGTTACCGTTGTCTGTAATGTGCAGCAGTGTGGTGTCACTGAAATGACCATCACATGCCATGGCAACTTGACTGGACTATTCAAAGTTTTGATGAGTGACTATCCATTGCAGTGTCCCGTGTGTGTTGACAGGGTTGTGCCTTAACTGTGAGTTGCAGTTTTGCAGATAATCAAGGATTCCCAGCAGCAGCATGGCCTCAGACATGGAGATTATCAGAGATACAGGTGAGCTGTGCATAGAGACCATCCAGGGGTTCAGACCACTCACTCTGGACCTTTAGTAGCCCATTATTAATGAACTGTGTGGAGCCATTGACTGAGAGTTTGGTGTGTGTGTGTGTGTGTGTCGTGTCGTGTCGTGTCATGTCCAACTTTGTACAATTAAAAGTATGGAACCTGAAATCTGTTTTAAAAAAAAAAAGATTCACAATGAAAATCTTTAAGTGTTGGGTTCTACAAGACATTTTGGCCAGTAGTATGTTCAGAATAAGCACTACGCTGTGTAAACTCTGTTGCCATATGTTACAAATGGTGTGTTTGGCTACGAATCTCTTCTCCTTAAACTGGTGCTTCTGTTCCACTTGACAGAAACCCAAAAGAAATCTTTGTTTTTCTGTTGTTTGTTGCACTGTATTATCATAATCACTTGGGCTCTATTTAAATAGAAACTACTATCAGTTTTTTTTGAAGATTATTTTTTGGCATTTCAGCTTTATTTGATAATTATAGTAGAGAGAGACAGGAAAGATGGGGGAGGGAGAGATGATATGACACACAGTCAATAGCTCAGGCTTGGACCTGAACCCAGGGCGCTGTGGCAAGCACCCAGCCCTAATAAGTGGTACATACTCCACCAGGTGAGCTACCGGTATGCCCCCAGAACTGTTATTAATTTTGACGCTGTTATGTCTGTATCATTTTTTCCAGGGGATACTGCTCCCGCAGACTACGTCGTCTACGCAAGACGCTTGGTTTCAAGATGGGCAACAGACACAAGTTCACTGGAAAGAAAGTCACAGTCGAAATGCTCTCTGACAATAGGTGAGGAATAAATAATGTCATTAGTCATTGTATGAAACTGACATATTTCTAGCTGAGTGTGTTCTTGCTTATCGAGTACATTTCATTGTTGTGTTATTTGGATGAAGACTTTGAGCAGTCAGCAGAGTTTTTTTTTTTTTTTTTCTCAACAAGACACTAAGAATAACATAGGTAACTCCCCCTCCCTCTGACTCAGGTACCTACTGCTTGTTTTGATGGAAGCGGAGCGGGCGTGGAGCTACGCCATGCAGCTGAAGCAGGAGGCAAATACGGAGCCTCGCAAGCGCTTTCACCTGCTGGCAAGACTGCGTAAGGCTGCCAAACACGGCGAGAGGCTGGAGAAGCTGTGTGAGAGCCCCTGTGTGGATGCCAAGACCAAACTGGAGGCACAGGTACACAGGAGGGAGGGGCTCACTTTTTAAGCTGGATTCAGAGGTATTTTGTAGGTTGAGTAGGTAATGTACCATGGTATTGATATCTGTAATATCATCACAGGTTCAAACAGGACTCGCTGCTTTTGTCCTGTTCCCTTGTTCTTCTTGTTACCCCCTAACTGTCAGGGCTATGGTAACAGCCCTACTCACTATCTAACCACTATTGAAGGCAAATCATTGATGACATCAGTGTTCAGAACTATGTAATGCTGTATGCCGTGGTGCACGTGGAGAAATGATGCATGGAGTCCGAATTAACTGGATTTCTCTTGGATAAATATTTTGTTGCCTGAATGTAGCTCAAGCCCAGAAAGGACTGAATCCATTTGAAGGGACCTGGGCAGTAATTTTTGGCCTCCGTATTCTTAAAACATCCACTAATTGCAGGTCAAAGATGGGGGGGGAAAAATCATAATCAGGCATGTAATTCTCAACTTTCATGACCATACAACATTATTATATATTTTCTGGACAACGATATGAAACTTGCCGATATCACAAAGTCAGCACAATACGGTTATGATTCAATTCAGGTGCTTGCGGTTGATATGAGACAATATCTTGCCCATTTCACACAAGCACTTACATTTCTGTTAATCCAAAAAAACAACTAAAATATGATGAGGGTTTTATTAATGAGCTCTGTCAGATATTTTAATTTAAAAAATATTCTATTCTTTAAATAACTACTTAAATTAGACTCTTTAAAAGCGAATTGTTCTTTAAAATGATATGGACTGATATTTTCACTTTGTATCAGTGATATTGGATTGTTGATCATTTAATTGATGCATCAATCCAGACCCATGGATGATTATACCCGTAGATATCACCACAGTTCAACCAACACCAGATTCAGTTTCAGTGGCACGTTTTTTTGCCATTAGATGTCAGGCTTTACTCAGGTTTGGTTTTGAAGTTGACTTACTCCTTAATGTTATTGATTGTAGGCCTACACTGCTTACCTGACTGGCATGGTGGAGTTTGAGCTGCAGGAATGGAAGCCTGCTATGGAGGCCTTCAACAAGTGCAAGTGAGTATGGACGTTGAAGGGCAACATGCTCGTTAAAACTCATTAAACTCATAGATCTGATTTGTATCATTTTAGAATTAAAGTTGAATATCTTTTTGTGCCCTGCAAACACCTCCTTTGGAATTTAAACTGACTGTTTATCTTTTTTTAGTTTCATAATTATGGGCAAAAAATAATTGTCAAATGGCAGGTGTCCCAGATCCGACCATCAGAAATACCTAACCAATTGCTTGTTGGCTCAAGGCCTGTCTGTTCTCAAAATTTCTTAGATGTTTAGATGTTTATTTTTTCATAGTTTGCCTGCCTCACACCAGGATCTAACAGTGAAAACTTTTTTTTTTTTTTTTAGCTTTTTAGCTCAGGTGTTGTAGCGCTGGACAGAGATCTCAGTTTGAGGGTCACAGTCCTGAGTGCTTCTGTCACTTTGCCCCTCTTAATCCACATCTTCTCCAGCTCCTCTTTCAGCCCTTGTTACTTTTCAAGTAACAAGGGTGAAAAAAATCCCAGATGCATCAGTTTACAGTACTTTGATTTCATTATTGTTTTATTCACAAACTGCTGGCAAGCAAACACACACACCAAAATCAGGATCTGCACCACTCCATTATGTTTTTTTTTTCCCCACTGAGAAATTTTAACCTGCTTCATCTGTGCTCTGCAACGCCCTGTCTCTGTCAGGACTATCTATGAGAAGCTGGCCAGTGCTTTCACTGAGGAGCTGGCCGTGCTGTATCACCAGCGTGTGGAGGAGATCTCACCCAACATCCGCTACTGTGCTTACAACATCGGTGAGAATCACACACACAAGGGAAGACCCCAATTGCCATCAACATCAGAAGTAATAATTCAGAGCTGTTTCAGGAGTTATTTAGGCCATCGGGGATTCTGTCAACACACATTTGTGCATTCAGCAGCTCCCAAAATGCACACTGTATCTTACCTGTTTCCCTCTGGCTGACTGCAGGTGACCAGAATGCCATCAATGACCTGATGCAAATGAGGCTGACTGGAGGAGGCGGAGGAATGATGGCTGAGAAACTTGAGGTGAACAGTGTGAACAGTGTTGAGTTGAAAATTCACAATGTTTGATGAAACCGTACTTCATAATAGGAGCTTGTTATTTTTCCCCCCAGGCTCTGATCACCCAGACGAGAGCCAAGCAGGCAGCCACCATGAGTGAGGTGGAGTGGCGAGGGCGCACGGTGCCCGTCAAAATCGACAAGGCCCGCATCTTTCTTCTCGGTCTGGCAGACAATGAGGCTGCCATCGCACAGGTCAGTTTTTTCAATTCGGTGGATTTAAAAAAAATAACATGCTGGCAAATGACTTGTTGCAAATGATACATAGTCACATTTGTTTTGGTGATAAACTAAACAAAACCTTTTTTTTTTTAAGCCTGGCTCACCAATACTTAATTCTTCACTAAACTGTTCAGTTAGCTGTGTTTCAGTATCACAGATGCCTGTTGGCCAGAATTTTTCATTAGGATTGCCAAAACTTAATGAATTTCACACCTGTTATACAAAAAACACTCGCTCAGTCTAGTTAAAACTAAAATTATTTGTAAATACAGCCAGTACGTGGTGAGCGTGAGTGAGAAGTCTTTTCATGACGGCTTCTTACGGCAGCTTATACAGTGACAAAAGTGGCAACATAATACAGCAGAGGTTTTTTGTGTGTTTACCCTTGATTTTTTTTTTTTTTTTTTTTTTTTTTTTAATGAACTAAAGTCATCGTGTTTATGTCCTGTTGGCAGTTTATTCGCCTTGTAGAATCTGGTATTTGTGATTGTTAAAGGTTATGTGCAAAACATTTTCAAGCTGATAACATTTTTGAAAAATTCATCCTCTCTATTATGTCCTGCCTCAATATCCTTCAGTACATCAAGTCACTGAGGCAAGGCATCATCACACAGTACGTTTACATGCACACCATATTCCGGTTCGGCTCAATATTCCGGTTAAGGTAACTGCGCCGCGGCAACTGGAATATTCCGTTTACATGTTACTTGGCATGCCCCCGTGTTTCGGCGAATTCCACTCTCTGACATAATGCGACACTCAGCCGCGGGGGGCAGCAGCACGCGTATAGGCGTCTGGTCTGCAGGAAAAACAGACGAAGAAGTCTTCTTCCTCGTCTTATTCTACTTTTTCTTCTTCTTCTGTCGCTATTTCTATGTTTTCCCTCATCGATATACTCCGTGATATTTAAATCTTTCATTAGCTGAAGGCGGACTGCAGTCTCCTGGCTCTTGCTGCTGTTCGCCATGCCGTTTTCCCCGCTTGCAGGTAACCATAGCAACGAAGACGCCACAGAAGTCCTTGTGAGTCGAGCATGCGCAGTCGTGACTGAATATTCCGGTTCGGGGAGTTTTCCGACTAAGGTGGTTACATGCCCCAATATTCCGGTTGGAACAGGAATATTCCAGGGGGCTTATTCGGAATTCTCTCCAACCGGAATATGACCTTAATCGGGTTCGGTGCGTGTTTACATGACACGTGCGCAACCGGAATATTGCGAATATTCCGGTTAATACAGGAATAAGGTCTGCATGTAAATGTGCTCACAGTTAGTTGTTTTCTTGTGACTTTATGGGTTTTGTCTCTCCTCTACTTTGCAGTCAGTTCCCATGGTTGGTCATTTTAAAGCAGTGTCTTTGGCCCTCCAATGTGGCCATAGGTGACCAAACTTAATTTCAGACTCAAAAGATCCAAGTGAAAACGGCTGAATGAGGAAAGTCTTGTCTTTACTTACTCATGGTTGTAATTTCATATATGAAAATAGAGGGAGCTCTTCACTACAGATTTTTTCAAGTTGAAGCCCCTCTCTCACAACAAGTAGAGACTTAAGTCATGCAGTTCCTTAAATTTTCAGTAGGCTGCACTCTCCTCATTACACTGCAGCTGATGCCTCCCTGTTTCCTACACCTGAAAGCTTGCCTCACCCTGTAGACACACCTGTCACACCCACAGCTACTCAGGACTCTGGCATGCAGACTCTCTCTTTGCAAGACTGCATTCTGTGCATTTCAGCCCACACAGAAATACTGGACTACACCCTGCAGGTATCTATGGACAGATTAGCATAATCACCACTAATTGCCTTTCAGTTTTAAATCATCCTTTTGTGATACTCATTTGTAGCATTTCAGGATGTTGATAAGGTAATGGTGACTACTTTAAAACTTTGAATTGCCCCTACAGTGTTCATTTTTATATTTTTTCATATCATCATATCAGGGCAGGCTAAACTAACTAAAGGCAAGCATTTCCTCATCAGCTGTCTTTGCAAATGACAGTAAATGTAATAAAACCATTAAAGCACCAAAAGAACACATTTGGGTGCATCTTGGTTTAGATTATAAAGTATCAAATCAGAGGACGATCCTGTAACTCTGAAGCTTCCTGTGCATTACAAATGATCATCAGTCTTCAGCGACAGGAAATGCCTTTTTGGGCCAAAGATCAGCCCTGTTAAAGAGACTCATCCACTCGTCCCGCCTCTAATCATCACAACCATCCAGCACTCCAGTCTGAACAACAGAAGATGTTTGATGGGTTGAGCCAGTCACACAAGGTGTTGCCAGGCTGTTGGCATGACTTTATGTTGTGCTAAATAATGCCAACTCCCTAGGTGGATGAGAGTAGCCTTACCACTTGCTTATTAATGATTACTGCGTGGAATTTTCTCGTAACATTCCTCCTGCTGTTTTTCACCCCTTTGAAGATGAGGATGTGAAATTAGGAGTGTCATTTGCCAGTTATTACATAGTTTTGAATGGCTTGTGCAGGAGTTTCCTCATGTGAACCTGATATAATTTTCTTTGTCATTGGTATGAATGTTAGAAGAATAAGAAGGAGTAAGATTGCCAAAGTTTTCAGGAATGCAACATCACAAATTATGATAAAACATCAAAGACAACTTATTAAAATAGATTTGAACAAAAGTATACAAAAAATACAACATAATTACTGTATTATTATGACAAGTAACTAAAGCAGGTTAATGTAACAAACATGCATTGTTTTGTTATTGTGATAAACAACGTGACAGGATACACAATGGTGAAAAGACTGGCTTGTTTGGTGTCTTGTTATTGTTACCTTGAACTAGTGAACTTGATCTGTCACTTATCGAGGTGAATTTATATATGATCAACTACGATACAAGTTTGCAACGTCCTGGTTGTACACAGAGCTGCTATAACAACCTGCCTTCACATGCAGCTCACCTGCTGTTGAGAAAACAGAATCACGGGTGAAAAAAATCCCAGATGCAAGCTTGTTTGACTTTGTAAAACACACTGCCGACAAAAAAAATCAACAGAGCAAGCAGATATGGGGAGAGATGGACAGAAAGAGGTGGGGTGGGGCAAGCAGGTCTGTGTGCAGAGCAGAGGTGTAGGGATGGCAGGGTGGGTAGGTGGGAAAGAGAAGTGAGTGGAAAAACAAACCAATTTGTGAATAAACACTAAAATAAGGTTTGGAATTAAAATGGTGAACTAAGAAATAACCCACTAGTAATAGGGCAATGTATTCTTTCAGATACTTTCAGTAGACAATAGCCTGTAGCCTATGACAAGACTAGGTGTTTGCCCTAGTCTTGTTAGGGGGACAACTTTACAGTCTCAGAAGTTTTTCTTGCTCTAAGCCCCGTATTTATTAATAGCAACATTCCCTGTCCTCATGTGCAAAAGCCAATATTTCTCCTGTTGTAGATTTTGCATGCATTTAATGTTACAGTGTTACAGCCCGTTGCCTGTCGTGTGAAAGGAAGAGTAAATGAGCAGATGAAAGGAAGTGTGAATGAGGAGGAATGAAGAACAATCCTCCATTCACAGAGATCTGAGTCCTGTAACTCGAGAGCCTCTGGCTGCTGATGGGCTGTATACAGGAATGTATCAGCAACCTGTTCGGCTGCATACTTCTGTCTCCACCGCTCAGCCACAATCACATTCCTGCCATATGTGTTGCTCTCGGTTGTATCTGAACTACAGTGGCATTTTAAAAGGATGAAATGATTATTTTCTGTATGCATGATTGAATTTTATCAGTGTAAATTGTAACGAGTGATAAATGTAGTGTGATAGTCTTGGCTTCTTGGCTTTTAATCAAGCCTATTAGAAATTATTGAGCACAAATACTTGAGTTAAAGTATTTGAGTATGTATTTGACCGTCTCAGACTTTAATTATTTTCCCCTAACCATTTAGTGAAAGGGATGTTGAGACCAGGTACATGTGCCCAATTTTGCCTTCTCTGCAAACTTCAGCAGTTAGAAGCAACTACAGTTGGGGGTTTGCGGTTAAACCAAACCAAAAAAAAACAAAAAAAACAGCACTTACACTTGGCAGGATTACAAGAAACACCCTAAACTGAAGTGTTCTTTCCCCAAATTCCTGTTGCCGTGAATCCCTTTTCAATCTTTTTCATGACGTTTTGTGGTGTTGCAGGCAGCTAACGAGGAGACCAAAGAGCATCTGTATGAGACCCTGCTGGCCGAGTGCAGAGACACCATCCAGGCTGTGAGAGAGGAGCTCAAGACTGAGGCGGTAAGAGGAAGGAGGCTCATAACAAGTTGATGCATTTCAGTTATGGAGCTGAAATGTGTGGGTTATCAAGTTGACAGTGTTGGCAGTGGCTAGATGATGGCTCAAAGTTAATTTATAGTCTGTCACATGTGTACTGTGCTGACATTTAAACAAGAATGTCAAGATTGTTTTTTTTTTTGTTTTTTTTTAAATGTTGATATTGCAGAAGCAGCGAGAGAGGGGCTCCGATGCAGACAGTGGCAAGGTGTCCAACCTGCAGTTCCTGCACAGGTAAAAGACACCTTGATACATCAAGGAGTGCAGAGTTATGATTGTACTTTGAGAATATGCCAAGAGATCATGCAGAAAGGCCTGCGGTATAACATTACAGTTGCCAGATCTTTGCAGTGTCTTTTTGTCTCACAGAATAGACCAAGTACCAAACAGTAGGATCTGCCTTACAGACATTGTAAACATCATAGAATTTTGACTGTAGTAACATTGGATTCATATTTGGCTTCAAGTTATTTGCAGACTCTTCCCATGCGCTATTTGTTACTGAAGTTTCTCTCCTCTCCAATAAGTGAAGTATAAATACCTTGTTGGCTTCCTCCACCAGCTACCTGACCTACATCAAGCTGTGCACGGTGGTTAAGAGAAATGAGAGCATGGCCCACACACTGCAGGCCAAATTGAAGGAACCCCAGACTGATGAGAACAAGAGGGGCCCCCGCCCACAGGACCTCATCCGTCTGTACGACATCATCCTGCAGGTAGGCATGAACTTTATAAAACAAAATTGTCTTGTCCATTACCATAACTAATATAACTCTGCCATAATATAGCACCTAAGGTTCTGTCTGCATGTAGTGAATGTGCATGTGGGTAACTTTGCTTTTAATTTACAGAAGACAAGACACTGAAATTTCAAGCTCACAATAGCTCATGTTCCACAGCCATATTTGGAATTTTTTCACCGTTGTCTAAAACACTCACCTATGGCGGTGCCCCAGTAGCTCAGCTGGAAAGAGTGCATACCACTTGTCCTGAGTCCTGATTGCAGCTTCGTGGGCTCAAATCCAACCCCAGGCCATTTGCTGCATGTCAACCCCTCCCTCTCCCCTGTCTTTCCTGTCTCTCTTGACCGTGACTGTCAAATACAGCAGAATGCCAAAAAAATTACTCACCTATAACAGTGCCGCATAAAAACATCTCAGTAGGAGTTGGGTGTTAGTCACCAACCACTCAGCCACAGGTTCACCTCAGCTGTTGAGTGTGATGAGTTGAAGTGTGTTGATGCATGGGGTGTGTGTGTGTGTGTGTGTGTGTGTGTGTGTGTGTGTGTGTGTGCGTTAACAGAAAGGGTTGGGAGCGTCACCTTAATTGACAGTCTCTGTCAGTCCCTTGTCACAGTGTAAACTAACTTTAAAGCAGAGTTTGGGTGAAAGTCTCTCATTTGACTGCAATAGGTGAATCTCTCCCTAACATTTTCAACTCTCACCCACTATGCATCTTAGTCTATTCTGTTTCTGTGTCTCTCCATCTCTGCAGAGTCTGGCTGAGCTGTCCACGCTGCAAGGTCTGGAGGAAGACTGCACCTTCCAAAAGGAGGTGGCCCTCAAGACGCTCGTCTACAAGGCCTACAGGTCAGTACATTTATTTCTGAATGCTTTATCTGCTTACTGCAGTCACGTAATACGTATAAATGATTCAAATGGTGCAAGTGTATTAATGATTGTTCATTTAATTCTGGACATAGTACCATCTTTGTCAGGTGGCCAGGCCGTTGATGGACATGAAACACTGTGTCCCTAAATGTCTGTGCCTTTAGCCTATCTTTAGGGTGTAAACATGGAACTACCAAATATGAGACACCGATTCATCTTTACATGCTCACTTTATCAAATACAGACCATGCTGCTCTCTGAAAATCACAGGAACATCTTTCTCTTTCCTCTTTTGTGTCTGCTCTGCTCTAATTAAAAAAACTTCTCCACTCTCTGTCCACTGGTTAATAGTCAACTGTAGGCACACTGAGGCTGTTAATGCTGCGTCTTGTCCCTCTTGTTTCACTCACAGGTGTTTCTTCATAGCCCAGTCCTATGTGCTGGTGAAGAAGTGGAGTGAGGCGCTGGTGTTGTACGAGAGGGTGCTGAAATATGCCAAGGAGGTCCAGTCTAAGGCCAAGAGTCTCAACAACAGCCTCAAGGTTGATCATGCTCACACATACACCGGCAGTACACTCAGATGGGAGCAATTACATAACTGCACACACAGGTTTCTTTGTCCCATGGCAAGTTAAAATCTTAATGGCCATGTCATATAAAACCGTAAAGAAGGTGTCATTTATGAGATGTTAGAGGAAAAAATGTCATTTTATCAACAAATACATTCACACATTGTCTTGTTTTCTACTTTTTGATAATATACTGACATGTGCTCTTCACCAGTAACTTAACTGTTTTGTCTGTGGCCTCTGCAGGATCTACCTGATGTTCAAGAACTCATCGCGGAGGTCAACGCTGAGAAATACTCACTTCAGGCTGCTGCCATTTTGGGTGAGAGCACACTTTTCCAGCTATTCTATTTTGTCATATCTTAGCTGTGTTCATTCACATGAAAAGACTTATTCTGCTTGTTTTGAGTATGTGAGCGAGACTGAGGTTTTGTTTGTGTTTTAGACACTGATGAGACAGCTGAAGTTCCCTCCCAGCAGCAGGTGAAAGACAATACGGTAAGAGGACAAAAACACCACCAACTGTTTATGTAATAAGCCTTATGTTTCCATAAATAAATGCTCTTCAGTAAAAATAACAAATTTGGAAGGTTCTAGACATAGTGCTGCTGCTAAAGGAAACTGCAGAATAGGGGCTATGAAAATAAACACTTTGCTGGACAGTTGGTTGGTCTTACCAGTGTCCAGACAATATTGTTACCCTACAAGCGGAACCAGAGCCTGCCCAGCCCTGCTGGAAGGTATTACTGTAGAAACTGCAGCCCCTGAAACGTAATTTTATTACATTTAGTGATTTTTAGGAACTCTCACATCTTGGGGGAAGATGAAGATAGTATACAATCATGCTAAATAAGAAAATCAGTTTTGTTTCTCCTTCTGATGGGGCTAACATTTCAAAAATCATCACACCACTTTAACTCAAGTTTTGTCTTCCTTTCTAAAGCTACATAACAAGTATTTTTGACCAGTTTTTTAGAGCTGTACAGAACATGACCTGAATTATTAGAATAGTTCTATTTATCGCCTACGAATATATTCTGTTTTAATTTCTATTTTCTGCTTTTCATCTCTTCCCCGTCCATGCAGCTCCTCTGCGACCGCCTGGAGACTTTCCGCCTCGACCCTGCCCTCGTGGGCAAGCAGCCCAATCTGGTTCAGTTCCCTCCTGACTTCCAGCCAATCCCCTGCAAGCCCTTGTTCTTTGACCTTGCGCTCAACCATGTGGCCTTCCCGCCCCTGGATGACAAGGTGGAGCAGAAGGGCAAGGGCGGCCTGACGGGCTACATCAAGGGCATCTTTGGCTTTGGCAGCTAAGTCAGAGGAAGGCCACAAGGCCCTCAGTCCACCACAAACAGCCAGTCTTGGGTCAGTTGTTAATTCGATTCACTTCAGTTACTTTTAGCGGTTCCTTTTCACTGCCTACAGTGCAGGATGGGAGGAGCTGGCAGTTTCAAGGCAGTCTGGTTAGCTCCAATCTTCCAAGGCAAGATCATAAAAAAGTAATTGAACGGGTTTCAGGTTAGCAGTATGACCCAAGTCTAACCACCATCATTAGTAATAACATCAGGCTGCATGGGTTCCTAACATACTGGCTCCCTCCTTCATCCGAGTTATGGCGATGTCTCTATGATCATCGGATTTTACAGGTTTCTATGCCTTGATGTTTTTGCTTAAACAGCCAGGTTCTCAGTCTCATAATCCTGTTAGGTTAAACTCAGCCAATAATAATTGTTAGTCTTTATTTCTTTGTCCAAGTTATCTAAGCGCCTTCATGTAACTAAGTCTCAATTTTTGTGTACATGAGAGAGGGTTTTAATTTGTATCAGTGGTTCTTGAAACCTTTGAAATCCAGGAAACAGATTTACTAAGTGCAGTCTCATCTTGGGACCCCTTTTGATTAATTAAAAAATTAGAATTAAAGCCTGTGACGTACTTTGAGCCCTGACCTGTAGTTTAACAAACCCTGGCTGATGTCTTTAAATCAATCATCAATGTTGGAAGGCTAAAATGTCGAAGTGCAGGGAGAGGATAAGAGCAAAGCCATGATATCACATGACCAGCCCATTACCAACACTCAAGTCTGTGTATTTTTAATTTTAGTATTATCATCCTTTTTATCTTTTAACCTGGGCTGTCCAGTGGTGATATTAACACTCAAAGCAGCTGGGGAATAACAGGCCAGTGTCACATACTGTGCTGTGACATTTGGCACAACACTTTATCATCATTTATCATAACAGACAACGGTTCAGCTGCTTGAACTTGTGAGCATCACGATACACACTCGTGCTGTCCAGTAGTCTTGGTGGAAGGAAGATCCTCACATTTGCAACACCCCTCAAACTGTCATGCTTTTTCACATGAAATGTAAATTAGACCGGACCTACTGGCCGAGGAGCAGATTGTCTCAGCACTGAAGTGGGGAAATAAATGGTCACAGACAATTTTTTTTTTTTTTTTTAATTTCGATGACATTAACTTATGTTTCTCTTGATCAAAATAATTTTAGCGAAAAGCACGCTCATCATCGTGATGTGACACCATTTGTGAGTCACGGAGAGTTTTTAGTAGTTTTTCCCATTCATCGCACCACTAAGTCTTTGTCCATCATCACAAGTGGTGCAAGAGCTTAATGTGGTCGCTGTGAACAAAAGTCTCTGGTAAAACATCGGCGTGCTAGGAAATACAGACCTCTGTAATCCACTGCTGTTGGTTGCTCGTGTTCATACCCTGCACCAAAGCTGTTTCTCTGAAGATCCTTAACCAAACTCATTTGCCTGTGACAATTCATTTTACATCAGCAACATGATTTTTCAGTGTCATTCCTGAACACACACACACACACACATATACAAACTCTATTAAAGCTTTACTCTTGCTCACTAATTTTTATCAAATTTCAGATTTTTTTTTTTCCCCCTCCAGTGTTTTATGTTAAACAGGGTTACGTTGGGCGTGCTGGAATATTTCCATGCACTTTACCTCAAAAAGCCTGGGAAATGATTTATTACTAATGACTAATGACTATTGGAAATTGAAAGAGAAATGAAAGAATAGTGAAATGACTGTTTAGAGTGTATGATTTGGTTTCCAGGCATCCGATTAAAACACACATTTGCATCAAAAAATTTCTTGTATCCGGTCTGTTTTATTCCATCCTTAGCTTTGTCTTTTTGTTAATTCCTCAAATAAAAACTGAGTGACTTTTTATTTGTATTGTGAGAAATTATGAATCGACTGGTGGCAAGTTTTTTTTTTTAATAGATCTCCCTACAAAAAGGCGCAAGTTTATAAGTTGTGTGTATGTGCATGCTGATGAGCGTGCATGTATGTGTGTGTGTGTTTCCATGCAGATCTCTCTTGGGCGTGGATGTATGAGGACTGCATAAGATGCCTCAGTTGGGTGTGAGTGTGTTTGGCTTTGCTTGGTGTGTATGCATTTACATAGGTATGAATGATTGCGTCGGTGTGTTTGTTACTCGAACAAAGGGGAACATCATGCGAGCGACTTGGCACTGTGTTGTAACAACACACACACACACACACGTCTCAAGTATCTTACATATTCATGCAATCTGGAGCTGATGTCTTATCTGCGGCCTGTCATCGCCGTTCTCTGCTCGTTTCCTCGTCACTTCAGACAAATCCACCGCACCACTTAGATTCTGCTGAATGAACTTTTCGTTTCTGTCACTGACAGATTTGTACACATCGTTTTCTTCGCAAAAATCCCCTCACAGTCCAAGTCCAAGGTGCTGTCCAGCCCTCAAGGGTTTGTAACAATAAAGTAAAAGTAAAATGTCTTCTATAAACAAAACAAAACTGTTTATCTGTTGTTTGTTGATCAGTGAGTGAGACTGACACACCCTTACTGCTGTTTTCTTCCTTTATTGTAGCTGTCCAGCTCCTGGGACATGAAAGCATGAGGATAATTTTTTTTTTTTTTTGCCATGTTTTTTCCTTGCCATCCTTTCTACTCTCTGAGCCACCAAAGTCAACTTTAAATTTGTGCTGGTCACTTTTAAAACCCAGTTAGATGTGGATGTAACCTCCCGTCACATCCCTGGTTTACAAAGTCTTAATGGACCTTGCATTGCCTTGGATCTGGTTTTACAGGTACACAGGTGTTTGCATGTAATGTCTCTTTCATTGTTGCCACTTCCCTCTTCTGTTTTGTTTACTCAGTGTTGTGATTGTAGAGCAATTCATGTACTTTGTGTCTCCCGGTGTTCCCACAGAAATGTTACTAGGTTAGTGTTGCACACCAATTCTTAATTATTTATGCATGTGGCTAACTGTTGTTTACTGGGTGTGATGACCAAGAACAAGTTTTTATAGGAGGTAAAAGTGTACCGGAGCAGCTGAAGGAGTATTTCAACCTTCCTAAATCCTTAGCGATTTGGACTAGCTGTTCCAGGGATTTGAACCAATGATGATCACAAGCTCACTTCTAACTTTTAGGTCACTGCCACACCCAAGGAAGACGAACTCACAGGAGAAAACATATCACACAAACAGATTTGTAAATTAAAGGAATACAATCGTAAATCGTACAAATGGTATTTTCCCTAAATGTTTGATTATCCCTTTAAGTCAATGAGTGGGTGTCCCTCAACATGATCCATCGATTTTCACTTGGATTTAACTGTCTTGGGGAGCTGGTTAGCTACAGACACGTGACAAATTGAAGAAAAAATGAACATTATGTGTGCTTGGCCGCCATAAGCCACCAGGACATCTTCAGTGGTCCTTGACGTCGATTCTCCACGTCTCTGAAACTCTCCTGGAGGGACAGACGGAGGACTGGAGCTTGTGTCGGCCCAACATCTTTCTGTGACGCTTTGTGTTTGTTTTTTCTTCAATCTGCCACTTGTATCTACATCTCTGTATTAATTTTATTCACTCTTATTTATTCTTCAATAATATTGTTTTTTACTGTATTTTAATGCTTCTTTTATATGTGAAGCACGTTATACCTGAACGATGGAAAATAAGATGATCTCTCCGAATCTCTCCAGTTCCTCTGGGAAAAGATGTATGGATCCTGTTAAAAAGAGAAACTTCTCTCTTCTGTAACGTTGCATGGCGGACACCCACTTCATTTACAAATGCTTTCACATGGGAGTTGTTATTCCCCGGACCACTTCTCGACCACTCCAATCCTCAAGTCTTCGCCTTTCATCCATCCCTTTTATCCTCTAAATGCGAAACAGAAGGTGACTGTGCCTGTGCGGTTTTAGCCCCAGCTCTCTGGTATAATCTTCCCCGACCAAGAGGAATCCCTGGACAGTTTTAAGTGGCTTCAAAAGACTCATTGTTACAGGCAAGCCTTTCCATAGATCTCTGTTAAAGATCTCTGGAAAGACCTAGGATCTACATGTCTTCTCTGTCTGTGCTCTTTTTTGTTCCCTTTAATCTTTATTATCTAAAATATATCTATATCTAAAATATTTTTATGTATTTGTTTTTCACTGCATTTCTTTCTATTTTCCATGTGAGTGAAGCTCGTAACTGTGTTTTAAAAAGGGTTATCTAATTAAAGCTTTACTTACTGCATTCACTTGTATGGAGTGTGTTAGAAAACAGTTGTATCAAATTGTTTTCAAGTGGCTTCAAAGCAACACATCACTCAGCAGAAATACAGTGGTCATGGCAACACTTTAAATTTAAGGTTTCACTTACAGCCGAGCGCTTTTTGTATTATAATTGGGAGCTGAGCACACCAGCCCAATACATCCTCAAAGAATAGAAAGAGTATCTGTTGCCATCTAAATGAAATCTCCCGTGGCAAGTGGACACACCCTTGAATACGGTATGACTGAGCTTATCAAAAATGTGTGCTCTCTGCTCTCCCTCTGCGCTTGCAATGAAAGCTGCCCGGCCGCATTCCTCGCGATGATCTCCTGTTGTTGATATGCTACAGAGAGACGCCCTCATCCTCGCAGGACTCGCAGGGCTCAGGCTTTGACACAGATGCTACAAATGCATTGCAATGTATGACACTGTCCTGAGCCATAAAGCTATGGCATGGAGGCATTTCATTATTGTTATCTTCCTGGCCCTTTTCCAGTTTTTAATTTGTTGACCTTATGTCTCTCTGTGTGTGTAATAGCACCAGTGCAGAGCTGGGTGTAAAGAGGGCAAGTAAGATCCTCACTTAAGAGAAAATGTCATTACTTTCACCTAAACTTTTAAGCTAAACTGACTTCTTGACCCTCAAATCACACCTGCACCTGAGTTGGGATCAGAATCTCTTTTTATATGAGTTTCAAAGTTATGGCTAAAAAAAAAAAAACAACAGAAATCCCGGGTGTAGATTACCATCAAAAGATTGCAATCGAGAAAATCTATTAAAAAACTGTTTTTGAGATATGCTGGCAGATGAAAAGACAAGACCTATAAATAGAATGGGTTTCATTCAATTTCTATGAGACAAACTACACTATATTACCAAAAGTATTCGCTCACCTGCCTTTACTCATACTATGAACTGAAGTGCCATCCCATTCCTAACCCATAGAGTTCAATATGATGTCGGTCCACCTTTTGCAGCTATTACAGCTTCAACTCTTCTGGGAAGACTGTCCACAAGGTTGAGGAGAGTGTTTATAGGAATTTTTGACCATTCTTCCAAAAGCGCGTTGGTGAGGTCACACACTGATGTTGGTCGAGAAGGCCTGGCTCTCAGTCTCCGCTCTAATTCATCCCAAAGGTGTTCTATCGGGTTCAGGTCAGGACTCTGTGCAGGCCAGTCAAGTTCATCCACACCAGACTCTGTCATCCATGTCTTTATGGACCTTGCTTTGTGCACTGGTGCACAGTCATGTTGGAAGAGGAAGGGGCCCGCTCCAAACTGTTCCCACAAGGTTGGGAGCATGGAATTGTCCAAAATGTTTTGGTATCCTGAAGCATTCAAAGTTCCTTTCACTGGAACTAAGGGGCCAAGCCCAGCTCCTGAAAAACAACCCCACACCATAATTCCTCCTCCACCAAATTTCACAGTCGGCACAATGCAGTTTGAAATGTACCGTTCTCCTGGCAACCTCCAAACCCAGACTGGTCCATCAGATTGCCAGATGGAAAAGCGTGATTCATCACTCCAGAGAACGCGTCTCCACTGCTCTAGAGGCCAGTGGCGGCGTGCTTTACACCATTGCATCCGACGCTTTGCATTGCACTTGGTGATGTGTGGCTTGGCTGCAGCTGCTCGGCCATGGAAACCCATTCCATGAAGCTCTCTGCGTACTGTACTTGGGCTAATCTGAAGGTCACATGAAGTTTGTAGCTCTGTAGCAATTGACTGTGCAGAAAGTCGGCGACCTCTTTGCACTATGCGCTTCAGCATCCGCTGACCCCTCTCCATCACTTTACGTGGCCTACCACTTCGTGGCTGAGTTGCTGTTGTTCCCAAACGCTTCCATTTTGTTATAATAGAGCTGACAGTTGACTGTGGAATATTTAGGAGCGAGGAAATTTCATGACTGGATTTGTTGCACAGGTGGCATCCTATGACAGTTCCACGCTGGAATTCACTGAGCTCCTGAGAGCGGCCCATTCTTTCACAAATGTCTTGTTTCACAGTCTGCATGCCTGAGTGCTTGATTTTATACACCTGTGGCCAGGCCAAGTGATTAGGACACCTGATTCTGATCATTTGAATGGGTGAGCGAATACTTTTGGTAATATAGTGTAACTGGGTTGAAAGCATATTTTCAGTAGCAGACGTCGCTCAGTATTTCCCATAAAATGCTACTTGTACTCTGTTTTCTATGTGTTTTTATGTTGTTTGTCAGTGTGATTGTAATTATGTGCTGCCAGTCATGGTCAGGACACTCCTGTAAAAGAGATCTGTAATCTCAATGAGGGTCTCCGGGTTAAATAATGGTTAAAAAAGTGCATGATATGATCACACGTTCCACCTGTTTTTGCTCACGTACTGGCTACGACATAACGTTCAAATTTAATTTCTCACAGTCCCGTTCACTTGTGTTTTGTCCACTAATCCCTGCAGGCTCTCAACATCCACCCCGACCCTCAGAAGTCATACATCACTGATAATTAAAGGGCTCTTGGAATGACTGACTGTGTGACAGGGCCCCGTTGAAAAGGCTGAGCTGGACAGAGAGGGGGGAGGAAGAAAGGAGGTGGAGGAGGAGTGGAACAGGTCGGTCCGGTCCTCCTGTACAGGGTGGATGTCTGGGCGGTGACACACCTGTTACCTGCCTGGGAGGGGCTGACCAGGAGAAGCAGCTCTACTGTTTAACACTGCGCCGACGCGAGCCACACGCTCACACACACACACACACATGCATCGAAGACAAGAGGTGTGGAGTGTATGTGTGTCTGGGTGTGTTTAGAGAAACCAAAGAGATAGGGAAGGCAGAGTGGGAGCCAGAGGGTGAGGAAGACACAGACGAAGAAGGACTAAGGGAGAGAGAGAGAGTTTTTTTTTTTTTCGGACCTAAGCTCGACCCCCCCCACGACCCCCAGGATGTTTAAGAGAAAAGACACCAGTAAGGAGAATACGGTGAAGGTCTCCAGCAAGAAAATCAGCAAGTGAGTTTTTCATCAAAAGACTGTATTTATAAATCAGTGTGTGTGTGGATGGGTGTGGGTGTGTGCGTGTTTGTATGGTGCTATCTCGGTCATGTTTCCCCCTCCTCTTGTTTCCAGGCCGGCGACTGTGTCATATTTCCTGTGAGCTCCTCTTGTCCTCTTTCCCTGTGTGTGTTTTTGTGTTCTGGATTTCCTCCCACTCCGCTCATTTTTCAGACTTTATGGGTTGAGAGGATTTGATGCAAATTTGCTGAAGGAACTTTTCTCTTGGTCCTTTGAGGTGCTGAGTCCTGTCAAGTTAATCCCAAAGCCACATGGAGGTGGTGGTGTGTCAAGGCCTGAGGTCAGGTTTACTTTGTAAACATGAGGTTAGACTGAGTGTTTAAGAGAACACTTGGACGAGGTGAAAGTTTGGCTTTGAGACTATAATTAAAATTCTTAGAATGAGTGTGAAAAAAACTTTTATCTGATTACAAAAGAGCATCGTCATCTGTCTGATGAAGCAGAAATTGTCGTCATTTTGTCTTTGGTAGAACAATTTATGTTTTCCCAATAAAACATGTCACATAACATCATTACAAACATCCTGTTAGCCCATAAGATCAATTCATTCTTGCTGATCCACTTGTCAAGGACCTAAAAATCAAATTTCATGGGCCAGTTTTCTTACCCAAAGACAGGCTTTGATTGAGATTTGAGAGGAGTTAGAAAAACATTTTTAAATCATTTTACATTTTACAAGAAAGAAAAGAAATCCTGCAGGAGCTGTCAGTATCTGAACATCAGGAGGCATTCCTTGATCCCGCTCTGTGTCCTGGGGCAATGTCAGGTTTAGTTTGTAATGTAGGAATTAATGACACGAATCCACAATAGCAGGTAATTATCTTACAACACTCCGGTTTGAGAGAGACAGATTGAAAGGCTTGTAATCTGATTTAAAGCCCTAATGATCATGAAACTTAAAACACCCTTCTTTCATGGCCGTGTTTCGGCTGGTGTTTAAATGTGTGAAGTGGCACCGACATTTCGTAGGCTTTCTGAAAGTTAAACTCAGACTGCACTGTAAATTCAGAGACTCTACCTTTCACTTAAGTTGTAGATGAGAATTAGTTTACCCATATGACTAAAAGTAGCTTTATGTCTTTCATCTCTGCTTTAAGTTTTCCCTCACCATGCAGAACTCATCACAGTAAAATTTTTACCTCTGTCATTCGAATGATTCGTTAAAGGAAATGACTTCATCGGCTGGTCTGGAGAGGGAGACTGTGAGCAGCCAGAAATTCATCGAATAGCATCAGCTTCTATTCGCTAAATGTCTCATTAATGCTCAGACCAATACACAGTAAATTATCTAGTTTAATTTCAGATAAAAGGTGAAGATGAGGCAGTTGCACCTTGCCCTGTTCTTGTTCTTGTGCTGATGGGGTGTGATGAGGGCAGGGCGGGTCGTGCTTGTGTTTGTGCCGTCACTTTTGGGACAACACACTCATGAAAAGGTGACTTCATTAATGCCATAGGTTCCACCTCAGTCATCAAAATCAGTGACAATACCACTTATTCAGCAACTAGAGAACCTGGAGGTACTTTGACGTGCTTTGGACTGCCAAATGCGCATTCATTAATATAATAGTTTTTTAAAAATATTTATATATATATATATATATATATATATAAACCTCTGGGTCCCATCAAATGCTCGATTAATTCAATGTTCACAGAACCAGAGGGAGATGGTCAGAGCGCTGGGTTTCACCCTCCACCTGCCCTGAACGTGTCATCTAATTGCTGAGGTGTGAGGAGGAGCCGTCTGGGCAGGGCAGCCTGTACCGCTCAGCTGGTTTCTCTTTTGTTATGTGGGCGATGGCTCCCACCCATACATGATGGTGTGAAAAGGACATTTAAAGGGAATGGCCTCACTGTTCATTTGGCAATTAAAAGCCCTCAGTCACCTAATAAAAGTATTAATTAATGTGGCGAAAGGCGCTCAATGAAGCCATGCCTGGTTTTGATGGCTTCAGTTTAATAGCCTGACATCTGGTGTAAGCACGTGGTGCGCTATCCAGAATGCAAGGAAGAATTAAAAGCATGAATTATGAATTACGCTGACCTGAGTGCAGGATGTTAAGGTGCTGTACTTTCCTTCAGCTGATGTAATCTTGGCATTCCAGAAGGGTGTGTGTGTGTGTGAGAGAGCGAGTGTGTAAGCATGTGGGTGCTGGTATGGTGTATAGGGGCAGGTGACATGATGCCTAATCACTGTCATTAGTACATCCGTACCTACATCACAGAGGTGGCCATCTTGTCCTGCGGGTGGCCATCCCTTCCATTACATCACAGTTTGTGTTGCTGGCAACACAGCGGGTAGATAATGACTTCATAGCTTGTGACTGATGATGGAGACTGGAGCGACTCTACAGTGTTCAAGGTCATTACAAAAAAAAAAAAAAAAAAAATCTATGTAAATAATCATTAGGCCTGCAAACATTCCTCAGAGATGCAACATAAATAAACTCATTGGAGGAAAACCTAAATGGGTGGAGCTCGGGATTTTTTTTCTGTAGAAGTGACATCAAACTGAAACCAAGTGAAAAAGGAAACTAAATGCATCCGCTGAAATATCATGGGTGTCGCTACCACATTTGGACCAACCTAACCCTAACTCGGTGGCCCAAATCAGGAAGCGTCCCAAACTGGATGGCCACAATGGGTCTCCATGTGAAGAGGTGACAAGATGTAAGGTTGTTAATATTATCAAGTCAAATGCTCCTCTGCTAACTGAGGAAAAGCAGTTTGGTCAAACTGAGTTATGCAGGCTACCTATTTACCTACCCCAAAATGAAACTAGCTTTATTGGCCCACAGTGATCTAGGTGGGCTCGATATTTAACCCACTGATCTTCTAAGGTCATGACTGCCATAAACCTGAAAGAATTAAAGAAGAAAGTCATTGCCATTTATAGTTTATGTACATTTTCACTTAAGTTTTTCCTTTGCCAGTTAGCTAACTTGCTCCCCCCCAAAAATGTGTCTCTGCCCATTGGTGCTTACCTCAACTGGTAAGATTATTCTTGGAAAAGCTTGTGCACCTATAAACTATGATCTACAGTCAACAGAGGAGACATATGGCAGTATTTAACTCATTCCACCAAGCAGCAGTGTTCACCTCCACAGGGTTGTACTGTACTTCTCTATGTAAAATATACCATTCTGGTACAACTTTCTGAGTGCTGTTCATAATGAAGTCAAAACTATTTACAGTATCTCTGGATGTCACCTGAATACACACCTGGATACACACTGTTCACACCCTTCCTGGGAAAAAAAAAACACACCTCAGGTCAGGGATGGTGAACACACAGGCTTGCTGCATGCAAAGAGACACACACATACGTATGTGTGAATAAGTTAAGCATAAGCATGCATGTTAATTCTGTATTTCTGTTCTATACATGCAACCATAAAAGCATAAAATATAAGTGTGACCCATTATTTAGCATCCTGTCCATAATTTGTAATGTGGGACAGAAGTAAGCAGACGAAGGAGACAGACAGGCCATAATCTTCACCTCTCTTAATATCCTTAGTCTGGTTTAGCGCGAGAAGCTTTTAGTCCCTGCATCAACTGATTTACCAAAATCAGACCTGAATTGAATTATTACTGATCAGATTAAATGATGTTGTTTTCTCCCCGGACGTCTGACCTGCTCTGGGCTCTGAACTCACAGAGGAAAGCTTTAATCCTTCCTCCTGTTGATCACAAACAGACAAAAAAAAGTGTTTGAAAAGGTGGTGAAAGCATGAAGACAACTTTTTTTTTCACTACTACATGCTCTGTTGGTTTTCTTTGAATCCTGGGGATGTTTTTTTTTTTTTTTTTTTTTGCCAGTGTTGCATGCAATGCTTCCTAATCTCCAGCAGGTAACTCACTGTGCTGGATCTGCTAAGGCTGAGAATAATGATACAATCACAAAGCTGCCGTCCTTCGAAAACCCTGACTGACAAATTCATGGTGGTCAAGCCTATTTTCTCACGTTTGACATTTTGGACATGTTTTGACCGGCTGGCAGTGATATCCCAATGGATTCACTGTTCAGGTTCATTATAATGACTCAGCATACAACTGCAGTTGATCCACTCCCAGAATAAGTGCTTACTGTTTATAGGATTCACTGTGACAATCCACATAATACCGCCCCACAAGTCAGTCTCAAATGAACAAACAAATGAGAGAATGATGCTTTTTGGCCCGTCTGAGGTTAATGTGTGTGTGCATCTACTGCACATACCTGTTGCTCCTGCTGAGTGAGCAGGAATAGGGAGGCCATTGTCACATCTTTTGCGAAACCAGAATACCACCCAGCCAAGTCACTTAGTCAGTCAGATGAGTAACAGGGTGCCAAGAGACACGTTTCATGCTCTGCTGCATTCCACCGCTGCTCCACCACGAAAAAACTACTATGAATTTGCTAATTAGGTGACTGTAAATCTAACCGCCCTCATAAATGTGCCACTTTCTTGTTTTCTGCCGTAGAATTAACTGTTTTTACACAGTTTTAGGTATGCATACTGTTTTGGTATGTAGGTCAAGTTACTAACGATGTCTTTTGACAGTTTGCCTACATTCTTTGGTTGAGTGTTGCTTTTTCACCTTTTTCTAAAAGTGTAAGTCATAAATGACATATTTTCTTTATTGTAGTGAAATGCAGCCTCCACCAGGCAGAGGGCATTTGGCTTGAGTCTGTCTCAGGATATTTTTAATGGCGTGTGACATTTTCATTGGGGGATCACTATATTTTGGTGTTTATATGAGTGAAAATCCAGTGCAAAGGGACGTCTTTGTGAATAGTTTCTCTCTTTATTTGGCTTTCACCTCACTGTCCTTTTCCAGCTGATGTGACCTCCTTTTAGGGTAAATGTTTCATGTAATGAAGCTGGTTCCAATAAATAGAGGATGGATTTTTTGTGGCATTGCTGGTATTAATATATATATAGACACTGGTCTGCAACTGATGAAAAACATTTCAGTGAAATGACAAACTATTCATGAGTGAGTAGGGTGAATAGAATCCGCAGTTATACAGCAACTAAATAGAAGGAATTTCTGTATGTCTGTAAGCTCATCCTTCAATTATTTCAACAACCATCCATCCAGTTGCCTTCACACTTGGCAGGTGTACCACTGAGGACCCGAGGGAACGCAGTGTCAAGTGTGAAGTTGTTTGGATGAGTGGTTCTCCTGAAAGAGAACCAGAGGTCAAACAATCGCCCCTTACTGAACAGGCTCGCTTTGAACAGACACTGCACGAGTCACAATGTCGAGGTGAATGGAAACAGATCGTATGCAGTGCAGAGACTGAGTGAATAAGTTGAATCGTGAATTCAACAAAAGTTCATTTATTACCTTTATGCAAACAGTTTGAATTCAATTTGTAGTCACCAGTCCTTTAATGAACAAGTCACTCAGTCCAATTTTAAATTCAGAGGGAAGAAGATCAATCGGCATAAAGCCACAGCCACAATAAAATTGGTACTTGATCTGGTCTATCATTATCAAAATAATTTCTTCCAAAACTGTTCAATTCTATAATATTATACTCTAATCAATTCTCAGTTCTACTTAATTTCATACCAAATCCAGAAATCGTCCTTTAAATCAGTTTCTGGGTGTGGTTCATCACACAATACCGGTCGACAATGCCAGTCGAATCCCCTCCTTCTTTTGTACATGTGAGACATCACTCTATGTTTTTTTGTTGTTGATGTTGCCAAACACTGGCACCGGCAGAACAATACAGACAGAGTGGGAGTGACACGCTCAGCCGTTGTGGAATGATGAGCGTTTTGGGAACGCTCAGGGTGTGGCTGCAGTGGCGAGGACAGGGAAGAAGTGAGCAACCTCGCACTGACCTCAGGCCAGCCCCGAAGCCTTTGTTCCTCTTATTCAGTTGGGACGTTGTAAGATGATTTAGCAGGTGATGTGGAGGGGAAAAACAATGAAGGAATAAAAGGACGCAGAAAAAATATGCACATCATAGCTACTTCTGCATGAAAACTGTCCTTTTTTCCCAAGAGATACTTTTCCCAGTTAGTTCACATAGAAACTGAGGCAGACACATAAATGTGGTCCTAGCAAATTTTACCTGTTCTGTCAGCATTTAAAGTTTAGGTCCATTTTCCTAAAGCCAATTAAAAAAAATAAAATAAAATAAACCATCATCAAGATCATTTTCTGTCAATATGATGCCTTGTGTTAAAGGGAAGTGTGAACATGGACACAAGACTAAGAGGCTTTTAGGAAAACTTATGGCATCACTGAAGGTCAGTGCTGGGATGAAAAGGCTGTGAGATCATTTATGTCACCATGAAATGGCATTTTGATCTATTTCTTGTCGAAACAGGCTGTTTGGGGCGGTGCTTCACACAGAGAGGCATGTTTCAAAGGTGTAAACCAACAAGTGATCAGCTGAGAATGGGCAGAAAGGCAGTATTATTTGATGTGAAGGTTTGTTATTGGTCAAATTGTGAAGATTTTGTTCATGCCTACTTGTTCCTCATGACATCGCCAGTGCCCTGTTCTCTAGGAAGAAGAAATAATGGGATTTTGATATAAAAATACACAAATAATCAAAATGACAGTAGTAAATTCTTTTGAGCTAAATGTTGAATTGGTTACAAGTTAAGAAGGTTATTTTTCATTTCACTGTGACTTTTACTGGATTTTTTTTTCTTTTCTTTTCTTTTTTTTTGATTGCATACAAGGCAGATGAACAGATTCTTGATAATGCAGCATCTGGATCAGGACTCGTTTACAGGTTCAGCCTCAAAGCTGCTAAGCATTTAGTCAAAGTCAGCCTCCTTTGTGTCCTCAGCGTACATTTAGACTTCACCTCAAACACCCATCGACTTATCAAACTTCTCTGATTTCTCTCTGCAGGGCACAGGCCAGCGACCTTGCCATGCTGATTGCTCGGATGCAACAGAATGCTGACAAGGTGGAGCAAGACATCCTTTACGCTGAAGACCTGCTGGCTGTGGTGAGAAGACATACAAGCGTTCATGCACTCAAATACACACACACACACACACACACACACACACACACAAAACATGCTTTCACTTCATTCTGCTTCATGTGCATCACTCTCGCCCTCTCTAAGACTTGCTAAAGTGTTGATTACTGTCCCCCAGGATGCCGAGAATGACAAGAAAGACCTGCCCTTCAAGCACCAAAATGAGATCGCAGTCAAGCTGGGCGAGGCGGAGGGCCTGCTGAAGGACCTCTTCCTGGATGTGGACAAAGCCAAGAAGCTCAAACACCCGCAGGGCACGGAGATAGAGAGCGAGTGAGTTGTCTGCAAAGTCAATTCAAACAGAAGCCGGGAATGTCCTGTGCAGAGCAGCGTTTACTCTCCTTAGGACTGGTAAAAGCAGGAAATCAAGTTTTAGTTCCATAACACAAAAAGTTCACTGACAGCACACAAAGTGATTGGGACGCTGACTTGACGAGTGAGCCGTCATTTTATTTTTCAAAATAGCAGTCATACAATTTGTGTTCTGCATTCGTTACACCTTTACACCAGCATCTTTAAAGGACACTGTTACCATTTAGTGCTTTCACGCTTGCTAGGATAAGTATACATTTTCCAGACTTTAAAGGAATATTCCATCATTTTGGGCAAAAAAAAACTTTTTTTCTGACATACCCAAACTGAGACAAGATGTTCAATACCATTTCACCTTTGTACGTCCAGTGGTTTGGTTCCTTTGGGTAGCATTTTGTGTTAGCTTAGCATAAAGACTTGAAGTCTGTGGGAGTCATTACCCTAGCTCCGTCCAAGTGAAAAAATAAACCTTATACAACTTTTGTATTTGAAAAAGACATCTTAGAATTAAAAAAAAAATACACAAACCAAAAATAACACAAAAACAAATTAACGAATGTGTGTTGTTTACCATAGACCTAAATTCTTTATTTTAAGCTAACACAAAATGCTACTCATTGGAAGTGAACCACTGGACGTACAGATAGGAAAATGGAATCAAACATTTTTTCTCAGTATGGGAAGTCAGAAAAAGAGCATTTTGTTGAAAACGCTGGAGTATTCCTGAAAGAAACACAATGGGATTTTGTTTGATTTGCATTCCAGGTGCTTAGACATTTTTTTTTTACAGAAGCAGTCACCGAACATACCAAACATGACAAACAATCACAATATCACAATACGTGATGTATAGCTTCCTGGAGAGTTCACTGCAAAAGACATGAAATTCATTATAACAGCATACAGGATGAGTTACTGTTAAACAATCAGCTATAGTACGCTTGCTGAGGTATTTCTGCAAGCTACTTTGGATGTAAAAAATTTAAGCAAACATTGTGAGTCCACAAAGTGTTTTGGCACTCGGTGCACTTTTTTCTGAATATGCTCCTTCTGTGACTCCAGCGTCAGCCTCCTCCACGACCGCTGGCTTAAGGACTGTGGCTTCTACCGGGACATCTACGAGCAGGTCGAGGACGTGTCACGGGTTCCCAGAATCGACTGGGCTACCGTTCTCAACCAGAAGCAGGTATGTTCAATGACACTGTAGTAACATTCGGGTCAGTATGCTTAAAAAATCCTTCAAGGTCTGTCAATACTGGGTTGGACTTTAATAGGACTGATGACATGAGACAGTGTCAGATTCCCACCGGGGCCTCCTGTACTGACTGTGTACACTCATAACAGTGTGACGTGCTGTCAGTGAAAGTGTCTCGCAACTGGCAATAACCAGTTTGAACCAGGGGACGTATGTATGAAATGTATAAAAGATGTATGAAAGATGCTATGCAAATAAAGTTATAAAATAAATAAAGTTATTATTATCATTATTATTATTGTTGTTGTTATTACAGCCATGTCAAAACTCAGTGGAAGTGACTGAGAAAGTTAAACTTGATTGTTATTTTTGAGGTTAAAACTCAAGCTGTCAAATTGCATCACTGATTTGCTTGCAAAAGTCGTGACTGTTTGTTTTTGTATGGTCGTTAATCAATTAATAATTCATAAAATATGCAAAACTGTTGTACAACCCAAACAGCAAGAATCCGAAATTAAGAAAATTTTGTCATGCATCCATGGAACAGCGTTAAAACAGCACTAACCAGTTAACATTTGCAGTAGTGTGTGAATGTGTGTGTGTGTGTGCGTCTCCAGTCCACGCCGTTAACAGCTTTCCCTGTGTTATCTGCGTTTTCAGAAAGAGGTGAACACTGAGGCGTACGGCCCCAGCCTGGCAGATCTGGAGAAGCAGATCGCGGCCCACAACATCGCCCACAAGGAGATCGAGGCCTACAGCTCCCAGCTCAACGTCAGCTCTGCTGGCAGCAAGGTGAACATGGGCTCAAAGATGGCTCGTTGTCCACAGGGAGAGACATCCAGTGTTTTTCAGGATGTCTTCTTCACTTCACAAAACACCTGAGTTTTAGACGTTTTGTATGTCACATTTGAGGAATATGTTTTGTCAGACATTGAAATTCTGGTGATCTTTGTCTTTTAGGAAAACTACTCAACCATCAAGAAACAATACAACAACTTGCGGGTGAGTTGTGGCCATAATCGTGTAAGAGTGTAATACAAAATTAAGTGGTGTTCATAATTCAGATGTTAATACATTTTTCTTGAGCTTTACGCTAAATTTGCAGCTGTGGTGTGTCTGTACTCTGGATTTCTCAGACGTCATGTTTTATTCTTCCCAGGACAACTCCAAGTGGCGCCACCACTACCTGAGCAGCCTGTACAACTACATGCAGGGCTGCCACAAGGAGCTGGGCTTCCTGGGAGAAGAGCAGGAGAAGATCAAGAAGCAGGACTGGAGTGACCATATCATCGACCCGCCTGACGTCCGCAGGCAGTATGAGGTCAGGGTTCACAGGCTGTAGCAGGGACACCGGGTGATTGTCAGATGACCAAAATGTTATCTGTTATCTTTTTTTTTAGTCAGGACATTGTGTAGGGTTTTATTTATGTAGTGCTCTTCCTGTGCCTTCCTGTCGCAGCTGTCAATCACAGCAGTGAAACATGCCATTCCTGTGACCTTATGATTCTGGATGGATGAGCAGGATGGATATTTGCTAAGAGAAATGGTAGATGTTTGCGTCCAAAGTGAGAAAAAATGAGCGTGAGAAGCCATTGCAGCAGGTCACAGTTTCAAAACAGTCATCTTCATCTCATTTTGATGGTCCCACTTTGATTTGACGTCACAGAACTTCAAGAACAACAGCTTGCTGTCCCACGAGAGCGAGGTGAACAAACTCCAGGATGACGCAGACCGACTCATAGAGCTGAAGCACCCCGCCAGTGCCACAATACAGGTACCTGTCATTACGAGAAAATTCTGGTATTGGAGGGAAAAACAAGACTTGGACAGTCAAAACATGTCACTAATCCATTAACCTCTGAAACTTACAATCATACCTTCTGATAATGTGGAAACATAAATCTTCCAGTGTGAACCGTCCTCAGACAGAGAGACTCAGCAGGCTCGTGCTTTCAGATCCAGGTGTCAAGTTTTTGAGAATACTGTGTTTAACGTTTAATTTTTTTGCATTTCCAGGCTCAGAGAGATGATGTGCGGAACAACTGGCAGAAATTCCTCAATCTCTGCATTTGCCAGGAGACACATCTGGATAATGTGGAGGATTTCAAAAAGGTTCAAACTTCTTACATCATTTTGAATACAGCGTACATCCTGTAAACAACACTTTGGTAAACTCTGTGGAAAGGTATCGGACTGGCTTTGCTGGCCTGTCATTAAAAGAGTTGAGCTCATTCAGCCATCCTTTGTTACAGCTGTGGTTTGGCGATTATATAATACACTTCATTCTGTCTTTATCACGTGTGTGTGTGAGTTTGTGATTAAATGTGAGTAGGGGTGTGTGCATATTTTGTCTTGTCATGACACACACAATGAATTTCCTTGCCGGGGTGATACCGTACACTCCAGTTTACATATCTCAGTTACAGATATAAAGCAAATCACCAATCACACCAAACTGTCCTAATGGTTAATTCTGTTTTATATCCTGTCTCCAGTACCAAATGGACACTGAGGATCTGTCAGAGACTCTGACCAAACTCAACAACAGTTTGGACCCCAAGAGCGTCGACAAGAAGAGCAACTCTGAGACGCTGCTGCAACTCGAGGTACACGGCGGTTACAGTAGTTTTTACTGAATAAGAGATATCAGAATTAGAGCTAGCGTTGGACATGGTATTAAACTTGTTAGGATGCACATGTACAGTAGGTGGGATTAAACATGCAGCAGCACCAAGTTTATAAAAAGTGGTGCAAAAGAAATTTAAAGAGTGACTCAACACATGATCACATAAGGCAGAAAATGTCTGCTGCACTGCCCTCTAGAGGTTGAAATTTTCAGGCACGTTGCAGGCATGGCCACACCCAATCAGTGATGTTATGGGAGTTGTTTCTCATCCGCTGTCAAATACAAGCACACCTGCCGTAGCCCCGACAAAGCTCCCGTGGACATCCATTTTTACTGGATTGAGAGAATTTAGGGTTTCTGTTTCTGCTTTACCGTCCGCCCTGCATAATATATTAACCCAAGGACAAACTTGAGGGCAAAAAAAGAGTGATTGGCAAAATATGGCGCTCTAAGAGGCAATGTTTCATATACTCGGGAAGCACCTTCCAGACGATAGGGCACCTCAAAAAACACTTCTTGAGGTGCTTCCAGGTGCCTGGGGACCCGTCAAAAAAAATCACACAGACGTATATGCAACAACAAAAAAAACCTGTATTGAAATGTTGTTGAATGTGAAAAAATGAGCCACTTAAATCGTACAGTTTCAGAATTGGATGAGGAATTGTTCCTGTGTCTGTCGGATGTCTAAAACTGTCTCCCTCTGTTTCCTGGCAGGCGGAGGAGAAGGCCGTGCAGCAGAGTGAGCAGCAGCTGGCCGACCTGAGGAGGCGCAGCACCAACATCGCTCCTCTGAGGCTGCGTCGCATCGCTCCCAGCAGGCCGATCACCGTGGAGTCGCTCTGTGACTGGGACACAGACAAGGTGGAGCCTCCTACCCTTCAATTTTTGACTGTGCTGTACAGAGAAAAGACTGTCAAATGTCTACAACTGAGAGTTTACGCTTTAGCCATTCTCACGAACTTTACCAGTGTTAAGTGCTTTCAGAGGCAATTACAGGACATCTGGCAAGGAGAGCTGATATTACTCTGGGCCAGCTGTTCACAACTATTCAAAAGTGTTAAATTAACTCTGATGGTGTAGACTAAGATATAGTACAACTTTTTAAACTTTTTCTTTATTTATACTCTCCGAAGGCTGGACACTTAATTCTCACATTACCAAATCATCCCAGAGTCTATTCATGTGTCTACAGCATAAAATACTTTAGCGCATGTTGAGAATAATTTGTTGTTATTACTTTCTCCAGGCTTCTCTGTCAAAAGGGGACAGGTTCACCCTGAAATCTAACTCAGACAACGAGAACTGGGAAGTGATTTCCAGTGATGGCTCAACCAAGACCTTTCCAGGGGTTTGCTTCCAGATCCCTCCACCTGACCCAGAGGCCATTGACAAAGTGGACCTGTGAGTAATGCAAGACTACATTGTGATAAAACTTAAATGAGCTATGCCAGAATGTGTGCAACACCTTTCATCTAATAGTGTGTTTGATGCCGCTTGATCAGGATGTAGTTGATGTTAATTGTACCCTTGTGTGCAGATATGTACAGCGTTTATTTATTTCCTGTCTTTCTCTGTCTCTCTTTTTTCTCTGCTTTTAATTTACTAGTCTGGGTGGTGAACTGGCAGACATCAAGAAGAGAAGAGCCGCTCTGGCAGCATCCCTGAAGAATAATAACACAGCCGTCTCCAGGTCCCAACAAGCAGGTCATTACCAATCTATCAATTTATCTACCAAATATTTATCAGTTATGCCTAAAGTCATATAATATCACTGATTAATTTAAAAAATACTGCAAAATTTACAACTAACTGCACAAACGGACTTGTATTTATCTCTGAGAATTAACCAAATAATCAATTAACGAGTGAATCATGCTCTTTCTTCAATCAGCCCCGGTGTCTTCTGCCCCGACGAATCCCAAAGCGGCAGCCCTGGCTGAGCAGCTGGACAAGCTGGACAGCGACTTGGCCCAGACTGAGGAGGACATCCTGAGCCGCCTGAGAGCCCCGCTGAACCGCAGTGACCCGGCCGGAGATCTGGCCAACAGGCTGAAGGAACAGGAGGTGAGAGACAGGAGTCAAAGTCCTCCTTTGACAGCTCTTTAGGCTCAGGGATTCGGCATTTTTTTTGTTATGTTTGTATGCCACTCTTTAAATTAAATAATAAAATTTGATTGCAGGTTCTACCAACAGGTTTTTTGGGCAGCTGCAGTCAGGGATGAGTCTCCATCACGCTGCTGTTAGATGACATGGCTAGTTGATATTTGATGAAACACCTACAGCTACGCTTATGTAACCATGTAATATCTGTATCCGTGTGCTACAGAAAGCAGCTGAGGCACTGAAGGCCCTCGAGCAGCAGAAGGCCGCGGCCCAGGCTGACTTGCAGCCGCTGCTGTCTAACGACCCTAGTACCTCCTCCGCCCTGCCACTCAAACTCAGCGCTGCCAACAACAAGCAAGAAGGCATCGCTGCACTTGCTGACCTCTACACCAAAAAGTAAGCCCATGTTTTATGTGGACATAACTGGATGTTGATATGAATATTGCATATATGTTCATATTTCCTCATTAAAAAAACATTACAGTAAAAATTACAACCCTGCAAACATTTAATCAGGTTATTCACGCTCCTTCCTTTCCCTCAGAGCCAACGCATCTCTCAACCTGGAGGGTCAGATTAACAAGGTGGACGGCATCGTCTCTGGCTTTGAGGACAAGCTGAGTCAAGACAATTCAATCCCTGATGCTCCAGATGCCATCCAGACCCGGGCTCAAGAAATTCAGGTGAGAAATCTGTAATTTTCACTTCCTTCCTTCCTAAAACTAAACCATACTGCATAAAGGCAACAGATTCATTCAACAATGTGATCCTGAGAATGCAATCCTGTTTGAATCATTCCACTGAGTTCAGACTAGTCAAGTGTAGATATTTAAGTTTGGTAAGTACACTGTCAGGAATAGGAGTTCAGTGGGAGTCCATTTCTGTCCCCCAAGGTAAAATCTACACAAATACCTCCCCAAGGGCTAATTATTGCACCGCGAGGTAATTATGTACCTTTTTCAAAGCCAAAAAGGCACATTCATGTTCTTACTGAGATAAATTCTTTGGTGTTTGAAGCAGCTCTGACTCCTTCCCTCTGCTCTGTCTGATCTAGAGCCTGCGTAAGGATGTGGCCGGGGCCCAGGATGACATGAAGAAGCTGGGCCAGGACCTGGAGAACACACAGCAGCTGTGTAGCTCTCTCCAGCAGGGCTACCAGGAGTACTGTCCCGACATCCAGCGCCAGGAGAGCCAGGTCAAGCAGCTGCAGAACCGCTACGCAAACGTCACCAACCAGCTGAAGGAGAGGTGAGAGTCAGGCTGACGTTGAATCATTTCAGCCACTTTACTTTGTATTAAAACATTATCTCAAGGTCTTCTGTCTATTTTTTGTCAAACATGCTCTATAAAAAAGAAAAATGCTGGTTACAAGTTGATTAAAAGTATGAGACAAAAAAAAGTATGATAATAAATTGAGTATTTCTAGTGTAAGTGGTAATGACTGGGTGTGACAGCCCTTGATTCATTCTTAGTGTAACATGTCTTCAATAAAAATATTTTTGAGGAGAAGAAACAACTTAACGACTTAACAACTGGCTCAAAACTGACTCAATTCTGAAAAAGAAAATCAGTTGGTAATACGTTTTTTTTTTTTTTTTACAATGTCAAATTTTTAATTTCATATCATATATTGATGAATCCTCTCAGAGAAAACATTCTGCAAGAAGCTGCGACTAAAAACCAGGAGTTCCAGAGCACAAGCAAATCCCTGAACGCCTTCCTGGACAATCTGCCTAAAAATCAGATCAACCCCAGTGATGACCTATCTCAGCTCAGCGCCAAGCAGAGCTCCCAAGAGGTAAGACAGTTTATTGCCTATGCCGCGTCATGAGGACAAATTAGTTGGTAACTAATGATAGTTTATTTGTGCCGTTAAGCTAAATGTAAATCTGTAGAGATCATTGTAGAAAAATGATCGTTGATTATGTGATATCAGTACATTTCACTGACTAACTTTTGTCATATATTTTACTGTAGAGGGTGATGGATGACCTGAGGAGGAAGGGAGATGACATGGACAGAGTGGTGGACCTGTCTCAAGACTTGCAGAATTTGCTCAGTGTAAGCCTTTTATGATTACAATACACAACTATGAAAAAGTAGGGCAACATTATGAGGGTGATTCATGTTAAAAGACATGTTAAAAAAAATAACAGCACCCCAATGCTAGCTGAAATTATCACATGCACACATGTGTAAGAGAAAATCTGAGCTAAAATCACATCACCTCATTAACTACTCTTTGTTAAATAATTTCAAACAAACCTAGGATAGCGATACAAATATATTTGAATGAATGACAAAATGAATGGACTGACTGACTGACTGACTGACTGACTGATGACAAAAACACAAAAACACATTTTTTTTTCTTCTGTGCAGGAGTATGATGCTAATGTTAACAAATACAACAGCACCCTCGATGACTCTGGGGCCACGGTTGCAAAGAAGCCAAACATTCCCACACTTGCTGATGCTATTCAGAAGCAGGTAATGATAAAGCTGTACATTTACACAATAATAAATAAATAAAAGTCATAAAAAGGTCAAGATGGTTGATGGATTATTTTCTTTGTCTTTAATTACAGGAAAAATCTCTGGTAAACCGATATGCTGAAACATCAGCTGAAAACAACCAGCGCCTCAATCAGATGGGCTTGGCTAAGAATCTGAAAGCTCAAGTAAGAGAACAGGGCATAAATCACTTTAAATCCATTTTCATATGACCTCCTTCCTCAATGCATGTTAAACTAAACAACATTTAAAACCTCTGTGGTCTGTTAAGAAAATATGTTTACAATAAAACAAAATGTAGAAAATCACTTGACAACACATTCATTTTGGCAACTATTCGTGTCCTTTTCTGCAGAATGAAGAGAAAATTCACCTGGTGGCACAGCAACAAGTGCAGCTTGAAAGCCAACAAAGGAGTATGTCAGAGATAAACGGTCTGAAGAAAGAGCTGGAAGAGGAGCAGGAGAGAAGGGCTCATGCGGAGACAGACTTGAGAACTTTCAAGGACAGGTTTATGTCGCTGAAAGGTCGTAGAGGAGTAGAGCGTGTTGAGGAAAAAGAAGTGCTGCAGTACTACCGCGACCCTAAATTAGAAACTGATTTGGCGGATTTTCAGAACAAAATGCATGAAGAGTCCTTGAGGCGCAGCACCACACAGAGTGAGATCGAAGTACTCAACAACAAAATCACTGCCTTAGAGGACACCCTGAAAAACACACCACCCAAACTAGTGACCAGAGAGGTGACAGAGTTTGAGAGAGATCCTCAGCTAGATGTAGAGGCAGCAAAGTTGAGAGATGAAATAGCAAAGATGAAAGATGAAGTTCGAGTGAGAGATGGGGAGACAATTACGATGAAGACAGAAGTCTCAATCCTCCAGCAGAAGAAACCCCCCATCAAAGAGAAGGTGGTTAAGAAGGAGGTGGTAAAAGTGGAGAAAGATCCGGTGATGCTGAATGCAGTGCAGACATTTGAGAGAGAAATTGAAGATGAGGCTAGTCAGAGCAAGCTCATCAATGATGAAATCTTCCAGACCAGGAGCCAGATTAATATGCTGGAGAGAATCATTCCAAATATCGCACCTAAGGTCATCACCAAGGAAGTGAAAAAGATTGAACAAGACCCTGACCTCATCAATGAATCTAAGAAGATTCGATCAAGCCTTGAGGATGAGAGGATTGAAACCAACACCTTGACCAGAGAGGTTTCAGACCTGCAGAGTCGCTATCGTGAAGTGCAAGAGAGGAAACCAAGAACGGAGGTAAAGGAAATAGTTAATGAGATCTACCGGATAGACCCAAACACAGAAGTGGATATAATGCGTCTAAAGAAAGACATACAAGACTCCCACAAGCAGCACTCTGATCTGGAGCATGACATCACTCTAGTCTCATCTGATCTGAATGTGCTCCGTTCTGAGAAACCCCGCGTGGAGATGAAGGAAGTCCTTCAAGAGATAGTGAGGGAGGAGAGGAGTCCTGAAAATGAGAGAGAGATTCAGAGGCTAAATGATCAGGTGAACAATCTCAGCAGCGTTTATAACTCCAAACAAGATCAGGTAATAGCACTAAAGAGAGAGAGAGACGAATGGAAGGCTGAAAGGTCCAAGGTAGAGACCAAGCTTGTCACCAGAGAGGTCATCAAATATGAAAATGATCCACTCCTGGAGAAAGAAGCTGATCGCTTGAGAAGAGAGGTGCGGGACGAGGCACAGCTGCGACGCACCACTGAAGAGATGGTATTTGACTTGCAGAACAAATACATCCTTTTGGAGAGACAGAAACCTGAGGAGAAGGTGGTTGTGCAGGAGGTGCTGCGTTTACAGAAGGACCCCAGACAGGCAGTTGAGCACGACAGGCTTGGCAGACACCTTGATGATGAAGTGAAGTCCCGCCGTCAGATAGAGCTGGAGCTGCAGCAGCTAAGGACCAAGTTGGAGGACAAAGAGAAGATCCTCAGAGAGAGTGATGAGCACCAAAAGAGAATTCAAGTAGAGTCTGAACTCAGAGAGATCAGACTACGCATTAAACAGCTGGAAAATGCTCCACCTCCTGTTGAGGAGAGTATTGTTGTGGAGGAGGTGCTGAAGATTGAGAGAGACCAAAAACTGGACAGGATGACAAATGGTCTTCGGACAGACTTGGACAAAGAAACCAACAACATCCTCCGTATTGAAAGAGAAATCCAGAGTGTGAGACTCAACATTGACATCCTACAGCAAGAGAAATCTGCTGTGAGGGAAGTGTACAAGGAGGTTATCCGTGTTGAGAAAGATCAGGCTGTGGAAGCAGAGAGGGATCGCCTGAGGGAACAGGTAACCCAGGAGAAATTTGCCAGGCAGGATCAGGAGGATGAATTAAAACGCATCTCTGACAATATTAATTCTCTGATGACCACCAAGTCCAGCACTTCAAGAGAGGAGACCAGCCTCATTTTGAATAGAGATGCCTTACAGAGGGAGAGAGACAACCTCACTCGTGAACTCAGATCCCTTGAAGCTGACAAACATGATGTCAGCCTTTCATTCCACCAGCAGAGCAGGCTGATGAGTGAGAGAACGCAGATGAGCAGACAGAAGAGCATTAAGATGGAATCTGATGTCCAGCGTCTGGAGAAGGAGATCCTGGATGAAAAAGACAAGATTAACTCGAAAAACAGCACCATCCGGGAGCTTGAGCAGGATTTACAGAAAGAGGCACAGGCAGAGACTAGGACCAAAGAAACCAATGTCTCTACTAGAATCACCATTTTGGATCCAGATACGGGCAAGGATATGTCTCCTTATGATGCATACCTGCAGGGAATCATTGACCGCAAACAATACATTCATCTGCAGGAGTTGGAGTGTGACTGGGAGGAGATAACGTCCATGGGACCTGACGGTGAGACAACAGTCCTTCAAGACCGCAAGAGTGGCAAGCAGTATTCCATCAAAAATGCTCTGAGGGATGGCAAGCTGACGCAGCGTGAGCTGCAGCAGTACAAAGATGGAAAAATGCCCATCTCAGAGTTTGCCCTGCTTGTTGCAGGTGACATTAAGAAACAGCCACTATTTAATTCAGTCACCCCAAAGCCCACCACATCTCTGAAATCACCCCCCTCTCAAAAGTCCACTGGCGTTTATCCGATCGCTGGAATAATGGACACACACACTGACACTTGCTTTACAATACGCAGTGCCGCCACACGTAAACTGATTGACACCACCACTGCCCAACGGCTTCTAGAGGCTCAGGCAGCAACAGGAGGCATCATTGATACCAAAACTGCACAGAGATACTCAGTCCACAAGGCAGCAGATAGAGGCCTCATTGAGGCCAGTCAACTGCAGAGGCTGCTCAATGCGCAGAAGGCCTTCACTGGTGTTGAGGATCCCGTCACCAGGGAGCTTTTGTCAGTGGGAGAGGCTGTTCAGAAAGGCTGGATGCCCAAGGAAACTGCCATTCGCTACATGGAAGCACAGCACCTGACAGGAGGGCTGATCAACCCCAAAACCGGCAGCCGAATAGACGTCATTGAAGCCATCGGGGTAAAAATGATTGATAGCACAATGCTGAGAGAGCTGCAGGCTGACACAAACTATGCCAAGGAAATTGTAGACCCACTCACAAAGGAGAGGATCAACTACAAACAGGCTATGGAGCGTACCAAGAAAGACCCAGAGTCAGGCTTACCGATGCTGCCTGCCTCCTCAAAGGATTCTGGCTACGTTCCTTCATACACTTCTCATAGATACTCAAGATACTAGACATGTTTACAGCATACTTAAAAGAGTATTTTGGTCTCTGGGGTGATTAATGAGATACCAGCTTATACTAGTAGTTGTAGAATTGATAAGATACATTGTGCGCACCTCATGAAATAAATTCAATATATTAAATATAATGTACATTTTTGACTCAGGAAAAGTCTGACTCTACTGCAAAGCTTACTGTTTAGCCAAAATAATTGCTGCTGAGTTGCTTTTGTTTACCAAACATGTCTTATGTGGGAAGATGTATTTTTTGATTTAATTTAAAAAAAGAGAAAAAAGAAAACATAAATACTGGTTTGTGATATGTTGATTATCCTTGATATTCTTTGTTTTATTAGGTATACTGGGACATGGTGCAATGCTATTTACCGAGATTGATTCATACTGTATTACTTATGGATTCTCCTTGACACTGTTCACTTTAAAGCCAATCTTGTTTGATACTTTATGAAAAAACAAATACCAATAAATTTAAATTATATGATTACACTTTGTGGACTTCCTCACTCTAAATGTTGTGTTAAGTCAATAAAATAAAATATGGAGTCGTTTAGGCCTACAGTAAGAAGGTTACTTGTTTTTCCAAGCTTGATAAACATAAATAAGTATGCATTGGATGCTCTTTAAAGGGACACCCATATACAATACCATTTGGTATAAAGTAACCACAGATGAGTAATTATTCCTCTGCAACATGTCATACAGTTGGCACTCATCACAAGTGTGTCAGGAAGATGTGCATTCCTTAGCTGTTATCACAATTATGGGCATTACTCACACAGCACACGGGAATAATCTCAATAATCTATAAGACTCATGATTCACAAGTTATATTTCTGTGTACAAATTTCAACTTTTGCCTTTTTCCTGTCAGTGTCAGGCCAACTAGTTTTCAGTGAAACACTGTTGTTTCAATCCATTGCAAGAAAATATGGGTTAGCTCATTATGCATGCATAACTCATGTGCTTGGTCATAGCTTCAGTTCAATATCACACCACGAGAACAAGAATGAACATACTTGAGAAATGCACCATATACATTAAATTGCATCGTGGCATGTGATAAAATATCTGCTCTGCTATCAATTCTCCACTGATCAAACATCAAGATCTACTGCCACTCTGCTGTTTTGGGGCTTGAACTGTGTGTGATCTCAGGCCTGCAAAAGTGTAGAAAACCTGCTGGCTGAGATTCTGGCCTTCTTGCTGCTTAAAAGAAGAAGGTTTTGTATAAAGTATGTTTTATAAGGAAAAAAAAGAAACCTGCATTTTTATGTAGTTTTAAACCATTCAGTTGGCTTTCAACAGGTTTAAAGAGCTAACTCTGATAAAAACAACAACAACATTTTAATACATAATCAGCTCTCTGAAGTATGAAGGCAGTGTGTGTGTAGGCTGCCTCCTCTACATTTTAACACTTAGGCTGGAAGTAACACATGTTCCACTGATTCATGGCACTGTAACTTTTTTGTGTACTCTGTACCTTTTTAAAATGTAGATATTTTTTAAATCCAGTAACTACAGTGTTACTCAAGCACATCTTTGCTGACCTATTGTAGTTACTGACATTTTAAAATCACATCCCTTAGAAATATTATAGATGTTCCATATGCAACTGATAGAGAAATTCTTACGTTAGCCTCAATATGTACCTAATGCGTTAACCTTACGTAACCCTTTATCCTCTCATAAAGAGGTGTCTTTGTTCATAATTAAAAAGACTGTTGAGACAGCAGTAGAGTTGAAACAATGGCGATGCAGCTGTTTGAGAATACAAACCTTTTCTTATCACCTTGGGAAGAAGCAAAACGTGTTTTTTCTCCTATAAGACTGTGTCTCACCCACACTCCTGCGCCCTTTTTGCTGTACAGACTGGTTCACCAGTTGACTCTCTATGGACAAACGGTGCCTCTTTATATGTATAAAGATATTGATTCATGCATGAAACTGTGCCTGTGATTCAGTTCTTTTATTTAAGACAATTTCCCTGACACCAACACAAAACTGGCCCAAAGTAAAAGGGCCAATTGTGGAGCCACTGCAGCAAACAGTAAAGAAGAAATCAAGAATCTTACTTTGTCTGGACAATTTATTTTGTTATGTCAAAAATTTCCAGTGAGAAGAATTTAATTTAAACCTCTGTCCTCTCATCCTTCTGGAATTGCAACTGTAGCAATGTTTCCTAACTTTGCTTTTCTGATGAGCAACTGGGTACATTTCCAATTAACAACTTTATTTTCCTTAAACAGATGTTGACTCTGGCAATGTTAATTCTACTTCAGCGAAATTTCAGAGACGTGACAGTACTTCTGCTTGAGTGGGATATTTTAATACTCTTTCCACCCATCTCTAAAACAAAATCTCAGAGTTCACCTGAGCCTCAGACTAGCGCTCCATTCCTCCATCCTTGGCACACAGGGTGAGAGCCAGCGCTGTGAAGTGTGAACCAGTCTTCTTATTAATGAGAACTCTGGGAAATGTGATGAGTGCAGACTCTGGTCAGGTTGGGTCTGCGGGCGATGGACGGCCGGCCTCTTTGGTCTCCCTCTCTTTGAAGAAGCTCCTCTGTTCATTGATGGCTTTCTGTAGAAGAGCGAGGTTTACCCCATCAACACAGTTCAGAACACGAGCGCGGACCATCAAGCCAACTCCTGTTGAAAGGTGAGAGGAAGCAAAATAAGGCAGGTGATAAGGGTAGGCCCAGAGGCATGTATGAATGAAGTACTGCCATTCTTTTTTTTTTTTTTTTTTAATTTTTAAAAATATTTTTTGATAATTACTGAATTGATTTAAAGTAAAGATGTTGTTATCATATGAGACAAGATGACTTAAGGAATCTGTTGGTACCAAGCATGTCATGCTAGGTTGTTGGCAAGGTGATTAAATATTGCTCCAAGATGAAGCTAAATTTTGGCAAGAGCAAATCTGCCATAGCTATTTTCAATTTCTAGGTAGTCCCTTGACCTCTGACCTCAAGACATCTGAATGAAAATGGTTTCTACTGGTACCCATGGGTCTCCCCTTTGCAGACATGCCCACCTTATGTTAATCCAATGCAGTTTGTGTTATTTTGGCCTATTCTATATTTCTGCATACTGGAGCCTAAACAGTCTTGGAGTTGCATAAATTGGGTTTGACTGGAAAGCTCAGACTCTTGTGGATTCAGTGAGCTGAATTTTATTCATGTGTGATGATGTCAGCCACCACAGTGGCCATTTCACTGTAGTGAGACCATTTCTGGAGACTTAACATCACTGTATAAAATGACCTATTGTGACCTTTAGGATAATCACAGCCAACTTTAGATCCACAAACTAGATGACAATTAATAAAAACAAAAATCAAAATAAGTTATGTAATAATACTTATACTAAATACTAAATTAGTAATAATACTTAAGAATCACAGAACATACTGAATCAGCACCCAGGTATTCTGACTGTATCTAATTGGAAGATAAGCATATTGTCCAACAGGGAAGTTTAGCGTGGGTAGGCAGGGGGTGTTCTCTTGATACTGCTCAAACACAACACTTCGTTGTTGTCTTCGCCCGTATTGTAAACTAGAAAAAATGATAACTAAATTATGTTCGGGTTCAGGATGGGCTTGGTCATGTCGGTGTTATTTCAGTGAAAAATAAGAGACCTAGTATCTGGTCTAGGCAACTTCCGATGAAGAAAGTGACCCCAATCAGAATTGGAAATGTCAGATTCAGTGTGATTCTTTTGCTCAAATCACCCAGCCCTGTCTAGAAGATCCAATGAATAATTATATTACATGAGCTAGTTCTTACCCTCAACATTTTCAACTTCACCCAGAACTGTGTACTGAGCTCCAATTACAGGGTCAAATGGCTCCACAAACATAGTTTGGACGGCCACTTGGTGCTGTGCTGAGGCATGCTGGGCCGACAGCGTCGCCCTGGACTCCTCAGGCTGGTAACACGTCAGTCTGGAAGGTTGAACAAACTTGAAACTTGACATCACTGTATAAAAAGACCTTTTCTGACCTTTAGAATAATCACAGCTTCATAAAACTTTACATCCACACACTAGAAGATGCTTAAAAAAAACCCAAAACCTCAATAAATTGTACTTGTAGAATCGCAATACAGATTGAATCACCACCCAAGTATCATAATAACATTGAATCGCGAGATAAGGTCCACCTGATGGTGAGTGATGGTGATGATGATGATGATGACGGTGATGATAATGACACACTGAGCAAATTCATTTTACATTACAAATACCTGAAAATTCTGTGAAAATGACTGTGATGACTAAAATTGTGGGTGTAATGGTTAATCGATCGATTCATTGCCATTAAAATTTTCATTGATTCATTATATATGATATGTTTAGGCTATTATACTGTACTTGGTCATATATTTTTAAGTCTCTATTATTGCATTGATTAATTTTGAGCACAAGAACTACTTCATTATTAATTATTTATGCCTATTATTTAAGTTACAGTAGGCCACAATTTTGCCTTCCTCTTATTAGTAAAGGATTTTAGCCTTCATATAATTAGTTTTCATATGTCTACTCTGTCTTATGCCCATATACATCTTGTTAAAAGCAGACTATGTAATTTCAAATGTGAAGGCACACTACTTTAAACTGTTTTCTAATGGTTAAGGATGAGGTTGAGCCAGGATAAAACCCCTCAGGTTCATGTCAAGACTAATAACCCATAGAATTAATGTAACACTTTTAAATGTCTGTCTTGAATCTAATATTTTGATGTCAAATGCACACAAAAACATAAACAACTGAGCGAAATGCTCTTATATTTTGGGTTGAGATGGGGTAAGTCCTGAGGTATTTCTAAGATTTGAGAGTGTCATTCATCATTCTTTAACACATCAACACACGGTGGGGTGCAAGTAATTGACAACAATGTTACTAATTAATCGACTAATTAAATAAAATAAAATAAATAAATAAATAAATAAAAAAATCTGCAAACCTGCATGAAGAAGAAGAGGGAGGGAGTCACAACAAAGTGTCAGAAATAAACACAACCCACCTGCCAAATGTCCTTACAGATTCTCCCTCCCGCGCTACACCGGAATTAATCTCCCAGGGGAAATAAAAGACTGCGGCCGCCGGGAGCATTTTCAATGTGTGCAAAATGGACAAAACTTATTTAAAAAAAAAAAAAAAAAAAAAATCGTATATGAAACATGCACTTGGAGCTCTTCCTTGTGAGTCGGCAGAGAATGCTGGGTACTCCATAAGAGTCATGTGATTTCACCAAGCGCCGCCTTTCCACAGCGATGAGGAAGGTGACGTCTGTGCCGCTATAAGACAGGCTGAGGGGTGCGTAGGTCAGTCGGTGCTGTTATCACCTTTATTTGTCTGGGTTTAGCGGTGGTTTTGCCCTATAACACACGGAGCTATGAATCCCGACATCCTAAGAGAGCGACAAAAGGCTACTTTCGACGTCGAGAAACTCACCCATATTTTGGACGGTGCTCCAGAAAAGACCCGAAGGAGGAGAGAAATTCGTAAGTTTGAAATGCCCCCCTTCGCCTGGTAAACGCAAAGTGCTACATGCTAGTGCTCAACTGTTTTATATCGACTTAAGATGTAGTGCTGAAGAGTATTTGTGAGGAAAACAAGGTGCAGGCCACAATAACGAGGTACAATATGGTATCTTTTATAACCCATGCTAGCTGTCAGGCACCGCTAGCTAGGTCAGCTAGCTAACATTTAACGTTAGCTCAGATGTGCTGCTGTTTGGTAATGGAGCACCAAAGTCCATTCAAACATCTGCCACTTTTTTTAGGTGTACATGGCGCAGCGGCGTACATGGGAAAGCCTGAAATTGAATTGAAATAAAAGCTAGTCGTTCGATCAAATGCGGAAATTAACAGTACAAGTATATTCGTGTGAAATTACATTTACAATTTGTTTAAGGTCATAGGTCATGTTTTGCGACTGGCATGTAACCGTTAATGGAACTTTGCCATGAAGCAAGGCAGGTTGCCATTTTTGGTTAATCATTTTCTGAGTAGTAACAAGGGAATAAAACCTAATCTGTTCTCAGTGAAATGACTTAAAAACGACATCACGAGAACACCGTTTTGACTCCAGTACATATGTTAAATTTTTTTTCCCTTGTATTTATGTTATGTAACTGCTATTACAGTGTTTACTTAACCAAGCTGCCTCTCTAGCTCTTGCACACACACACACACACACACACACACACACACACACACACACACACGCACACACACACACACACACACACACACACACACACACTGTTATTTAGTTCAGTGTTCAAATGATTTATGCATACTGGATAAGTTACTTAAATGCAGTGCCCTATTTTATTACGTATATCATTTCAGATACAAATGTGCAGTGATGTCTGTTGTAATGAATCTGTTGTCCTCTTAATAGCCTACTAGTAGGCCTACTACCCCCCACACCTCCACCCCCAATGTAAACAACTGCTTAACTCTGCTCCCCACCTTGTGTTTCTAGAAGTCGTATGGGTCAAAACATAGCTCTGAATCAGTTTCCATTCTCCTCTGCAGAGTCGCTGGTCCTCAGTGACCCAGACTTTCAACATGAGGACCCAAACTTCATGTCCCGCAGTGACCGTTATGACCTGGCAGTTAAAAAAAGTGCCCAGATGATCCTGAAGCTAAGAGAGTATGGCATTGCAGACCCTGAAGAGATCCTCTGCTACAAGAGGTATATGATGGAGAGAATGCAATAAACATAATTAGAGTGGTAAATGAATGGGCATATGAGGCAACTTGGGACTGTGTATGGGTGTGAAAATATCCTTCATAGATGCAGATAGTTTTATGTGATTCCAAGGTTTGAGATTACAACCTCACAGACTTTGGAAATCCTCAGTTATGAGAGGTAAGGTGGACACAATAAGGCTGTTATTTATGCTGTAATCATGTCATATGGCAGAGACAGTAGCTGCATGCCTACTTAAAAATCTCAGGTTGTAAATAATATTAGAGACACTGGATTTAGAAATCAGGGACGGATTGTAGTTTTTCCATCTGAGTTCGGATGTTACCAAAAAAGGAGTACCTGTAGTCCATTGTTAGAAATGCTGTTACAACTTTCTTTACAACAGCCAGGAGCACCAATGATCCAATGCTCATTCTGTACCCAAATTACATCGGTAAAGCATTAGCAGGGCAACTTTTCAAGGAACTGAAAGGCTCCGTAAGCCCCTTGCTATCTGAGTTTCCACTGTGGTTAAAGACCTGCAAAAATTAAGTAAATTAGTCTGCTGACTGGAAGTCGTGACACCTCATTTATCCATAAGTTTTCAGTAAAAAAGCATCAGGCTATTTAAGCTATTTTAACCCCCTTGTCGACAGATTTCTTTCACAGTCTTTTTCTCTTGTTAGCAGCTCTGCTTTCTCCTGCTTACAAGAGAAGAGGTGTGTTCTCAGATGGATTGCGCTATCTCTTTTTCTCTTGTATTTTTTAAAACAAGCCAGGAAGCCAACAGCAAAGCTGGTAGCTCACTGGCTAAGAGTGTGTACCACTTGTTGAGTCCTGATCGCAGTGTGCTGTGTTCAAATCCGATCTAAGGCCATTTGCTGCATGTCGTCCCCTCTCTCTCCCCTGCCTTTCCTGTCTTTCTCTATGTTGACTATTACCTTAAAAAAAATACCTGGGAGGTAGGTCATTAACAGTTAATTATCATTTTAAGTGCTATTTAGTCTACCTAAAAGTGTAAGTTGAAGGAAGGCGAACATTTCTGGTAACAGTACCATTCACTTTGATCTCCCTTCAGAAAACAGTCATCTGTGATATGGACAATGAAAAGACAGCGGAAAATAAACATCCCTACTCAAATCCTCACAAAAATCTCTTTCTCCCATTTTGTTAACCTAAGCTTTCAGCATTTGCTGTACAAATACTGATATTTGCCTGTATTTCAGCTGTTGAAAATAATAAAAAAAATGGGTGTTTTAGAGCTCCTATGAAAATAAATGATGTCACAGTTTTGTATGTAGGTTTATACATGAAAACTATTTTATTGTCTAAAACCTTTGCTGCATTTCATTCCAAACTGCTATAGTAAGTATGTGGTCTCATTCATGTGACCCCTACATTTCAACTCTCATTCCTTACTTTAGTTAACAGTAGTAAACATTTTGCGAAGCATGCAGTGTCACCTTATTTATCATCCATTCTGGTTTCCCTTACATAACAGTTCTGACGCTTAAATCAAAGCCTCAGTGCACTTTAGAAAGAAAGCATTGCTAGCTATGTTGAAACATCATGACAACCTGCCATGCCATGCTGATGTCCCAGCTGTTATCATTCAACGCAATTTATTATTTTATCTTCTAAGAAGGGCAAGTGTCTTATTGTCAGTCTGTACAGAGGTAACAACACTACGCCCCTGCAGCAGTTTATGAGAGTAATAAAGTAACATGTCTCTATCTACCTGGTCTTTTCCCATGTTGTACTGTGAAATCAGCCTGCAAAAGTATACCAGGAGAATGCCTCCTCTCTCAAAAAATAAAATAGTGCTTTGGGTTAGGTTTGCAAAGTTGTATCTGAACAAACCACAAACTTTTTGGAACAATGTCCTTTGGACAGACAAGACCAAAGTGGAGATGCACAGCGCCATGTTTGGCGAAAACCAAACAGTGTATCAGTACAGACACCTCACCTGATTTGGCCTTGTTTTGCAGCCACAGGACCTGGGCACCTTGCAGTCAATGAGTCAACCATGAACTCCCCTGTATATCAAACTATTCTTGAGTCAAATGTGAGGCTATCTCTCGACAGCTCAAGCTTGGCCGCAATTGGGTCATGCAACAGGAAAATGATCTCAAGCACACCAGTAAATCTACAACAGACTGGCTGAAAAAGAAAACTATCAATGGGTCCAGTGGTCAAATGAAAGTCCAGACATCAACCTGATTGAAATGCTGGACTAAAGGTTTCTTGTTGATAGTTTGGTGAGTTTCCACTGTGAGAAAGGCATAAAACACAGCATGACACAGCTACTTTCCTGTGCAGAGCAAAAGTCACCATCATAATGTTAAAACTGTGTCAAAGGGCAAGGTTTTCAAGTGCAAATTTTCAGTTTGTCTGTTGTGTATTTCAGAAAGTTATGTCAGATATCTCCATTGTATTATGTAATGATAAATCTACAGTCATGAGAAAAAAGTACACCAGGAGAATGCCTCCTCTCTCTAAAAACAAAATAGTGGCATGGGTTAGGTTTGCAAAGTTGTATCTGAACAAACCACAAACTTTCTGGAACAATGTCCTTTGAACAGACAAGACCAAAGTGGAGATGCACAGCGCCATGTTTGGCGAAAACCAAACAGTGTATCAGTACAAACACCTCACCTGATTTGGCCTTGTTTTTCAGCCACAGGACCTGGGCACTTTGCAGTCAATGAGTCAACCATGAACTCCCCTGTATATCAAGCTATTCTTGAGTCAAATGTGAGGCTATCTCTCCGACAGCTCAAGCTTGGCCGCAATTGGGTCATGCAACAGGAAAATGATCTCAAGCACACCAGTAAATCTACAACAGACTGGCTGAAAAAGAAAACAATCAATGGGTCTAGTGGTCAAATGAAAGTCCAGACATCAACCTGATTGAAATGCTGTGGCGAGCTGTGCATAAACAAATGCCCTTTATCAAAGGATTTAACATGGATAAAGTTAAACTTTTTCTCTGAGAAGATCTAGTTTAGTCCTTTATCCAAATGATCAGGTTGTTTCCCTACTTAGCCACAGTTTTCTTTGTCACTCTAGCTACATTTCATATAAACTGATAAAGCTGAAGGGCCATTGAAAAATGGTGAACATTTTAATGCATGATTTTGCTTCCATGAAGTAGGAAGTAAGTTGATAGAAGTATGCAGTGCAAATGATTGCAGATTTTACACTAATCAAAATGACATATAAGACACTATAGTACTAGATTTAGCTGAATTTTGCTTTTTTCCCCTGACACTAGTGAAATATTTTGTTTTATTGCCTTCATCTTATCTCCTAGGCTGCAGCATGTTTTTAACACATAGGTTTATCATTATGCTCTTAAGTATGTGTGTACACTCAAAATAATGTAATTTTACTTTTAAATGCAGATTGTAATTCAGACAACACTAAAGAACATTTTCAGGTTCTCTGAATTGTTACCTAGAAGATAGGCAAAGCCCAGACTTAAGCTCAGTACTGCATCTCATACGTTCCCTCACCCAGTCTGTATCGGGGCAACCGGCATGAGGCCTTGGGTCTGCACTTCGTCATGTTCCTCCCAACCCTGTACAGCCAGTGTGACCCCCAGCAGTTCCAGAAATGGGTCCCTCTGGCAGAGTCCTTCCAGGTCCTAGGCACCTATGCCCAAACTGAGATGGGACACGGTCAGTCCAGGACTTAGAATTGAAATTACTTGCTGTTTTTTTGTTTATTCATTTATTCATTTTGTTTATTTATTGATTTACAATCAGCATTTATCTATTTATTTTAATTTACACACGCAACCTCACACATCAGAATACAACTTGTATGTTAACATGTTTAGCCAAAATAATACACACACTGCACAAATTTGGGGGAGGAAAGGTAGACCATTTGAGCAGGCATGGTAAAACATGTTGTACCTCATTTTCCTAGGATTAGTTTTTTGTGACTTCTTGTAGATGTTTGACAGATCTCAATCATTAATAAAAATAAAAATAAATCTTTTACTTGATTCTAACAAAAGGGTTGTAGTTGCTGGGCAGCTGCAGCTGGATTATTAACATTGTTGCTTGAAAGATTTACCTGTGATGCCTCCAGAATATGCAGTTTTTCATCAACTTAATCTCAAATAGCGGTAATACATTTAGAAGTCTGTGTGAGATTTTAATACTTCTTTAGCCTACACATTGTGCAGAGGCAAGTTATCTTAAAATTTGGGCTGTCATCTCTGATTAATGACTCGTGTCATTCTTCTCTTTTTTAATTAGTCTTAATTAATTTCCCTCACTAACTACTCTAAATCTCAGCCACTCTTAACAAAGTCTGTCTGTTTTAGCAAACTACCCAGACTTTCAGACATTTGAAATACTTCAGAAAATACAGTGTTTGTCAGAACACGGTTGACTTGTGAGGCAATCATGTGCCTGAATCACTGGATGAAACTGGTTAGAGCAAAGCTTTGTTTTCCATTCACTTAAATCTTGTCTCAAGAGGAAGACAAGATACAAGCTTTTCAGCAAAAATGTGCAGTCCGATGAAGAGAGCACCTGAATGTCCCTTTGTTATCTGTGGTGAGAGAATGTAGGTCAAGCTAGCTCTGTGTGCTTTGTCGCTTTGTTTTGACACAGCCAGGTGGGTGTTAGTTTGGATTTCTGATCTGTCTCCAAAGACTGATGGCCTTAAGATTGTTAAAATGCATTTTGTTTGCCTGTTTATTTTCTGTGTGTGTGTCAATTTTAGGCTAACGTTGGACCGAGGTTCTTAAGCCTTGCCTATTGTCCAACTCAAAATCCTCTTGATAAGCTGCCGCCTTCACACTCTATCATAATATATTGGCCTTTCATTTCAGAAGCTATAATATGCTTAATGCATTCCTCCAGGCTTGGAGCCTGTAGCACGTGCTACCACTGGCCACCAGCTCCAAATACAGGCCTCTGTGTCAGACGAGGTGGCATGCCGTGTATGTTAGTCAGTACTCTGAATGGGATTGTGGGTAATGCATTTGGATGCCCTCTATCCATATTGGGCATTTCACTTTTTGTTACCAGGCTCTCTAATGTTGACTGTTATGTCGCAGATTGTCAGCTTGATTTATCTCTCATGATATTATCATTATCACGCTGGTTATGGAGCAGCTAATGAGCACACTCACTGTTAGCTGTTGCAGCCGCCTATTTGGTGATATTTAATAAATCTTTTGCAAATACAGTTTTAGGGTCTTGCAGCACTCCTCCAATCTGTTCCCACTCTCTAAACACTCTGTTTATAGTTACACAGTGGGAATGCTGTGTAACTACACTCAAAATGAAAGAAGAACAAGACAAGTTTGGTGCCCTGCTGTTTACCCCTGATAAATTACTCAGGGATTACAGTTTTCATTCTCCTGATTTCAGGGAGGCAGTAGTATGATCAAGTGGTATAGTTTACATAGTATTGTGACAATGGGTGTGTGCTAGACTGTCAAAATCATTACAGGTGAGTGACAGTATCAACATTCACAAACAGATCTGTGAATCACTTCCCATCCAAAATAACATGCCTAAGATGTTTAATCTGCTGAGATGGGCTGAGCGTGTAACTACTTCCAAGAAATATATTCCCACATTTTTTTTTAAGATGGCCGAAATTAATTCTCTACAGCTGGCTTCTTTTGTGAAAGTATTTTTTGTTTTTATTGCGGAGTCTTCTCTTTTCTTTTTGTGTTGCACTGACTGTCATAGAGCCTCCTGTTGTGAAAATTAAAACTTAAAATGATGCAGGTTGCTCTGGTGTAGCATAGCATAAGTGATATACTTATCACTTGGATGTGTAAAGCTGCCCATCACTGAGTTAACATGCATACAACCTGATTCTTGAGGATTGAGAGTTGATTTGCTGTTTTTTTTTTTTTTTTTTTCCCTCATCAGCAAGGACAAAGTTTGAGAATAGGCAAAGACAAT